>NC_133288.1:8621668-9241668 GCF_005239225.2 Populus alba
TGCCAGCTTCTGATAAAGGTCAGAAGATTTTCAATGAAGTAGGGAATGTTGACATTGCTCTATGCTCCATTCAAGGACAAACGCGGAAAAATGATGCCAAGGTCGACGTGCAAGAAGTACAAAGGAGATTAGAGACACTTGATGTGTGCATCAATGGTTTTAATGCAAAATTAGATTGCATTTTTAGATGTTTAATACAAAATAGAGTGTCCCTTCTCAATCTTGTTACTTCTTGAAAGATTTTATTTTGTACATCGAACTTGTCATGGCATCCACATTTTAAAGGATACGTCCATGTACAAATAAATCCCAAACCGATATCAAGAAGCTACTTAGCAATGATAAAATTTACTTTTGAGCTAATATAATTGTTAAGTCAAGTTTCAGCCAAAAGTCATGTTATTAAATTCTAATTTGTATTTATCTCCCTATCTTATGTTTTATTATTGTTAACTTTTTTTTCTTGCTGCCACAAAATATATATATTGGCTACAATTTTATTTTATTTTAATCCGACCAATGTAATAGTTTTTGGTCGTTCCCCCACCATTTTCGTTCATCATCGATCCTAAGATTTAAATTCATCATCCAAAGTCATTGATTTTACTTATTATGCCTTGTTTTTACTAATTATATTAAAACGTATTTTTCCTATACAATTCCTTATAGGAGTGAGCATAATTGTTCTATTTAACCCAGCGAACATGGAAAGAGAAGAGACATTGGAACTAATGGCGCCTGTAATTAAATAAACTAGATTATCCTTTTGTGATGCTATACTGATTTAAATTGCAGCTCCACAAAGTCCTTTTTGACTCCTTTGGAATGTTCAAAGTAGCTCAGACCATACAAGGGTGCATTTTTTTCTCCATTAAAATGCTAATCTTTTGCACAAGAGTCAATCAGGGAGAAAATCTCGAGAGTCATAAAGGGGTTAATTTATGCACGCAATCAAAACGGTTTTAATCAATATCCAGGCTTTCAAACCAGTACTAACGTTTCAATTTGATCACCAAAATACTAGAAGTCACAATTGAGCCACCAACCCACCGCGATCGATCCAATGCGAGAACTTCTACGGTTTCAATGTTATTTTCTTAGACAATCTTAAGGGCACGTTTTCCATATCAGTATGATTTGAACTAAGAAAGTTAAGAAAGAGAAGATACACTCTTGACAACCAATAATATAAATTATTGTATTTAAATGGTTCTTTGATATAGTGTTAGAGTCTTAATGATTAAGTGGTTACGAGTTTAAATCTCACCATTTCTATTTATTTAATAAAAATAAAGTACAAGATAGTATGAATCTGTGTCAATTTTAAACCCAAAGAACTTTTATTTGAGATGGTGTGTTAGAAAATAATATAAATCATATCTTGAAAATTTATCTAAAAATTTAAAATTTTAAATTAAAATGATTCTATGACAAATTGAAGGATCCAATAGAAACCTCCATGATGGTTGGAGGGTGCTAATGTAGTTTGTCTGCCCCAAATCTCCTAGCTATTCTTGAATATTCTGTTTTAACCAATGAATGAGATAGATATAATATATATTATGAATTTTGATATTTGTGATTCATGTAATAATGGTAGAAGATGAAAAACGGTTCAAATCTTCGGTATTTGTATACTAAAATGGAAAACATGATGCAAATCTTTCAAGGGCTACATACAAGCATAAAAGCATATTCAGAAATTAAATCGTGCATGTTGAGTAGTGCTAACCTTGATTATGGCAATTGTTCTTGAATATATATATATATATTCAAAAAGATATCGTCCATCAAGTGATCATGCCAAGTTTGATTTTATCTTTAGAAAGTTCTCAAACATATAGGCATATAGGCACATCGAGAATATATATTCGAATATAGAAAAAGGAAAATAAATCTTAACAATCAATAATATCCATAATCATATTTGTAATTCATTTAATGTACCGGCCGACGTAGCTAGTTTATATATAAAGAATCAACGGAGGCTTGCTTTTAACCCTAAAATTAACACAGCAACGTACTCTTAGAAAATCCTAATTATCATCTCACAAACCAGTATCCATTTTCTTCTGCCTATCTACAAACCCCATGTCAAAGGAAACCACCACTGCTACCACCACCCCTCCCACTCCAGCACCTACTCCCGCCACGCCACACACGGTTAGACTACAAATTTCATCCTCTTGGGTTTTATTTTCACAGTTTTAATCTTTTGTTTTTGTTACTAATTATAGTAAGTAATATTTTTTTTTGTGCGATTTCCTGGATTTATAGGTATGTGAACTTCAAGTGGACACTCAATCTCCTGGATGGCAGAAGACAGTATGCAAAGTACTGAAAGGTATTCAAGGTACGTAGTTTGTTCTCTTCTCCTTTTCGGCTCTCTCTCTCTCTTTTGTTTCAATAACACAGGATGAGAAAACATTAATATATATTAAAATATTAATGTTATATCACTACCTACCCTTTTAGAAAGCATCCGTTAAATTCTAGTAAGTGATGATCCCCTTAAATGTGATTCAACGACAAAAAAAACGTTAACATATGTCTTAAAAATTCTCTGCTAGACAAACCCTAAATGTTTCAATCATGTTTCCTATCAGGCTCTGTGAGCATCCTCACTTGCATGTCAGATAAGTTCATACTAGCTAGATTATCATGCGACAGCCTGCCTCATTCTATATTTATTAAGACGACTCCAACCGAATCCATAGTGTTTAAATTCGTAATAGTAGTTGAGTATTAAGTTATCATGTTGATCTTTTTATTTCCATGATAATCATATTTATTTTCTCCATTTATGATTTTGTGTTAGGGGTGTCTTTCACCATCGACGCCAGCCGGGGGCGTGCAAGGGTCTCAGGAGAAGTAAACCCTAACAAACTTCTCCTAATTCTAGCCAAAGCAGGAAAACATGCAGAGCTTATATGGGTTCACCATGGAAATAGCCAAAGTAATGCACAAAGCTATAGCCATGTATATGGGAATTACATCCCTACGGGTTATGGCGGTGGCTATGGGTATTACAACGATTATCCATATAATGATCCATATGGAGGAATGAACTATTATATGGATGATCCTCAACAGACATATTTATATTACCAAGATTACTACCCTCCACAGTACTACCCACCCTACGCATACCATGAGCCACCGGCCATGTATTTTCCCCAAGGGCCACCGCCAGTGCAGAACCAGCGGCTTCAATCTGTTTGCAACATGATGTGATCTACTATGGATATAAGCTACTGCATAGTGCTTTAAATGCATAGGCTTATTTTCACTTGTTCTTTGAGGTCTTCTCCAAATTACGTTGGAGAAGTTTGGACTTCGGACCAAATTCTATCTTGCTTCTCCAAGTTCTCCAAGTCTTTTTAGGGAGAAGTTTGAGATTGAAGTTTTCAATTATGTAATTATTGGTGTGGAACTTTGAGAGATTTTAAAGTATTCTCTGTTTTCTTTCGTTTGTATGATCTTCTTTAATACTGTCTTGTTTGCATTGCATTTGCATTTACAATTGCAATTGGGATGGTACTTCGTAATCTGATTTTGTGGAAACTATTAGAGGAGATAATGATGATTCATTAATTGTCAGACCCCCGCATCGCCATGTTTTTGGATGTCAAAACCAGATCAAAAGCAAGGACCTGATAATGTGCGATCAAAATAAATTGTGGAAGATTAATGCTTTGTTTGATTTATGACCTATGATTTCCTAGTCAAAATATCCATACTAATAAGGAGTGTTAATCTTTATATGCATTATAGTTTTAAACTTTAGCTGGTCAAGAAAATAACTAATATGTGATAACTGATCATCATATAAGTTTGAAGCATTATACTCATTGCATATTAATTTTTTAATGAGTGTTACTTTATGATATTTTTTATTATGGTCTACTTTGTAAAGCTCACATGTAAAAGTATGAAGCCAAACTTCTTATATTTCTCATTATTGTATCATCTCATATGTGTATATTACATGTTATTTACTTCCTAAGTTATTGAACTTATCTTTTTATTATTGAACTTTTTTTTTCCAGATTTATAATTTTGTTAGCAAGCTTTTTTTATTAAATTTTTAAAATCAGCTTTATTTTTATTGAATTGTATTAAGAATTATATTAAGATATTGATTTATATTATGGAATTAATTATGATATCAAATGATAGAGATAAACAAAAAAGTTTGTATATATATTTGGGTTTATATAGGTAGGAAACCAGAGAAAAAAATTATCCATACACCAGTTATGAATCTGAGGAGCGGGTCTACAAAGCTAGTTAGGCCATGGTTGCTACTTTGAGTTCTTGGTTTTTCCAAGCAATTGTTCTTTAAGAACCGAATATTACGGTTTCCAGGACTTAAAACGCAATTTGGAGCCAATATAGCGTATATGTTCTCATTTATTCATTATACAAGCCTAGATTCATGGACTATTTAATGAATAGGACTCAATTATGGCAGAGAGACTGGCACCTGCAAATGTCAGGGGAGGCAAGGAAGCACGAAGAGCCTGTAGCCTGTATTCTTTGTTTAATTGTTCGCAGCACTCGCAAACATTATCTTCTCCTAAAGAAAGAATTAGCTGTTGCAAACTGTTGGGTAAAACTGCTACAATAGAATCAGAAAAGCAGTGGCACCTCCATTATTATCACATGCTTGTTGTTTTTCATGAATAGGATTAACTGCTCACTTAATAACCATTTTCGTTGTGTTAGTTTCCTTGATGCAGACTTAGAAGGAAGGCTGATATATATATATATATATATAGACACACACACACACCAAAACGCTAAATTTAATAATGTATCTTCTACTGATGAAGATTCTATTGGTGAAGAATATTCAATTTAAAAAGAAAAATTCAAAATTAAATGTTTAAGGAATGAATTAGAATTTTTCAAAGTTTAGTTAAATTTAGTTAGTGCTTAATTACAAGAAAATTTGATTTTTGAAGTCATTTTAAGCTTTAATTGAAAAAAATTATAGTTTGAGGGTTGAATTGTAATTTTTAAGAGTTTATTTAGTCAAACCATAGGCTTTATTGCATAAATATTGAAGTTTGATAGACAATTAGAAACTTGATTGAAAAAAAATCCAAAACTAATTATGAAACTGAAAAAGACATGAGAATATAAGGGCTGAGATTGACTATATTTAGGACTAAATTGAAGACATTGAGAGTTTGTTAGTCAATTGAGGGTCAAAATGCACACATTTAGAACCAAGAATTAAAATGAAAAGGACGGTCAACTTTGGGGCTGACAATTGATTTTGAAAGGGTGAAATTGCATGAAACTAAAAGTTTGGAGACAATTATGGGTGCAATTAAAAGTAACTTGAAGATCAGGGACTCAATTGAACTTTGCCAATCCCAAATTATGTTGTTTTCTCAATTATAGTTTAATGAAGCTGCTGTGATGAATAGAAAAGAAGGCTTCATAATGCGTTAATAAGATTATCCTTATAGTTTAAAGAAATTGAAATGGATGACTAAATTTCTCCAAATAAATGCAGACACAAATCTAAATGGTGGGCTAAAATAGATGATCCAATATCATGCACAACTGACCTCATAGGCCGATGACAGTGGTTGAACCAAAGACTCAATAACTTGACTAAGTTACTGTCTTAGTCGGTTTCAATGACATTGGTCTGGACTCAAGGGAGTGAAAGGAGTTGCAACTGGTTTTAACAACAGAGCTAACAAGAAATGAAAAGTGGACTTTAACCATGATTCAACTATTTGAAGCTTCAACTCGAAAGGAATTTCAAGATAAGAACTCTGTTATGGCTTGCAAGATCGAGCATATACTAAGATAAGAACTCTGTTATGAAAAATCCCTTCAGGGTTCCATTTTTGGAGTGCTCGAGTTAAGAACAGCCTGAAACAACGAAAGGGGCATAAAAGGGTGAAGCAGATGAGATTAATCGCCCATATATTGCCAATCCATTAAAGCACAAACGTGGATGTTTGATTAGGTGAAGGTCAATGCAGAAGTAGGATTCATGATTGAGTACAGAACGTATAATATTTACATAATAATTAAGAACAGTAACTATTTACTATTTGTTGGCACCAATCCATTGCAGTACAAATGTGGGTGCTTGAGTTAGGTTGATGTTGTTAGGTATGTTGCCATTACATGTGCAACAAATGGTGGCTACAACCATTGACTTTGGTAGCCACCATTCTTGAAGAAGAGAAGAAGATGGCAGCAGCCTTTGTTGAAGAAAAGATGAGTTTGGCAGCCACCATTGATGACAAAGGAGCATGAGAAGCTACCATGGATGCCTATAAATAGAGGCATACATTAGAGAGCAAAATGAGAGTGAAAGTAGAGCCAAATATGAGAGAAATGTAGGAGAGAGTGGGCTGCCAAGGCAGCCAGCAGTAGCTGCCATTGCAGCACTAAGAAGAGAGAAATAGAGTGAGGTTGAGAGTTGCCAAAGAGGGGATGATTCCTCCTCCTCTATTGTTGTAAATCTTGTTCTCTCCCTATATAATCAAATGGCTTCTCCCGTGGATGTAGGCGGTTTGCCGAACCACGTTAAATATTGTGTCAGTGTGCTTAGCCTCCAATGGGCAAATATCAGAACATCACCGGTCGGAATTCCCTACAATTGGTATCAAAGCATATGGTTTAAGTGGTGTTTGATTTTTTGCTCAAAAATGAAAGTTGTCAAAATGGTGTTTTAACCATCCCACTGTGTAGAGGAGGAAGAGACGAAGCCACTGGTGAAAACCGCGTCAAAATCGGACGTCGTACAAGGCCGCACTCTCCATCACTCTCCGGCAAGGTGTCTGCCCACGCGCCCCACGCGTGCCACGCATCTTCTTCACCCGGATGAGTTGACCCGACCCGAATACCAGTTGACCCGACCCATGTGAACAGTAGGCATGAACAGTGACGTGCCATGCAAAGGATGACATCAGCGTGATGCAAGGATGACATCAGCATACACAGTCAGCAAAAGCATTGACTAGTCAACGGACATGTCAGCATAGGGGTCCACCGACCACGTCATCAGCCGCGAGCCGAGCCAAGCCAAGCCAAGTTGAGCCAAGCCGAATTGGAGCTGAGCCGAGCCGCGAGCCGAGGGATAGGATCCAGTGTAGCTGATCCTACATTGCAACCGGATCTGAGATTGAATCTGAGCCGTTGATCAGGCCAGAATTGTTTTGATCAAATCGTAGCCGTCTGATGTGCGATTTGGACGATTCAAGACATGTTTCCAGCTAATTCGATCATTCCGGATGCAATGGTATGGTCCGATCGTTGAGATTTCGAGACCAAAAATGGCGGTGGTGAATTATTAAAGAGAGATTGCCCGATCAGGAGGCATCTGAAGGTCATCATGGTGGTCGATGGAGATGAAGAAGAAGAAGGTACACACATTTGCCCAATTATGTGTGCTGAACTATTAAGTGGGAAAATTTAATTGCCTTGATGGAAGGCAAAATTGGGACACTCAGGACACCCGAGATGTGGACGATTTGAGGTGTAGAGTGAAAACTGATGAAGACCAATCTTGACGAATCTAAGCACTGGTAGTCTCGCCAGATGTTGAGAAATCAGGTATAAAACCTGTATATTCTAGATCACTTGTAAAGGAAAGCCGCAACAAAAGCTAGCAAATGGTTGTATATACGAAGAGACAGTACGATGGATAGATATGACCTAAGAAGTTCTGTCTAGGAGATTGGGTTTTAAGCGGGACCGTTGTGACCCCTCCAATCTTTCCTTGGGAACTTGCTTAGTGGAAGGATTATCCATACGGTACTATTTTCGTATATATAGCAGTTTGTAATGAAACGGTTTGAAGACTAGCAGGATGACGGCACAAAGGAACAGTTGGGTTTCCGCATGATCAAGGATCTAATGGAGTGGTGATTTCTCCAAATAAGGCAGATTCGGTGACTGTGATTTCTCGAGGGGAGAATTGATGAAGACCCTGATAATGGAAGAGAAATACAGCAAGGGAATGAAGATTGGCACCCTATTTTTGACTTGGACAGGTGTTGTGACAGGATGAGCTGCTGTCAAACATAAGCAAGGAATATGGAGAAATCTGGAGAACAGAAAATTGCACGAGGGCACACGAAGATTGTGCAGGAGTACCCGTAGGATCCAACGAGGTATTGTAATGAGACAATAGGTGCAAGGAGAAGAAGAGTTTCCAGATGAAGCTCAGAGCAGAGACTGTGTGAAAAAGTTGTACAACAAGAAGTCTTTTGTGCTCTTGATAAAGGCAACAAGTGAGGACCTTTCCAATGCATGCAAGGATGGAAAGATGAGCTGTTGCAGAAGCACCGAATTAAGGGGGTGCGAACGCCTATGATGAAAGGCGAAGACACCAAAGAGAGTTGGTGTAGGTGGAGCTGTCAAGCAGAAAGGCGTAGAAGCTCCAAACATAGAAATCGAGGTGGAGGATTGCGAGGAGTATACCGCAACTTTCTCTTTCTATGTAATTAGTGGCAGTAATCTCTCCCAAGTCCACATGGTGGTAGAGAATCTTGGAGCCACTGGAGGCATCCCCAATGAAGGAGGATGAGACCGCCCTATGACAGCGGGCGGAGACACCTTAGAGAGAAGGTGTGAGGGCTATGAAATGAGCCCAAGATCAGGTCGCCCAAGATAACGGGCGTAGACACCTCAGATAGAAGGTGTGGGCCATGATAAGAGCCAGTTCAGACCGCCGCATGACGACGAGCGGAGACACCTCGGGAGAAGGTGTGAGGGCCATGATAGGAGCCCCAGTTCAGAACGCCCCAGAGCCGATGTGATGGCTAGATATAAGTGGACAGATGGATAGCCAATAAAGTGGCTATGATGAGTATGAAGACAAATGCAGGATTGACTTTCATGGATATTGCCCCCCATGCTAAGATCAATGAGCTAGAAGACATTTGCCTTGGACAATAAGTGTGTGGCTTGTGGAGCATTAAGACGCGGCTTGCTATGAAGGAGCAGAGGGCATGCGCAGGTTCCGGGAACAAGTTGACTCTTGTCAAGGTGGTGAGCTCGGAGATGGCATTGTAATTACTCAGAGTATGAAGATTGATATGGATCAACCTGTAATGGGCTGCCCCCATAAGTAAAGGTGGATAGCTACCCGAACTCTTGAGACTAAGAGTGAGAGACTCATGGAGAAGTAAGGCGTGGTTCTTAAGGTGGAACAGAGGGCAGACGCAACTCCTGGATGAGTAGACTCTTGGAAGAGTGGTGAGCTCGTGATCACATTAAAATACTCAATGACTGTTGCACTTGGGAATATCAGTTTTGAGGGGGTGTTGTAAGCCTTGATGTAAGGCTTGATAAAATCATTCCGGGCCAAGCATGGTTGATATGCTTGAAGGGGAAATGTTCCCAGAGACAAGCGTGAACACTCTTCAGATGTGATGTGTGAAACCATCTGGTTGAAGTGATCCTTTGAAGTGAGCAAAGGGGTGCTTGGTTGAATCTGGTGATTGAAAGGTTTGGCAAGTACCTGTAAACTTGGCCACAGGCGCTCTCAGAATAGTAAGCTTGGAAGAGCTACAAGATGCAAGCATGTGCTGAAGAAGCAAGAGGACAATTGCCCACATGAATGGGCAAAGGGGGTGATTTGTTAGGTATGTTGCCATTACATGTGCAACAAATGGTGGCTACAACCATTGACTTTGGTAGCCACCATTCTTGAAGAAGAGAAGAAGATGGCAGCAGCCTTTGTTGAAGAAAAGATGAGTTTGGCAGCCACCATTGATGACAAAGGAGCATGAGAAGCTACCATGGATGCCTATAAATAGAGGCATACATTAGAGAGCAAAATGAGAGTGAAAGTAGAGCCAAATATGAGAGAAATGTAGGAGAGAGTGGGCTGCCAAGGCAGCCAGCAGTAGCTGCCATTGCAGCACTAAGAAGAGAGAAATAGAGTGAGGTTGAGAGTTGCCAAAGAGGGGATGATTCCTCCTCCTCTAAAATCTTGTTCTCTCCCTATATAATCAAATGGCTTCTCCCGTGGATGTAGGCGGTTTGCCGAACCACGTTAAATATTGTGTCAGTGTGCTTAGCCTCCAATGGGCAAATATCAGAACATCACCGGTCGGAATTCCCTACAATTGGTATCAAAGCATATGGTTTAAGTGGTGTTTGATTTTTTGCTCAAAAATGAAAGTTGTCAAAATGGTGTTTTAACCATCCCACTGTGTAGAGGAGGAAGAGACGAAGCCACTGGTGAAAACCGCGTCAAAATCGGACGTCGTACAAGGCCGCACTCTCCATCACTCTCCGGCAAGGTGTCTGCCCACGCGCCCCACGCGTGCCACGCATCTTCTTCACCCGGATGAGTTGACCCGACCCGAATACCAGTTGACCCGACCCATGTGAACAGTAGGCATGAACAGTGACGTGCCATGCAAAGGATGACATCAGCGTGATGCAAGGATGACATCAGCATACACAGTCAGCAAAAGCATTGACTAGTCAACGGACATGTCAGCATAGGGGTCCACCGACCACGTCATCAGCCGCGAGCCGAGCCAAGCCAAGCCAAGTTGAGCCAAGCCGAATTGGAGCTGAGCCGAGCCGCGAGCCGAGGGATAGGATCCAGTGTAGCTGATCCTACATGCAACCGGATCTGAGATTGAATCTGAGCCGTTGATCAGGCCAGAATTGTTTTGATCAAATCGTAGCCGTCTGATGTGCGATTTGGACGATTCAAGACATGTTTCCAGCTAATTCGATCATTCCGGATGCAATGGTATGGTCCGATCGTTGAGATTCGAGACCAAAAATGGCGGTGGTGAATTATTAAAGAGAGATTGCCCGATCAGGAGGCATCTGAAGGTCATCATGGTGGTCGATGGAGATGAAGAAGAAGAAGGTACACACATTTGCCCAATTATGTGTGCTGAACTATTAAGTGGGAAAATTTAATTGCCTTGATGGAAGGCAAAATTGGGACACTCAGGACACCCGAGATGTGGACGATTTGAGGTGTAGAGTGAAAACTGATGAAGACCAATCTTGACGAATCTAAGCACTGGTAGTCTCGCCAGATGTTGAGAAATCAGGTATAAAACCTGTATATTCTAGATCACTTGTAAAGGAAAGCCGCAACAAAAGCTAGCAAATGGTTGTATATACGAAGAGACAGTACGATGGATAGATATGACCTAAGAAGTTCTGTCTAGGAGATTGGGTTTTAAGCGGGACCGTTGTGACCCCTCCAATCTTTCCTGGGAACTTGCTTAGTGGAAGGATTATCCATACGGTACTATTTTCGTATATATAGCAGTTTGTAATGAAACGGTTGAAGACTAGCAGGATGACGGCACAAAGGAACAGTTGGGTTCCGCATGATCAAGGATCTAATGGAGTGGTGATTTCTCCAAATAAGGCAGATTCGGTGACTGTGATTTCTCGAGGGGAGAATTGATGAAGACCCTGATAATGGAAGAGAAATACAGCAAGGGAATGAAGATTGGCACCCTATTTTGACTTGGACAGGTGTTGTGACAGGATGAGCTGCTGTCAAACATAAGCAAGGAATATGGAGAAATCTGGAGAACAGAAATTGCACGAGGGCACACGAAGATTGTGCAGGAGTACCCGTAGGATCCAACGAGGTATTGTAATGAGACAATAGGTGCAAGGAGAAGAAGAGTTTCCAGATGAAGCTCAGAGCAGAGACTGTGTGAAAAAGTTGTACAACAAGAAGTCTTTTGTGCTCTTGATAAAGGCAACAAGTGAGGACCTTTCCAATGCATGCAAGGATGGAAAGATGAGCTGTTGCAGAAGCACCGAATTAAGGGGGTGCGAACGCCTATGATGAAAGGCGAAGACACCAAAGAGAGTTGGTGTAGGTGGAGCTGTCAAGCAGAAAGGCGTAGAAGCTCCAAACATAGAAATCGAGGTGGAGGATTGCGAGGAGTATACCGCAACTTTCTCTTTCTATGTAATTAGTGGCAGTAATCTCTCCCAAGTCCACATGGTGGTAGAGAATCTTGGAGCCACTGGAGGCATCCCCAATGAAGGAGGATGAGACCGCCCTATGACAGCGGGCGGAGACACCTTAGAGAGAAGGTGTGAGGGCTATGAAATGAGCCCAAGATCAGGTCGCCCAAGATAACGGGCGTAGACACCTCAGATAGAAGGTGTGGGCCATGATAAGAGCCAGTTCAGACCGCCGCATGACGACGAGCGGAGACACCTCGGGAGAAGGTGTGAGGGCCATGATAGGAGCCCCAGTTCAGAACGCCCCAGAGCCGATGTGATGGCTAGATATAAGTGGACAGATGGATAGCCAATAAAGTGGCTATGATGAGTATGAAGACAAATGCAGGATTGACTTTCATGGATATTGCCCCCATGCTAAAGATCAATGAGCTAGAAGACATTTGCCTTGGACAATAAGTGTGTGGCTTGTGGAGCATTAAGACGCGGCTGCTATGAAGGAGCAGAGGGCATGCGCAGGTTCCGGGAACAAGTTGACTCTTGTCAAGGTGGTGAGCTCGGAGATGGCATTGTAATACTCAGAGTATGAAGATTGATATGGATCAACCTGTAATGGGCTGCCCCCATAAGTAAAGGTGGATAGCTACCCGAACTCTTGAGACTAAGAGTGAGAGACTCATGGAGAAGTAAGGCGTGGTTCTTAAGGTGGAACAGAGGGCAGACGCAACTCCTGGATGAGTAGACTCTTGGAAGAGTGGTGAGCTCGTGATCACATTAAAATACTCAATGACTGTTGCACTTGGGAATATCAGTTTGAGGGGGTGTTGTAAGCCTTGATGTAAGGCTTGATAAATCATTCCGGGCCAAGCATGGTTGATATGCTTGAAGGGGAATGTTCCCAGAGACAAGCGTGAACACTCTTCAGATGTGATGTGTGAAACCATCTGGTTGAAGTGATCCTTTGAAGTGAGCAAAGGGGTGCTTGGTTGAATCTGGTGATTGAAAGGTTTGGCAAGTACCTGTAAACTTGGCCACAGGCGCTCTCAGAATAGTAAGCTTGGAAGAGCTACAAGATGCAAGCATGTGCTGAAGAAGCAAGAGGACAATTGCCCCACATGAATGTCAAAGGGGGTGATTGTTAGGTATGTTGCCATTACATGTGCAACAAATGGTGGCTACAACCATTGACTTTGGTAGCCACCATTCTTGAAGAAGAGAAGAAGATGGCAGCAGCCTTTGTTGAAGAAAAGATGAGTTTGGCAGCCACCATTGATGACAAAGGAGCATGAGAAGCTACCATGGATGCCTATAAATAGAGGCATACATTAGAGAGCAAAATGAGAGTGAAAGTAGAGCCAAATATGAGAGAAATGTAGGAGAGAGTGGGCTGCCAAGGCAGCCAGCAGTAGCTGCCATTGCAGCACTAAGAAGAGAGAAATAGAGTGAGGTTGAGAGTTGCCAAAGAGGGGATGATTCCTCCTCCTCTATTGTTGTAAATCTTGTTCTCTCCCTATATAATCAAATGGCTTCTCCCGTGGATGTAGGCGGTTTGCCGAACCACGTTAAATATTGTGTCAGTGTGCTTAGCCTCCAATGGGCAAATATCAGAACATCACCGGTCGGAATTCCTTACAGATGTCACTGCAGAAGTTGGATTATGATCTGCACATCATCAAGAATAATATGAATATAAACTAAAGGATTTTGGTATTATTTGAATTATATCTTAAAGGTAATGATTGGGTGCCTCATCCCCAATAAACCCTGATTTCTGATATCCAAATCCTGATGATGAGAAAGGACTTGTTACCATGCGATCAAGTCATTTGTTGAGGAGGGCGTCTGTGAGAAGTTCTGCAAGTGTTTGCTACTCAAGTTTTTCAGTTTTGTTCCTTGAGCACCGAGAAAAGAATAATTGTGCAGGCAGGCAGCTGTACTGTCACGACCATTTCTTATGGTTTTCATTACTTAAACGTGAATTGGAGCTAACATCAATAATTTTGCCCAAATTGATTCTTGCTTACGAACCTAGATTCATGGCCTATGATACAATGTTATTTTTTTCATCGTCAAGAAGGGCGAGTCTGGCCATTTATCGAGCTATTTGTGGTCGAGACTTGAAAGGAATGTACCAGCAATGGAAGGGGAGGCAAGGAGGCACTCTGTACTCATGCCCTCTAGCCTGCAATCTTCGTTTAAATATTCGCGGCAAACTATAATGTTATCTCCTCCTGTTTCCATGACCGGAAGATTAAAGAAAGAGTTAGATGCTGCAGATTGTTGGATAAAATTGCTACAAGAGAAATTAAAAAACAGGGCGGAAATCTCACTTCAGGAAAACAGTCAATGAAGCACCATTTTTCTAGAGTTAATTCAGTTAAATCGAAGGGTGAACTACAGATCCCTCAGCTTGGTCGTGTGTGCGTTTTAGGCTAACCTTTTAGGTCCTTTTGTGCATATTCCTGTTAAGACCACCTGCCAGGTCCTGCTCTGGCAGGAGCCAGCTTCTGAATCCTAATATCAGAAAAAAGCTAGCAAGTGATACAAGTGTTGATCTCGACACGTATCCTTACAATGCGGAAGATTGGTGGGAGAATCAAGCAAAAGAATTAACAATGCTGCATATGTTACTACGATGAAGTTTAATAAAGGCGTCGGCAAATAAAACGGAGACAGATGCAAGCCACTCGTGCAAAGTGCAAACAGTTTAATAGTGTCTTGAGCTTTAATAATTATCTAGAAATTATAACAATGGTACAAGTAATTCATGCATATGTCGTCCATTTTTCTCTATCTCGACGGATCTGGATCTTGATTTATTTAATGAAGCTGAAGCTACATAAAGTACTAGAGAGGTTAATGTGGCAGCAGGGGAGGCGAAGATGAAGATGACTCTACTTGTTATATTTATAAAAAACACAGAAATGAAAAACTTGCGAGACACCTCACACACATGACATAACCTTCAAGGACTTAAATATTGCGTATCATTGGAACTATGTTGGGCAAGAATATGACAAGGTAACCGAATTCAAAGGAGAGCCTTCACTGTCCTCACATGCTCACCACGTCAACCCTGCACACAGCTGTCTCCTTCCATTATCATCTTGTGTCGCTATATAAAACGAACCACATCATGGATTAAGCATCTCAGTTTCAAATCATCTCTCAAAACAAAACTTTCTGCAGAAAAAAAAGAAAAGAACAGATAAAAGCAACAATGTCAGGCAAATACCGTGTTAGATCAATTAGCTTGCCTTCAAGATCACACCCCACAACACTAACAGTCGAGGAAGAGCTGAACAAGCTCAAAGAATGGGAGGCATTATCAACATCAGGGTCAATTTGCAATGGTCTATTGGGATTAGAGGACTTGTACAAATATGTGGATGAGTTGCTCAACTTGGCATCAACCCAAGAAGTCATCTCTCGCCATGAAAATGGAAAATGCCACAACGAATTATTGGACGGGTCAGTGAGGCTTTTAGATGTTTGCAGTATTGCAAGGGACACCATGCTGAGGTTCAGGGAGCAAATTCAAGCTCTTCAGTCCGCTTTACGCAGGAGAAAGGGAGATTCAAGCATAGAAAGCAGTGTAGCTATTTTTACTTGCTTCAGGAAGAAGATGAAAAAGGATGCCAAAAAGTTGATTGCTTCATTGAAGCAAATGGATAACAGACTTGGGGCATCTTCACTTCTAGATCAAGACCAGCACCTCTCCGCGGTGATTAGGGTGATCAGAGAAGTTAATGTTATTAACTGTTCCATCTTCCAATCCCTCTTGTTGTTCATGTCAACATCATCCAAGCCAAAACAAAGCAGGTGGTCCCTTGTTTCGAAGTTGATGCACAAGGGAGCAACAACCTGTGAAGAGAAGCAAGAAAATGTTAATGAGTTGGAAGCAGTGCATGCTGCACTAAGTGAAGTGTCTGATTCCGAGAAGGTGAAAATTACCTATAAGAAACTTGAGGCTTTGGTGATCAGCATTGAAGATCTCGAGAGTTGTTTGGAGCGTGTCTTCAGGGTCTTGATTAAAACAAGAGCCTCTCTTTTGAACGTAATCTCCCTATAGAGCTTTCTCAACCATCCATAGGCATCCAAATATTAGAGGATCTGTTATGGGATTCAGTATTGAAATGAAAAGCTATGTACATGAATCAAACTTTGTAACTAATACAATGAAATTATGAAATACACACAAGTTTTGCGATCCATATCTTGATCATTACAGTTCCTTTCTTACTTTCTCTTTCGGTTGATAAAGGGTCAGGACAGATTAACATTCTACTGAAAGATCCTTTCCCAGGATATCCGAACACGTAACCTTACTGTCGAATAGCAGATCATAGTTCCGGACAGAGAAAATTGCAAGTTGGAAAATGGAATTATAATTAACTGAGACAGAATTAGCAAACTCAGAAATGAACGTCATGCTGCATCTTGGATTCTTTCACAATAAGCTATATCCCTGCTGCAATCCCCCTTGCAGTCTTGTGTCCTTCTGCTAAACTGATTTGATATTGTTTCCATTTTCGATATTCTTTTGATCTAAAAGCTAAGACTCTTAATCTTTTGCTAGATATATATAAAAAAAAAATAATCAATATTTCAATCTAGGATTCTAAGGCAGTAGAAGCTTCATTAGCAGTTAATTTCCTGAAAATTCTAGCTCAGTGTCTGTGCTACATGGAAAAAGGAGATGCAAGTAAAGAAACAAAAAAATGGTTCTTCATTATAAAAAAAAAGGGGGGCTTTTTGTCCATAGCAGCCTGGATTTGCAGAAAATGATACACTGTCAAATTAATTAATGCAATTCACCTTGTGTCCAACAAGCCCTGATTTCTGATGTTCAAAACCTAAGGATAAGGTTTTGTTATTATGGGATCAAATCACATGCTGAGGAATCTGCACGTGTTGGCTAATTGGAACTGTGTCGCATTTAGCCATCAGCATCTGTGAGACACCTTCCCTGAAGTGGGCAGCAGACTAGGCCATTGTTCGCTACTCGAGGTCTCGTCTCGAGGGTTTTTCTTCTTCTCAAGAGTAGTCTGTCACTAACATCACATATGGTTTTCATTACTTAAATGCAATTGTTAGCTAACATTAATAATCTTGCCCTGATTGATTCTTACATACAAGCCTAGATTCGTGGCCTACTATTTATAAATTATTTATTGTCGTTCATCATGTAGAGTGAGCCCAGCAATTTTATCAAACACACAATTACCATTCAATGAATAGGACCTAATTGTGGTTGAGACTCGAGAGGATGCTACAAGCTATGACAGAGGCGGCAAGGAGACACACTGCACCGAACCCTGCAATTGCCTGTATTCTTCGTTTAAATATTTATGGCGAGGCCATAATGTTATATTCTGCAGCTAGCAGGATTGAGAATATAATTAGGTTCCCCAAAATTGTTGGATAAAAATGCTACAAGAAAAAATATAAAAGGCAAGACAAATCACATGCATATTCTCTGTACATAAAACACCGAATTATTTTTTCTTGAATAATTAGTTCAGTTGATAAAAGAGTTAAAATGGAGGGCTAATCCACATGTCCATCAGAACGATCCGATGTGCATGTTCTGCGAATCTAGATGTCCTTTCACGTACATTCCTGTTAAGATCATGAACTAGCTAAGGTCCTTCTCCGGCAGGATCCTCTTGACACCCTAACAGCCACATTCTGAACCTTACAGCGATGAACACAACGTTATCAATAGCCAAAAAAAGAATTTAGCAGCGATACCGCGAGTGATGCACCCGTCCTTACCAAGACGTACGATCGGCGGGAGAATAACACGAAAGAATTAAATATACTGCATATTTTTTGCGATGTCGTATAACAAAAAGCATCACCGTATAAAAAAGGAGACAATACGAATACAAACCACTCGTGTGAACAATTTGATAGTGACCTGAGCTTTAAATGTAATAATCATAGGCTATATAATTCTTGTATCATAACATTTTTCTTCGTCATAAGAGATCTGGATCCTGATTTGTTTAGAGAAGTTTGCATAATTTCAAGGTTATTATGATCGCGACAATCCAGACAGGTCGTATTTTTTAATCCGATGAAGCTACATAAAATACTAGAGAGGCTAATGTGGCAGTAGGGGAGGCGAAAACGGTGATGACTCTTCTTGTTATATTTAAAACCTTCAAGGACTTAAATATTGCATATCATTGGAACTATGTTGGCCAAGAATAAGACAGGGTAACCGAATTCAAAGGAGAGACCACAGTGGCCACACATGCTCACCACATCGACCCTGTCCAACTAACCATATCTACTTTTATTACCCTCTTGTGTCTCTATATAAAGAGAACCGCATCATTGGCTAAGCATATCAGGTTCAGACCTTCTCTGAAATCAAAGCATCCGGCGAGAAAGAAAAGGGAAAATATAAAAGCAATCATGGCTTGTAAGTATCATGTTAGATCAATTAGCTGGCCTTCAAGATCACATCCTACCACACAGAGAATCGAAGAAGAGCTGAACAAGCTCAATAAATGTGAGGTGTCATCAAATTCAGCATCAGGGTCGATCTCCAATAGTCTATCAGGACTAGAGGACTTGTACAAATGTATGGATGATTTGCTAAACTTGGCATCGACCCAACAAGTCCTCTCTCGCAATGAAAATGAAAAATGTCTCGACGAATTATTGGATGGATCTGTGAGGCTCTTGGATGTTTGCAGCATTGGAAGGGACATCTTGTTGAGGTTCAGGGAACAAGTTCAAGCTCTTCAATCCGCTTTCCGCAGGAGAAAGGGAGATTCAAGCATAGAAAGCAGTGTAGCTGCTTTTAATTGCTTCAGGAAGAAGATGAAAAAGGATACCAAAAAGTTGATTGCTTCATTGAAGCAAATGGATAGCAAACTTGAGGCATCTTCACTTCTAGATCAAGATCAGCACCTCTCCGCGGTCATTAGGGTGATCAGAGAAGTTAATGTTATTAACTGTTCCATCTTCCAATCCCTCCTGGTGTTCCTGTCAACATCATCCAAGCCAAAACAAAGCAGGTGGTCCCTTGTTTCGAAGTTGATGCACAAAGGAGTAATAGCCTGTGAAGAGAAGCAAGAAAATGTAAATGAAATAGAAACTGTTGATGCTGCACTAAGTCAAGTGTCTGATTCCGAGAAGGTGAAAATTGCACAGAAGAGACTTGAGACTTTGGAGATGAGCATTGATGACCTTGAGAATTGTTTGGAGCGTCTGTCCAGGCCCTTGATTAAATCAAGAGCCACTCTTTTGAACATAATCTCCCAATAAATGATTCTTGATCATTGATACAATCCTGGCATCCAAATTTTAGAGGATCTGCTATAGGATTCAATATTCATATCAAGTGCTATGTACATGAAACGAATTTTGTAATTAATACTGTGAAATAACTACAAGGTTTTCTATCCATGTTGTGATCATTTCTCATCTTTTTGTTTCTCTTCTTTACTTTCCTCGCTTCTATACTTAAAAATCCTTGTGCAGGCCATCTAATTATGTAACCATGCTGTTATAAACTGTGAATAGGGCTATGGTATGATTGTCATAGACAGAGAAAACTCAAGTGAAAAATGAAACAATAATCATCTCCGGCAGAGTTCTTTACAGTAATTTTTACATTGCTCCCATCTGCCTTTCAGTGCCAAACTAATCCTGTCTTGTTTACAAGATTTTAATCATTTTCAAAACTTAAAAAGTTTTGGTTCAACAGATTCAAGTATCTTAATCTTTGAATCCAGGGTATAGAAGCTTCACTAGCAGCTAATTTTATGAAGAAAAAAAATACGACTCTAGATGCGTGACTACAAATGCAGACTGCAGGATAAAACAAGAGTTACAAGGCCAAGGACTCTTGCGAGACTTTAGCCCATGGCATTAATGTATAGTATGGTACCCATTATTGTTCCATAATTTTATCTCTAAATTATCCGGGTTTTGTGCTACTCTTACATCCTATCTTCTATTTTTCAAAATTATACTATAACTTAAAACCCACGGGGTTTTTTACTATAGAGGCGGGTAATATTCACGCATATATAAATAATTATAGATGGCATTATGCATTTGACAAAAATTCATTTTGATCTTCAAAATTTGTTTTTCTATCGATTCAGTTATAATTCAAAGCGAATTGATTGTAAATTTTTAAGAAAAAATAAGGTTGAAAGAAGAGGGACTGGAATGAAAAAGACACCAAATATGGGTAGCATGCCATAAGTTTCATAAACAAATGCATTTTGATACCCAAACTTTAAAAATAATATAAATTATACAATTTTGATACCTCAATATTTTACAAGTTCAATTTTGATATAAAAGTTAATTTTTGTTAATTTTCAACCCCTAACGAGAGATAGAGGCCGTCAAATTTTAGAGGTAAAGAGGCAGGTAATGTTCACGCACATACAAATCACTGTAGATGGCATTGTACATTTGACAAAAATTCATTTTGATCTTCAAAGTTTGTTTGTCTACCAATTCAGTTTTAATTCAAAGTGAATTGACTGTGAACACAGATGGCTGATCATTATAATTCATCAGTGAAGCACCAAATTATTCTTTGTATTTAAACTATGTGAATATGATAATGCAAATAAATATTTAACCATGAGTGTCATTTTTTCTCCGATTGATGTGAAGTTTAAAATCTTTATGATAACAAGGTGGTGGTGGTGATGCTTTGCATTCTAGCTCTTCCTTGACCTCTTGCCTTTCTTTTTCAAATGTCAAATCAGTTTATTTTTTTTTTCAAGATTTTACATTTATTTATCGTACTTCACGTGTGATCAACAAATTAAGACACATTATAATTCATCAGTGAAGCACCAAATTATTCTTTGTATTTAAACTATGTGAATATGATAATGCAAATAAATATTTAACCATGAGTGTCATTTTTTCTCCGATTGATGTGAAGTTTAAAATCTTTATGATAACAAGGTGGTGGTGGTGATGCTTTGCATTCTAGCTCTTCCTTGACCTCTTGCCTTTCTTTTTCAAATGTCAAATCAGTTTATTTTTTTTTTTCAAGATTTTACATTTATTTATCGTACTTCACGTGTGATCGACAAATTAAGACACATTATAATTCATCAGTGAAGCACCAAATTATTCTTTGTATTTAAACTATGTGAATATGATAATGCAAATAAATATTTAACCATGAGTGTCATTTTTTCTCCGATTGATGTGAAGTTTAAAATCTTTATGATAACAAGGTGGTGGTGGTGATGCTTTGCATTCTAGCTCTTCCTTGACCTCTTGCCTTTCTTTTTCAAATGTAAAATCAGTTTATTTTTTTTTCAAGATTTTACATTTATTTATCGTACTTCACATGTGATTGACAAATTAAGACACATTATAATTCATCAGTGAAGCACCAAATTATTCTTTGTATTTAAACTATGTGAATATGATAATGCAAATAAATATTTAACCATGAGTGTCATTTTTTCTCCGATTGATGTGAAGTTTAAAATCTTTATGATAACAAGGTGGTGGTGGTGATTCTTTGCATTCTAGCTCTTCCTTGACCTCTTGCCTTTCTTTTTCAAATGTCAAATCAGTTTATTTTTTTTTTTCAAGATTTTACATTTATTTATCGTATTTCACGTGTGATCGACAAATTAAGACAGCAAGGGAGAATATGAGCTACAGACTTCTTAAATATACACGCATATATACAGAGAAAGAGAGAAAAGGGAGAAATGATTCAAAAATATATATAATCTATGCATGTTCATGTGTGTTAAATACATTACATTATATTTGTCGCTAACTCATAAGATCACCCCTTCTTGCTATGCAAATTTTAGATATAATGAAAAAAAATTATAATCTATACATATTTTTGTGTGTTAAATACATTGTACATTATTTAAAATCAATTTCAGACTCTTGTTTATATTTGGTAATGTTACATTATTGATATTTAATATCCCGTCATTACACTTTATTAATTATAAGTATCTTTTAACCATGTTTTTAAAATTAATTATGTTTATAAATCATACATACTCATATTTTTGTAATCTTCTATAAACAATCATGTCTCTTAAGCTTCCATCATTGACTCATATTATATCCTAGCTAATTAATGAGTAAGAACTTACCTAATTAATTAGTTTTATGGGTGCTCTTTCTATTTTTCTTTTTAATGAAAGGAAATAAAAAGTGTTGAAATTTGTAAAATAATGGTTATTTAAAAAATAAAAGCTCACTTAAATTGCAAATAACTAAAATATTAGCTGATTTATGATAGAAATTTAATTTATAAGTACAAGTATTCAAATATAAAAATATAAATACTTTAATATAAAAACAATTATATGTACTAGGCTAGGCTAGATCCAGCTAGCCCATTCTAATCACTGCCCAAGCCAATAACCTGGTTGGATAAAGGAACGCGCCACCCATGCATGCACATTGAAGGGCTAATTAAATTTCACGGCAACAATGTCAAATGATATTGCAAAGCGAGAAGAGAAGATTACCTGGACGCAGGAACGAAAACGATGATAAAGCTCTTTTTGTGTGATCGGGTGACACTAGTTGGGCACCCGTTTCAACCTCCCCTCTGTTCTTTTGGCTTTGTTCTTTTTGTTTCTGATGGTTTGGAGTGTTGAAGCCGGAGACAAATGTCCAGGCTGATCAATACTTGCAGTTTCTCTGTTTTTCCCTGTTCACATGGTTGCATTCTGAGGACGAAGGCAAGGTTGGGAATGCTGGTTCCTCTGTTTTTTTTTTTTTTTTGTCTGTCCTCCTTTCTTTCTTTGATTCTGTCCGTGCTCTCCCTCGATTCACTTTCTACTGTGCTGGTGACCCCATCTCTAGTTTGTGTTCTTCCTTCTTGTGATTTTTTTTTTTGTCTCTATTCATGCTCTCCTTGCTTTTTTTCATGTTCCTCTTCCCCCAGGCGTTTTTTTCTTCTCTGGTTTTTATAACCAAAGAATGTCACGTGGTTGCCTCAGATAATGAGGTGACTGTGCATGGATTTTAATGCAGGAGTAAAGGCATTCATTTTCTTTTCTTTTCAGGTGAAGAAGATGAACAGTGTTGATGTTAATGGCCATTTGTGTTTTGGTCCTTAACGTTTTGAATGTTTGCTGTCAAGTCCTTGAGTAAACTGTAATTGAACCCCTGCGTCTCAGCACCATTTACATATTGATCCTTGAATTTGAATTTCTTGCAAATTTAACCAGAATCAGCTCTTTATTTTGATAATTTTTCAATTAAGCCATTGATTGAATTAATTAAACCAATTCCAAATCTAATTAAGTCTCAAAACTTATCAATTCTTCAATTAAGCTCTTGATTTGGCTACTAAAACTAATCTAAAGTTTAATTAAACCCCAAAACTTCCAATCATGTTACCCTTGATCTAAATTTTAATTTATTCTTTATTTATTTTTTTTATTTGTTTTTTTATTATTTTTATTATTTTTTTTATTATTTTCAGTAAATAAAATAATAGTAGTAGTAGTAATAATAATAATAATAATAATAAAAGGAACAAAAATTAAATTATTACAAAAACTAATAACAAAAAATTTCTGCGACAGTTAATCCTGTACTCCAACACGTGGTTCATGGTTCGATAAGATATTCCATATCTGAGAATTTTAACCTCAACAATCAAATCACATGAACAATGACTCAGGACACCATTACATTACAAGTTTTTGAAATGACTATGATTCTATCTGCTGCGTCTGAATTTTATCACATTAACAACAACAGGTCCTTTCCTGTGAAAAAATAGCAGCCTCAATTGTTCGACGGGAATCGTGCACCGTAAAAATTAAGCAATGGAATCAGATAAATAAAAATATTAAAATGATGAAACAGTTCTTACACAACAGTTCACTTTAGAAGTTCAATGTTTTTCTTTTGATTGTCCTTGATCACTCCAACATACGGTTCAAGTTTTTATAAGATGCCTCCTCATATCAAGAAGTTCCAGCCTTTTTTTTATATAATTTAAAGAGTAACCTCATTACTTATCCCAAAAATGACTTGATTTATTGAATTATTATGTATATTGGGAATCATTAAATTAATTTGGATCAATTATTTTATTAAATCAACATTATTTTATATATTTTTTAAAATTTTTATTTTAATTTATTAAATTTAAACCAGATTTATCCAAGCCAGCTAAATTTTACCACTTCAATATTTTTTTCAAATTTAACTCAAAATCTAATTTGAATAAAGTTTCGAATCATGAATTTTCTTTCGGGTCAATAAATATGCTTTTATCTTCGATCACATCAGTCAGAATCCAAACAAATTGAGGACACAATAATATTATCTATGACCAAGACATTATCTAGATTTCAGGAGTTTTCTTGAATGAACCAAAGGGTTTTTCCTGGGAAAATAAAAGCCTCAATAAGTTGGCTGAAAATTGTACAGAGTAAAATTCAAATCGATCCACTTGGATGGCCATTTTTGAGTGAATAATGCTCAGAATATAATCATTGCAACCAAAACCAATAATCAGAGAATTATTCTTCTATTCATTGCAAATCCATCAAAGCAAACACATGTATTTTGAACAATGTAAAGGTCAATGCAGAAGTAGGATCCATGATCCAAGTACAGGTATGATATGAACATCACAGCAATAATATCAATCACCAAACATATAATCTAGCATAGGAAGGTTGTAGCCTTTAAAGGGAACATAGCCAAACACGCCACTCGTGCAACAATAAATAATATACATTTTTCTTGGTTTATACTAACCACCGTATCCATATAAATTTTCAACTTTGATAGACATACAAGGCTCCTATATCTTCCCAGATCTCAAAATATCCAGACTTTCTAGGTTACATTTTCCGTAACCAGAGAACTTGGGGTGGCCAACCACTTCTTTAATGGTACTAATTTCCATGAAATAAACCATTGACAAATTAGGCTGGCGGTGGGAATGCCGGTGCGTGAGAGGGAGAAAAGGTGAAACACCTAATGAAAGCCAAGAATTTAGAACAGTGAGATGCATTGTACCCATATAACAACAACCAGATTTTGTTGCTTTATTTTTAGGTGTCAAGGATCTGACAACATAACCCCATGCCATAGAGAAGCCCACTCTGCCCTCACATGAGCCTTGTTCTTGTAAATTCTGTTGAGTATAAATAGTCCTAATAATTCATATCACCAGTTAAGAAATTTAAGAAACTTGACCTTTCCATGTTAAAAATAGTAACCATGGCTGCTTTCTCTCCAAAATCTACTCCTCCTTACAATGTTCGTTCGGTTAGTTTTCCAGCTCGATCACATCCGAGTGTAGCCGAACTTGAACAAGAATTGAACAAGATTAGTTCTTGGCAGGTACCAACTTCATTGAAGGTAGAAACAGTTCTCGGTCGCCTATCAAGCCTTGGAGAGATATACAGATGCGTTGAGGATCTTCTCAACTTGCCAATGACCCAACAAGCTCTATTGCAACATCGAAATGAGAAATTGATGAACGACATGCTGGATGACTTGATGAGGTACTTGGATGTATGTGGCAAGACAAGGGATGCTGCTGTCTTGATGAAAGAAAGCATCCGGGATATTCAATCTTCCCTTCGGAGAAGTAAAGCAGGTGGAGAGTTAAGCATTGAAAGCAATGTCAACGCGTACTTTTGTGCGAGAAAGAAGATGAAAAAGGAAGTAGCAAAATCTCTCGCGTCATTGAAGCAAGCAGATAACATTTTCGGAGACTCTCCTTTGCTCAATGCAAGTGATCATCTCCTTTCTGCAATTGTTAGAGTGCTTAGAGAAGCAAGTCTGGTCACAGTTTCGATCTTTAGGTCACTCTTGTTACTCCTTTCTGTGCCAATGTTGAAGCCAAGGCCTAGTAAATGGTACTTGGTTTCAAGATTGGTGCACAAGGGTGTGGTCACATGCGAAGGCCAACAGGAGAACCTGAATGAATTGGAAAGTGTGGATGCTGCTCTTGCAAGCTTAGTGGTGCCCAACTCAGGTAAAGATTTTGAGGCACGGGACATACATTCTGTTCAGAAAAGGCTGGGAATTCTGGATACTAGTATTGAAGAAATTGAAAATGAGTTGGACAGCTTGTTTAGGCATTTAATCCATGCTAGAGTCTCCCTCCTGAATATACTGTCCCAATAGCTAGAGGGATTTCAGTGTAAATTTTTATGTAACTATGTATCATTGATGACATCCGAATTTTAGAGGATTTGCATCTTTTCAATTGTACAATTATGTTCACGAGTCCAGTTGTATAGCAGAAAGGTTGAAATAAAGCTTGAATTTAAGTAGATTAATTGTGATCAAACTGTTCTCTCTCTGTTTTTTTGTTTTCCCCCGATGGTTCCGCTCCTTCCTGAATGTGTTAGTGGGATTTGTTACCTTAAGATTCCAATACTTGATTGAACCTTGTCGTTTCTGTATATGAATTTTGGCAAAAAAAAACAATCAAATACACAATGCAATACAATTCTTGAGAAATTATTAAAAAAAAAAACAAAAAGAAACACCCTTTGTAGTATTGTCGAAAAGTTTTTAAGCTTCAAATGGCCATATGATCAGAGTCCCTCAGCTTGAACAACTTCTTACAAACTCAAGTTTATGTATACCAGACCAATCAAATGTTCTGTTTAATGTTTACTCCAGTTTTGACAATGATACTAGGTTGAGATTATTTGATTGATCTAAACTGCATCTATATACTATGTTTACTCCAGTTTTGACAATGATACTAGGTTAGGATGGGCTTAGTTTCCTAACTAAAGAGTAACAGGCTAAGTGATCCTTCGTTGTCTTTGTCAACATAAAAAAAGCTTAAAAAAAAAGGAGAAAGAAAGAAGAAAGAAGTTAAGAATTAGAGAAAAGAAAGGCTAGGAAAAGAGAGAATGAAAAGTCTGTCATTTTATCAAATTATCAAAACTTGTAATGTCTTAAAAGTTTTATATAAATAATAAATCCTAAACAATCACGGGTAATCCAGGAATTGTAAGCATGGCTAAAGAGGGCAACGGAAAGTGGTCCAGAGGAAGAAACTTCAGGGGAACTCAAGATTAAAGGATACACAAATTTTCAAGACAGAAGTAAAACACAGAACCCTTAGTGAGACATGAATAAATTAAGAAAATGTAGCAGCAGGGTCAAACTAAAATAAGAACTTGCATGATTAAGCTGCCCTCCTCTTCAGTCATGGTTGGTGTAAAATTGATGCAGCAAGCTACCTTTCGCAATCTTTACGTTTCGTTGTGAACGCTACTGATAGCCAAATTTGTCAAGCAACCTGCAGTTTTGACTTTCGAACTGAACTTCCACTGTTTCTTTCAATTTTCTCATTGCCCACAACTTGAATGCTAGGGCTTTCGCTGATGGATCTTTTTCATGGCAGGAATTGCTATGCTTTGTAGCTCCTCCTCCCATAGAATGACAAATCAGTCTCCAGCTTAGTAGGATTTATTATGAAAGCTCTCTATGAACTCACTTTGTCGTCAACTGGTTCATACGACTAACAAGATTGCCGGCACCGATTTCTTTTTCTATTTATAAGTGATTGCGTTTTCCATCTCGTCATTCCAAGCTCACTAGTAAATTATAGTAATCTATTTAATTAGCCCACACTTCAAGAGGTTTCAGTTGAAAGCTTCAAAAGAAAGATAGATTGATAGATACTTCCAGAAAAAGAAACTATTAAAGATGAGTGGGGCAATTGAGATGATTGCAGCTCCCGTAATGCCAAGTCCAGAAACCAATGCGCCACAAGTTCTTTGCATTGTTATAAACCCGGTCCAGCTTTACCTGGGACACGGAGCCTTAGCTTGTGTTTTAAATAGGCAAAAATTAGGCTTGGAAACTATAGGTTTTTCGTCCACCTCTCAAGATAACTCCCCATCCTTGTCTGGGTCACCAGAGGAACCTAAATTACAGAAAAGCCCGAGAACCCCACTTGCCTCTCTGTCTCCAAGGTTTATTACTGCTTTGGGGAGTCCAGTGAGAAAAGCTCTTCGCTTAACAAAGTTTGATCCTCAAGATGCTTGGTTACCCCTAACTGAATCAAGAAATGGCAATAAATACTAACAGTGATGGAATGAACAGATGCATGATCCAAACCCATCTAAACAGTGAATGCACCAACAGACATTTATTTGACAAACATTTCTGTAAACTAGACAGTGATGCTGCTATCAGCTGCACTTGGAATCCTACTCTCTTTTTTCTTTTTCCTCTTTCTTTTTTGCTTTACATGGCAATTTGAATTTGAAAAATCAACACCTTTAGATTGATTGGGGCGTGAAAAAATCAGTACACAAACAATTCTGAAAATCTCCATCAAACAAACATTACAATCACCATCCAATTCAGACTACAAAAACCTAAAGGCCCTCAAGAGGCTCCAACTTAACCATCCGTACTGCCATATTCTGTAGCTAAAACAACTGGATGCTCGGGCACACATTCACATGGAGATCAAAAACATATTTGGAGGCAAAAATGTTTTCATTAATATCACAATGCCCTCACAACCTCAGCAACAACGGCAGGTCAAATAACCTAAGCATGTGTAAGGTCTTGACTTGTCTTCAAGTTCCATTGCCGTGGGTAATCTTTCCAAACCGTATATGCTGCTTCGAGCACAACAAAATTTGTATAAATTTCTGCAAACTCCTTCACTGAATGGATACACTCGTTCAGGAATTCCTCTGCATATCAATGAAAGTTGGTGGACTAATAAATCAGCATATAAATAATGGTCAAATCATATTTGCTTTTCCCAGTAAAATACGGTGCCCTAAGCACCATCCAATAGAAGGCTGGCACCAAATAATGCAAAGTGAATGCCCATAAATGAACCCAGCATGTGGTTTGATTCGATATATTTGTTGATCAGTAAATACAGATCCAACACTAAACAAATGGTTTAAAATACAATATTTAAGAGTGCTAGCAAACCTTAGATATGGAATGCGTCTACGTCTTATGAGTTCATAGGTAGTTTGATTTGTCAGAATAAGATAGCTGCATCAAAAATCATGAAGTTAATTAATCATGCTGAAGCAGGCTAGATGTATTTCATGCAAGTAGACAATTTTTATGATCTTTATCTATATATTGGGTGTAAGGCCAGTTGTTTTCTGCAATTGTCAGTGAAACTTCAGAAGCAAAAAACAATTGCAAACATGAATTAAGCCATAATCTGCTTCCAGCTTTTCCCTTTCATACTGGCAAGCTGCAACTGGATATCATTTCTAATTCCTTGTCAGCTTTTGCATGATCTTTACAGCATGAGTAACTATTCCTTGGTCCAATTGGGATTGAGCTTTAGAAGCTTAACAAGGGAAGATTTTCTTTTTCTTCCCTCAGAACCTAGTGAACAATGGATCGTTTACTGGTCTCAATTAGCAAACAGTACAAGCACTATTGTAAGAAAAACGATGAGCCAACTAATCATTTTTTGGACCTGGCCATTTCCTTTTCAGGTGGTATTCAGATTTATTCTTAAAATGGACAAGTTAATTCCATGCTCCTACTTTTCTGTTAAAACTTTCCCACCCATCAAAATGATATCATCAGAGAAAGTGTTAGAAAACGAACTAATATGACAATAGGATAACTAAGTCAGCTCACCAGAAACAACAAACGGGATATTCTAGTTACTCTTGTGGCTTTTAGAGTAAACATAAACATGACAAAAAAGAAGCGAAGCTGCTCAGAAACCATGTTTCTAAGAATCTCATGTGAGAAACAAAGTACTGTGAATGTAAACACTTACCTATGGAAAATGAGGAGCAGCAGGAGAAAGATCAAGGCAAATGACAAAGTAACCAATAGCAAGATCATAATCACATCCTTCCACCTGACAGTACAGCATAATTTATATTAAATCTAAAGCTGCAGGAGTCGTAAAAGCTGATCATATGTGTAGCTAAGTTAAAACTTCATCACTGAAACCACTGGCACCAGCATGATCATAAAGCTCGATGACTACTCTTTCCCTTTTCTCCTTTCTTTATTAGCAAGGCACCAGGGCCTTTCAATGAAAGTAACAGAGGCGGTGAAGAAAAAACAGAAAGGACTTCAAAAAATTTACTGTACCAAGCTCTTGAGATGTTAGCCTTCAAGTATGTGATGTACAAGATGCCAGTCCAAATGCATAGTGCAGTTTCTTCGAAAATGTACCACCTAAAAAGAACAAAAAAATTGGAAGTGTATTAGAAGTATACAGAAAATTTGAAAAAGTCAACCTGTAGATCTAATTTGGATGGAAATTCACACAGAAAATATTAATAAGATATCCCCTGGCTGGCTATGTCATTTGTCTACGTTTAGAGTGCTTCCCTGCAAAAAAAAAAACAAAGAAAGAAAGAAAGATGGAAGGCAGGAATGATGATCCTACATGTTTCAACTGGAATGCTTTATCAAAAAGTAGTTTTGTGTGCATAATGGTTGTTGTTCCCAACATTACATGTATGTTTCTATAGTTTACTTTTTGATAAAGCATAACTCTTTAATCCATAGAGCTGGTCCTTTGCAGCTAAATTTGAAGCAATCAAAATTCCATGATGTAAATCATTTTATCCAATGCAAATGGAGTTTATCTTAATGCAAAATGACTATGACATTGTATAACAAAATGTCAGCCTTTCTCTTCATCAAGCAAACATGTTAACACTAGCATGTGGTGGGCATCAGATCCATAAAAGATAACTAGAACAGATTATAATTGACATTGAATTCAATTACTACCAAAGAGTACAAAAATTAATCATGAACAGCTGTAGCTTAAGCTTATGATGAAGTATAACCACTCTTATGGAATTTGAAGCAAGGCCCATTTTGTTTACAATCCATCCAACACAAATTTCTGTAGAGGACTACAAAAGGATAAAATGCTCACCAAAATCGACAATGATTTCCCCAGCCAATGCATGCCCCAAGCCAAACACAATGATGGTCAAACTGAAGAACACATCTATCACAATCATGGCAATGCTTTGCTCGTGGAGGCTGCAATTATGGCAAAGGAAAAAAGTAAACAATAACCAAATGCCACCATAATGGTGAAATAGAGTTCCTTGAAAAGAAAAAAAAAACATATTTGTAACAACACAGCTCCATCAGAAACTTCATAATTTATGCAGTCAAATGACGGTCAAAATACCAACATCAGGAGAAATATGACCACAGAGCAGGAAAAGCAGGATGTCTGGAAATTGGCTAAATTTCTCCAGAGGTTTAAAGCATCATCAGTTAGGACCGAGGTTTTTACTCAGCAACCTCATGTTTCTATCAAAATTATTGGAAACAGAACATTAGTTACTTTTTTTGCACAAATTCCTGCAAAATGTGCGTATTTTTAATTCATTGCAAGAGAAGAAAAGGTTGTCCATGAAGGAGATTGCAGTGAACTTTGAAAGGTTAGTGATGGGTAAGTAATTATATGATCTCTGATCATTTTTCTTCTGCATATTCATTTGTAGATTTATGAAAAGATCATTTAATATAGTCTATCAAATATTGGAAAAAATAAAACAGCAATAGAGAGAGCAATTTAAGTGCAGTTGTACTTCCAAGCTTAATAGAGAGAGCAATTTAAGTGCAGTTGTACTTCCAAGCTTAAGGGGGCATTGCACCAAGTCTTAGGCTTGCATTCACAGGGGTGTATGTTCAAGTCTTGGGGACCAACTGATTCGTGCAAAAATGCTGAAGGACAAAACACCATCCAAATTCTCCACCCAGAACTTTTCAATGGGCCCAGAGTTAAGTAATTGCCTCCATGAGGAATAATTGGGAACAAAAATTCATTTAGGCACTATTAGATGCTCCACTCACCCTAAATAAGTCGACCTTCTTTCTTATATAATCAATAGAACAGTATGAAAGCAAGTAGTTCTAGATTTAAGCATTCTAGAGTTGGAATGAGATTTTAATTGATGAAACTGAGTGTATAACACAAACTAGGATGTAAACATGAGATAAGAAATACCTGTTCAACATTGCAAAAGGAACATGTCAAAGTTCTGTGAAAAAAGGCAAAGTAGTCAGTAGTAGAGTATGTTAGTTTTTAAATAGATACAGAACAACTGCATCTTCTTTTCCCCTTTGTAATCATCACACGAAATCATATAGAAATGAACTCAGTGGCACTACAATCTATTCAATTTCCTGATTTATATCTCTGCTAAGATTTTGTTGAACATCATGTTATCAAATTGAAGAAAACAACAGAAATTAATAATGGGGGAACTTAAAAACTTCATCTTCACTTTTCAAGACCTTATGTCCAGACCTTTTGCATCAAATCACATAATCTTCTAAATTCAAGACTCTGGATACAGTTAAGGTTTAGTCTAGGCATTGGCACTTTTTGAACAAACCAAGTTCTTTTTACATCGAAAGTTATCTCACTGCCACTGCAGTCAAGAACAAACAATGACTGTCTTTGGTCAAGTGGATAACAATCCAATCATCATCTAAGAGGTATCAATACACTAAAGCCAGTCAATCATCTTGTGACATAACAGACCAACAGGCCAAAGGAAGGGATTCCTGCATGTAGCCAGCATTCATAGTTGTCATTGATTAAAACATCAAGCACACATATCTGCAAAGCACTTGCATACCTAACAGACGTTCCAGGTGGATACATGTCCAGAACAAGCTTTGTCCAAGATGTAACATCACTTCCTGGAATATTTCTTTCTGACTGACTTCCTTCCACAGTAATAACCAAGCTTCCATTTTTGCTTGAAGCAGGCTGTCTTTGCTTAAACATTATCACAATTGATAGTCAGAGAGACCAATTTGAATGCAATTCCACTCCAGTTTATTTTAATTAGTGTTATTTGCAATGATTTCCTATTAAGAGAAACTTCAAAATCAGGGCTTACTTGGACAACATTGATGCCTTTCTAAATAAAGAATTTTTCTCATTCACATCCCTCATTGCATCAAGGACATAGCTGAAAGTGTTACAAAAATGGGGAAGAAAACAAAACAAAAGAGGAAGAGAGAATATTAGGCAAGTAGTTATATAAATCACAGAAACTAATGAAATATATTACAGAAATTATGAGTTCTAATCACAATTCAGATTGATCATAAGGCATTACAACTCCATCAAAATTTACCCGGGAGAAGAATATGATGTAACAAAGTATTGAATCAATGTTGCAACAAACAGCAACAGATATAATCCCGTGTAGGACCTGAAGGGGAAAAAAATGGCAAATAAATTCTTCAACGTTATGCTACATTGCACACTCAAGTTAAAGCAAAGACGAGAACCATACCAAAGAAATATATCAAATTTTAAAAAAACATCAGTAGTTACACCCTCCTTGCATAGATTCGATAACATCCACTAACAATCACATAATTATGCACTCTATTTACCATAATATTTACCTAAAGTTCCCATCACAAAGTAAATATAAAAAACACCCTTTGATTACCATGCTAACATAAATAAACATCAAAGGTTTGTGAACATGTTCACAGTGAATAATTAAGAATCTTGAAATTCCTAAATTTCCTCTCATTGTCAAAAGAAAAAAAGGCCTAATTCACCAAGCATTTCCCAACCAATTTTATAATTTCACCTTTTTTTAAGCAAACTTGCAAATTATCTTGCTGAAATAGTAATCAATGTTAGCTATTGACTGTAATTAATTCATTTTACCTCAAAAACTCAATTCATTAAATTCTTTTGACCAATTACCTTCCTAATACAACATCACTAATATGATCACAACAAGCCACCTTCAACTAAATTTTGAATAATTCAATAACCCATTACAAGTTACACTCCAGCAATCCAATTCAATCAACAAAACCAAAAGGCAACAAACTTTCACTTGTTAACTCGATTATTACTCTCAAAAAAAGAAAGAAAGAAACAACATACCATGGCTCTTGTTTTGTTTTCTCTATTAAATCACTGTCAAAAAGAAAGAGAATGCCCGCATATACAATATGCAACACCACTAATGCTGCTTTCAACCCCAACGTAGATCTCCTTGCTACACAAACAAAATTACACCATTAACCACAAAAACAAAAGAACCCCATTATTTCATTTCTGATTTTCTATCAGAAAGTCACCTGGATCGGCAAGGCAAGGAACAAAACGGTGGCAGAAATTGAAAATCGACATGGAAGCTAAAAAAATCATTAATTGAGAAAAAGTACAGAAAAAAGACTAAAAAGAATTCTGGAAATTAAAAGAGAGAGAGAGCGATGGTTATCTAAAAAAGGAATGATTTTGAGAGAAAATTAAGTAGAATTAAAAAAAAAAAAAAAAAAAAAAAAAAGGATAGGGGAAATGGGAGAAATGATAATGTTGCCAGTTAAAACTAATTAGGACCTCTACGAGAAACGAGAGCGGATTCTTAGGTCGCGGACTTTCAGTAAGGGTATCTATACCACTTTGGAATAAAACAGGCGAGTGTTAAGGAGAAGGATTCCAGGAATTAAAGTCTATTTGATTTATGGGGTTGACCAGTTGCTGTAGTGGTAGTAGTTTGAAAGGAAGTTTTACTGTATTCTTCGTCACAAAGTACGTGTTTTTAAAATAAAAAAATATAAAAAAAATTTATTTTTTAATTTTATACTAATATTAAATATTTTATTTTTATTTAATTAGCATTTCAGATTTCAGTGGTGATTTTAGTTTAATAAATTAACCCGCTTAATTTAGATTTGTTTTATTTACTTTTTATTAAGTTATTTTGATTTTATAATTCAAAAATAGTATTTAATGGGTTATTCTGATTTGACTTAGATTATTTTTATGTATTTTATTTAATTAATTTTATTTTTTAATTTTATCATTTAATATTAGATACATTGATAATTGAATTATTTTGATTTATTTTTATATGCAAATATATTGGTCTCACAATCAAGATAATAAGCTTTGGCATTTAAAATCTCTTTAAATATCATTAGTCAAATATTATTTTTACGAGTTATATAAATTATCTTTAAATTAATAAAAATAATCGGTTACATCTAATAACCATCACATAATTTATTTATTTAGTTTTCATTGGGAAAAAAACATTACCAACATTTTTACTATCATTAAGAATTATTTAAAAAAAAATTATAAATACACGTACTTTAATAAAGATAGTCTACTCATAAAAGCATTGATTTGAGCCCATAAAACTTTTGACCAATAATAAAATCTTAAACGAAGAAAGTCGAGGTTTTAACTACTTTATCACATGGTAAATGTTTTCTTTCCACATTTCTTGGTCTTCGGACAACAGAAGAAAGTTTGTTGGTGTATACTCATACGACTGTCTTGACTGTCTTATTTTTCTTTTCTTTATTTTTTTATTGTTAACTGTTATTGTTAAAAAAAACATATTTTTTCTCCTTGATTATCTTAATAATACAAATAATATTATAGATGCTCAAATCCATTTTTTTCAAGGAAGCTGAAGATGATTCATTTATAACTACTAGAACCACGCGCACATCAGTGAAAAATATGACCAAATTATATTGTTTTTTCAAAAAAAAAGGTCAAGAAAGCTAAATAACACCAGGCCTTTGAACTATCATGGCTTTAGACATCAAAATAGCATCGTGCTCGACATTTTCGGAGACACATTTGCAAGTTCTGAGCTCGCCAGTTTGCTTTGCGTTTGACATGGCTGAAAAAGTTGAGTTTATGTTTACATATTTGGGCCATGCTTGTTCCATCTGTCTGATTCACTGTTAGGTCTATCTGCCCGATGAACAGAGACTGGTAGCTGAAATTTTTTATGTATATCCTTGCAGGCTGGATCATGGGACACCGACAGGTTCGTTAATTAATATATATTTTTATGATTTTGGATTATTTTAATATGTTAATATTAAAAATAAATTTTAAAAAATAAAAAAATATTATTTTAATATATTTTAAAATAAAAAACATTCTCCTAAATGTAAAACTACACCTCTACTTCCAAACTGGTCATGACAGACCTTATAATTATCGTATGACCTTTGTAAGAAACACTGTTACAGATTGACAAATTCCGTCAGTCAAATCAAATGAATGCATAAAGTATTGTCAAAGCATTCTGTTGAGATAAAAATGAAAGTGGTGTTTTTTTTTTATTACTTTGGCAGTGCAAAGAAACAGAAATAAGCAAAATTAAAGTGTAGACAGAATGAGAAAGAAAAAGAAGAAATATTCCAGATATATGTAAATGAAAAATTCTCCTTCGTTTTTTTTTTTTGGGCCTCTATACTTCCACTGCAAACAGAGACAATAATAGTCCGAGAAATCAAAATATTCCATAGATGTGGCTATATGTGACAGGGCCTGCTCCTTCTTTTAAAGAATACAATTAACAATACTCTAAAAGTGGTGAAGGAAATACTTTATTTTGTTTTTATTTTTATATGTTTCTTTTTTTTTTCATGATTTATTTCTTTTTTGGAAACAAAAAAATTATATGTTATTTAAAAAATTATTTTTGCTGATTTTTTTTAATATTGAACTGATTAAGAATTTAGCTTTGTCATTTAAAAAAAAATATTATGAATTGCTATAATGTTTTTCTATATGATTTTTTTAAGATTATTTTTTCAAAATAATCTTTTTTTATTTTATTTTATTTTATATTGAGCTGGTTGAGGATTTAGCTTTGTAGTTTTTTTTTATATATAAAAAGACATTGTAGATTACAACAATATTTCCCCCACATAGTTTTTGTTTTGCTATAATATTTCTCCACGTGTTTTTTTCTCTCAAAATTCTCTTTGTTAAATTTATTTTTTTAATATTAAACTGGTTGAGAATTTAGCTTTAGTTTTTCCCACATGTTTTATTCTTTATTTTTTTATTTTTTTTTCTTTTTTGTATTTTTCCCAAAATTTTATTCTTCTTTTTTGTGTTTTTTCATAATTATTTTTGTCGATTTTATTTTTTAAATATTGAAATGGTTGAGAATTTAGCTTTATATTTTCTTTTTTAAAACACTATTGATTACTATTGTGTTTTTCTATATAGTTTTTTTTTTCTTTTTTTTTTTTTAGAATTGTCTTTGTCGATTATAGTTTTTTTTTTTCATTTTGATCTGATTGATAATTTAGCTTTGTAATTTTTTTATTGAAAAAAAAATTGTGGATTGCTACAATATTTCCCCACATGATTTTTTCTTGTTACAATGTTTCCCAGCATGTTTTTTTATCGATTTTTTTTTCTAAAATTATCTTTGTCGAATTTTTTTTCTTCATATTGAGCTGATTGAAAATTTTGATTTGTAGTTTTTTTTTCTTTAAAACACCATTGATTGCTAAAGTGTTTCCTCGCATGATTTTTTTTTTTGTTATAATTTTTTTCAAAATTGTTTTTATTGATTTTATTATTTTTAATATTGAGCGGGTTGAAAATTACAACTATGGATTTTCTCACGAAACACTATAAATTGCCACAGTGTTTTCCTACATAGTTTTTTTTTCCTTTTGTTTTTTTATGATTTTTTTTCTAAAATTATCTTTATTGACTTTATTTTTTTTAATATTGAGTTGGTTGAAAATTACAATTGTATATTTCCTCACAAAACACTATAGATTGTTAGAGTGTTTTCCTACATGATTTTTTTTTTTTTTTTTTTTTTTATGATTTTTTTTCAAAATTATTTTTATTTATTTTATTTTTTTGATATTAAACTGATTGAGAATTTAACTTTTATAATTTAATTTTTCTTGAAAATATTGTGGATTGCAATAGTATTTTTCTATATAAATTTTTTTTAAAAAAAAATTATGATTTTTTTAGAAATTTATGAGAACACACAAACATCTCATAAGCCAGTGGTAACGTGCGGATACGGCAACTAGTGCATTGCTATATCACGTTATCACATCATGAATAAAAAATATTGAAAAAATCAAGTTGCTAAGGAAAAAAATAATATTATCATTAAATTAAGTAGAATACATGAATGAAAAATAAGAATTTTAACTAAAATAATACATATTTTATCTTAAAAACTAAAACCATGCACATTTAATTTGACTATCATAAAACTAAATACATACAATTTTTGAAAATGGGTCCACTGCTGGTTACAATTAATTGTGTTCTCCTCGGAAGAGAATAAGCCACGACGTGTCCTAGGAAGGAATATTAGCATTATGCACTTGAGCTTGTAGCCTAGCGGTGAAAGGACCTTGTGTCATTTCTCTGTATCAGGGTTCAAATCTTGTTTGTATATGTTTGTCATTCCTGTGGTATCTTACCTGCTCACTGGGCTTGCAGGATATTCAGTAAGCCGGGGGATTAGTCGTGGTGCTCATAAGCTGGCCCGGACATCCCGAGTTACCCAAAAAAAAAAGGAATATTAGCATTCCACTTGAGGTCATGGCCTGGTGAGGAAAGAAATTTGTTTTTTTTTTTTTTTTTTTGCACTTGAGTTTGATTTTTTTTGTGTATACTTGTAGGATATTTTACCTGTTTACTAGATTTTATAGAATGTTAAGTAAATTTGGGGATTAGTTATAGTATATATAAGCTAACTTGAATACCTTGGGTTATTAAAAAGGAGGAGGAGGAGGAATATTATCATTGAAGAGAATGTGCTCTCCTCTCTGTTCCTACTCTTCTTTTATCCTTTCTGCTTCTTCACCCATTCATTCAAAGAATGATTTGAGGAAGCAAGTGACGATTACATCTGTATATCCTGTGGTTCAATGTTTGCCACTTTAGACTTGATATCTTTAGAGAAAAGTTAATTTTTAATAATGCCGTGATAGATGACGAGATCATTCAATCAGGTGGAAGACCTGCATGCTACTGATAGTTTAAATCATTCTGTAAATAACGTAAACATAAATAAAAAGATAGATTATGTTTATATATTTTAGAATTACTTAAATATTGTTGAATTTTTTTTTTTATTTTATATGACTCTACATTTTATTTTATTTTTGTATTTCTAAAGTCCTTCTAATTATAAAATATAAGAATTTATTGATTGAGATTATTGTGTTTGTTTGCAAGATTTTTTAAGCATAATAAAATATTGGGTATAATTTCTATATAGAAAAAATCTATTCAAATTTTGTTAAAATTGTAAAATTTTTAACTCTCTAAAATCATAAAGTAAATTAAATTCCATAAGAATAAAACATATGATTTTATAAATTCTTTTAGGCTCAAAACACAGCTTGATTTTTTTATATTTTTTAATTTAATTATTTAATATTGGAATCTTATTAAATATATATTTTTTAATTTTATCATTTTAAATAAAATCAATAGCAATTAAAAAACAAGAAAAAAATTTAATAGATATGAAAATCCATGGAGAATGAAATTAAAAAAATATATAATTTTATAAATTATTTTAAATAAAAAAAATACTGATCAAAAGATTAGGGATAAAATCTAGAGAAAAAACTATTTGAAGGGTTATATTAAATTTTTTTTAAGGATCAAATTTAACCGATAAAAATAATGGATGAAGGATAAAAAATACACAAATGTCCTACACACCCATTTTTTTTTCTTTACTTTAAGGGATAAGTTTGATAATTTACTCTGCAATTAAATTTGAAATGCCAAAAATATCCTTAAGTCTTAGGTTATGCAATTTTTTTAAATGATAAAAAAATATTTTATTATGAAAAAATATGTGTATCCCTAATTAATTTAGAAATACCTAATAAATCCTCTAGAAAAGATAAAAATACCAGCGGAAAAAACTAGGTTTTTTTTTTTTAAATAATTTGCCTGCATGTTAATCACAAATTAACATGTGATTAACATGTTAAGGATAAATTCACAAATTAAGGATAGGTGGGGCGTTTCATGGTATGTGACTCAATCACTGGATGATTTATTTTATTTACTAGGGTAAGGCTTTGTTCATGATAACTATAATTGGTCAGTCTCTTGGAATCAGTCAAACATAGATTATTCGCATTAAGATTAAAGCACTGGTGGAAATCTTTTTCTAAATTCATAGAAATACGAGGACCAATAAAAATATATAATTTCTCTTGAATTTAAACAGTATACCGACAAAGACATCAACCCTGTTACTACATGCCATGAGCTTTCTGTCCAAATCCATTGACCGGTCAACGAAGCCCAATTTTCCAGATGCATGCATGTCAAGCCGTCTTGGATGACTGGCAGTAACTTAAGATAGACTCTTAAAGGGATCGATGTGCCTTATATCAGACAGAAGTCACTCCTTCTCTCTACTCTCTTAATACAATTTCTGGGAAAGGAAGATGGAGGTTGATGATGGTATTAATCATAGCTGGGCTGATCTTCCAGAAGAATTACTGGAAATGATTAGAAAACGCCTTGATTCTCGTATCGATGTGTACCGATTTCGTGCAGTTTGCACGTCATGGAGATCATCAATCTCTCTTTTCTACAAGCAGTCTCCTCGTGTGCCCCTTAAGCTCCCTAAACCAATCCGGGCACACGCCTATTTGTCTCAGGTCACAGTCTGCCGTGTCGAACTTGTTGATGATAGTGAGGATTCAAGCTCTTCGAGCTCCATGACCTGGTTGACTAAAGTTGAGGAGTCAACCTATGGAGATATCCAGCTTTTATCTCCGGTCTCAAACCGCCAATTGAGGACTGATTCTCCAGGCATGATGCCAAAGATGTTGAACTTGTTGAACTTTCGCTTGGTAGAAATAACTAAAGCATGTAGCCTTAAACTTGCTAGTGGAAGTCCTCATGGGATCAATAAAGTTGTGTTGCTTCCATCTTCTACTAATAGGAACACTAATGAGTATGGTGTTCTAGCAATCTTTCATGAAGGAAAACTGGGTTACTGGAGGTTCGATGAGGAGGAATGGAAGTTCATAGATGAAACAAATTTTCACTACGATGATATTATTGTTTACAGGGGACAAGCATATGTTGTTGATAGATTGGGGACTGTTTATTGGATTGATTCATCTTTGAATTTGATTCAATATTCGCCTCCGCTATATGGCTGTGGTAGCCAGAAGAGTTTGGTTGAGTCAGATGGTGATTTTTATGTTGTTGATAGGTTCTTCGACGGAGAGAGGAGAACTTGGAATGAACTTCACAATCTGAGTAGTGATGTCGCGTATCCACATAGGTATCTCCCACTTTGTCGAGCTAAGACGGTCAGTATTAAAGTGTATAAGCTTGATGAAGAGTGGGGTACTTGGGTGAATATAAGCTCGTTAGGGGACAAGGTTTTTGTCTTGGGTAATGAATGCAGTTTCTCTGTTTCAGCTAGAGAGTTTTCTGGGCGTGAAGGTAATTGTATATACTTCATAGATCCTTTCGATGCTAGTCGCCATGGGGAGCTGAGTGGCCGCGATGCTCGTGTATGTGATTTAAGTAGTGGTAGAATTAGCAAAGTAGCAAATTTTCCTGGCCATTCTTGCATGTTGTGGCCACCTTCAAATTTCTATTGTTGAAATCAAGAAGGATGTGGAGACCAAAAGTAACCCCAGTAAGGATATAGCTTGCAGGATCGATGTTTTAGTTTTGGAAACATTACAATTTACAGGTAAACTGTGTTCTTACAATCCATGCACGTACTTGTACCGTTTAAATTTTATTAAACATGGTGTTCATGTTGTTAAAGTTGTTAGTGCTTTTTAGTCATTAGATTTTGGATCTGTTAATAATTATTTGTTTTGCCTCTTCTTTAATAGGATTAGTGGGTTGCAATCTCTTATGATTTAATTTTTTAAAAGGCTACTTAAAGTCAACCTAGTTGTTTAATTCAATAAGATCATTCTCTAATCTCTTCGGAAGATTACATGATTTTTTAGTTCTTTGCTAGCATGCTTGCCCGCGCTACTCTGCGGGCTACAGGTAACCTAGTTTATGTAGCCAAAGAATGCGACCATCGGTGGCACTGAAATCTGATTTCTTTAATCTCCTGTGAAGATTTACTGAGGAATGCTTAAATCATTTGTAAAAGCGAAGTTATAGAATGATCGACCTTCAATCAAAAACTTGGTGAGTCTTCTTGATCAATTACTGTATCCACCATTGACTTCTACATGGAAGGACTCTAAAAGCAGCATGATGGTTAACAAATTTGAACTTAAATACTTTAGCAGCAAAGCTGTGGAAGAACTTAAAGATGCAAAAGCAACCTTCTAGTTCACGAACAATATATGAATAGTTATGCTGTGGAAGAATATGCGTTGAAGGTTACTTATGAAGATAAATCAAGAGGAAGAGGATGAGGAAGTCCCTTAAAAAAGTTCTAGACAAAAGCATATGAAAATGGAGAGAGGGCTCCAAGTTTCTTTTGTAAAAATGAGAATAGAGATGTCATCGATTGAGTTGTCGATCGTCCAACACATAAATCAGTACGCATAAAGAGGTCCGAAATTCAGTACGCAGATGGTGGTCTGAAATCAGTCATCATCCATTATAGAAATGTTGACTTTGTATGTAAATTCTCTTGCTGTAATATTGCTCTGTAAATTTTATAAATGAGACGTGCACCGCCATAAAACCTTACGGTGGTGTTTCAAACCTAATCATGGTATCAGAGCGAGCACCTCTAAGGATTCACCTTCGTCGATCCAAATGGCCTCTGAAACTTTGTCCCTACCCTGTCCTTCAATACCATGATCCACCTCCTGACCAACAAGTTATCTTCTTCCTACTTTCTCCTCTGGCGTAGTCAAGTGCTGCCATTCCTGCAGTGTCACCATCTTCTTGGATATGTTGATGGCTCCATCAAACCTCATCCTGCAACTATCGGTTCTGGTGCCTCTGCCACTACAAATCCAACATTTACTGAAAGGCAGCAGGCCGATCAACTTGTACTAAGCCTCCTTCTTGCTTAGTTGATGGAAGAAGCCATGTCTGTTGTCGTTGGCCAAACCTCTTCGCATGCAGTCTGGTCCACTCTGAAGACCACCTTCAGTCATCCTCTTCGCATGGATGATCTTGACAAAATACACTGGTATTCTGTTCCCCTCTTTTCTCACCATGCGCGAGCCCAAAGGCTTCAGGTATGCAGCAAAACATCACGGTTGGATTGCTGGATGAAGAAATTCAGGCCTTTCATAAGAATCATAGATGGGATCTCTACCTAAACAGCCCAATAAAAATGTTATGGGCTTCAAATGGGTTTTTCATATCAAATATCAATTCGATGGCACTGTGGGTTGTTTTGATTTTTTTATTTTATTTAACTTTTGAAAAAAAATATATATTTTATCAAATAAAAAGTCAACCGAAATGGATGATGTGTCATCCACTCAATTAAAAAAAAAAAGGAAATCACGCATGGGGGTCTAAGTTACTACACCTTAGTGTGCACTCCTAGCCCTTGATTTATTTTATCCCATTTTGTTTTTCATGTTTTTTAATTGAATTTTTGTATATAAATTTATTTAAATGACATTTAAATAATTACCTAGTTATGTCATAAGTTTTAAATGATATTATTGTATTTCATTGTAATATTAACAATTGCTTTTTAAATAGTTATAGACGAGCTTGATATGCATGTTTGTATAAATATACATGAAATATTGTTTTTGAAATTTTTATTGTAAACCTTTTCTATGTTTTTTCTCAACATTATTATTTTTATATTCTTAATACATTGACATCAAAATTATTATTTTATTTTAATAAACTTGCTTTTAAGATTATGATAAGATTTTGTTTCAAAATATAACTTTTGATAAAAACAATATATTTTATCAAATAAAAAGTCAATCACCGAAAATAGCTTTGATGCCATAAAAAATAACAAGTAAACAACATATTGTCTATTCAGGTGAATGATACATCATTCATTAAATTTTATAATAATAATAATAATAAAAAAAAGACAATGAAATGGATTGATAAAACATATATATTTTTTTATCAAATAAAAAGAAGAAATGCATTGATAGAGGAAAGAGATTTTGATTAAAGAGATGTTGTTTTTAGACTTAATTTAAATTGTTAGAATTTTTTTTTATTTTGATTTTAATTGCTTGTAGTTTCTATGCAATAAATAACATAACTAGAGGAAGATATATTTTATTTAAAAAAAAAAAAAAACAGAGAATTTATATTTTGGATGGACTCATCTCTAATATGAATTCAACTCCGGTAGAAGTGCAGAATCCATGACATCAAACAACAGTTGAATACATGGTTGCTAATTTAGTTCACTTTTCCTTTTTAGCCTGTTGATGACAACGTAATGTTGGATGTCAGGTATGAAATTGTATGGTCAAGCTTTGTTTCATGCGTTCAGCTAAACTCAAAATCTAACTTGAAACTTTTGTTATTTCACTTATTTGTGTGCGTTTTGTATTTAACTTGAAGAAATCTGGAAGACTTATTTAAGGATTTGGAAGTTTGATGACTTGTTTAATTTTTAGTTGTTTGATTTAGGTACTATACTCTAAACTTTTTTCAAATACTGCTTTCTTCCTCGTATCATATGCATAAACAGAAGCAGCCTTTAATCATCATTATCTCCATCAAAGTCAAACCACTCTTCTCAGAAATGACGAGCATTCAATGGGCAGACCTTCCAAAAGAACTGTTAGAAATGATCGGCAAACGCTTAGATTCTCGTATGGACACACTTCGCTTTCGTGCTGTCTGTACTTCATGGACATCCTCTGTCTCCTTACCTTCATCGGATCAAGAAATCCCTCCTCTCATCCCCAACATTCCTGGCCCAATTTCTTATGCCCCGCTTTTCTTTCAGACCACGATCTGCCGCATGGACCATGTACGTAAAGATCCAAGCTCTTCTTCTTCATCAAAATCATGGTTGGTTAAAGTTGGAGAGTCAAACTACGGTAAGTTAAAGCTTTTCAACCCGCTTACAAATCAAGAAATCAAGAATTCTCCTATGGCTTTGAACTTACTTGAATTCAAGTTTGTGGAGTTAAGTAAAGCTTTCTCACTTAAATCGCCTCGTGTCTATTCTGTTGATGGAATAAATAAAGCTGTTCTGTTTCGTGTCTCTGCAAATTCTAGTGATGAAAATGAGTTTGGGATTTTGGCTATTTTTCATGAAGTAGAGCTGGCTTATTGGAAAAACGGGGCTGAGAGTTGGATTATATTGGGTGGTGATGAGAATGTTCAATATGATGATATTACTGTGTGCAACGAGCGGGTTTATGTTGTTGACAGATGTGGGACGGTTTCTTGGATTAGTCCGGTGTTGAATGTGACTCAATATTACCCTTCGCTGTATTGCTTTGGCGGGCAGAAGGATTTGGTGGAGTGTTGTGGAGATCTTTATGTTGTTGATAGGTATCTTGAAGGAGAAAGAAGAAGATGGGTAGGTATTGATGGTAGCGATGATCAAATTCTACCTAATGAGGGATTCACCCCGACACATGCTCCTAAGGCGATCGATTTTAGAGTTTATAAAATGGATGAAGATTGGGGTAAATGGATTGAAGTCAAATCTTTAGATGACAAGGTCTTCGTTTTGGGGATGGATTGTTCCTTCTCAGTTTCGTGTAAAGAGTTTAATGGAGTTAAAGGGAACTGCATTTACTACATGGATGGTGATGATTACGCGGGCAGTGGACTAGGTGGTGGGAGCATTCATGTGTTTCAATTACAAGATCGTAGCATTCACAAACTTGCAGTGATTCCCGAGTTCTCCGAGATATTCTGGCCTCAAAGCAAAGTGTCCTCTGTGTAAACCAATCCAGGCCTGGATGCTTCGTGTATGCATGAATATTATGTTATGATTTTGTTAGTTATCTGATTTACGCAAATAAGATGCGTGTTTTAGCATCATCCCTTCTGGTTTTAATATTGAAACCTTAGTCAGGTGGTTGTTTCCCTTCTCCTTCGATCCCCTTGCTATGTTCTTCTGCGTCCCATAGCAAGAGCGGAAAACAGGCATGGGATGAGGAGCATAGAGGTCCAATCTTGAAAGGGAAGATGGTCTTGTATTTAGATTTCCAGTTCAAGTCTCTTAATTTGGCCTGGGGACCAAAAAGAAATAAACAGAAGGGAAACTATCTGTCTGTCTCCTCATTTTCATGTCTTTTTTGAGAAATTAAAGGAATTCTTTTTTATTCATTGTACATTCAAGGGCAGTGTGTCTGCATTCTTGTTATCATTCCTTTGATTCTTTGATCATGTGCTTTCCATTTCTTTTGCAGTCCAAGAAAGAAATTAGATTGGGTCAGTCCATCAAAACTGTGAAGGTAATAGTTTGCGTAAGCCCTAGTCTGGTCTAAAACAAAGATTGGCCCAATAATCCAATCTCTCTCTCCAAATCCACTGCTCTAAATCCAGGAAAATTCTAAATCCAATTTAAGACCAACCATTCTCTTAGCTTGACTTTACAAACCGAGTCGTACATAAAATTAAAACAAAAACATAAGGTACCATACTACCATCCACTCCCATCAGTGCACTGGCATCAAAAATCTCCAAGTCTTCTTCTATTACCAAACTTGTGAGGGACAGAGATCTGATCAAAACATCATGTCCCAATGGGCAGATCTTCCAAAAGAACTGTTAGAAATGATCAGCAAACGCTTAGATCTTCGTGTGGAAGTACTTCGCTTTCGTGCTGTCTGTTCATCATGGAGATGCTCTGTCTCTCCACCTTCATTTGATCAAGAAATTCCTCCTTTTTTTCTCAAGCTTCCTCCACCCATTCGTGCTCCTGATCCCATCTTTGCAGATGCAGTTCTCATGCAAACTACCATATGTCGCATGGAGTTTCTAAGTAACTATTCAAACTCTTCCTGCTCTTTATCAAATTCTTCATTAGTTAAAGTTGGAGAGTCTAAACATGGTAAACTACAGCTTTTTCATCCAATTTCAAATCAAGAAACTAAGGAGTCGTTTATATCATTGAACTTGCTTGATCTTAAGTTTGTGCAATTAAGTAAAGCTTGTTTACTTAAGTGGCCAGGTAAGACATCTGTTTTTGGAATAAATAAGGTGGTTGTGTTTCCTCTTTCCGGGGGTTGTATTGATAATTGTGAGCTTGGAATTTTGGCCATCTATCATGAAGGAAAACTGGGTTATTGGAGATATGGAGATAAGGAATGGACTTTGTTAGATGATAGGAACTTTGAATATGACGATATTATTGTGTACAAGGGGCAGTTTTATGTTGTGGACCGATGGGGGACAGTTTCTTGGATTGACTCATCATTGAAGGTGATCCAATACTCACCTTCGCTTTATGGCTGCGGCGGGCAAAAGAATTTGGTGGAATCACGTGGAGATCTTTACGTTGTCGACAGGTATCTAGATGGAGAAAGGAGGACATGGAAAGATTATGAGAATGTTATGGATACCAATGGCAATCCTCTTCGTTTTTCGAGATTGATGCGTAAAGCCAGACCTATGGCTGTCGATTTTAGAGTTTACAAGCTGGATGAGGAATGGGGTACTTGGGTTAACATAAAATCTTTAGATGATAGAATCTTTATTTTGGGTATTGATTGTTCTTTCTCTGTTTCATGTAGAGATCTTAGTGGAGGTAAAGGGAATTGCATTTACTTCTATAATAGTCTTTATGAAGGTCAAGGAAGGAGTGACGGTGCCATTCATGTGTTTCGATTTGAGGATCATAGCATTGATAACCTTGCCGTGATTCCCGAGTTCTCTGAGATATTCTGGCCAGCCATCATTGGTTCCTCAGCATAAACCTGTCTTGGTCTGGTTGTTCATTGTAAGTAAGTTGTAGACTTTCTATCCGATTTACGTTAATTGGATGGATGCTTCAGTATTGTTGCCTGTAGTTCTAATTTTGAAATCTTGATTTAGCTTGGCATATTTGGTCTACACATGCTGTCTTTGATTATACATGTTTAGTTGTAATGCTCTACTGATGGAGACGTTTAAGCAGAGATACTCTTCATGCAAAGCAAGTGAGATGAGAGTAATCAGCTTCAAGTATTGTGTCCCCTCAACCTTGAACAGATGAATGTTGTCATGATCCCTGACTTGTCTGATATTTTATGTCTTCACATTTTGTTTCAATCACATCGCAGAAGATTATTGTCCTTAACTACGTTTACCAAATTAATCCAAGAAAAACTATTTATGGTAGAAGGATCTGAGAGCAGTGCAGTGTTAGATTATAAGCATAGATTTCTCCTGAAGCAAAGCGTGAAATAGGGACTTCTCTAAGACTACAGGAGCAGGCATATTGTGCATGCTTAATTCTGCTTGTATTTTATTTCGTAGCAAACAATTCTTTTTTTTATTTTCTTCCTAATTAGTGGCTGACAATGATAATTTTATGATATCAGATATGCAGATTGAAGCCAAGATCCCATTCAAAAGAAGTGCAAGTTCTCGTTGTCTCTCCCCTCTTGCATGTATTCTCTCTCTCTCTCTAGTAACCGTGGGTGTCCGGACTAGTTTATGCGCTTCTCAACTAATCTTCGAAGCCGATTATATAAGTTTTTAGTGGTTTTAAGATCTATGACATTCACTTTAGAACTTGTACCTATTTAACCTATGTAAACTTGTATCCCAGAATTTAATTATGGATTGTGAATTTTGAGATACATTTTTAACTTGTTGATGATTTCTCTCACGCTTCTAACATAATATTACTTCTCTCATCACTTGCATCGATAATCAAGTGTTCTGACTCCGCAAGCTCTATAAATAGTCAACTACAGATAGTAAGTAGTTCCCGCATGCTGGGTTTCTATGAGCAGGCGGGGATGAGTGGAGTGGAGCAATCTTCCAGAGGAGCTGTTAAAAAAGTAAATGATTTTTAACCAAAAACTGTAACTGTTTTATGTAAAAACCAGGTAAAAAGTAAATGATTTTTAACCAAAAACTAAATTAAAAAGTTGAAATATAGATATGAATGATAATATTTGATCTCAAAACACAGGTAATAAACTTGATTGTATTTAATAATTTTATTTTTTAAAATTAATGTTTTATTTAATAAATAAAAAAAAAAACACATTGAGAAAAGCAATTAAATAAAATTAAAGAGATTTTTTGATGTGGAGCTACACAGGAAGAATACCTCCCAATTAAAAAAAATATTTAAGTCTTATTCATAAACTAAATATTCTATTAAAAAACATTAGTTAATACAAAAATTCAATAAAAAAATTGAAATTAAAGTATGAAATTGAAAGACAAAAAAATAAAAAGATAAAGGAAACAATAGGGAAAAAAAAAAAAAAAAGGCTCAGGCACATGAGCTTAACCCTGATAGTCCAAGCCCAATGCTCTTGGACTTAGAAAAAGCCAATGCCCGCACATCCAGGCTGATTTTTATTATTAATTTTTTAAAAAAGGGCAAATGGTCTATCTTTCACTCGTTATTTTTCTATATAAAAAAAAAATAAAGCAAGCAATGCATCATCCACTGATCTAAAAAAATAACATAAAAACCTTAAATAAAAAAAAATTATGAGTTTTGATCTATCATTTCAAGTGATTGAATAAAATAAAATAAAAACTGTAATGCAGAGTTGCACTTACTAAACAAAATGTTATCATTTTATGAAAAAAGAAACCAAGTAAAAATCAAATAATATTTAATAAAAAATTAAATTGAAAAGTTAAGAGATAGACGTGGATATTGATATTTAAAGTTCACAGACTCAATTATATTTATTAACTTTATTTCTTGAAACCAATGTTTTATTTTTATAAAACAATAATAAAAAAGACACGAAAAGAAAATCAATTAAATAAAATTAAAGATAAAATTTTTAAGTGGAACTACATAAAAAGATTGTCTCCCAATATAAAAGGCATTTGTTGAGATCTTATTCATAAACTAAGTAAGAATTAAATAATATTCTATTAAAAAAAACATCAAAAAAATTATTAGCATTGAAAAAACAATAGGTAATAAAAAAAAGTTCAATAAAAAAATAAAATTAAAGGATAAAATTAAAAAATAAAAACAATAATAAAACAAAAAACAGGTCCAGAAACAGAAGACAACAATTAATAATATAGAAGATTTTTTAAGTTATCTACAAAATTAAAAAGGTTACTAGTTTTTTGGTAAACTAATTGAAAGTAGAGATGCTAGATTTTTAGACAAACAAATAGATATTGAAAATCGTAATAAATTAGTAGATTTATTTTAAGATTCTATATGTATAAAAAAAAATCAAAAAATATATAATATGGATATTTTATATGTCGCCATAAATACATAATACAACTGGTAGAAGATTGTCTTACATTCAAACATGAAAAAAAAATAAAATTGAAGATCTCTCGAAGAAACTTTATCTTCTTTTTATTCATTAAAATGGAAGAAAACTAAAAGAAAAGGAATTAGATTCAATAATAAAAATGATGTATTACATTTACTCTTTTCCTCTTAGATTTTTGTATTAGAATTTAAGATATATTAAAGGCATCAAAAAGTATACTTTAAAAGTTTGATTATTGCATTAAAATAATAATTTTTTTTTTAATTTTTAACATTAACATATTAGAATTATTTAAAAATATTTAAAAAAATATCAATTTTGATTATTTTTCATGTAAAAAAACATTTTTAAAAACAGATTAAACCGCAAAAATAAAGTTAACTGATATTTTCTATAAACAAGTTCTTACTCTGTTAAAAGGACCACAATCCCTTTATGAAGAAAACCCACAGTAACATAGGAAAAGCAGGGGAACTCTTCCAGATAGTTTCTGTGTCTTGAACCCAGATCAATTTCTTTCCAGTTTAAAACTCAATGCAAGACACATAATGCAACATGGTAATCCCTGGATTCTGTTCTTGTCTTTAACACGAAAAGAAGATGAAAAAGCTGCTTTATAATGCTTTTCTATGGATTGCTTGAGGGCTTTTTCAGAAACATGTTTCAAGTTTTGTCCTTGCCTCCCAGGGAACCTGAATTGGACCTCTCTACTCATGAAGCATCGGTTAAATGGATAATCCCTCAACCCACAGATACTCTCAGACATCCTCAGTTTTGATTTCATCTCAAATATCTGACTGCCTGTTAAAGAGAAATTTACAGTAGAGGGCAACCATATCTTGCAAGCATAAGAATAGCAAGTGCATGATACATTATTAGAGGTTCATCTACAATGACCAAGCAAGTTTTCTCTCGAAGCCCTGTCAAGACAAGCTCCACACAAATTCACTCTTTATAACAACACATTTTCCCAGAGGGAGAGGCTGCGAGAGGGAACCTCCGATCTTCATAGCTGCATAAAACTATTAAAAGTCCATTGTAAACCACCTATTAGGAAGAAAACAAAAGGAGACATAAGCATTAGTGGTGTAATATCCATAGTATTATCAGGTGAAGCAGGAGATATTTGTGCGTTTATTCAGCTTTAGCTCAAATCAGCCCCAACACTACGATTATCATCTTCGCTAAAATCTCAGATCCTTTTAGAATATATGGTTAGCTTTGATGGATTCGGTAAGATCAAGGCAATAATGTTCTGTGATGTGATTGTAAAGATGATGTTAATTTCAAAACAGCATTATAACATTCTTCGGTTCTTAAAGTGCCAGAGACAAGACTTGAAGCCGATCACTCTCCTATCTCTTGCTTTTCAGGAACAAATATGAATGGCTTCGCTTAGATATCCTTTATTAGAGGATTACAACTAGCAGCAATGATCTAAACAGAAAGATTAGAGATACTATATATCTTTCTGAATTGAGAGTTTCAAAAAAATAGTAAAAGCATTCATCCAATTAAGTCAATCAGATAAAAGATTTTGCGACTTCTAACACTTACATCAGAGATCTGGACCAGGATTGTTCTGTATTGAGGAATCAAACATGTTGGGTGGCCAGAAAATGTCAGAGAACTCCGGCATCACATCGAGTTTCCCAATGCTACGATCCTCTAATTGAAACACATGAATGCTACTAGCACTTAATCCTCTACCCGCGTGATCATCACCATCTACGAAGTAAATGCAATTCCCTTTACCTCCATTAAACTCTCTACACGAAATCGAGAAAGAACAGTCCGTATCCAGGACAAAGATTTGTTCATCTAAAGATTTCACATCAACCCAGGTAGCCAACTCCTCGTCCAGCTTATAAACTCTCAGATCAACAGCCCTGGGTCTGCTTTGCTTCCTGAGTTTCCTAACACGATGTAAGGAGTCCATAACATTCTCATAATCTTTCCATGTTCTCCTTTCTCCATCAAGATACCTATCAACAACATAAAGATCTCCACGTGACTCCACCAAATTCTTCTGCCCTCCACAACCATAAAGTGGAGGGGAGTATTGAATCACTTTCAATGATGAATCAATCCAATAAACCGTACCCCATCTATCAATAACATAAAACTGCTCCCTGTACACAATAATATCATCATATTGAAAATTCTTGTAATCTAACAAAGTCCATTCCTTATCTCCATATTTCCAATAACCTAATTTCCCTTCATGATAAATTGCCAAAATTCCAAATCCATCCATATTACTACGACTTGCAGAGATAGGAAATGGAACAACCTTAATTATTCCGAAAACAAGAAACCGTCTTGACTGTTGAAGTAAGAAAGCTTTATTCAACTGTACAAACTTAAAATCAAGAAAATTCACTGATATCGGAGAGTACTTGATTTTATAATTTGTAAGTGGATTCAAAAGCTGCAGTTTACCATATTTTGACTCTCCAACTTTAACCAACCAAGATTTCGAAAAAGAAGAGAAGGAGTTGGGATCTTTACTTATAAGTTCCATGCGACAAACGGCGGTTTGCATGAGAATCGCATCTGCATGGATTGGTGAAGGAAGCTTGAGAATTAAACGAGGGATTTCTTGATCAAATGAAGGTGAAGAGGCAGAGTATCTCCATGAAGTGCAGACAGCACGAAAGCAAACTAAGTCAACTCGAGAATCTAAGCATTTGCTGATCATGTCTAACAGTTCTTTTGGAAGATCTGCCCATTGGGACATGGTGTCTTAAGTTCTCTCCGTCACTTACAGGGCTGGAGGTAATCAAAGAAGACTTGCAGATTTTGTAACGCTAGTAGTGATGGAAGTAGAGATGCTTGATGTTGCTTTCATTTGGATAAAAAGGTCAGCTAACACCTAAAAAATAAATAAATCGTGAAATAGTATTTGGATTAAAAGGTTTTAACGAAATATCACGGTTTAAGGATGTTAAGGTTTAAAAACAGTACATTTTAATAATTTCACGGTTAAAAATTTCATTAATTGAATTGACTTCGTGGTTCTGAGTCATGATATTTGATTAAATTTCACATTTTAGAATCATAATAATTTATTAGATATCACAATTTTAAAATAAGATATCTTCAAATAGATTATTTTGAAAAATAATTAGACATTTAATAAAATAATTGGATAATAACCAAAACAATTCAATTATTTTGACTGTTATCTAGTTCATAAAATTATACTTCTTATTAATATAAAATTTTATTTACTTTATGATTTTAAAAAATAAAAACTTTTACATTCAAAATAGTTTGATTGTTTTGGTTAATGTCTGGTTTTAAAATCATAGATTTTATTAATATAAATTTTTATTTATTTTATGATTTTAAAGCATAAAAAAATTTATAATTTTATTAAAATTTAGATAGAGCTTTTTTTGTACAAAAACTATACAAAAAAAATTGTCCCACTTTAAAAAATTTGCAAAAAATCACAATAACTTCTATGAATAAATTCTAATTAAACTCAACACATTCTCATATTCTATAATCATAAACGATCCCAGGAATTGAAAAAAAAATATATTACATGGAAAATGAATAAAATTAATTTAATAATACAATATTCAATAATCTCAAAATATGTAAATACAACTCATCTGTTTATTTATGTTTACATCATCTACTGGATGATCTGAGCTCATCAGTAGCACGGCTGGATCCATCTTCTACTCTTGCCTAAGTGGCATCATGCTCTACCACGATATCATCTAAAGTTATCCTTTCTCCAAAAGTTCCAAGTTTAATGTGACAAAAATTTAACCACTAGGACATTACAATGTGAGCTTCACTTTCTTCGTTAGTAATATAAAAATAAGATGTGGCTTCTCAACATTTCCATAGCAAGAAGTCAACCTAATTTAATAGCATATTAATGTTAAATTAAGAGATAAATACATAAAACTCAAGATTTAACATATATTAATTTACTTACATGATGTTGAATCCATTTAACATGTTGCTTGCACTGCATATATATCTAAGTGGAGGAACCTGCTCGAGATTTGAAGTATTGACTTGTCATGTTATAATTATGTATCGAATCATATACTCCTCGTCAGTAATTAAATGATGTATTTCTGTAAATATCTCATTCATTTGTGCATTTTATTATGATATATAAACATTATGTCAGCCTAACCAATCATAATCATTAGTTTTTACTATAAACCCTAAATTAATTGAAATGATTAATTCATAATTAATTTAATTTATTTTCATATTCAACTACATCAAATAAATTATAATTAATTATATGCTTAAGTAATTTATCATTAATTTAAAAAATCTTAAATTCACTATAAATCTTAAATTTAACTTAAATAATTACTTCATTTCAATCGAGTCAAATATAAATTTATAAAAGTGTAGTATGTTTTTCTTGCCAACAGAACTAGAAGGACGGTGCCGGTGGCGACAATGGTGTAGGAACCTTTTATTTATTATTTTTCATTGACTAGGGAGAAGACTTGAAAATTATTGGTCCTTTGGCACGTGGCGATCATTGTCTTGGTTTGGTGGTTCCAGTTGTTTTACTTCTCTCCGTCACTGACAGGGTTGGAGGTTTTTCATTTCATTTTTTTAATCTCTACTTTCTCCTGTTATTTTTTCTGCATGCTAATTTCATTTTAAAAAAAAATAAATTAGTCTTATATCTTATTTAGATCTACTAGTTTTTCAAGTTTATGCCTTCCTTTTCTTTTTCTTTTCTTGAGCTTTATATTTATTTCTCACTTTTGTTCCTTGCCTTCTCTCTGTCTGGAGAAGGTTTAAAAGCTGGTTGCTTTGCGACGAGGTTTGGTGTGCTTTTTTCTTCTAGTAAAATGGATTCATGGTCCTTCAAGCCCCAGAAACTATTCATATTTACCCCTCTAGTTTAATTTTGATCATATAAGACCTTATACTTTTAGTTATTTGGTCAAATCCGGTCCCTCCACCCATGTTCATAGATGATGGTTTGAGGGACTGATTAACCGTTTCAATTTTGTGAGATCAAGTGTTTTGGTTACACTATATGGTAAGAGAAAAGAAGATCGATTCTTCTCCCAGCAAATGAAGATTTCTCGCAGCTGCGGCGGAGCATTTTTGTTGCTTGGAAAAAGATAAGCATTTCAATATATTAACTGGATCATAAACCTGCTTGCCGGTCTTCCCTCTTGAACATGCTTTATAAAGGAAACGCTGTTAATTACATCTGTAAACCTTTTTGGATCGTACGACTTTTCTTAGCTTGGAAACTTTATCAGCTTTGCTAGGGGAATGAAAGCAATTGATGGGAGTAAGAACCAACAGGATTATAACTTTGTTTCATTGTTTTTATTATTATTTTCAAGAAAATGGTGACAGAGTTCTGTATACCCTGCTCTAGTTTCAACATCTGCTGGAATCCACCTGATACAGACTACATTAGTTTCATGATAATCCAATTTAGTCAAAAAGATTAATTCCTACTCGAATTGTTGCTATCTGAATCCAATTATACTAAGGTAGAATTATCCAACCATGGCATTATATTGACATAGGCATTAGAGTTACTCCGATTGTGGTTTACCGCGTGCCCTTGGTTGTTTCTGGCGAGAACAACACAAATATTAAATCCTGGTACAATAGAGCTAAGATGGAATTCTACGCAAAGAGAAAGGGAAAGGAAACGGGAAAACCCTGTCGTTTGAAAATCAACAATTCTATAATATAATTATTCTAAAGAAAAGATACAGTTTGATAGTAATTATACTATTATGAATGTTATTATCATATGCATAAGTACCATATACATGTTTTGTTTGAGGCTTGATCTGTTAGTGGTGGAGTTAATATCTTACGGGGAAAAAATGCACAAGGGTAGACATTTTCTACAGCTTTGGTTACTCTTCTGCACGTTCACGGGACATTGCACTGAACTCAAATGACTTGAACTCTCAATAGTTAAGATTTCACAATCATTGAGAAAAAAAAGCTTCATTCCAGAATGCTACTAGATTAAGTTAATGGCAATGATCAGAATTAGTAGGATATACCCCTGTAATGATTGCTACAGAAGCACCCAGACACAAAACTATCCATGATTTATGCTCAAGCAGTCTTATGATTCTTGCCTAGATATTCAGCAGACCAAGTTCCGTACTTATAAATAGTTTTGTTTTCTTCTTTTTTTCCTTTTTGATGAATGACCATGGAATTTCTTTCTTTGTCAGATATAGCAATCCTTTATCTGTCTCTTTAGAGTAATTTTCTTAACTTGATCTTTACACGGGAGCAGTTAAAGAAGCCTTTTCGGGAACTAACAGAGCAGATAGAGGCTTGACATCCACGTTGATATGATTTAACAAATTCAACAGCAGTTAAGGGATGGTTGAATCAGCATCATGGCGATTTGATTTTTCTTCTTTCAGCAGACTGGTTTTAGATTTAAGCACCAGACAATTGGTAGATTGGTGATCCCTTCTTTATGCACATTAGTTGACCTAATCTAAAGCATAGTAGGAATTTGGTTAACGACAGTTTAAAAGTGTCTTCGTAAATTCTATATCTTTTCTTTATTATATTTTTCCCGCTTTTTAAGTAAAAATTGGATTATATGATCTTCCCTTCATTGTGTGGAAGGGAAAGGACCTTCCACAGCAATGTCAAACCAACACTTAAGCAGTTTGTTCACTAGAACAGAACAGTTATGAGCTGAAGACAATTACTCAGTGCTGGAATTCAAGTTTAAAAATGAATAGGATTATGAACCAGACACATGTTTTACAACAGCATTGCTAGACTGATGAGCAAAAAACTTTTGCCTAAGTCGAACATATGGGTACCCGATAAATGACAGAAAGTGTGCAGGTTTTGAGAAGGAAAGGACCTCGTACCACACTTGGTTCTTCTCATCCATTTCAATTGAAAAACGCTCTTCCCCAGCCTGTTCCCCAGTAAAATGTTAGTAATGGCCTGTGTTTATGCATGCCAAAGAGGCTTAGCAGGCTACAACTTGAATGTGGAAATGACTAGACAGTATGAAACAAAACGTGCAAATGCTTTTCTAATATTACTTCCTCCATTAAAAAGAAGAGTCAGCAGAAAAAAAGAAAAGGAAAGCTCAACACTCAACAGACAAAGCAAACAAGCTGTAGCAACATTATGCAGTAGGATGTCAAGCCAACCCATAGTCAAGCAACCATGATCTGCTCGCAGCTGCTATGCTACATCAAGCTATTAATTAGTTGATTTATTGATTGTATCCATTTTGATAACATCAGTAGATCATGATAGCTCAACTACCTAAAGGCCAGGAAAAAAATAAAAGGAAAAATCAAGCACCTCATTGCAAGCAAGATGTCTCAACTCAATGAAATGATGTATGCCAAATTCTGGTTCCTATATATTGACATGGTGACTAACAAGGTTCGAGTCATCAAATTTCAACGTCAGCAAAGAATCACAACAAGTCTAGATCTCCAAAATTAAACTTGTAACAAAGAATCACTAACCAGCAAGTGACCTTGAAGGGTACCGCCACCGAAACAAAACGAAGCCATATCCTTCTTGGAACTCCTGCTTTCATTTACATAAACAATCTGAAGAGGCATCATAACCCAAGGCAAAAACTCCTTTACACATACACAAAACTTCACTCCACTTCGAATCGGAGTCTTCGAATCAACAAATCCCCAGTCAAACCCAAAATGCCTGCAATCAAATTAAGCAAAAAAATATTCAGACCCCACCATTAACATTTCTCACTTAAAAAAAATAAAATTCACAGACCTCCAATTTTCAAGAGCCAACTTGCCCTTTTCATAAGTCTCAACACCAGAACCAACTAAAACACGAGCATGGTTAATCAAGAAACCATCTTTTGAGAGCTCATTGAGAGAAGACGCGTGTTTGGAAGTAGCTCCCCTGTACTTCGAGTCATAATTAAATCCATCTGACCTGTTAATAAGCAATTAAGCATCAACTATACATAAGAAATGACAAAAATGTGGAAGAAAGAAATTCAATATTAAAGGGTCAGTTTCTTTATACTTGTTTAGACAATCCTTCTGTTCTTGAAGTGATGGCTTAGCCCAGCACAAGAAAACCATTGCTACTGAAACAAATATGAAGTTCCTTCAAAATAATAAATGTCAGTGATGAGAACATGATTCCGAAATTGTAATTGAATACCATTTCTTTGAGGAATTGGATTGCAAAGTAATGGTCTTCATACGTTTTCAGAGCTAAAAGAAAAAAACAAAGCCCTGCTTTTGAGTTGAAAGCCTGGAGCTTTTTACCTTTTATAGTGAAGAAAGGTTTGGATTTGTGCCTTCAATTCTCAGCTCTGCGTGATAAGGAGTCTGAAGTTTATGATTCAGAGAATCGGAAGAGAGTGAAATGGAAGAGGGGAGAGAGATGTCAGCTGCAAAGGTCAGTGAAGCCCACAACGACTTGTCTCTTGGAGCTTATTAGTATTAAACGACTTGCCACCTGCATTTATTGGTAGACGTAGACGACATTGGTGAAATTGGATTCTGATTACAATTTCCGACTATTTGGAATGTACTAATAAATGAAAGAAAGTATCAATGAACGCAGGTGGCAAGTCGTTCAAGAATGAATTTATTTTTGTGGTTGCTTTGCTTTTTAATGCAAACTACAAAAACAACTTGTTTGGTTATATTCTATACACACAAGTTTGTATTTATATGATCCCTCTTTTAAAAAAAGAATGGTTGGACCGTAGGTTATCAAAAAGCAAAAACAGTTGTTTTTTTATATATATAATTTTGAGAAGTGTAGCTCAACTGATCGGATTCTAAATTTACTTCCTAGAAATTACTGGTTCGAATCTCACAAACTTAAAACCTTAATTAAGACTTTATAATTTCTTAGTTTTTCTTTGTTACTTTATTAATATTAATGTTAATTGTAACTATCCCAAAAGAACAAGGGGGTAGCAATAACCTGTAGCGTTTTAGATATTTCAACAGTGATTTTAGTATATCTAGTCCATAAACTATTGATATATTGTTAATGTAGTCTTTTCGACTTTATTAAATATTTGTTTAAAAAGTAATTTTGCTTAGAATATTGAATTTTCATGATTTCTCTTGATTTTTATGTTTGTCTTTTTTTAAAGTCAATTATAAAAAATACCACTAGTATTTCTTAAACATCATAATTTTTTTGAAGATTTGTGTTCATGTTTAATAAGATAATTAAAAATGTTAGACAAGATATTGATTACGTTTGAAGTAGTATTGATTTGAATATTATGTGACAGGGGATAACTATTCCCATTACATATTCTAAGGCCCCTCGCAATTACTTTCTGATAAAAAAAGAAAAGAAAAGAGGAAGTTGTATTTAAAGAGTAAAATCTAAAGTACAGAACAAAAAAAGTTGTACTTAAATTGAAAAGGGTATCATTAAATAATATCGACAAGTATAATTTTAAGTTAAGCATTTGGTAACATTTTAATAAAAAAAAAAAGTAGATTAAAATAACAATGGTTCGTTGTTTGAGATCAAAGAAAATTAACATGTGATTAAAGAGGCCATGAATTAATGTATAGTTTGCACCATAAGCTTGAAATCTTGCACTTAGCATCTCATTTAATATATATATATATATAGATCATGCAACATATTAGAGAATAATATAAATTATATTTTGAAACCTTACCTAACAATTTAAACTATCAGATTGAAATAATTTTTTAATATGGTATCAGAACATAGATAACCAGATGATTATGAGTTTAAATCTCAACATTCTTATTTATTTAATAAAAAATTAAACATAAGGTAATGTAGGTCTATATAAATTTTAAATTTACATGATTTTTATTTAAAGAGATATGTTATAAGACCTCATCTAAAATTTAAATTTTTTAATTAAAATAATTCTTGGAGATAATATTCACCGATCATGTTTTCCAAAATTAATCTTCTTTTGCACGTGTTTTGGCTATAAATAAGGCAGCTTTGCCTATTAAAAACAGTTTAATGGATTTTGCATGGATCATCCCCATAAGAGACAACATAGTGTTAGGTGTATCAAAGACAAAACACACGCTTGGATCATCCCCTCTGCCTTTTTTTACTTTCACATTTTACGCCTTATTCCCACCTTTTCTTTTTCTTCTTCTTCTTTTATACAGAGAGGGAGGGAATCCAATCTACATACTATACTTTTCGAAGCAAAGTGGACATTAATGCAAAATTCTGTATAATACGATATATGATAAGGCTTGGTGTAGGAATGATCAATTGTAATGTTTTTTTTTTTTTTAATTAAAATGATATTGTTTTTCATAAAAAAAGATTCAAAAAAATAATTAATGGATTGAGAGCATAATTTTAACTGAATCAGTATATCAACTTGAATTTTTCAAGTTTTTTTATTTTTTTTCCAACCTAGACCAATCCAAATAGAGGGCAAATTCCGGTTTTACCACTATGGCCAATAAAAATAAACATCATCCCCGTGACAAATTTAATTTCTTCTTACAACAAGAACAAATAATTCTTTGTTGTTTTATTAGTATACTCAAATCACTTGTTAAGTATACAAGTAGCTTTTTTATATATACATATAATTGGTGCACATCATTGCATCCTAGACTTTTGTTCGAAACCCAGCAATAATGAAGAAGTGGGTTGGTGGGTTTCATCATGTTTCATAGAAAATAATTTTTTATAATTTTTATATTTATTTATTTTCAGAAAAATCGATCAATATAAAACACTTTTTAGTTAAAAATAAAATTTTTGTCAAAATATTTTTCTTTTATTTTGAACAAAAAATACTTTCTAGAATTGTGAAAAATTAAAAAAATTATTGTTATTTGTTAATTATATTTGCTATATATTTTGTTTTGAATTATTTTTAATTTCAATTTCATCCCTTAAAATTTGATTTAATTTGATTTCATCTCTTATCATTTTCTTAATTGAAAATTTTTATCCATTATATTTGGTCCCTATTCTTTTAATTGCTATTTATTTTTATTTGAAATAATTTATGAAATTGTAATTCTTTTATTTCATCATCTTTCAACTTTTTTATATTTCAAATTTGGTTTTTATTATTTTAATTATTATTTACTTTATTTGAAATAATTTATGAAATTATATATTTTTTTAATTTTATCTGTAAGATTTAGTCCTTATTCTTTTAATAAAATTGAAAAAAATTAAAAATTTATTTTTCAGTTTATTTACTTATCCAAATACTAAAAAAATTTAACTTTTTTGTATAATACTATAAAATATTAAAATAATAATTTGACAGCAAAGCAAATGAACTCATCTAAACACAAATCAGAAAAAATGAGATGGAAGTGCTTGAATGGTGATGACGGACACGACACCCCTAAAATTTGCATTTTACGTCTAAAATCTTTTTTTTTTTAATTCAGGCCATTTATTTTTCGATTTATTTTATATATATAAAAAACACATGTTTACATGTTTTGCACACTAAAAAAAAAACGTGTTATCCATGAAGCTTAGTCACGCTTTCAAGTCTATCCTCTTTTTTTTTTTTTTTTTCTTTTTTTTTTTTCAATATTGGTTTCGGATCCCGCGTTTTTTTTTTTATTATTTTTAATCACTGGTAACGTATTTGGTCCCCATCATATTGTTTCAGAACAATTCGATTCAAAAATGCAGCTGATTGGACCCATCCCAACTCCGTGTTTTCTCTTCATTTAAAAAGAGTGGATGAGAGAGTGGTCTATATTATTTTTTAAAATATTTTTTTATATAAAAATAATATATATATTTTATTTTTTAAAATTAATTTTTATATTAAAATAATATAAAAAACAATTATAACTATTCTTTCAAACATTTCCAATCGCATCACACACGTATTGCAATTGTATCAAACACTCTGGAACCTCTGTAGAGCTTGGAAAGCGTTTGGTAGAGCTAAGAGTTAATTTGTTGTTGCTCCCCTAATGGCTGGGCAGCTGGCTATCCATGAAATTCTTGGTGCATAGCATTTACACGCGCTTGCACTCTCCCAAGGTCCCCCTCCCTCTTATCTTGTCATTATCTCTCAACCATTACTTTTGTCGTGGTGGTTGGAATTGTAGTTAGAATTGAAATTAACGATGATTTTTTATGACGGGTTTGGATGTGTGATAATTGTTATTTTTTAAAATATTTTTTTATTTAAAAATTAATTAAAATAAAATTGTTTTATTTTTTATTTTAGTACATTAAAATAATTTAAAAATATTAATTTAAAATAAAAAATTTTAATTTTTTTAAAAAATACTTTTAACGCACGAAAAACAACACAATTGTATATCTATTCATAATTCAAGATCAAATCATATCTGACCCACCTCGAGAAAAAAAAAAAAAAAAAACTTATCCTCTCTCTGTCCCTCCCTCGGTCACCAACACTAGCTCTTTGACTAAACAATTGACTTTTCACTTGGACCCGAGCCTGATCTTATTACGTGGATTTGAAATTTTAAAAATAAGGCTAATGCACTAATCTAGATAACTGAAATCAGCTGCTGAGAGATCGAAGAATCCATTATCCATGTCCTAATAACTGAAATCATGTAGTAAGTAGTTGATGTAACTTAAAAAGAAAGGAAAAAAAAAGGGTGGTCGTGAAACTGCTTTCATCATGGTTAAATAAAAAAGCCGTCTCTTTTCCGTTTTCTTGTTCGAGTCCAAAAGCTGGACATGAAAGTAGCATAAAAATGAAGAAACATAACACAACAAGAACACACAAGGGGTCACGAGGTCTAAGCTCTATGTGACAAGCCAACGCAATAAACCCACCACCCCATCAACGCTATTCCTCGGTTGTCTCCTACCTCGAAGATTCCTTCCTTTTTCCTCCTTTCCTCTTACTATAAAAAGCATGATAACCCTCCCTGTTCAATTGAGGCCCTCTCTTCACAATCTCTGAAAAATCCCGCCCGATAAAATGGCTGAGAGCTCCAGTCACAGCCACCTCATCTACCTTCACGGTGACCTGGACTTGCTCATAGTTGAAGCCAGATCTTTACCCAACATGGATGTTATCTCCAAGAACTTCCGCCAGCTCTTCAATGTTTGCATCCCTTCTTCCGCCACCACCACCAAACCCACCGACCGCGGCCACCGCGGCCGCGGCCGCAACCACCGCCACCACAGTGATGCCGACAAGAAAATCCACCACCGTCACATTATCAGCAGTGATGCATACGTGACAGTGACAGTCCCTCAGGTGACACTCGCCCGCACCCGCGTGTTGAAAAATGCCGCAACCCCCGTTTGGGAGCAAAGGTTCAATATCCCATTGGCACATCCTGTTAAAGATATTGAATTTCACGTCAAAGACAATGATTTGTTCGGTGCAGAGTTGATAGGGACTGTGAAGATACCTGCATCAACAGTGTTGTCGGGGGAGTTTATTCAGGGATGGTTTCCAATAATTGATGCATCAGGGAAACCACCACAGCCCGACACAGCTCTTTATCTGGAATTGAAATTCACACCTTTTGAGAAAAACCCTTTATACCAGAATGGGTTTGGAGGTGATCCTGTAGTAAATGGGGTGAGGGGTACCTATTTCCCGGCCCGAAGAGGCGGTCATGTGACACTCTATCAAGATGCTCATGGGAAGGATCATGACTTGCCTGAGATTGAGATTGATGGAGGGAAGGTTTTTAAGCAAGAGAAGTGCTGGGAGGATATTTGTTATGCCATATCCGGAGCTCATCATCTGATTTATATTGTTGGCTGGTCTGTCTTTTATAAGATTAAGCTGGTTAGAGAACCAACTAGGCCATTGCCAAGAGGTGGAGATTTGACACTTGGGGAGCTGCTGAAGTATAAGAGCGAGGAAGGTGTGAGAGTCTTGTTGTTGGTTTGGGATGATAGGACTTCTCATGATAAATTTGGGATTAAAACAGTAAGTGAGGATTTTGATTAGTACTATTTGATTTTTATTATTATGTGGGTTTATTTGGTCCGTTGTTGCTATTTTGTGTGATGTTTGTTTTGTTTGGTTAATGAGCGATGAATGGTTAAATAATTCAATTATGATTGTTTAACTTGGGTGATTGTTGCCACTTTCTTTTAGTATAAAGTTAAGGGGAGATTTTGTCAGAAGGTTTTAAAATTTAATGCCAATTTGTGATGGCAGGGGGCACATGCAACTTCTATTTGTAATTGTATTTTTTCCCCTCATGATTTAAGCAGAAGTGGTATTTAATAATGAAAGATGGCTGCAATAGTTTTATAATGTGAAATGCTATTTTGGGATACAGGCAGGAGTTATGGCAACACATGATGAAGAAACCAGAAGATTCTTCAAGCATTCATCTGTTACTTGTGTGTTGGCACCTCGATATGCCAGCAGTAAGCTCAGTTTTCTCAAGCAACAGGCAAGCCTGATTTTATTGTTGAGTTGATTGTTGTCTCATAAGAAGCACATGCAGCTAAGTGTGTTGGTTGTTTTAACAATGCACATTCTTTTGGCTAACGGGTTTTTATTTTACATCTCTTTAGCGTATGAAAAAATATTAATGGGTAAGTTTTGGTTTGTGGAACAAACTTGGTTGTTCTTTCGGTTTCATTTGAGAGGTCACAATTGCTTCTCTTTGAACAATTTATTGATGTGCAGTGGTTTTTCCCAGATTGTTGGAACCATGTTTACGCACCATCAGAAATGTGTTCTTGTGGACACCCAAGCATCCGGTAATAACAGGAAGATCACTGCATTTATAGGAGGCATTGACCTCTGCGATGGACGGTATGATACTCCTGAACATAGACTGTTTCATGATCTCAACACTGTCTTTCGGGATGATTTCCACAATCCAACATTTCCTGTAAGTGATAGACAAATCAAACGATCAACTTTTAGTTTCAGTAGTCTTTTCACTTTCAGTATCTGCTATTTATATTCAGATCAACAGTGTACAAATGGTGCTGTTATAGTTTGTTTTCCACTTTTTCAAGCGCATAATGTGCCTATAATTTCAATGTGACTTGACGTTTAAGTTGCCATGAAATTTATATCACATTCAAGTGATATTTTCTTTATCATCCCCAATACTAACATGGTTTGCTAAATATTCTGAATTCCTGTTTATTGTCTTCTGATATTGTTCCGCCAGATCCTTTGGTGCTGTGTACTTTTTTTTTTTTTTTTTTTTTTTTGCACTTTTTTTTGCCTCAACTCTCCTTTTTATGTATGAAAGGCCGGAGCCAAAGCACCAAGGCAGCCCTGGCATGACCTGCATTGTAAAATTGATGGGCCAGCTGCATATGATGCTCTTATAAACTTTGAGCAGCGTTGGAGGAAAGCAACAAAGTGGACAGAGTTGGGACTGCGTTTCAAAAGAAAATCTCACTGGAGCGATGATTCATTGATAAAGATAGAACGGATTTCTTGGATACTAAGTCCTCCCCTTTCTGAAACAAAGGAGGGAACCACAATAGTTCCACCTGATGATCCCACAGTATATGTTTCCAGTGAAGAAGGCCCTGAGAATTGGCATGTCCAGGTTGGACATCACGCTTCTCTAATTTTGTTGTTTAGATTACAACCTTTATCATCATCATCATCATCATTTTATTGACCCCTGTTTTTACTTATTTTGTTTTTGCAGATTTTTAGGTCCATTGACTCCGGATCACTGAAAGGATTTCCCAAAACTATTGATGAGTGTCAGGATCAGGTTTACAGCAAGTTGAACATTTTATTTTCCTTCTTCCTTTTAATATAAGCCAAAGATAAAATAGCTTTATTGATGTTAATTTTGTGTTGCAGAACCTAGTCGTTGCAAAAGATCTCGTTGTAGATAAAAGCATTCAAACAGCATACATACAAGCCATCAGATCTGCTCAGCATTTCATATATATTGAAAATCAATATTTTCTTGGATCCTCATATGCATGGCCATCATACAAGGATGCAGGTCAGAATTGCAAATTTTCATTATACCAGTTTTTTTTTTTTTTTTTTTTTTTTTTTTTTTTTTGGGGGGGACTAGGATTCCTTTTTTAAGAGACCCATGTTGATGCAGAGCCTCTATATACAAAATTTTGCATGGGTATTTGGATTTTAGGAATAATATATCTTGGTAGATGTTCTTTTGCTTGATAAGATTTGGATTTTGGACCTTCTCAAATTCATATCTTTTACCACAAGCTCTATGGCTTTTCATCTATTTGTTTGCCTTTTTAAGTTGACAACTCAATTATTATTTTTGTTAGCGTCTCACTAGTTTAGCCACTACCATCATGAATTCTGTTATGCTCATCTTTGCTTCTTATGTTATGGTCAAGCTGTTTTGAATGAAACTTTTTGCTATTTCTATGGACAACGATTATGGCTGTACCTACATGCCTTCATTTTACACATGACAACACAGATAAAACACACACATGCACATACACACATTTGTTCTCAAGTTGTTTCCATTATTATGATGTGCAGGGGCTGATAATCTAATTCCAATGGAGTTGGCATTGAAGATTGTTAGTAAAATTAGAGCCAAAGAGAGATTTGCAGTATATGTTGTTATTCCATTGTGGCCAGAGGGTGATCCAAAGACCAACACTGTGCAAGAAATTCTCTTTTGGCAGGTAGTGTATAATCAAACTATGTTGACTTGAAAGATCAATATATTTGTTCAGACATCAAGAATGAACCATCTTGTATATTTGGAACCCGGTCAACATTTTATTATTCATGAGCTCTTCTAGTCATAGGGTACTTCTCATATGCCTCGTCCCTAGTGACATGGGATAGGTTCACCTTATACAGTCTTGGATCAACATAAGTTTCCACTTTCTGTCCTTAAACAATAAGAAGTATTTGGTTTTGAATTCCATTGGTTTGGGATGCTTGATTCCTATACCTTCAATTGGTAATTTTTCATGGTAAGATGTTTAGTGACTTGCAGCTAGAACAGCTGTTTGGCTACTTTTACTGTTATTATCCTTCTTATAGGCAGGACCATGGTTTTAGATACATGACAGAGAATAATATCTGTTACTCAAATTTTGCTGCCAAAGCAGCTTTATTAAGGAGTTTCTTAATATTGATGCCCACTGATTGGGTGACTATTGCTTTGGGTTGTGAGTTGATTTCTTTTAGTGATTCTGTCAGCGAGTTGGATTTGATTGTTGTGAGACGCCAAGGGTTTCTGTTGAAACAGAGCAACAATTCAATCTATTTTGTCGCTAACTTTAGAAAGTTTATACTTTGCAGAGCCAGACAATGCAAGCAATGTATGAAAAAATTGCACAGGAACTTAAATCAATGAATCTTGTAGATTCACATCCTCAAGACTACCTCAATTTCTATTGCATTGGTAAACGAGAAGAAATTCCCCATGATTTGTCAAGTGCTAATGGTGGAACGGTAACTCTTTCAGATTATATCCTTCTGTGGTTTTTCATCCTTACCATTGCATTACCTGTTTTCTTTCTGTGTATAAAATAGTTTGTTGGCTGCTATTTAACATATATTATGGAGATAGCTGCGTCTGCACTTGCTGCCAATTTTCACCCTAAAAAGTGGTGTGCACGTTATCCGATTGGCTGTAACCCAAAAGTTGCTTATAGGAACTGAAACATGTGGCCTTTGAAACTTCAAACTTTTGTGTAAACAAAGCTCAATTCAAGTTCCCAATTTTAATTGTCAGCCATGCAACAATTGCCATAATAAAATGTCAACACAACGAACATAAATAAATAATTCCCTTCTGAAATTTTGTTTTAGCTCACGTATTTTCCTTTGGCGTGGAGGTGCATATGGAAAGGTTTCTGCGCTCCTGTTTGTCTCATACTCTGGCAATTCTGGATTATCCCGGTTGCATAGAGTGCTGCCATTTTTTCAAGTTTCTGACATAGATTTACAAGGAGGCAAATTTTTCTTTCATATCCATCTCACTTCTTGATTGTGTCCAGTGACCTAAATGATGGGAAAACTATCTTGACTTTCTCTTTCTGAAAATGTTGAGGCAGAAATCTTCTGTGACCTGCTTCTCCAAGGCACGGTTGTTGTTAGTTCACTAAAACAAATGTCAGCTACTCTTATAGCCTTAAAAATTGACCTCATGATATTTATTTTTGTTCCTTACCATTTAATCTTGCAGCAGTATTCCCTTTTTTGAAAAGGGTATGATAGTTGAGGTTGTTATCTTTGAAGTGTGACTTTTAATTTTTATCTGCATTGAAGTCCTAATAATGTTCACAATCACGTTGTTTCAATCAGGTCTCCGAATCTTTTAAATCTCAGCGATTCATGATTTATGTCCATGCAAAGGGAATGATAGTGGACGATGAGTATGTGATAATGGGATCTGCAAATATTAACCAGAGATCCATGGCTGGGTCAAAAGACACTGAGATAGCTATGGGCTCATATCAACCCCGGCACACATGGGCTGCTAGGAAGAAACATCCACGTGGACAGGTTTGTTTGGCATCATTCTTCATGCCATAGCAAAAATCTTGTTTCTGGCCTAGTTTTGCTGTTGCTCATGAGGTGGTCATCATGGAAAAATGTTTTCTTTTCTTTTCTTTTCTTTTTGTGCAGATTTATGGATATAGAATGTCACTATGGGTGGAACATCTTGGTGGGATAGATGAACTGTTCATGGAGCCCAAGGATTTGCGTTGTGTGAAGAAAGTAAATAAAATTGCCGAGGACAACTGGAGGAAATTCACAGATCCGAATTTCGAACTGTTGCAGGGACATCTTCTCAAGTATCCTTTGCTGGTAGAAGATGATGGGAAGGTGTGTCCACTTCCTGGACATGAGAATTTCCCAGATGTTGGTGGCAAGGTGCTTGGAGCTCATTCCGCCACACTTCCCGATGTGTTAACAACATGATCCCCTTCCCATCTCGTGCTCATGCAACGCTGATGAGGAAAATGGGCAGCATGTTTCTGGGTTTCTCAACGTGGAGCTTTATGTTTTGTATGTTTTCTCTTTACTTCATGTCTTGGGGAAGCTCTAAGTTTGCGATGTCATGTCACTGTGGAAAGCGAGACAAGGATGAGACGCTGTGAATACTGGCTGCTACGAATGGTTTCTAGGCTGTCCTCGATGGGAGAAGGTTAACGAAACAAGCTACATAGCAAGTCCGTACATGCCTGGTTCCTGTGTAACATTTAAAAAATGGAGTGCTAATCACATCTCCTGTTCACCTTCTATTTGTGTTTCAAGTTTATGAATGATGTGGCTGATGTCAATACCAGGCAAGCAGGCAGGTGTTACTGTTCTTTTGCCTTATGCAATCATCCGACCGTTCAAAATTGCATTTGATTGTGCTCCTGGGATTTGATCTTTAAATAATTTGTTTTTACGCCTTGTTTATACTGTTTATTATTAAATTAAATTTTTTAAAAAGGGGAAATTACTATAGCCTAAGACTCAGATTACGAGCTATTTGATGAAATTGTCTCTTGTTCAAAATTATCTTGAGGTTTGATGTTTTAACCAGCTAGAGCCATGAACGGGTTTTGTTCAAAGAATCTCGATGATTATCTGGGCATTTACTTCTTTTATGTGTAGTGGTTTGACGAAGTTTCAACAAGACTCTGTGCCCATAGAACACCTTCTTCCTCTAGTGTATGTATTGGAAACTAGATGTTTTGACTATCTATACCCCATGCTTTTGAGTATTTTTAAGATAGAAAAGTTTTCAACTCTCACATATTTAATTTACGAGATTAAATAAAGAGATAGTAATTTGATACCGAATTAGATAGATATCTATCATAATCTATCCAGATGGATGCTCCCCCCCCCCCCCCCCTTATATTATATATATATAAAAAAAAACCAAAAGAGCTCAATGATGTACTTTGTATTGTGAGAGGATACATTATGGATTCACATAGTGTGTGTGTATATATATATATATATATATATATTTTAGATTTATCCTTGTATATTAAATTAATTAGAAATTAAAGTTGGTTATTTGTTTTGTTTGGCTTGGTATTGACTACTCCCAATGTCAAAAATAAAATGGATTATTGATTGAGGCTAGATTTGAAAATATTAAATGAAATTAAATTGAATTTTAATAATTAAAGCAATGAGGATCGGATTTCAACACTAGACAACTATCAAGTCCTTTTTTTCTTTCAAACATTGGCGACTTAAATGTGGCATGGAAGAGATTCAATCTTTTTTGTTTTCGTCCTTGATATTTTCTCTTTTTTTAATTTAATTTTTTCACAGTTATTTTTTTTTTATTACTTGAAAAGGTTTTTTTGGTTGCCTAGATATGAGGATTCCACGATATAAAAAAAAAATGTAAACATGTGTTTGATAATTAGTTTTGCAAAATTAAATTTAATTTAATTGATCTAAAACAATTAAGGTTTAAGGAATCAAATTTGACACTATAAGAATTTCAAGAGCAAAAAAAAAAAAAAAGGCATAAACTGACGTATGCAATGCATGTGCCACCATGTATGGTGATGTCGTCGCACTTCAGAAACAAGTGCAACTTTCTTCATAATGTCACACTGTTATTAGTGATTGCATTTAAAGTGACATGACATGTTTTTTTATGATTATGTTGTGTGTGTCGATGGAAAAACAATGATGAGGGCTTCAACTACTTTTTCTTTCTTCTCTTTCCTTTTCTCTATATCTCATATCCTCGTGATTGGTGTTGGGTTGCCAGAATTTAAAAGTGTCCTGTTATCGGTTTATAGTGTTAAGTATAGTCTTAATCTTTTTTATTGTTATTTTTAGTTATGGATCCTTCTTTTAAATTGATTTTTTTCTTCTAATTCTATCCTTCAACGTTAGGTTGATTTAGGATTAAGCTTCACTATTTTTTTTATAGGATCATTTTGTTCATGTGACTCAGGTCACAAGTTCGAAAAGCCAACCTGAGTTGACATTGATCATTTCTTTTTCAAGTCTTGTTTTTGCACTAATTTTTTTTTATAATTTTATTATTTAACAATGAGTTTATTAGATATTTAGGCTTCATGATTTTCTTCACATTTGTTTTTTACCTTCAGGTCACACATTTATATTTTTATGTTTTAATGATAATAATAAAATAAAAATTAAGACTAATAATATACTTAATTAAAAATAAATGTTTAACATGTTTTATATAATGAGCATATTGACAAGCACGAAAGATTTTATGCTAAAACTCCATATTACATACGTTATTTATTATACTTTATAGTATGAAAACTCCACATACAACACAATAAAATTATTTAAAAATATATGAGAAATTAAAAATAATCAAGAAAATGATCCTTTATGTTGATATGATTGGAAATTTAGAAACAAAAGTGTACATTGGAACATCATATTGGAATATAGAAATATAGAATTAACTTTGGGAATCTTTAAAAGATAAGGACTAAATTGAAATATATGAAACATTATAGAAATCAAAGTGTAGTGTAGTGTCCTTTGATTTCTCTTCCTTTATTTTATTTAAAGTAAGACTTTGGAGTCGAGCCCTTCATTCAAAACTAAAGAAAACCCTATTAGGTCTCGGCTTCTTCATCGTTTCCAATGGTGAAATTTCTCTCTCATTCTCTCTTTATATATGTAATTTGTTGAAAATTTAAAGACCTAATTAATCTTTTCCTTCTCTTACAGGCTGATTCTCCAGTCAAAAGGTAACATCTCGAACTAGTTTTAATATAGATTAAGGGTTTTTTTATATATTTATTTTTATGTTTTCATTAACTTTCGATGTTTTTAAGATATGGGTTCGTGTTTTGAGGTGTTTAAGAATGATTAATGTAACGAATCTTAGGTTTGTTTGATAATCTTAATATTGGGGCTAGCTGATATACGTTTGTTTACTTAACGGGATTTTAAAAATATTGAAGGGTTTGATGGGAGGGATGACAACTACAAATAATGACTTGAGGTTCTTATGTAATAGAATGTGTTAAGAGCAACTATGGCTTTGTTTTGGTTTGAAATTGCTGCAAATCTAAGGAACCAGAAAAAATATTGAAGGGTTTGATAGATGGCATTGCTATCACAAACTATGGCTTTATGTTAAAGTTTGGATTTCTTGAGTTTATTATGATTTGTTACCTCGCCAAGCTTGTGTTGCTTAGATATATATGGTCATTTGGCTCTGCACCTTTTGTTTTGTGTTGATGTTATTTGAACTGGGCATACCAGGGATTCACGCTCTCCTTCGCCTTGGAGAGAGCAGTCGAGGTCTAGGTCAAGATCGTGGTCAAGGCCCAGGCCTAGGTCTAGATCCAGATCAAGATCATTGCCAAGGCCAAGGCATAGGTCACGGTCACGAAGTCGTGGAAGGTACTGTAACCCTGGGTTTTTGCTTATTGTGTGCTGGTTTGTAATTGTGGCACTAATGCACATCTGCATCCAACACTAATTTTATGGCTTTATTACATGGATGGTTGGTGGTCTCTGCACAGATCAAGGTCTAGAGATCATGAAAGGTTAGTTGCAGCTTTAAAATTGCAATTTCTTAGAATGACAGACATGTGTTATGGTGTTTCTACCAATGTGTCTTGTGGATCTGTACTGGCTTCATCATTGTTGTTTAGATGATTTATATGTTAATCTTTACTTGGTTGATTATATGGCAGGACGGAAGTCGTAAATCCTGGAAATACACTTTATGTGACAGGGCTGTCTACAAGGGTCACAGAAAGGGATCTTGAAGAACATTTCTCAAAGGAGGGAAAGGTTGGTCCCTTTAAGGCAGTTGTTCGATGTATAATTAATATTTCTTAGTAAATGTGGTTGTCATCCATTTTTATATCAATTAATAATTGTTGGAGAATTTACATTTTTTAGGTTGCTTCTTGTTTTCTTGTTGTGGAGCCCCGGACACGCATTTCTCGTGGGTTTGCTTTTGTTACAATGGACAATGTTGATGATGCCAATCGTTGTGTGAAATATCTCAACCAGTCAGTTCTGGAGGGGCGATATATCACTGTGGAAAAGGTAATGTGATTATCTCGTTGGTGATGCTCACCAACCCATTTTGATTGGATCTTTATTCTTAACTTGGAAGTTTTCTGGTTATATTCAGAACACATTGCGTCAGCTATGTTGGCAGCAATCAAAGATGATCAGTTCATCCATGTCAACTTAAGTGTAACAGCTTGATCAATGGCCAGCTTAAACAGCTTTTCAAATGCTAGTGATCAACTAAACATAGCAACTATATTGTTCAACAACTATACAACATCAGCATTCAATTTCAACCCTCAACTAATCAACGGACATTATCAAGCATTCAATTTCAACTCAACTAATCAACGGACATTATCAACTTCTTTCTAATCAGGCTTTATGGTATTTCATGCCCAACAGTTAATAGACAGTAGTCATATATGCCTGATTGTTGTCCTTGTTGTGCTTGGTAGATAGCCTGCCCCTTGCTGTCTTCCTAGGTGTAGTTTTTCTCCTTACAATATGTTTATGCTTGTGTTGTGTTTATATTATTTAGTTTTACAGGTAAGCATATGTTCTTAAAGTTTCATTTCTGTACTTTACCTAGTTTGTTTTGTCCAAGTTGAACATTTTTCATAGTTTGCTGTATTGAGGTGATTCATGTAACTTTCAGTCAAGGAGGAAACGGCCAAGAACTCCAACGCCAGGACACTATCTTGGGTTGAAGAATACCAGGGACTATGGTAAGTTTATATTGTATATATGTAATTTTATCTTACAAAGAAAGAGCTCTATCTACACTTTCAATGCATGTCCTTGCTTGAATTTTACTAACTTATCTTGCTTTTTGGAAAGGCTCTCGTGGTGATCGTGGTGGTGGTGATCGTGGAGGTGATCGTGGTAGGTATCGTGGTGGCTATGGTCGTGATGACCATCGCAGGTCTCCAAGGCACTCTCCTTATCGTGGTGGTCGTGATTATTCTCCCAGGCGCTCTCCCTATGGTGGACGATCACGGAGGGACAGGTCCAGGTCCCCTTATTCTCCTAGAGGCTCTAGGTGAGACAGGCCTTAAGTTATTTTGTGAAGTGGAAATCATGGTGATGTAACAATATTTGCTCAAATTTTAAGCATATTATGTGTTTATTGTGAGATCTGAGTTTACTTGTTTACATCCTCCAAGAAACATGTAGTTGTGTGTTGTTACTGCACTTTCTTTCCTTTGAACGACTGGGTAATATGTTGCTACCTAACTCTACTGTGAAACAGTTGGCTATGAAATAGTAAGATGGTATGCGCGAGACTTGTGTAATGTTTCAGCTTCTTCTGCGTGATTGTTATGGTGGCAAACCTTTATGTAACATTAAGCCATTAATGCGTATTTTTGAGCGATTGTTGTTCAATGCTTGAGAGTTGAGACTTTTCACAGTTTTTATGACCTTGTTTGTGAGCATGGTTTTTATGGCTTTGCTTCGCAATGCTATGGAAATGAAAATTGGTCAGAGTATGGTTGTCTTTTGATTGTTGCCTTAAAACAATCTTTCCATATTATACTGTGTTATAAAATAAAGGTGTAAATGAAAGCACCGGTCAGTAGTTCAATTTTGTAGTCAGTGGCCAGCTACAGTCACGAACAAAAGCAGCTCGCTTCCATTGTTACCATCAGCTGATGCACCCTCACGTTCAGCTTGGGAACGCAGAAAATTTCAGGTTACCATCAAGAAGTGGAAAGGCGATTTGTTCGTTGTGGGGTTGCCCTGAAGTTGATGGAAGATAATTTGTCCACTAATTTAAAAAATCCCTTGTGAGATGATTAACATGTGGAAAGAATGGTGCAAATGCAAGGGAGAAAAAGGATGGCACTGGAGACAGTTAGCTGTTGTGTGAAATGAACAATATTAGCCATCTGGTTAACCCATCTTTCAATATTTGGAACCTAAATAGGTATTTATTTGAAATTAGTTTTTCGAACAATATCAATAAATGACAATGACAAAGTAGATCCAACTGGCTAATCACCAATAAGATGGACCCAAATCCAACGAGTTGGTGATAACAACAGTAAAATGGAGAGGATGAAGATTTTAGAATGAAAATCATTCTTGTTCTCTAATCTCTACCCCCCAAAACAATGGGAACTAACAAAAAGTCAAAACTTGTTAAGCCAGTCTCAACTCTCAACCCACCACATTAGCCCATTAATTTGTGCTATGATCCAGCCCCTACAAATTCTAAAGAAAGAGGACGTATAAAGAGACACCAAAATCAGCTCCATGTCTTTCTCCAAAGTTACAGAAACAATGTCATTCCCAGCTCTGCTAAACCCACCACAAACCCCAAAATTACACGCCCTTCTGTCTCTCCCTCCACCTCTCAAGTTTTCATCTTTCAAAATCCTGAAATTTCCCCAAAAAATCCACTCTTTCTCACCTTCTCTACAATCCCAATTCGCTATACAAAATTACAATTTTGAAGACCAAGACCATGCCATTGGTGGCTGTCTACTCTTTGAAGAAGGCATTTTTGAAGACCCATATTTGGAAACCAACTCAAATGCCATTGAGGACCCAAAGTTGAAAACTTTTAAGAAAAAGAAAAAAAGGGTTGTTCCTACAATTGAAGCAGAGAATTTGGTGCCAGAGAAATGGAGAGATGCGCAAGCAGAGATTAATATTGGCAAAAAGGAAAGGAGAAAGATTGCTCAAGAAATGGAATATAATAAAAAATTCGAAAGGAAAAAGAAAGGGTTGGTTCCTATTAGGAGTGTGAATCTAGAGGAATATCAGGCTTTTAAAGAAGCCAAATTGGCACAGTTGAAGCCACTTGTGCTCGGTAATCCAGAGAGTTTTAAAGAAGAGAAGAAAATGAAAGAGGACGAGGTGGAAGTGAAGGAGATTGTTAGCGAGAGAGTGAAAGGGAAGCATCCTAGATGGGCAGTTTATGGGAGAGGCTTAGATGATGTTAGAGAGTTTCTTAACAGTGAGGATTATGAGCCTGGTGAACATAAATCTGAGGGTAATTGCTTTTCTATTTTCAGTTTTGAGCTTGGATTTTGTATCGGTTGTTGTTTGCTTGTTGATATTGTAGTTTGTTTGTTTATTGATAAGAGGGAATGAATTTGTTGTTATTGGCTTGATTGATGCAAAACTAGTTAATTTTGGTGTGAATTTGGTGTAAGCTGTGAAGAATATGATTCTTAATTCTCTTAGGGTTACTCGACGCTATTTCACCTTATGTTACTTAGTTCTTAAAGCATATGAGATGCATTCTGAATTTGAGTGCTGATGTTGCTTTGTTTTGTTCTATGTTTTGCATGTGAGCTTCAAGATCTTGCTATATTCATATCGTCTTTTCTGCCTTGTGTTTTTGAATAAATAGGTAGACGCAAGTTGTTTACGAAAGAGGAAAAGGTTTTGTTGAATAAGCGGGTACCTGATCTAGCAGTTGCTAACTCTGTGAGTTCACTATCAGTTGAACCACTCTCGTCACTGTATTTGATTTTGATGTATATTTATTGTTGTTTAATAATTAGTTGCTGCTTTCTCAATTTGGAGTTATCGAACTGCTAGCTGATGTTTCAATTGCATTTTTTGGTCATGCATGTCTTTCTTGTTTGAAGAAGTTATGACAGGCTGTACATGGTGCAATTGTTTTTTTGGATAATATACATTACGCAAATCTGCAATTCATTTGTAGTTTTTTGTTTTTGTTGAATTCTCTGCAGAGCAAATGGCTACCTCTCCACACCCTTGCTGCATCAGGAGAATTCCACCTTATGGATGCGTTGTTGAAGCACAATGTGGACATCAATGCCGTGGATGTGGTAGGTGGAATTGCCTTGTGCTGATTTGTTGGATTTTGTCAGTCCCATCGAGTTTTATACACTTCCCTCCCTTTATTTCATATTGGATGCAAAAATGCTTGGAATTCTTAGCATTTCATGTCTGCTCAGTTTTGAACTTTGGATCGTTATATTTTCCTCAGAATGGTTGGACTGCACTTCACAGAGCAATAGTGTGCAAAAAGCAAGCTATAACCAGCTATCTGTTGAGAGAATCAGCAGATCCTTTTGTTTGTGATGCAGTGAGTATTGACGCAATGACTTTCTTTATCGTAACTTTATTTTTCTGCCAGTGCAATCAATATATTTATTTATCTTATTTTACCATGTTCAGCTTGTTCTCTTATGACTAATCATCATCTTTTATGCAGCCATTTTCTAATGAGATTGTATTTGCTTTCCTCTTTCTCTTTTCTTGCTGATGACAGGAGGGTGCCACCTTGATGCATTATGCAGTTCAAACTGCATCTGCTCCAGCTATCAAACTTCTTCTGTTATATAACGTTGACATAAACCTTCAGGACAATGTGAGGATGATATAACCCTACTTTTTTTTTTTTTTTTTCCCGTTTCAGTTTCGATGCTTCATTGGTGAACACTCTCATTTATTACCCTTTCAGGATGGATGGACACCGTTACATCTTGCTGTTCAAACCCAGAGAACAGACATAGTGAAGCTTTTATTAATTAAAAGAGCGGACAAGACATTAAAAAACAAGGTAATTATACAATGATTCTAGGAATCTCTCATACCATCACATCGTATGAATATTCATGGAAGATATCAGACCACCGCTTGTTTGTGTTTCTGGCTTTTGTACTGTGCTTTACCGCATTGAGATGATAGTAAAGCTTAGGTTGCATGCTGTGTCACCACTGCTAACATGCGAGAGATGCAGACAAAATTGCTTGGAGTTTGAAACTTAGAGCAGCAGGTTGATAAGAATCGGCTGCCTACTTTATGTGGAGGATCCACGGTCAATAAAGAAACGGGGATTCAAAAAATGAAAAAAAGCTTAATAGCTGGGGAATGGAAAAAAAAAAAAAAGGAAAATCTTAGTAGGTGGGCATTTTTTTGAAAGTCCTATCACCAGTAGTTTCAGCAACCTTTTTCGTTACATTGTCATCACAAATCACTTGTTTTTTTTCACCTCCCTCTCAGGATGGCTTAACACCACTCGATCTCTGCCTCTCTTCTGGTAGAGACACAAGGACCTACGAGCTTATCAAGCTGCTGAAGCAGTTCACGAAGAAACCAACCTTGGCAAAAAATCCTTATAATGCCTCAGCTTCCCAGCTGCTTTAACGGAACCACTTCGTGTCTTCCCATTATCCAAGATTCGCAGGAAATTGTTGCTCTGACAGTGAGTCTATCACTTCAAGCTCTCTCGTGTACAAGATTATACCTTGTAGTATGGAGGAATTGGAGGGATGCAGATGAAGGAATTGTCTCCTAGGACAACAATATTCCAAGGACATTTTCCGATGGGATAAAAAATGGCAAGCCCATATGTATCTGATATTACTCTCTCTCTCTCTCTCTCTCTCTCTCTCTATATATATATATATATATATATATATATAAGTAACTTGACAGCACGTTGTCACAGTACCTAAAACTCTTTCCACCACAATCACTGTCCTACCATTAAAGAGAAATCTTGACAGTATCCAAATCCTAGATTAAAAAAAACGAGTTGTGTATAATGACTAGACCCATGCAATCATGCTGGGCTAACAGATAAAGATTATATCCTTAAAACTAATCCTAAGCACAGGTTCCTTTTCCTTGCTTCTTATCTTAGCTATCCACTGAATCATTGGCTTGCGCAACGCGATAATTATTTTTAAGCTTTAAAGAAAATGTTCAAGCTTTTTTATCATGTTTATTTTGAAGAAAATAAATTTTAAATTATTTGAGAGTTAGTTCATGAAAAATAGAATGGGTTGATATGGGTTAATTTTTTAAACATGTAATTAAGACTGTAATAATTTTTTAAAAAATAAATTAAAATAAATTATAAAGTATAATTTACAATCAATTTAATATTAAAAAATAAAAAATAATTAAAAAAAATAAAAAAAATCCAACTTAGCTTGAAATACTTGCGATCTAGATTATAAAATTAAAAAAAATAAATTCAAAATAAACTATAAAACCTGATATTTAATAAACTTAATACTAAAACAAATTAAAAAAAATAAACTTAAAAACCAAAGCAATTTTCTAATAAACAATGCTTTCTAGGAACATGAACTTCAATATAATATAAATTTTGATAATTTAAAAAATAAACAGTTTAGTTATTCTTAAATCGTTTTTTACATATTAAGGCTGGTTTTTTTTTTAATCTGAATTAATATATTAACAAAAATTTAATTCGCGGCTTCCAAATCCAACTACCCCCGTCCCTCTCTCTTTCTCTCCCCTTCCCTGTCTGTTAGAAGAACCTTCAACATCTCTTCCTAACAAACACAGACACAAACACAAACACGAACACATCCACATAGACAAGAAAAAAAAACACGAAAAATGCTAGGAGCTCAATTCCCAGTTCGTACATTCAGTGGCTTCAAGACTCTGAAGACAACAGATCAAGGAAATTACCCGACCTGTCGTTTAATCTCACCACAAAAAAAACCCTCCTCCGAGTCCATGTTGTTCCTTTCAGTTCTCAGTTAAGAGGATACGGTGTCGCTTTCAATGTTCCAGATCAATATCAGGTTCTTGTAAGGCTTCCAGTGATAGCAGTGGATCCACTAATGCTCATAATAATAATAATGGTCTTGATTTTCTCCCTGCATCCCTTCTTGTTTCAGGTTCCTCTCCCTCCCTCTCTCTTTATGTTTAATAATTATGTGCTTTGTAGATAGATACTTGTGTGTAGATTTTGTTGTTGAACTTGTTTCAAAAAATGAAAAAAGAACACTAGTTTACGAGGTTTTGATGAATTTAAAAAGATGGGTTGTGGTTGTTTTTATTAGATTAGGTTTAGAAAGCTGTGGATTTTGTTATTGGATTTGCCTCTAGAAATGCAAAAGAACACATTTTTGTGAGGTTTTGGTGCATTTTAAGAAATGGGTATTGGTTTTTTTGATTGGATACGGTATAGGGGAAAAGAGGTGTACTTTATGAGTTTGTTTGCAATGTGGAAGTTAAGTAACCTTAATTCAAGTTAAAAAAAACCCCAACTTTATGAGATTTTGGTGGTCTTTCATAAATGGGTTTTGGTTATATATATTGGATAGGGTCTAGAAGGGAAAAAGAGAAATGAAGTTAATGAGTTATTGTGAGACAATCTCTTAATTGGTTTGATGGGCTGCAGAGACAATTTCTCATTATCGAATGCGGAAGCAAGGATTTCAAGAGGAGGTTAGATGGCATTCATCTGGTAAATTGGTGTTTCCTTTTGGTCTGCAAGAAAGAAAGGAAGCGAGGCCTAATACAGGATTATTAGGACATGGTTTTCTTCGTGGATTTCAAAGTCCCACGATTTTCCTTAAAGTTTCTTGTGATGGTGACTTTGTGCTGCCGATTATTGTTGGTATATTAGAAAGCTGTCATTTCATTTATTTCTTCCTGTCTTTGTTTTTTTACAAATTTGAACAAATTTGGTAGTTGTTAAGTTTTGTTGTTTTCTGATACAGGGGAGTTTGCTATTGAGAAATTGATAGATGGAATACAAGGAGATGATAATGCAGTAATGTTTTTCCCCATCTCTTGTTTTTATTGTTGGTTTATTAACTTTACTTTTTAATAGCCCTTGTGTTTGCATGATTTTTTCGCAGGTTTGTGCTGATCAGTTCCAACTTGTGGGAAATGTAGCAGAAGAGCTTGGATATGATGTATGGAACTATATGTGTTGGACATTTAGGGTATTAGTTGTAGTACATTGAAAAGTTTAGAAAGATTCATCCTTAGCATTCCGTGTCTTCTTTCTCTTCATTTCAGGTAAAAATGGTACGGATTACAGAGAGAGTGGCAAATACTTACTTTGCAAGATTATGTTTTAGCAAGGTAATAAAGAAAGTTGTGAATTAAATGTCTTAGTTGTCCTAAAAAACATTATCACTAGTACTTGTTATTTTTGTTAAATGGAACTTTAAATATATGCAGCCCGGGGAAAAGGATATTCTTAGTGTGGATGCACGACCGTCAGATGCCATAAATGTGGCAAGTAGATGTAAGGTATTTATCTCCAAACCATAGCTATTCAAATGCTGTTACTATCTTCAATGTTGAATGATCACTGTTTGTTTTCTGATTTTAGTTTAACTGTTTTGACAACCTTGTTCTGATTGTACTAAAAGATTTACATGCTGCTGATTATTGTTGGACTTTGCTCTATGCAGGCTCCAATTTATATAAGTAAACAAATTGTTTTAACTGATGCTATTCGAATTGGTTATGGGGTGGGAAGAGGGCGTAATTCAAAGCCTATTTATGATGTGTCCCTTGATAGGTATTTGGCCATGCTTGCTTATTTATGCCCCATCATCAATGTCATCTCTATGTGAGGCTGGTTCTAAGATTGATTTGAATCTTTTTGTCCAGTGCTGCTGATGGTCCAGATTCACTAGTCGAGGAACTTGATCTTGTAAGGAATATGAATTTAGCTGTTAAAGAGGAAAGGTACACTGATGCAGGTACTTAAAATAAAAATTACTTTGTTATGACAATGCAAATTTCATTTTCGTTATCAATTATACTCTATATCAGTCACACAATGAAGTCTCTTGCTTCTTAAAACCATTTAATTTTGATCACTTGCTCTTGCAGCCATTTGGAGAGACAAACTGATGGAGCTTCGCAAGTCAAGGCAGGAACATTAGCCAACTTATAGACACATTCATGTGAGTTAACAGTCCAAGGGACTCGTGTATAGCAGTCAGAAGTGCAAAATACTGGTATGTACAGCTTAAACGTGCTTCCAGAAGTGATATGCCCACCATGTAAGCTTGATCAAGTCTCCCCCTGAATTGTTGAAAGCTTTTAGATGATCAATTCTCTCTTCCATACCGAGTGAAAGATACCATTGCTGGAGTGACAAATGTAAACCTTTGTAGATGATGTGTAAGTAAAAAATAGAAATGATGTTTCTCAAAGAAAAAGATCAAGGTGTTCTATCACCATGTAATTCTAATCAGTTCTCTTGTCTTTTATGCTCTCTTATTTCATCCCTTGGTTGGAGAAAACATGACAAGCTACCCGTTGTTTCGTTGCGCTGATTTTTGTGCTTGAGTAAACTCTTCTTCACATGATTTTTATTGAAAGGAAGAAAGAACCTGCTATTACTGAATAGATTCGCAGACAGTGACATGGAAGGCTCCATGAAAATGGGCTTGAATATGAAATCCGATCTTTAATTGGCCGTTTTGCGCCACCCTATGATGTAAAGCTTCTTAGATATGTGTGTATTTGCAATGAATACTTGTGTACAGTTGTGAGTTGTGACAGTGAAATTAATTATCAAATTTTCATCTCTGCCTGTTCTCCTTTGCTAATTGCATTGATATAAACGTTATTCAGTTTTATTTCTACATTTGAGTTCGTTATTTTTTTTTCGTCCGAGACAGAATTGTATATCTTTGATGTCTTTAAAAAGCCAGCATATCTTGTAGAGCATAAAGCTTTTGCGTTTTGTAGATCTTACGAATTGCCAATTTGCAAGATACATAATGATGAGATGCCTCTCTTTCTGACAATAAACACAACTATTTTCTTTTCCAACTTGAAAATTTACAAGATGCAAGCAGCAATAATCCAACGAAAAGTGGATAAGTGCCGCAGCAATGAACCAGTAAGCAATGCTGCCTTACTCCATGGTAATGCATTGCAACTTTTGAGATACGCATTACATATCCAGTTCTGATGGACATATCAGAAGCGTTGTCGGCAGAAGTAATGACAGAAGAAAAACCGATGCTTTGGAAGAACGCAAACCTCCTGTGCAACACCATCAATGTGTACCATGGAATTGAACCAGACATTACTCCCATCAATAGTGCTGCCCATGGTTCCACTATCTCTGCCATGTATCAAATACCGCGTCATGTTTCATGCTTTTATCATCGTGTATAGAATGCATAATGTGAACGTAAGAAATTGCCTAGACAAAGGGCTGACCTGCACCGGGAGTGATGCAAACAAGTCCAGTGATCATCCCCTGGACAGCACCAATGACAGGACTTTTCCTGTAAAAAACCATGTCCAGGGAAAACCATACCAAGAGGCTGGTTGCAGTGCAAAGATGAGTGTTGAAAATGGCCACCGAAGCAACCAAGCCAGCAGCAAAAGGAGATCCACCATTGAAACCTGTCCATCCCAGCCATAGGAACCCTGCACCTCCTAACATGTGAATTATGTTGTTTGGTGGAAAGTTTTACCTATCATGTGAATGCCTTGGTCCTACCTATATGTATATGATCACCCACCATAATCGCAGATTAAGCAGTCAGATAGGTTGCATACAGCAGAATCCATTGGCAGACAACACAATTTCTCTTTTATTTATTATTAGTAACTCTTCTTTTTCGAGGTCAATATTTATTTTCTTAAATTAAAACACACAAAAGTATTAGGAGTGCATGTGAATTACCCAATATGCAGCAGTGAAACCAGCCACCCGAGAGGAAAGATGAATGACGTAGCCACCAGCACAATCAATTATACGTCTTTCAAGAAAGCCATCACCCCAGATAGTTGAGGCACCAACAGGCAACAGTGTAACTGACAAACAGCCATAGAGGAACAAACAACATCCATGCATAGAAGTTCATCCTCCCAAGTAAAGAACCTGCCAGCAACATAGCAGTAATAGCAGCAAAAGCAAATTGGTAAAACACAAAATCAGCCACTGGGACCAAACCCCTCCTAGACGGTCCAAGGAGAAGTTTTTCTGACAATGCAGAGCCAGGTGTCCCTAACAGTGGGCTCATCTCGGCCCCAAAGGACATTTGATGGGCCAATAAGATCCAACAGACTAGGACCGCCGCAAAGGCATAGAGGGCCATGAATGACTAGCCCAGGAACACTTTGTAGGCAGACCATTGTGGTTGCTGTTAGTTGCCATGCGCTGTCTGCCCTGTTCATCCATTCTGGAGATCCTTCATCTGGATTTAATCCTCGTGGGAAATTCACAGGGAGGAGAAAGAAAGCTAAATTGGCTCGAGAAAGCTGAGTCTTTGTTTCCCCTACTTTTGCTTTCGGAAATTTAGCTTTGGTTTCTGGTGGGAATTGCAATAAAAAGAAAGATAGTAGCTATCTCCACATTGTTTTCGACCATAGTTAATTGTACAAAGTAATTGGCTTCAGGATTCATTCCAATTCTACTAGAGCTTAGAAGATTCATTTATATATTTAATTATTACCCGAAACCATTAGATATTTACAAAGGATCTTGGACAATTAAAATCATGAAAAACAGAAACTAAATCCTGTATTATGTCTATTCTCCACGTAATTTTTTCTACTAATTAATGAAGAATTTTATGATTCCCAGAGGAATTTTTGTTTTGAGCTGGCCATTGACTCTTAAAAAATGAGGTCCATACATGCCTGGTTGTCTGCCCTTCGTTTTCTTTATATATATATATATATATATATATATATATATATATATATATATATATACACACGTATGAGTTCAGCTACCATTTGAAAGCAACATCTTTCCGTCTATCAGATTAGGACACGAACATGGAAAGCTTCACATGACATTTTGAAGACCAGGATGTTGATGAGCTTGCTGGCCCCACTTTTTTTTTTTTTTTTTGATTTACGTGCGTGTCCGGGCCAGCTTGCACGCACCACGACTAATCTCACGGCTCACTGAACATCCTGCAAACCCAGTGAGCATGTAAAGCACTGCGAGGGTGACAGGCGTGTACAGTGAGATTTGAACCTAGATGCAGAGGAAGGGAACAAGTCCCTTCAACCGCTGGGCCAAGACCTCAAGTGCATTTCCCTTTTTCTTAGTTGTATTGATTGTTCATCAATTGCACTGGCAACAGGTTTACCTGTATTCTTCTTTAGTAATATACTAGTTGGATGGTTCGCCCATGCGTGGGGGATTCACTTTTTATTTTTATAAAAAATACTTTAAAAATTTATAACATAAAAAATAATAATTTAATAATAATAATTTTATTTTCAAATTTATTAATTATTTTATTAATAATATTAATTATAATACAAATAATAAAATTTATAACATAAATAATTATATTAAGAATTCCAATGATGATTATAGCACAAATAATAACATTTTTTATATCAATACTTTGAGTTATAATAAAAATAATAATATTTATAACACAAATAATAATATTTTTGATATAAACACTTTAAACTATAAAAAGATATAATAATATTTATAACACATATTATTATATTAAGAAAACTAAAGAATATTTATAACACAAATTATTTGGGTCTTGATGAGGACCCAAGTGAAATGGTCATGAGGCAAGACCCATTAGAAGTGGGTCCCGCACAGGACCCAATGGTATTGGGAGCGCAACAGAGTTTTTAACCCGATCCGGTGGTCAGCCTGGTTCAAGGCTCGGGTTATGGGTTTTGACCGAGTCACCAGGTCGTCGGGGTCAATTCTGTTTTTTTTTTTTTAAATCACAACGACGTTGTTATAGTAAAAAAACAAAAGTTAACGAGTTTCAACCAAGTTTTTTATTGGGTTAGCCAAGTCACCTTGGGTTTTGACTTTTCTTATTTTTTTTTACACCCAACCTAATTCCAGCCCCAAGTCGATCGGGTCTCGGGTCCCTCGCCGGGCCAAATTTAGTTTCAAAACTATTATATACAGGATCCATTACCATTTGGTCCCGTGTTGGACCCATTACCATTGGGTTGTGGCGTAGGACCCAAGCGAATTGGGTCATGACAACAACCCATTAACATTGGGTCCTGACGGAGGCGCCCAGGCAGGGCAACCCAAGCGCCAGGTCTTGCCATGAGGCGGGCGAGTCCTTGGCAATCAAGCCCCAACGCCACGTGGTGCTTTGGTCTAACCCAGTGCAAGGGTAGGTAGCCCAGATGCTAGGTGTCCTCACGTGGGGGCGCGGGCCTAGCTCATGCCTTGGCAAAAAAGCCAGCCCCAGCACCATGTGGCGCTCGGGTCTAACCCAGCACCATGTGGTGTTCGAGTTTGACCCAGTGCAAAGACAGGCAGCCCAATCGACAAATGTCCCCATGTGTGGAAGTGGGCGTGCCTCCCGCTCGGAGCAGGGGCAAGCCAGCCCCAGCACCATGTGACGTTCCAGTTTTATTTTTTTCCGTAGTGTTTGTTTAGTGTCATAAAATAAAATAGATAGTCAATAAAAACATAAAAATATTTAATTAAAAAAAAGATATAAAAATAAATTTTACAGTGAATTTTGTACTTTAAAAAAACAAGATATAAAAATAATTATTTTATTTTATGCACCACTACTAAAAATAATTTTATCTCACTATTTTACTCTATTTTGTCACATTTATACCCATTATTTTTATCTTTTAAGTCATGTAACAGTTAACAAACGATACTTTTATATTTTGAGGTTGGGTTGGAAATGTGACTATTTGAGTTATTCTTGCTAGTAAAAGTCACAATGATCGATGTTTTTGCTAGTAAAACGGCAACTTATGATCAACAATCCAACACGTTGACAAGTCAAGTACGCAAGCAGTAGTATAAAATAGACCAATAATTTCTTTTTTCCGGTACTTCGAGCACGATCATCACATTTAGAACGTCGGTGGCAATCTTTTCTATCAAATGCCACCTCTTTTTCAAATTTGGGATTAAAGGATTAATGATGAATAGTCTCTAACTAGACGCTACAACTTCAAAAAAAATTTTTTTTTTTATAGGTTTTGATCATGTATAATAATTTAGTTTTATTTTGATTCCAAAATAAAAAATAGATAACGATAATGAATAAATAAATTTTTTTCAAAAAATAAAAAATCATAATAACTTGAAAAAACCTTTAAAAAACAAAATTAAATTAAAAAAAACAAAAAAACTGATTTAAGTAAACTCGAGGTTGCGTAATAAACATTTAACTTGGCTAATAAGAGATGAGACAACTTGGGTTGAAGGATGAAATTGAAAATAAATAAAAATTTTATATAAAAAACTAAGAAGAAAAAAAAAGTAGAAATCAAAATGATAAAGAACACATTGAAAAACAATAATATATGATAAATTCTAATTGAATGATTAAATTGAAAAAATTAAATTTTTACAAAATAATCTAGAATAAAAATCACAAATAAAAAAAATAAGAATTGAAGTTCAAATATCAACAATAAAGAGGATAAATCTTTAATTTTAAGGAAAAAGGAGAAAAAAAAAGAAAAAAAAAAAGGAAAAAGGCTTATTCGCCACAAATTGCTAAGAATATGTACCAAACTCGCAACCTCTTGCACGAAGCTAGAGATCACATCCTGCTTGACTACAAAGATTAATTGCTAAATAGAGAAAAGTGAAAGTAATTAAAATCTTTGTTGTCAGTATATGGTGTAAGCTAAAGCTGGAGACCAGTAGTTATGAATAAATGAAGGTGGACGCCTCTAAAGCATTATTTAGTGCTCGTGAAAATTATTTTATTTTGACATAAAATAAAATGAATTAAAATATTAAGGAATGTAAATGACCTGGGGATTAAAACATCATCATAGAAACTGAATTTTAACCGTTAGATGATATCGTACGTATTTTTAAAAGAGCGTAGGACCATCAACACGTGTCCGTGTATCCGTATCAGTTTTACACTTAACCAACTTTTAAAAGAGCAGAGTACAACCAACACGTGTCCGTGTATCCGTATCAGTTTTACACTTAACCAACTTTTAAAAGAGCAGAGGACCATCAACACGAATAAATGACGGAGGACGCCACTGAAGCATTGTTCAGTGCTCGTGAAAATTAATAACCCCATTGTACATGTTTTAATTTTGTATGGGACCCCCAGATTCCCTCGATTCATTTCTAATTAAATTAAATACACAACTAAAATGATTTTTTCATGGTGCCTTGCTTTTTATATAAATAGTGACCTCTCTTTTTTCAATTTATTTCTCCACTGTACTTGAAATTAATCAGATTAAAGATCCAACTTCAGTCAAAATAAACAAATGCTCAAAACCTAATTGTGCAAATTCAATAGATTTTATTTTGAAGATATTATTTTGACCATCTTATATAATTCAGTTATTTTTTTCAATTTACATCTTTTTTTTTTAATTACAGTTTATATTCAAAATTAAATTAAATTTTAAAATTGAATAACACTTTACATTTTTTTTTAAAATTCAAAATATTATAAAATTACCATTATATTTTAATTAATAACTAAGAAGCTCTACCACCATCTTCATCCCTTTCTCTTCTCTGAAATTCGAGAACCCAAACCCAATTGTTTTAGAAAATTATGAAGCCTTGTATCTTTGTTATGGACAAATACCGTTTGAGAAAAAAAACTGAAATCTACCTGCTTAATCTTCAATAATCAACATCATGAAATTAAAAATTACCCTAGGTTTGACCAGATCGCAGGCTAATTAAAGTTTTTAATCGAGTCATGCTAAATTAACTTTTTTTTTTAAAAAAATACTCAAACTAATCCATATCCAGTTTAACTAGGTTATAAGTCGATTTATCTGGCCAATTCAAAAGTCCTAGCCGACTCAACTAGCGAATTCAGTTTTTATGATTAGGCTCATTATATTATTATTAATTTCAACACTTAATATAAATTAAAATAAAAATAATAATATTTAACTTTTTAAAAATATATAAGTTGTATTAAAGATAAAATATAATTTTTTTATATTTTTATTATGTCTTGTCTTTCATTAACAAAACAAAATACAAAAATAGTCAATTCTATTTTATATATCATTACTAGAAATAATTTTATCTCCATCTTTTATTCTATTTTGTCTCATTTATCCCTATTATTTATATCTTTTATGTGATGGAACAGTTAAAAAACGATAATTTATGTTGTGCAATTATATTTTGAGGTTGGGTTGGAAATGTGACTATTTAAGTTATTTTGGCTAGTAAAACTCACAATGATTTTTTTGCTGGTGAAACGGCAACTTATGATCAACAATTCAAACACGTACGTTGACAAGTCAATGTACGCAAGCAGTCGTATAAATTTGGGACCAATAATTTCGTTTTTCCGGTGGTTCGAACACGATCATCACATTTAAATCGTCGGCGTCGGCGGCGATCTTTTCAATCAAATTTCCACCTCTTTTTCAAATATGGGATCGAAGGATTACATCATTTTTCTGATGAAGAGTACCTAATTAGACCGTGCTCCGCGCTACGCTACAGCTTCACAATTTTTTAAAGTAATGTCTAAATGCTGCAAATATGTTTTTTTATTTTTAAATATTAACGATTCGGGTAATATCTTTGATTATGTTTAATAACTTAACTTTATTTTAATTAGATGATAAAAAATATATAATGATAATAAACAAATAAGTTTTTTTTAAGGAAAAAAGAGATCATAATAACTTGAAAAAACCTTTAAAAGTATAAAATAAGATTAAAAAAAAAAAAAAAAAAAAAAACTGGCCTGAGTAAACCTTGAGATAGTGTGATTGACATGCAACTTAAGTAATAAGAGATGAGACAACTTGGGGTATAAGGATGAAATTGAAAATCAATAAAACTTTTATAAAAGAGTTAAGAGAAAATTAGAAATCAAAAGAATAAGAACCAAATTAAAAAACAATAATATATAACAAATTATAATTGAATGGCTAAATTGAAAAAAAATAAAACTTTTACAAAATGATCTAGAACAAAAATAGAAATCAAAAGAATAAGAATTGAAGTTTAAATATTAAGAACAAAAATGACCAAGCTCTAATTTTCGGGGAAGGAGAGAGAAAAGAAGAAAGGCTTATTGACCACAAATTTCAGTACCACTACTAACATGCACCACACTAGAAGGAAGATTATGCATCGTCTCTTCGAATTACATGGGGAAGGGCAATTTTGGCCACCAAGAGGCACCACATGCACTGATAAAAATGTGTGGGCACCTTTCACGCGTTGACTCGTGGATCGCATGTGGCGACACATGGACCACACACTCCAATGTATTACAAGCCCTGTTATTTGAGGCATAATCACTTGGTATGCATTAGTTTTTTTTATATAATATTTATTTAATATCTTGTTTATATATTGTAAATGATGAGTGTTATATATATGTATATATATATATATATATATATATATATATATATATATATATATATATATATATATTAGATTCATTATTTAATATAAGAGTTTAAGTGAGTAGTTGTCGTGCTTTGAAGAAGTCGATGCCATGAGACGTGTCATTGTCAACACTACATTTTCTTTGTGTTGTGATAGACTTTAGAAAGTTGAGGAGGTCGAGTGTCTTGAAGGGAGCAATAATGAATAATGAGATCATTTTTCATGAATGAGGACATTTAGTTGGGGAGGCATCCCCCTTTACGAGCGAGCCAAACCCATCCACAAGCTGGGACAATGTTGTTGTAGGCTCGTCCACAAGTTGGGGAGATTTTGATGTTGACTTGTCCAAAGAGTTCAAAGCCTATTCAAAGGCTGTGAAGATTTTAGACATGATTAAATGATATTTTTAAATGTTGAGAGGATGGAGAAACATTGTCTACCAAGTTTCTTTTAACTTTTGGTCATAAGTAATAATGCAACTTGCAAGTCGTAACTGCTTTTCGTAAGTCACTGGAGTGTCATATATAACTTGCTATATTTTTCTAAATAAGTTTTAATATGTGTTATTTCTTTTAAAACTCATTATTTTGCTAGTAAAAGCCACAATGATGTTTTTGCTAGTAAAACCGTAACATATAATTAACAATCCAAACACGTTGACAAGTCACGTACGCATTCAATCGTGTAAAGCATATAAGAGAGTATTTGGCTTTGCGTTAGCTGCTATGTTTTTTGTCAAACTCAATAACATAATGTTTGGTTATCTTTAATAGATGTTTTTTGGCTCATGGGACCCACAAAAATATGATGTTTCACCGCAGGTTCTGCGCAAACAATTTTTTCATGCTTCTTACTGCGTTTTTTGTTAAGTCAGAAGAGTTGCACTCTTCACTATTCAAATGAGTGAATAGTGGAGAGTGCAACTCCACTGTTCACATGAATAGTGGAGTGTTTCCGGTCAGACTGGGTTCGGTCCAAAACTAAATGCATTGAATCAGGTTCGAACTAGTAAAAAAAAATTAATTTTTTAAATTGTGTTTTATTAGAAAAATTAAAAGGAGATCGCTTGATGATGTAGCATTTGCAGAATTTGATCGCAATCCCAATTTTGTTCTTGTCGGGTTCGACCCAGTTAAAAAAAATTCAATTTTTATTTTTATTTTTAATTGTGTTTTATTCAAAAAATTAGAAGGAGATCGCTTGATGACTTAGCATTTTCAGAATTTGATCACAATCCTAATTTTTTTTGATGATATTTTACATGATGTTGTTGTGTGCTTAAGAAATCATGGTAAATATAGTCCTTGTTAGATAGATTCCGCACATGATGAAATTGCACATAGTTTAATGGAACAATAAAAAATATTTGATATCAATATTATTTATTTCATGATGTAATAACAATAGTTAAATCTATAATATTTAAATTAAAAACCATCAATACACACACACACACACACACACATATAACCTCAATTTAAAAAACATTCTTTTAACCAAACACACTAAACTACTTTTTGTTCAACCTTAATTTCAATCACAATTTTAACCAAACATATATTTTTCCAAACCAAACTCAACTAAAACATTTTTTATAAAAACAATTTTTTTTCAAACCACAGCCACAACTGTTACCACAATTGGACCTGTTTGTTTCTGCGTTTCAAAAGCGTTTTTGAAAAAATTTGAAATTTTTTTATTTTTTATTAACTTCAAATTAATATGTTTTTAGTGTTTTCAAATTATTTTGATGTGCTGATATTAAAAATAATTTTTAAAAAATAAAAAAAATATTATTAATATATATTTTAGCACAAAAAAATATTTGAAAAGCAACCATAACAAACAAGTTAGAATCGAGAAATAATTGACAAGAAACTTTGACCAAACTGGCTGAATGCATTGTATCTGTGAACTTGTCAGCATGTCACCCCAAAGAACAGGACATTGCATTACATATATATAAGGTACAACGATCAGTGTTTTGAAAACGCAGGTGGGTATAGCTTTTCGGCATTTGTATAACCATGGGAAGTGTTTCGCTAGTCTCTGCAGCCCTAAGAAGGTGATTCTAATTTGCTTTCTTTAGGTAGCTAATACTACTAATAAACAATATCTTTAAGGAAAAAATTGACATGATTTTCAGTTGCATAATTATCCTTAAATTTATGCAGTATTCGAAGCTAGATTTTAAGGCACATGCATATAACTAGATGCATGCTTGATCTCCTGGCAGATGATCTAACTAGTGAATGTTTTCTGCTGGTTTTGTAGGCTAGAAGGCAAGGTGGCACTGATCACCGGAGGATCAAGTGGCATAGGAGAGTCCACTGCAAGACTCTTCGTCAAACATGGAGCTAAGGTGGTAATTGCAGACATTCAAGATGAACTGGGCCACTCCGTTTGCAAGGAATTAGAACCAGAACCTGCTTCATTCATCCATTGTGATGTTACTCAAGAAAAAGATGTTGAAAACGCTGTTAATACAGCTGTTTCTAAGTATGGAAAGCTTGACATCATGTTCAACAACGCAGGTATAGGAGGAACGCCAAAAACAAACATTCTTGAAAATGACAAGGCCGAATTTGAGAAGATCATCTGTGCCAATTTAGTAGGTGCGTTCTTAGGCACTAAGCATGCAGCCCGTGTGATGATCCCTGCTCGCCGGGGTAGCATAATTACAACTGCAAGTGTTTGTGCAACAATTGGAGGAGGTTCATCACATGCCTACACTAGTTCAAAGCATGGTGTGTTGGGATTAATGAGAAACACGGCGGTGGAATTAGGACAACATGGCATCCGTGTAAATTGTGTGTCACCGTACGCGGTTCCTACCCCGTTGTTTAAGAATTTCTTTAAGATGAACGATGATGAAGTTAATTGCATTTACTCTAACCTCAAGGATGCTGCACTTGAAGCAGAAGACATTGCTGAGGCTGCTCTTTATTTAGGGAGTGATGAATCAAAGTATGTTAGTGGACACAATCTGGTGGTAGATGGTGGCTTCACTATTGTAAATCCAGGTTTTTGCATGTTTCCACGATCTAGCTGATCGATCCTGTCATTTCTTGTTGCTTAGTATCTATCCATCTATATGTATTTACCTTTTCAAATATGCTTTTGATCTTGGTGTCTCATCTCTAGCCCTCTGAAGTGCCTCTCCAATTAGAATGTCACTAGATTGGACACCACGGGCCGGATCAAATATTTTTATTAAACTGCAAAAAAAAATAATTAGGAAATGATTGTGTTTTTAAAGAAGAGAAATTCAAATCTCGAGTTAAATTTTAATTAATTTGATAATATAAAAAAATAAAAAACAAAAAAAAAATAAATTAAAAAAAATATTTGTGTGACCTAAAAGAAGGATGGAATCAACAAAAAAAATAAAACAATTGCAAACAAAGTCCTGAAAAAAAAAAGAAGATATAAGATAACCCGTTTCAATCTTTCAAACCCGTGACCTAAAAAGATTAACAAAATGCCAATCAATAAAATGTTGAGAGATAAAATAAAATAAATTTAAAAAATATTAAAAACAAAACAAATAAAAATAAATTTTTAAAAAGAATAGTAACCAAAATTTTAACATAAAATATAATAAATTAAAATATTAAGGGATGCAAATGACCTGGAGATTAAAACACCATCATAAAAGCTGAATTTTGACCGCTAGATGATGCCATATGCACTTTTAAAAAAATCATAAGACTATCAACACATGTCCGCATCAGTTTCTATTAAATAATATTTTATATATATCAAAATAATAAATTGGCCTTAATCAAACCAGATAATCATTAAAAAAAAAAAAAGACAAAAAAAACCCCTTAACTAAAGGCAAATATAATTTAATTCAAGGATTTTATGGTCATTTTACTGTAAATTTAAAATGAAAAGGTGAAAAATAACACTAGTGGAGTGGAGTGCATTAATTTTTGTTTCTAAGCGCATACGAGTCATTTTATTGTTCAGATAACGACAAAAAAAAAAACTATCACACCCCTACTTCCAAGGCCAACTATGTTATGTTAATAAGAGGAAAATCAATATTTTGCTATTCCGATCCACAATGTCAATGAGTCTTAAGTTACCAAAAAGAAAAAAAGAAGGTAAAGTCAAACTAGGACTCCTTTTAGTTCTTTTTAATTTTCCCTTAGTGGCGTAAATTTCTAGTTCCATTTAACAGATAACAAGCCATTGACTAAATAATCACGAGATTCTACTATCAATTTTCTTTCCAAATGCCTTAATCACGTATTGCCTAACCATGAGCTCTTTATGCTTAGTTCTTTTTTCAAACGTTGGTTGCTTTCAATGATATTGCCATGTCTATATGACTTTGTTGTTTTTGGGTTAGGCACGAGCTCCCTATGCTCGATCCCCTTTTTAATGACAACCATTATTTCCCATGGCATGTCCATTTAGCCAAGCCACCATATTCTGGCCAACCACGTGCTTCTCACGCTATATTTTGTTTTCCAATGACTTGTTACCTTTAGCGTCTTCATGTTCCTTAGACCAAGTAATAGTTTGTTAGGTCGGTCGCTAGCTCTTTATATTAGAGAATAATATAAATCATGTTCTAAAAATGTATCTAATGATTTAAGTTATTAAGTTGAGTTGATTCTTTGACATGGTATCAGAATTTTGATGACCTAGTAGTCACAAGTTTGAATCTCACAATTTCCATTTATTTGATAAACATTAAGCACAAGGTAAAGTGAATTTGTGCAAGTTTCAAGCCCAAAGAGCTTTTACTTGAGGGGATATGTTAGAGAATAATATAAATCATATCCTGGAACCTCACATAATAGTTTAAGCTATTGGGTTAAGTTGGTTCTTTAACACTTTATGATATCTACATTTTTTATGTTAAGTCATCTTTGGCCACACCATGACGTCCATCTAGCTAAATCATGTGCTAGCCATGTCACAAGCTTTTTATAAGGTGTTTGTTTACGTAGTAGCTTCTGCTTTTAAAATTTATCGCGTAAATATCATTTTTGGTAACATTAAAATGCAACTGGCTTTTTGTGTGGGATCCATGTATTTTTTTTGTTGAAACGTCGGTTCCTGCTGGATAATTCACCTGGACATTGTTCACTCCAAGAAGTGAACAGTGCCCAGATGAATTAAACTCACCTAGGCAATGTTCGTGTGAACAGTACCATGATTATAACAACTTATATTAAAATAATAATTATTATTATATTTTTACTCGAAAAACTAGTGTTTAATATTATTTAATAACACTACATAAATTAGAAGAACATCGCATGATGACGTAACATTTGTGAAATTTGATCGCAATTCTAATATTGTTTCTGATGATATTTTACCTGATTTTGTTGTGCATTCAAAAAAACCATGAAAACTATATATAGTTCTTATCAGATGAATTTCATACATGATGAAATTGCGGATAAGTTAATGGAATAATAAAAAATATTTGATATAAAATATTATTTATTTAATGATGTAATAATAGTAGTTAAATCTACAATATTTAAATTAAAAACTATCAATATTAATATACATTTTTTTTAAAATTATTTTATAATCTCAATTTGAAAAAACATATTTAACCAAGGCCATGTTTATTTCCCGGAAAGTAGTTTTCAGGAAACCATTTCCCAAACTTTCCTGTGTTTGTTTGTCATTAGGAAAGTTGGTCAACGGAAAACACTTTCCAGTCAACGAAAAACACTTTCTAGTCAACAAAAAAATACTTTCCAGTCAACGGAAAAACACTTTCCAGTCAATTTTAGTCAAAGAAAAATTTGACTTGGTTTTCAGGAAAGTGTTTTCCCTTTAGCTGTGTTTGTTTTCCAGAAAATGGTTTCCGGGAAATCACTTTCCAAACTTTCTTGTGTTTGTTTGCCAGTATGAAAGTTGGTCAATGGAAAACACTTTCCAGTAAAAGGAAAATTTGGCTTGGTTTTCAGGAAAGTGTTTTCCTGAAAAATTTGGGGGGGAAACACTTTCTGGAAGTTGTGAAAAATTTAGAAATGTCATTATTTGCTAATTATATCAAATTTGATCATCAAACTTTTGATTGCTATATATATTTTGTTTTTGAATATTTATTTTTCAATTTCATCTCTTAAAATTTTATTTTTATATTAACTTTGGTTCTTATTTTTATAATTGCTATTTGCGTTTTCCTTATCATTTTTTTATTGAAATTTTTTATCTATCAAATTTGGTCCTCATTCTTTTGATTGTTACTTATTTTATTTGAAATAATTTATGAAATTGTGATTATTATTATTTTAATTTCTTCATCTTTCATTTTTTTTTTAATTTTTTAGATTTGATCTCTATTATTTTGATTATTATTTATTTTATTTGAGATAATTTATGAAATTATATTTTTTTTTTCAATTTCATTCTCATTCAACTTTTTAATTTGTAAGATTTGTCCCTCATTATTTTAATAAATTTGAGAAAAATAAAATATTAATAAGTTATTTTCCAGCTCATTTTTTTTGACATAACCAAGCACTAGAAAGTGTTTTCCAACTCATTTTTCATTACACTACCAAACATCGAAAAATTCATTTTCCCCGGAATTCACTTTCTAAAAGGAAACTACTTTCCAACAAACAAACGAAGCCCAAATACATTAAACTACTTTTTATTCAACTTCAATTTCAACTAAAATATATATAAATATCAAACCAATTTTTAATTAAAAATATATTTTATTTTTTAAACTACGATTATAAAAACTATCACAATTAACTCGCTTATTTCCAATGGTTTATCTCCATTAGTCACACGATTTCCCTCGATCCAAGTTTTATGATGGCGAGGCCTTATGCTTGTAATGCTCGGTTTTTTTTTTTCTTCTATGGCTGGTCGCCTTTACCCACGCTACGTGGACAAGCTTCACGCTGACTTGGCCATGAGCTCTTTACAGTCAATTCTTTTCTATTTCTAATTCTTTTCTGATAGATATATATATTATATATATAATTTTTTACTGTTAACTAATTATTTTAACCTAATAATTTAAGTTATTAGATAAAATTATAAAATATAATTTATATTATTTTATAACATCTTTTCTCAAGTAAAAATCATTTAATCTTGAAACTTTTACAGGCTCATATTATTTTATACTTAATTTATATTAAATAAATAGAGATAATGAAATTTAAACTTATAACCGCTTGGTCATTAAAATTCTAATTTCATATTAAAAAACTAACTCAATTCAATAACTTAAACTATTAATTAAAATCTTAAAATATAATTATATTATTTTTTAATATTAATTATAAATATCAGTATAGCCCAGATCCGGATTAGCTGGGCCAAGCTTCTTACGCTCGTTTCCTTTCTTATGGCTGATTGCTTTTGCCCGTATCATGTTTTTTCCAGCCATGCTATTCATTGGCTACATACACTTAATGATCTTATATTGACTGATTATGGGGGCTACGCCATGCAATTAGCTAGTTTGCGAGCTATTTACACCAAAAATACATGTATGTGTTCAACCAAGAATAGATATTGTTGAAATCAAACGTGAATAGTATGATTTTGTAGTAATTCATACTAAAAATCATGCAACTTATATAATAAAAATAAATTATCAGTGAATAAATAACAAATAAAATTTTAACATTTGCATAAAAACATATATTGATTATGATTGTAATCTTATTTAGTCAGTGTAATTCTCTCAAATCCTCCTATTAACCTTGAAGAATTTTAGTGATTTTAAGACTAGTATAATGGGAGTATCCAATGGTTAATCTGAAAATTATAATGATTTAAGTTAATAAAATAATATATAAAAATCAATTATTCAAATAAATAAACCTTATCTAAACTACTTGGATTTTTTTGAATCTCATCACCAATCCATGTCAGATCTTATTAACATCAGCAGCTTTCATTGAAGTCTCCACGGGGAAGACCAAGCTGGGGATCTTAGTTCTTCATAATTTGTGCAGCAAACCAACTGTCGGCAAGTTCCTAAGATGTCGACAGCTGCAACTAAGACAACTTATTATTAAAGGGTTATGTATTTAATAGGGATTTAGTGCTAGGAAATTGTGGGTTTAACCGTTTAAGGGTGGTTTGGATTTTTCATGTTCATAAATTGAGTCTGGTTGGACATTATTATTATCAACTCTTGTTTTGGGTTGTGTTTGGGCTTTATGGGTTGGATCATAGACTTGTGCTCTTTCTGCACCATTTCATTAATGACAATTTCAATTTCAGCATTGTATTATCCTTCGTCCCCACGCTTGTCTTCCACAAAACCAATTTGTGTGTGTGTGTGTGTGTGAGATTTCTAAATTTTAGAGATAATCCAGTTTGTACGAAGTGTTCAATACTATCAAAAGATTTCGTCCCTCCTCCTGAATTAAAAAAGAAAAAAAAGAAAAAAAGAAGAAGCTATGGAGGCGACAAAAAGAAGAAATTGAGTTTTATAACTTCCTATTTGGTTCACTGGTAAAAAAAAAAAAAAAAAAAAAAAAAAAAAAAAAAAAAAAAAAACCCTATAACTAAGCCTTTTAGCATAGTGCCGTGCGCCATTATTTTTCTAGTTTTTTATATATATTTCTTAGAGTTATACCCGAAAACATACAACCATAATGAAAGAAATATTTTTTACCCAAAAAAATGAAAATCTAAAACTCGTCGAAAAAATGAGTGATCCATTTTATTTTTTCTTCCACTATTTTTCATTTCCTCTTGTTGTTGAGAAGTTATCTTATGTTGATTTTCTTTGGGTTTGTCAAGAATAATTTCTGTTTTTTTTTATTTTTATAAACTAAATTGTAAAAACTATTTCAAAAAATTGAAAAAAAACCGACCAGTAGTAATAGTCAAGGATTTTCACTAAAAACGAAATGGTTTTCAAAAATTGTCATAATAATTATTGGTTTTCAAATTTTATGTTTATGGTTTTCAAAATTGTCATAATAACTATTCTCCGCAATTCATCTCACACCATCAGTGTACAGTCATGTCATATCTTCCATGGGCAAGGTGTCCGATTTCATGATGTTATAAGAAAAATCAAATACTTTAGTAACAAGATTTACATATTCGATATATAATTAGCTAATCTTGTAATTTTAGTAATTTGATTTATTTATTTTTAGCCACGTGACTGGTATTTTGTGTGTGGAAATTAAGTCAAAATAGATGACAGCTGGTACACTAATATGATTGGTAGCTAGTTTTTAATAAAGTAAAATAATTTATAACATATAGTTAGTGTCTATTATGTCAAATGTGATTGGTAGCCGATAATTGAAGCTTGATAAGTTAAAGTACTTGATAATTAATATGTGGTAAGTTAATATAACTGATGGCTAGTGGCTAATGCTTAAAAAGTTATGGTGACTAACAGTTGATACCTATAAAAGATTTTCTATGTAAATAAATAATTGTTTTATATTTAAATAAGTATTTTTATAGTGAGAGAGTACAATAATATTAGAGAGAGTATCTTAAAAATATATATTATTGTAGAGAAAGAGAGGGTCTTTGAAGTATCTTTTTTTAATCAGTAATATAATTTTTTATCAATAAATATTACTATAATTTATAAATGATATTTTTTTATCAGTATTTTCATTGATATTTTACAATTTTATAAAAGTGTAAGAACATGGCGTTTAAAGAAGAATTAGGGGCACCAAAAATCTAGAATTTTGAAGTGATTTCAAACGAAAACAAGGATAAAATAAAAACTAATGTTTGCCCTAGTTGTGCCAACAAATAGCATCACCACACATCTCCTAACAATATAGAACCTCGACCGCCACTCCCTGATCATGGCCCTACCACCCATATCTCCCCGACTCCAAGCCACCTCCACCACCCCAAACTTCCTTTTCTACCCTCCTCGAGATACACATTGCCCCATAATAGATTATAATATAGAAAATTCAATTAAGCAAATAAATTGAAAAACAGTATCTAACACAAATATGTATTAGGGCTTTGTTAGAAGAATCAAAGCCCTAATACTCCTGATGCTGGCCTGTCCTAGGGAACCCGGGTCATGTGGTTGGGCGGTTGTCACGAATCTGATACTTAGCCATGATGGAGTAAATTTTCGAGCAAAGTCTGCTTCGAAGAATTGATATAATTAAGACACACTCGAGAGATTTGCACGCAAGGGTCCCTCGTCAACCAAAAAAAAAAAAAAAACATTAATCAAATCCCAAATCTTATAGCAATGAACCAGAAAGAGAGGATTCGAAAACAAATCCCTAAACCCAATTATTTAATTTCAAAACTCTCAAGAGAAGCGGAACAATAATTGTATGGATGATGATCACCGATTGGGTTGTTTGTAAATTTGGTATGAGTTTTTAAAAATATTTTATTTGAAAATATATTAAAATAATATTTTTTTTTATTTTTTAAAAAGATCATTTTGATTTTATTTTAAAATGATTTGAAAATACTTAAAAAAATATTAATTAAAAAAAAAATAAAATAATTAATTTTTTAAAAAAATACTTTTTAAAAATATAGAAAAATTACAGCCACTTATTTATGCATCATCTCGTGTTTCTCTCTATGTTTTTCCTTCGGCTTCCATATGTGACATAACATGGTTTTCACCCATCTCATACACATTTGCGTGTTAAATCTTTTATTTGATCTATTACCTAAACATAGAGAGAAAAGTTTAAGGGTGTGTTTTGGAATGTGATTATAGTTTTTATCCGTCTCATACATAGTTGTTTTTTAAAGTGTTTTTTTATTTAGAAATGCATCAAAATAATATTTTTTTTTAATTTTAAAAAAATTATTTTTAATATTAGCCACATCAAAACGATTCTAAAATACTAAAAAAGTATTAATTTAAAATAAAAAATTTAAATTTTTTTAAAAAACATAGATTAAACTGCACTCCCCTTGCCGTCCTGGTATGTTTTTACGCCTCTCGCTCACAATGCTTAAAATTTGCTAAACATCAGGCTACAATCTTGAGTTTTCCGTAATAAGCCACGTTGAAATATATTTTTCCTTTCTTCTTTTATCAAAATAGAGTTGCATTGTGCAATATAAGCACCATACAAACCCTCAATTGAATATATATGAAATGTAAATTAAAAAAAATCAAAGAATGCATAGTTGATATATTAATATTTCTAATTCGATTGTATTATTCCGTTTGTTTGCAAGAAAGTTGTTTTCTTTTAGAAAGTGAATTCCTGGAAAGTGAATTCCGGGAAAATATTTTTTCAATATTTGGTAGTGTTATGAAAAAATGAACTGGAAAACACTTTCTAGTGTTTGGTTGTGTTATGGAAAGTGAATTCGGGAAACTGAACTGAAAAATAATTTATTAATGAATTAATTTTTTTTTTTCAAGTTTATCTAATATATATAAAATATTTAATCACTTACAATAAAAAAATAAAATCTAAAAAGTATTTATAATGATGAATTTTTTTTTATTATATCCTATATTCATACATAGCTTATTAAAATAATGAGGAATAAATCTTACAAATTAAAAAAGTTGAATGAAGAAATGAAATTGAAAAAAAAAAATATAATTTCATAAATTATCTCAAATAAAATAAATAATAATCAAAATAATAGAGATCAAATTTAAAAAATTTTAAAAAAAAATGAAAGATGAAGAAATTAAAATAATAATAATCAACATTTCATAAATTATTTCAAATAAAATAAGTAACAATCAAAAGAATGAGGACCAAATTTGATAGATAAAATTTTTTAATAAAAATATGATAAGGAAAAAGCAAATAGCAATTATAAAAATAAGGACCAAAGTTAATATAAAAATAAAATTTTAAGAGATGAAATTGAAAAATAAATATTCAAAACAAAATATATATACCAATCAAAAGTTTGAGGATTAAATTTAATATAATCAGCAAATAATGACATTCCTAAATTTTTCACAACTTCCGGAAAGTGTTTTCCCCTAAATTTTTCAGGAAAAACACTTTCCTGAAAACCAAGTCAAATTTTTCTTTTACTGGAAAAGTGTTTTCTATTAACCAACTTTCCTACTGGCAAAAAACACAAGAAAGTTTGGAAAGTGATTTCCTGGAAACCACTTTCCGGAAAACAAACACAGCTAAAGGGAAAACATTTTCCTGAAAACCAAGTCAAATTTTTCTTTGACTGAAATTGATTGGAAAGTGTTTTCCGTTGACCAGAAAGTGTTTTCCGTTGACCAACTTTCCTAATGACAAACAAACACGGGAAAGTTTGGAAAATGGGTTTCTTGAAAACTACTTTTCCGGGAAACAAACATGACCCTAATCTTATTATCCAATACAAGGGATTGATGAATATATATATATAATATATATTATATATATATGAAAATGAAATCAAAAGTATGTGGTTTATGATTTTCATGACAGGAGATAGAGCTTCTGGTTGTTTGATGTGTGTAGAAGCAACACAAGATCATGTTAATCTAGAAGATTGAGAAACTAAATCGGGTTTTAAGTAACATGAGATAAAGGCAATCTTGATCGGTTATGATTACACTGGAGGGATAGAAACACATGCAGTCCTGTTCGATCTCTTCGGATTACTTTCTAATTAATAATTAAGTTCATAAGATTATGTCTCGAAAAAATAGTACTTCTCATGGTTTATAGTTAGAACAAGACGTGCACTATCGCTACATTGCGGATCTGTACTTCTTCCTCTAAAAAAGAGGATGTTTAAGTGCCGCAACTGTGTTCCAAAAACAATAAGAAAAACTTATAATGACTCGGGTTATATTTTTTATGGAGTTTTAATAATTTGATTTTATTTAAAAAAAATAAAATAAAAGCTTAAAAATAATGTCAATTCATGTTAACCTTTTTAACCAGTGACTAAGTCATTAAATTAGAAATACTATTTATGTAAAAACTGTAAATATCAATTCTTAGCAAAATTAAACGTTGAAGGATTAATCAAGAAAAAAAAAACATTCATACAAAAAGATTTAAAATAAAAAAATAGCAATTAAAAGAATTAGATTTAAAATAAAAATAAAATAAATAAATTAGAGGGTACCTATAAAATTTTTTTTGGATGATTAAGCTGAAAAGAAAATTAACTTTAACCAAAAAAAAAATTCAAAAAGAATAAGGACTAAATTGAAAAAAATAATACACCATAAATTTAGATTGAATGAGAAAATTAAAAACCAATAAAAGTTTTATAAAATAACTAAGGAGAGAATTTGAAATTAAAAGATAAAATTAATTACCCCACCAAAAATAATAAAAAATATCTACATTTAGAATTTTTCTATCATAATTATATCTTTTTATTTCATTAAAATAAACTCTAAATAATAGCTAATAAAATATTATTATCTACTCTTTTACTACATAAAATTACTAAAATAACATCGTGTTTATTTTTTTTGTATTAGTTAGTGGTGTCTTGTTATCTTAGAAATTGATATTTTTCTCTCTTTTTTTAGTATTTTTTTTTTTAATTCAAACATAAAGAATATGTTATATTAATTTCTGGCTATAAATTATATATAGTCTTTGATTTTAATTTTTAGGGAACAAGGTGGAAGCAATTTTTAAAAAACTTTCCAAGGATAGATGTGATGATATTACAATTTTGAAATAATATTTTTAAGATCTTAAACTTGTTTTGTTAAGATATTATCATTTCGTTCAATTTCATTAAATCATACAATATATACATGTCAGGAATATGTGTATTAATTGATAAGAGCATTATTTAAAAATTAATTAAATTAAAAAAAAAAAAAACCAAAACAAATAGGAACTTATCATAAGTTTAAATACAAAAAACTGAGAACAAATATTTTAAAAAAATAATATACATAAAAATAAATAAATTTAAAACAATGGAATATAACAACAAAAGAAAAGGAAGAAAATAACAAAACTAACAAACCCATATATATTTTTAAAAAAAGTAAACTCATATTTGTTGTTATTTTCTAGTAAAGTTAGATTACCTCAAACACACAATTAAGCATAATTAAGAGGTAGAAATCCTCATTCATAATTTTATTGATAATAAATTTTTCATTAGATGCAAATTTTTTGTAGTGGTATTTTCTAAATTAATATTAAATATTTGATAAAGATAAATATTTGTAACAAAATTCTCACTTTTGTTTTTAATTTTACGATACATTTCCATTGTTTAGGTTTTTTTAATTCAAAAGTCAGTTATATATACATATATATATATATATATATATATATATATATTGCAGGTACTAATTAATCTTTAAAAGAAATTGAAAAAGAAAAGGATAGAAACTTTAACAGAACATCAAAGTATGAAGGGAAATCTATAAAAAGATTTGTATAAGAACAAAAACATATGATTAATTCTATATTTATAAAAAATCCTCATAAAGCAAGGTGGCAAAGCTTGTTTGGAATTGTGATTATGGTTGCTTTTCAAAATGCTTTTTATGCTAAAATATATAAAAATATATATTTTTTATGTTTTAAAAAATTATTTTTAAAAATAACACATTAAAACGATCCAAAACATATAAAAAAAAATTAAATTTTTAATAAAAAAATTAAATTTTAATAAAACATAATTCACACCGCGTTTCCAAAACATGAGTTTGCCAATGAGAGTGCTCTAACCATCCATGCACCCTAGCATGCATATGGGTGGAAAGTATTCGAGTCAGGTCATCTAGAAATGGGTAAGTCTCTCAAAAAGCACAGAGATCTCTATCAATTGATGTGTAGTGTCCTTCAAAAGGATGAAGAAATCAGTTATGGCTAAATGAAGAAACTGAGTCATGAAAAGGACCCGCAGGAAGAAGCAAGCAGAGGGTGGATTGATGCTTGACAGGTTGCCGACGAACTTCTTTTCGAATTAATTCTCTGAGTTAGTTCCCTCTCTTCTCCATTGCATCGTTATGGCATTGAATTACACTTTTCAAACTACAATTTTTTCTTGCTTGTGATTTGGGAAAGTTGAGGCTGAATTATATGTACTCCTTCATATATATTTATTGAACATGAGTAAAAATTATTATTTTATATTTTCAACTATGGTTAGCTTTTTACTATGTGTTGATATTAATATTTTATTTGATATATGATTAGTTTAATTATTTATTTTATTTTTAAAAAATAATTTAATAACTAAGTAAATCATAATTTAATTATATTATATTATTAAAAAATTAATTAACTTTTTTTAGCATGAGTAAAAATCTTTTTTTAATATGACTTTGATGACTAGATAAATTGCTATTTTATGTTAGTTTTTTAAAAAAATTAATGTTCATATTGTAAACTGAATTGAAAATAATGATCGCTATTTATTATTTTAAATATTGCATTTTTTATTTTAATATATATTAAGAATAATAATAAAATTTTATATTTTCTTTTATCTTGTACATTATCAATCTAATATTAGTTGTTTCTATCTCTCTTATCTCACAATAATTAAATGACTAAATTTTATTATATTACCCAAAGGTTACTCTTCTTTCTACCTAGCAACCTCCATTCATACCTAATCATAACACATAAGAGGCAAGCAATCTTTGAAACCATTTTTTTTTTGATAAAATAAACATTACACAAAAAATATTTAGAGAAATATATTTCATATAATATCTATAATTCACAAACAACAAATATCATTTGCAACTCACTTAAATTACAAAATTATTGGACATAAAATTCAATAAGAAAAGATGCAAGAGGAGAGATATAAAAAAAAAATAGAAAGAAAAGGTCTCTAAGATACACTGAAATTTTGATGACGACACCATTAGTACCATTAAAAAGATCTTGATAAGACAATCCAATAACATTAAAAAAAGTTACCAACGACTTATTTTAATATATTTTTAAACAAAAAACAATTAAAAAAATAACATCTACCACACTCCTAAACTCTCTCCTAGTGAATAACAACTACCTCATCTACACCAAATTAAATTAGAGGATTCAACAAATTAACAAAATTATAACAGCCACAATATTTTTTGCGTTTCAAAAGCGCTTTTTAAAAAAAGTTAATTTTTTTTTTTTTGTTCAAATTAATATGTTTTTGGTGTTTTTAGATAATTTTGATGGGCTAATATTAAAAATATTTTTTTTAAAAAATAAAAATTATATTATTTTAATATATTTTTAAATAAAAAATATTTTAAAAAATTACCACAACCATACTCACTTCACCTAAAAAAATTTAAGACAATTAATTGCATTAACTGCCCTCCCAAGTCTTTTCATAAAGCCAGTAAATTAGAACTTAAAAAGTTCTAAAAATGGTCTCACGTGAAGCTTGCCCTATTAATGTTGCCGCCTGTTCGTTCAGAGAGAGATTCCCTCATTAATGCTGGGGGTCTTTCTGGTTCGCAATTAAGACAGTGAATATCGCCATCCATTCGTTGCCTCACTTAATTTTATTATTATTTTTTTTTAATTTTACCCTCCTTTTGCTTTTTAACCATGAGCACCCATATTACAATCTTGCCCATCCGAACATTATTTATGCAGCAAAGGGCAAGAATTTAATATTTTGACCTGCTCCATCTGCTATCAGTCCAACCAATCATGTGACATGGTTGAGGGACGTGTTCTTGACGTTTAAACTCAAATTAATTGTTAAGGTAATTTCTTAAGAATTTTCTAACCTCAACATGATATAGCAGGGCTAGAAATTAAAATTTTTATGTTGGAGAGGGCAATAATAAACAGGGGAGTTAAGAAAAACTCATTTTCATACACAAAAGTGAAATGAAATTAGAAACTGTAAAGTAGCTTTTTTTCATTCGAAGAAGACAACTTTATATATAATTTTAGGATCGATCCATCTGAAACAGTCATTAAACAAATTGTTGAGCTCTGAGGGTGTGGTGGCGCTCATCTGTACGTATCCCTTGGTCCACTCCTTATCCCACTCGGTGACTCGTTGTTGACAAATTGAAAAGGCAGATTATTGAGGAAAAGAAAACTATAGTCTTATTTCTGTGATGTTAATTTGGGGTTTTTTATTTTATTTTTATTTCTGGATTTCTCACAATGTAATTACTTTTTAGGCTTGGATTTACTGTAGAAGAGAAAGGGATGGAGGGAGAATAATGGATTTAAATGCACAGGCCCAGCTTTCTGCTTTGGTAGTCGCGGTTTTAAATGCTCATGCAGGCCCTCCTGCCCTCTTAAATCCTACCCCAGACATTCTCACCTCTCCCTCAAACCTATCTAGCCATCTTCCAAGGAAACAAAAAACCTCCCTCTCTTCCTCTCTGGTCATTTTGATCTCTTGTTATCTCGACGGAACTCTCCCATTTCTCTTGACAAGGCAAAGAAGGGATTGTTTACCGAGTTGAAATCATGTGGAAGAGTGACTCTGATATTGGCCTGGTTCACTCAGATCACGACTTCAAAGCAGAGTGTCTTTCTTCTTCTTCTTCTTCTTGTTTTATGTTCGTCTGGTTTGATTGAGCCGTGCCAATATCTCAGTACTCTTTCATGTCTCTCCAGGTCGATCTCCAAAAACACCATTCCACTAGAACAATTGATGGTTTGTATAATTAATGCTTGACTTGCTGTTACAACCAGATTTCTGTTTGATAACTGTTTTTGTTTCTTTCTTGACATCTCGTCCTAATTTCCTAACATTGTGGTAGCAGGATTTGTAATCAAGACTTGTCTGTACTCTTTCATTTGTCGAAGGAAAAATAGGGTCGCTTGACTAAATACCTAGTATTCTGTCGTTTCTTATATATTTTATAGCTGTGGATGTTTGTATTTTTCTGATGCAGGAAAAGATTCTACGTGTCTTTTCATCAATGACATGAAGCTGAATCATATCCCTAGACGCGTCGCAGGGAACTCTGGTGGGAACTGAACCATGCTGGTCCTATACAAAGTTTATATCCTCAATCACTTTTTGAAAATAATTCCCGAATTCATATGATAAAATTAGTATTGTTATATATGATTCTCTCTCTCTCTCTCTCGTTTTAGTTTTTTTCTTTGATCTAATGATGCCCCACCTTGATAATTTGATTTAGAATTTAACAGGACAAGTCCCAATCCAACTTTAAGGCAAGTACTGAGATGGGAGATGCTCACTTTTTAGTTAGATCTCAGAGAGGGTCTCTAGCTAAAAATGCCTGTGAAAGTCAAATGGCCCTTAATAGGATCATTTAATGCATAGAATCATAGGCAAAGAAAAGGAGGAAGGATGCCCCGTATTGAATCTCAACTTGAGGTTGCACAAAAAATCATTTCTTCCCTTGAAAGCTAAAGCTAGCTCTAGCCATGACGCAAATGGAGAGCCCTTCCCGTCCACAAGCTAAATTAATGCCGTGGAGCTAGGGCAAAGGGCTTGATGGACGTTCTTGCGTGTTGAGGGAGATCTCGGGTCACATAGTACGTACATGTCATTAACAATCAAACAAGATTCACCAAGAACTTCAATTTTCACCATGTAAAACATTTTATCATTCTAAGAATTACCTTGTCCGACCTTTTAATTTCAAGTATTATACCTGCCCTTTGATTTTATATAAAAAAAAAAAAGGTAATAAAATAAAGCGATGCATGTAACATCATTAAATGTAGGGGAGAAATGAACAGTATATTTTTGCCTTCAATTACATTATTCACTATATACAGTGTAATTTTGATAATTTGTAAAGTAATATGAGGAGAAAGTAGGTTCCACCGTGCTATTACACATATATGTGAAGTTACTCACAATATTTCATAGTATTTCTCCATTAATTAAAAACCGTCTGAATCTTGCGAATCCCAAATTTTTGAGAAATCGTTGCGTAGATAGCCAGTCCTCATCATGCATAGGCTAAACTAAAGAATAAAACACACTCATATACGTAGAGTAGCGTCAGCAAGACCTAAAACCATAGGGAATTCATGTTGAGATCGCATTCATATGGAGAACAAGGCCGTTTGCAGTTCATTCACAAGGCAGAAATTGTTTTGCCTACGGATTAGCAACTCTTATGGCTATATTTCTCTTCTACAACATATAACATTAATTGTTTGATTAATTGATAGTATGGACTTCATTTTTAAAACTTAATTATGTGACAATTAATCCTAGTCTTGCATTAATTCTTGCATTTAAATTATATGACAGAATTGGTAACAGAATGAAAAATTATCAACGATCAAAATTCCGATAGACAGGTTCCATCGGTGAGTCTGTAAAAATATTACCAACGGTTTTTGTACTTTACATTGAAGGATTGAATTCGTCGGTAAAATTATTTAATGGTGTAATATATGTCATGCTACATGCCAACAATCTCCAATTCCATCTTCTAATATCTATGAGTTCTTACCATATTTATCCCATGAAGGATTAAGAATGTATTGATCCCAGCCTGACAGCTTCTACGTTTCACATAAACTGAAGAGATTTGCAGTACTCAGCTTGAAACTCCCAGTCAAACAGATGCTTCTTACAACTCCAGAACCGAACCAGATGCCACTATCCTTACATGGTATAGCAGTATTGCCATAGGTATACATTTTTCTTTACATAATCTCCTACCCGATTATTGCTTATCCTAACTGTACTATTCAAGAAGCAATTCAGGATGAGTTGAAATAGGGAATCGTAATTATTATATGAATGTATTGTATAAATAAATTTATCGGATTTAGTTTGAGAATATACCACACTAGTAATAAACAAAACACAAATACAGTTTAATTAATCAATTTTTGAGAACTTCAACAAAAGGCATCTTAATTTCTAATGTAGTAATAAAACACACACAATATCTTATATCATAATTATAATCCCCTCTTTCAACCACAAAAAAGAGTAAAACTAAAAAAAAAGGCAGAAAAACATTAGCTTAGAAAAAGAGGGAAAAAAAAACCAAGGCGGACTTTCTAAACTTGATTTAATCTAAAAAACTTGCAACTCATTAAGTCCTAGACCCGAGATCAATCAAGAAGCTTAAATATCTTTCAATATAATTTTGAAGGATAAAATCGTTGAAAAAACTATTAATAAATAAAAAACTTGCAAAGAAAAGAAAAAAATAACAAAAAGAATGAGTATAAATTTTGAGAGAAAAACACCTAAGGAGGATGAAATCTGGAAAAGAAAAGAAAAGAAAAGAAAAGGAATGATACTAGACAAACTAAATAGTAATTAAAAGAACAAGTACTAGATTTGAAAGATTAAAAAATCACAATGGGTGAAACTACAAAACATTTCTAATTTTATAAATTATTTATAGATTAAAAAATAGTAGGAGGTGATATTAAAAAGTATCATAGAGTGCTAACCCAATAGAACAAAAACAAAAAAAAATTAAAAAAGGGAAGAAAAAACAAGCAAATTCAAGCGAACCTTCTAAACCTGATCTAATCTTTAAAAACCTTGTGAAATCCTAGACCCAGGTTCAATCAAGAAACTTAACTCTCAAGAAATATAATTTTGAATGATGAAATTGAGAAAAACAATAGTAATAAAAAAAAACTTGCAAATGAAAAAAAAAAACAACAACAAAAAGAATAGGGATGAAATTTGATAGAAAAAACTTAATTTCAACAGATTTTGAAAGATTAAAAAATTACAATGGGTGAAACTACAAAACATTTCTAATTTTATAAATTATTTATAGATTAAAAAATAGTAGGAGGTGATATTGAAAAAGTATCATAGAGTGCTAACCCAATAGAACAAAAACAAAAAAAAAAATTCAAAAGGGAAGAAAAAACAAGCAAATTCAAGCGAACCTTCTAAACCTGATCTAATCTTTAAAACCTTGTGAAATCCTAGACCCAGGTTCAATCAAGAAACTTAACTCTCAAGAAATATAATTTTGAATGATGAAATTGAGAAAAACAATAATAATAAAAAAAACTTGCAAATGAAAAAAAAAAAAACAACAAAAAGAATAGGGATGAAATTTGATAGAAAAAACTTAATTTCAACAGATTTGAAAGATTAAAAAATCACAATGGGTGAAACTACAAAAACATTTCTAATTTTATAAATTATTTATAGATTAAAAAATAATAGGGGGTGATATTGAAAAGTATCATAGAGTGCTAACCCAATAGAACAAAAACAAAAAAAAAAATTAAAAAGGGAAGAAAAAACAAGCAAATTCAAGCGAATCTTCTAAACCTGATCCAATCTTTAAAACCTTGTGAAATCCTAGATCCAGGTTTAATCAAGAAACTTAACTCTCAAGAAATATAATTTTGAATGATGAAATTGAGAAAAACAATAGTAATAAAAAAAACTTGCAAATGAAAAAAAAAAAAAAAAACAACAACAACAATAACAAAAAGAATAAGGATGAAATTTGATAGAAAAAACTTAATGAGAATGAAATTTGAAAAAAAAATTATTCTAAACAAAATAAATCGCAATTAAAAGAATTAGAACCAAACTTGAATATTGAAAAATAATAAGGGGTGAAATTGAAAATTATTTGTAATATGATAGATTATTTATAGATTAAAAATGGTAGGGTGTGAAATAGAAAAAAAAAATTATGGAGGGAAAACATAATAGAATCAAACCGGGGAAAAAAAACTAAAAAAAAAAAGGATAAGAAATAAGAAAAATCAATTTAGAAAAAAGGGAAAAATCAAGCAAACTCAGCAAACCTCTTAAACTTGTTCTAATCTCTAAAAGTCACATTCCATGAAATCTTTACCCTGGACTCAATAAAAAAGCTTAAATCTCAACCAATTTAATTTTTAAGGATGAGATCAGTAAAAAATATCAATAAAAAAAACATGTAAAAGCAACAAAGAGTATGGGGAATAAAATTGATAAAAACAAAAACCCCAAGGAGGATGCAATTTAATGGAACAAATTTAAAAATAATCTCAAATAAAATAAATAGAGATTAAAAAAATAAGGAACAAATTTTAAATATTAAAAAAATCACAGGGGTGAAATTGAAAAAAAATATGTAAAAACCAAGCAAACTCGGGCAAACATTTTATACATGGTCAAATCATAAAAAACCTACAACCAATAAAGTCTTAGATCCAGGTCCAATCAAGAAGTTTATTCTCAATCAATTTAAAAATATCAATTTAAAAACTTGTAAAAACAAAGAAATTGAAAATCAAAAGAAAATTTGATAGAGAAAAAAGAGGGTGAAATCATAAAACAAAACAAATTTAAAAAATAACCCCAAATAAAAACTTCTCAATGCCAAAAAATTAGCAATCAAAAGAACACGAATTAAATTTTATAGGGAAAAAAAAAGAGATAGAGAGAAGAAGGGTGAAATCACAAAACAAAATCAATTTAAAATCTAACTAAAAAAAATAGCTATCAAAAGAATGAGAATCAAATTTAAAGATAAAAAACTGTAAGAGGGATGAAATTGAAAATACATATAAGTTTTATAGATTATTCAAAATAAAAAAGAATCTTAATAAAAAATGGACTAAATTTAAAGAACCAACAAATTAAAGAGTTGTTCTGGAAATTTTAAAGGGTTGGCATGAAAATCTAGGTAGGGAGAGAGAATGAACAAATAGGAGAAAAGGAGAGGCTGAATTATCGTGAATGGTAGTGCACACACTGCCTTATCAAGTTGAGGGCATGAAGACTTTTTAAACACCGCCCTAAAAAGCGGTGTTTTGTGACTAGAAGGCCCCTCACATGCTACCCGAACGACACAAGGGTCGTCCACACATTGGTGTTTGTGCTGAGCACACGCCAACATGTTTTTTAATCATATTTAACAATCTTAAGGTTTTATTTGAACAAAGTTTGCAAAGTAGTTTGATAATTTAGGAAGTTGTTAGCAATTCTAATCTTAGATTAAAATTCATTTACTTGTGTTCTTTATGTGCCTGTCTATCAAATCTAAATATATTAACTAATTATTTAGTTAATGCGTTTATGTGATAACTTGGTTCTTTTTGTAATTCTACATGCTAAGTTATTAGGGAATTTTTCAGTAAGTTTTTTCTTGGTGAAATTTAATTTGTGTACTATATTTCTTTTTTTGTCTACTATATTTCTTTGTGATTTGCATGTTTAAATCTAGATTTTAATTATATATATTTGGCTATTATTTCAAAAACATTTATCATGACTCCAACTTTATAGCAAGCTACCACAATCAATGTTGCTTTGCTATGTACAATTTTGAAAGAAAGAATTTTACCATCATCTTTTGTGGTATATATTGAGAAATATGAAAAGTTTCAATGATAGAACTCTAAGAGATAGTAACAAAAGATATTGTTTTATCTAAATTACCTTGAACTTAACAAAGTTCTTATTTGAAGAAGCATTAAAGTTGTCAGGTAATGAATATGGTTCCACCATTTATAGCAAATATAGGCACATAAAATCATAACAATTTTTTGTACAAGAACTACATCTTGAATGGATTGGATAACATGTTATATGATGAGTATAGTTAAATCAATAGTGTAAAGACACTTTAGAAAGCTTTGGACTAAAAATTCAAAGTTAAGATGCTAGTATGAAAACAAAATTATAGTCATTATATTTTTGGTTTTTCAATGTGGTTGATTCAAGGGCTATTATCATTTAAGTTCAAGAGTTTTATCTCATCTTATATAATATTCATGTTGAATGAATGATTTTGAGTAATCTTTCTAATTGACTAAAATGATAAAATTATTCATGTTGAATTAATGATTTTGAGTAATCTTTCTAATTGACTAAAATTATTGAATAATTACCACCATTTTGAAAAGGTTTCAATGACCACTTTAAGCATAAAAGTAAGGAGATGGGAGTTGATCATCTCGTTTCGAGGATAAAATGGTTAATAAGTTGTCCAAGAAAAATGGCTATCTCTTCTAGTATAGCCTTCAAAACAAAAATTTTTGAACAAGTGGCACATGCCCATAATAAATAAATAAAAGCTTGTTGTGAAGGGAAGGGAATCGCCAATAAATTCGATTGAAAGTGTATCATCTACAATAAGACTAGACACCAAGCCAATGATTCTGGATAAAAAGCTTAATAAACAAACCTAAAAAAAAATTATTCAAACATAACCTCATTAATGAAATGTTGGAAATGAATTTATTTATTGTTGTTTATGAAGTCAACCTAATCAACAATCTTGAGCAATGGTGGGTTTATCAAGAGTTTTATCATATCTTGCATGAAATCCATGCTAAAGTAATGATCTTGAGTAACTTTCTAAAAAGCTATAATTATTAAAAAATTACCATCATCTTGAAATAATTAAAGAACTACCTTAAACATAAACATAAAAAAATAAAAGTTGAAAATCTTATTTTAAAGATAAAATAGGGTAATAAGTTACCCTAAAAAAAGAGTCAATTTTTTCGGTATAGCCTTTAAAGAAAGCATTGTTGAACAAGTGGTGAAGATCTATAGTATAAACCAACAGAAACACCTTGCTGTGAAAGGAATTATCAAGAAATTCAATGGAAAATGTTTCATCCATAGTAAGACTAAAATCCAAGCTAAGGATTGTAGAAAAAGAGGTCAACAAAGAAACCTAAAAAAGAAAGGTTTGCTCAAATTAATATCACTAAAGTTAATAACCTCATAAATTATATATTTGAATTGAATTTGTTTGTTATTATTTATGAAGTTAACCTGGTTAACAATCATGAACAATTATGAGTTAATAATATTATAACAAGACATTTATATACTAAGAAAAAAATGTTTTTCACTTGCACTGAAGTGGATAGTAAAAGTTTATGCTGAGGCAATTCATTAACCTCTAAAGTGCTAGGAATTAAGAAGGTTATAGTGAAGATGAATTTTTAAAAGTTTATCACCCTTAACAACATGTTTTATGTTATTAACATTAAGAAGAACTTAATAATTAGCTTATTGTTGAGAAAAAATAGTTTTAAGATGATTTTTTAAAGTGAAAATTTATGTTTCGGAAAATGAGATGATTGCAAAAAAAAAAAAAATTAATCTTAATGATAGCTTTTTCAAAATAAATATAAAGGCTATTATAACCAATGATATGAGATGAGTGGTGCCTATAGTAGTAAAAATTAACTTCAGGATTTTGGAAAAAAAAAATTACAGCGAAGACAGGAGGAAAAGCTCTCGGTTATGGGAAGAAAAATCATGGGGAAAGAAGAACATTTTAAGTGAAGAGCTAGAAAAATAAAATTAGGCAACCTGGGCTTGAGCTAAAGAGCCAAGAATAATATACATATATGGGCTAACATTTGTAACACTCCCTCGTTAATTGCTCGTTGAGCCTGCTGAGTCCCACATTAGAGAGAAGCCATACATACTTGATAACCTCTGACTTTAACCATCACTATTGAAGGAGGTCCAATATACCATTTAATTGTATCTCATATACCATTGAATATATATATATTAAAACACTTCATTAATGCTTTAACTTTTTTATACAATGGTAAACGAGATACAAAAGTTTTTTTTTTCTTTACATACAAAATAGCATGATTGATTAATATTTAGATTCAGTACATACCTAGCTAGTTTTGCCATGTGAAGGGCCGAAGGAAACTTTCTAATGGAAAACACAACATAAATCATGAGGTTAGATATTGAGCTTGGGCTTGTTTGAAGGTCCAAAGTAAACTTTTCTATTGCTATGTGAAGCCGCCCCGCAACCCCCCCCACCCAAAAAAAAAAAAAAAAACCTATAAGGTTGATTTCAATGTATATTTATATGTATTCCTTTTTGTTCTCTGATCTTTTTGTTCTCCTCCAAATTTTACAAGTAGCAGTCAACATTATTCGTTGCATTTTAGTTTACATGGATGTATTATGTTGCGATTTAAAAAAAAAAATACATAAAAGAATTGTTTAAGTTAGAGTGTATTGTTTGATATTATTATTTTAAACTTGATCCACTTGATCCAGCGAGTTCATTTTAGAATTTCTTAACCGGACTCCTTATCTAATTTAGATTTAAAACTAAACTATATAAGAGTTGCATTGAAATGTTTTTTTAGATAGTGACATATTGGATTGATCCAGGTTTCAATACTTAACCTGTCAAATCTACAATCTAGTTATGGTATATATTAGATTTAATAATTTTATTTTTTACTTAATTATACGTTAATAAAAATCAACACTCGTAAAATCAAGTACAAGTACAAACCAAATATTGAAATGTTTATTTGAGATTGTGATAAATTCATAGAAAACAAATGAAAATAATTTATAAAGACAATTAAAAACAAGAAAATATTTAAGGATAAATTGAGAAATGAATGATGAAATGAAAAGGGGGGGCGGGGAACGAGCAAAGGAATGAAGAAGTGGGAAATGCAAAGAAGAAAAAGAAAAAAAAGAAGTCATATCCTTCAATGTTTATATGAATAGTGAAGGATGTTAGTTGAGACCCTAACTTATAAATGTAGAAAATAACTAGATGGATGGCTTGTACTTCATCATAGATGGCTCCTACTAGTGTGTTATAAAGAAAGAAAAAAAAATCAACAACTCAAGTTACAAACTTTATTGAATTCAATAAGATGGTATCATACAATTATATGATTGTGGCAATGATAACTAGAAAAAAAAAAAAAGAAGCATTTGTCAAAAGTAAAAAAAAACTAGAAATCTAAATTTCATAACTCAATATTAAAGAATAAAATTAAAAAAATAATAAAATAAAGTGCCTCAAGTCAACCCACGCTGGCATGACAAGCTCACAATCGAGAGGGTGAGACCGGACTAATTTCATAGAAAGAAAATTGAAAAAAATAACAATAGTCATTCCCTAACACTTCAAATATAAAATGATAAAAAAAAAAAAATAACTTGATTGAAATGAAATTGAAAGAAAATCACAAAACTCATTTTTCAAGATGAACATCGTGGAAGGATGAAATAAAAAAAATAAATGAAAAAAAAATATCAACCCGTGTTAAATTTTCAAATATGTAACCCAAGTCACTAAATAAGAAGCACCCTATTTGAAACAAATTATGACTCAACCCCCAACAAATCAAATGTTAAAGGATAAAATTAAAATAATAATAATTAAATACACAAAAATAATAAAACACAAAAAAAAATATCAATTTAGAGAATGAGGACCTAATTTGAAATAAAAAGTAAATAAAAGGACCATCTAGAACTTTGAGTTGAAATGTGAAATTGAAAAGAAAAATAAAATTCATGAAAGAATCCAAAAAATAAAAATAAAAAAGTATTATATTTGAAAAAATAACAAATCATAATTATGGATCCAATGATGAAATTGAGAAGTTTGATAAAAAGACCAAAAACAAAAATAAAATATAAAAAATAGGTCTAAAGTTGAAATATTAGTAAATAAAAGGACAATTCTAACATTTTAAATGACTTGTGTGGATTTTAAAGTGATGTGAGAGAAAAGTTGTGAAGAAGAAAGAAGAGATCGCTATTGACAAACTATTACCTTAACTGTCACCCGCGCCACCCCAAAAGAAAGGAGGCTACATGAAGCTTCAACATCGTTGTAGAAGCTAGCGTTTCACACATACATGTGTGTGGTGTTTCACGTGTGCTAACCAATTTTTTTCTATTAATATTATATATTTATCAAAATATCCTTAAATCAATTTAACTAAAGCAAAACACTTGAATGAAGCTACTAAAAATCCCTGGAAGCAAGTTTAGGAATTTTTTATTTATAGGTATTAGAGTCATTTTATTGTACTTATAAAACTAAAAAGACAAAAACAACCTTGAATGTAAGTTAAATATATATTTTTTTACTTTCAAGGATAATTAAGTTATTTTATTATGCTAAAAAAATAAAAAAAAATAATTTTATCTCTGATTAATTTGATAATAATAAATAAACTGTCGTGAAATGGTTGGTCTTCTCCCACTACCAAGGTTACTGTGTTTTTTTTTTTTTTTTTAATTGAGAATAGAATGATAATTTTACTATTTGGGTCAATAGTAACATCAGCATTTGTGTACAGGTAAGACCCCTTTTAGTTTAGGTTTTAATTTAACTTAAAACGCACAAAATTCTAAAATTATGCATTCCATGAGAACATTAAATGCTGTGGCAAGTCATGGCTCCAAAACAAAAATAAATAAACACAGTGAGATGTCTCGTCCACCAATCCAAGTACATTAGAAGAAATCCCCACGTCGGCATCCATTTTTATTTTATTTCTTCTTCTTCTTCTTCATGCGGATAAGGTGCCTTTGCACTCTTTATTAAACAAGGGACAAAAACATCACATTAATTTGCAGTCACTAATGGCTCTCTCTCTCTCCCCCCTCCTCAGGCATCAAATGTCAATAGCTTTCCACGTGGCATTTAACTCAGCATTTTGGATTCGAGTCAATGGAAATTGAAGACATCATCCTCCACGGGAAAGATTCCAACCACCACGGATGCCTTGGTCCACGAGCAATTCAATAGCAGGAGCAGAGACGATTCCTTGTGTATTTTTTTTTTTTTAATATGGTTGTCCATTAATTTATATTATTTCAATTAATTTTTTAAAGTATTAAAGTTAAGAATTAAATGAATTTTCAGTAATATTAAAATTTATAACATTTAAATTGATAATCTCTAAAAATAAATTAATATCTGACTAATTAAACTATATTTCTCAAAATCATTTCTTGTGTCATCTTGCATTACAGAAGACATGTGGAGAGGAAAAATATTGAAATATTCTTAATGTGTGTCTATATAATTAATTAATTAACACATGTATAGTTTATGCGTATAATTATTACATCGGGACAAAATTTTATCCATTATGTTCCCGTGGTTATGATTCTCTAATCACAACTTGGTTGTATAATAATAATATTATTTATTCACTCACCATCTTTCCCATTAACAAATGCTGGATAAAGGGCTTTTGTTGTCATTGGTCGGTTGATCTAATGTCATGGAGCATGTATTAGTTGTGATATGGCCTGAATTCATAAGCCAAAAATGTTATGATAATTTATTATAATGTTGCTGAATTAAAATCTATTAAAATGAAAGACTTATTCTGGAAACATGAAGTCTCACTCGAGGGTTTAAAAAATATAATCATTGTAAGAAACAATTCAGCAATGAATAGGATACATCAAATACCAAAAGACATTTTTTTACTTTGCCTTCATCTTATCCTATCAAAATCATTTCTTACCATATATTTTTTTGTCTGTTTAAAAGAATGAAAAATATTATTTTTTAAAATATTTTATTATTTAATAATTTATCAAAATAATATTTTTTAATATAAAAAACATAAAAATATTAATTTAGAGTTAATAATTTTTATTTATTAAAAAAAACAACATTAAACTGCTATTTGAAACATTCTGTTTTGCTGGTTGTATATAATGACACCTCCAATCTGTTTGACCCTTTTATAAATCATATTATACTTCTTGTATATTTAGAAATATTCTATTTCATCCTTATAGTTATGATCTTTATAATGCTAGCCTTAAATTTTTGATTTTTTTATTAATAGTAAATATATTAAACATAATAGATGAAACTATAATCTAGTATTGTTGATGAGGATACTGTTAAGGATGAGCACATTAAAATTGTTATATTACTTCAAATTTAAAAGCATAAAAGGATGAGCTCACCATTAGTATTCATTAACTATATCTTAAGAATTATATTACTTCAAATCTACTATTAGGATTTTAAATCAACTTAATTAGGAGGCTTATTTTATTAAATAAAATTTATATATTATTTAAATTCAAGAGTGATATTTTAATATCTTTAAATTGAATATACTTCGTCGAGAATCGTTTTTTTAAATAATATCAGTCATTAAAGAGATGGAATGAAAATGATAAATCTTTGTTAAATAACATTGTTCTTAGAAATCTCTTGTTTGCAATGGAAAATTAAAAGTACGGAGACCAGAGTGTAATATCGTTAAATTACGAGGAATAGAACATGGCTTATCCAGAAAATAATTTTTCAGAGTGAAAAGGAAAAGAAAAAGAAAAAAGAAAAAACAAACTGAAATAAATAAAAGGAAGAAAGAATATCTCTGTGGCTTGGTTCATTGAAGCTTTCACCACCAGCAGCATAACTACCGTGTGCGATCCGGAGTCGTGTTGGTAATTCAATTAATGTCGATTGAAGAAGACGGAGACGTAGAGAGCTGCGGAAGCAGAGCAGTGGAATCGTACTCTGCTACAGCGAATCCATCAGCACGGCACCATCACCAAAGGCAGAAGCTTGAAGTGTATAATGAAGTTTTGAAGCGCCTTCAAGACTCGAACTTCGAAGAAGCGAATGTTCCCGGCTTTGATGATCACCTTTGGCTTCATTTCAATCGCTTACCTGCTCGGTAATTTGCTTAATTACAAATGTCATTTCTTGTTTGGTTGCTGAGAAAGAAAGAAAGAAATGTTAGGATTTTTCTTTTTGCGAATTTATTTCTTTATCTTCGTGTAATTAGTAAATAAAAGAACGATCTTCAGTTTTGGTAAAATTAATCGTCTCAAGTCCTTTTTGTCTTTTCTTGTCTAATTTTTATGAGATTTATCTTTGATTTTTTTTTTAATTCTAATTAAAATAATGTAGATATGTGATGGATGTGAATGTGGAGAGAGCAGAAGATGTGCTTATGCACAAGAGATTACTTCAGTTGGCTGAAAATCCTGCAAATCGACCGGCCTTTGAAGTTCATCTCGTTCAGGTTAATAAAAGTAGTAACTGATATTTGGTTTCTTAGCGGATTACCCTTAGATTATACCCTCATCCTATTACCTTTGGTAATATTCATTAACATCAATAAATGTTATTTGTGTTATATAAAGTGTTCGTAATGTTGTTTAGGGTTTAGCTGATCTTTTGCTAAACGGTGTGAGTCTGATTGGTGGCTTGTTAGTGTTACAGATGTATCCTTCCTGGAATGGAAATTTTAATGATCCTGTTCATTCAGATCCGACAATGAAAGAAGATGCGCAAAGTTCTTATTTTACAAACAAGCAGGGGTATGCTGTTATATTTTTGTCGATGTCCATCTAAGTGATGTGCTGTTTCTGTGTTGATTCTTGTTGTTCTCCGTCTGCAGAATGCTCCCACCACCCACATTTGGCTCATCACCTCATCTTGAAGCATTTCAAGCCTTTAGATATAATGTTGAAGATGGAGATGGTGCTATAAATTCTACACCGTGTCGTTCTCGGTAAGACTTTTTATAGACTTTGAATGATTGCCCCCTTCCCCAGACACTGTTGGGTGTAAATGAGTTAGGAGTGTAAACTTTCTGATTTTAGCCTTAGTATGATGTTATCTTAAATTCATGTTTACCATAGTATTATACATTGAAACTATCTTGTAGGCCTATGCACGAGATCACCTTTTCAACAGTCGATAGGCCAAAACTCCTTAGTCAGGTTGGTGTCTGGTACTATCATCATCTGTATATAATATTTCAAATGTATTGGGAACAATTCTGGATTAATAATGTCATGCTATATATGTTTTTCAGGACAAATATGGTGAAAAATTTTCAGATTGTCTCAGGCTTTCAGCTAGTATAGCTGCAGCTATAATATATTCTCTAAATAGATATGGAAATACACACACACTCACATGCGGAAGCATACATACATTGCCAATTGCCTAAGATTGCATTTGCCTGTATTAGAAGGAAAAAAAAAGAAGACATGTAATGGAATGATTATCCTACTGGTAGAGCACAATTATGTCTGCATCGATTGCTAAAGTAAACTTTAATATCTACTCTCGCTGTCTCATGTGCTTGTTTACATTGCACTAGATAATAGATATTGATAAATAATTTCCAGTTGACTTCCCTGCTCGCGGAGATTGGATTGAACATTCAAGAAGCTCATGCGTTTTCCACAGTTGATGGGTTTTCTCTGGACGTTTTTGTTGTTGATGGATGGCTTTGTGAGGTACTGTCCTATGCTTTTCACCGGTTGAAAAATCAAGTGACTTTTATTTTGTGGTATCAACTTATTATTGTCAAAATCTTTCAATGTTTACTATTCTTGATTGCTTAAAATTAAAGAAAAATAAATATGAGGGCTAAAAAAAAGATGCACATCCTGTGTAAATTTTATTCCCTTTTAAACGTTATTGTTTTATCCAACATGCCTGATTTATGCTATTCTCTTTTCAATACTGACATAATTGCCAGACTGACATTGTTTGCTCACTGTAATGCTTGATCATGCATGTGGGAAACTTTAGGAGACTGAAGAGCTCAAAAATGCTTTAGAAAAGGAAATCTTAAAGGCTAAGGTAATTTTTCTTCATACTGCTCTGTTGATCATAATTACAGTTTTGCACATCTCTAAAATAAATCTATTTTTTTTTTAATGCTTGCTGCTAGAACACCCTTTATTTCAATTAACATGTGTATCAGGCATCTCTAGGATGTATGGATTATGTTTGTAAAGTGAGTACGTAACTGTTGTTTCACCACACATTCTCAAAAATCTTTTGTTAAATGAAGCTCATGGTGGTTATAGTTTTCTCCTTGTTTCTATGCCAGTGTATGGCAAGTTTGTTAACTTTTTGCAGGTGTAATAATCTTTTTTTGGGGAAAGAGTTGACTAGATGCTAACAGGGAACTAAGATGTGTATATCTAGGCTTACAGTCTGGTGGCATAGTAGTTATTGGCTATTTTATTGGTGATGTACTCTTTCCGCTTGATATGTTGCATGATGAAAGCAATCATAAAGAAAGTTCTTAATATATCACTTTGCAGAACCAAATACTGCTTATGTTCTTCTTCAACTTGAAACATATTTTATTTTTGTAGTGTTTGCTCATAGCCATTCAGGCAGAGTATAGGTCAACTAAAATGCTCAAATAGACTTGACATTAGTTACATGTTCTCAGAATATCACATTAGTTAGAGTTGAAATCCAATTCCTCTGGAAATCTCCATCCCAAAAATAATAAAATGCCCTATAGAAGGTTTAATTTTGAGTCTTCTCTTTGTTCTGTTCTTTTAAGAAAAAAGTATCCCTTCAAATTCAGTAGATTCAGACACTCTGGTATTCATTAGGGGATTCTAGATTGTGGAACTTGTAACCAGATGGCTCAGCTTCATTATATGAACCAATTTCATTAGGGCATGAAACCATATGGCAGTGATCAATATTAGGTACCAACTGTTGACTTATGTACGTTGGAATAGTTGAAAACAATGCTTTTGCTGTATTGGCCACTCATACATTAATTATAAAATGCTGTGTGATTGATCAACCTGGAGCAATAGTAGCTGGCCTATGTTTGATAGTTTGTAATGCTCTACAGGATCAGTGCTTTCCAAATCAGCTTTCTGTTTCGCTCGTTGGTGACCAGAATAAAACAGGGGTCAAATCTCTTCTTGATAATGTTCAAATACCGAGTGATGGAACTGATGTCTGGGAAATTGACACCAGTCAACTGAAAGTCGAAAACAAAGTTGCATCTGGATCATATGGTGATTTGTAAGTTCTGTGAGTTGCCATTTGAAATATGTGTTACTCTGCGGATTGCAAGTTCTCAGTTGATTGTATCATTTAACCTCTTCAGGTACAGAGGCACATATTGTAGTCAGGAAGTAGCCATCAAAGTGCTCAAGCCTGAGCGTGTCAGTGCAGAAATGCTTAGGGAGTTCTCCCAGGAAGTTTATATAATGAGGTCTGTTAGAATATATGCTTGAAAGATCTCCTGCCACCATTTCTAGTGCTTTTTGTTTATATACTCCTTAATTAGATCGTTCATTTTTTAATCATCTTAAAAAAAGCAAGTGAAAATATGTCTCTGATTTTAAAAGGAGTAACTGCAATACCTTCTCCAGTAAAATGCTTTCTATGCACATTGAAGTTGCTTCCGTCGAGAATAGCATTAATGCTTAATTTGTAACTTTCATGAATGGATTTAGTTATATATCAAGACCTGTGCTCCCTCCTTCTCTTATCCTTGTAAACCTTAATACCTTTTTACATGCAATGGTCCACTTTTATCTGAAGCTCTCTCTTGTAAACTCAATATCTTGTACATGTGATTATCCACTTTCTTCACTAAGCTGTGGTGGGGTAACCCTTGGTATCTCTTTATTTTTGTGAAAATTGTAACCATTTGCAATTGTTGGTTTGCAGGAAAGTCCGGCATAAGAATGTTGTGCAATTAATTGGTGCATGCACCCAATCTCCAAACTTGTGCATTGTGACTGGTACATCCTAGTAAATCTTTCACATCTTTGCTCAATGATGCTTACCTTAAAAGTTTATGTTTCTGAATTTGATATTGATGTTATTAAGGAGTTGTTTCATCCCCCCCTTCCACCCACAGTTTATTAGATATGAACTATTTTGCTAATAGATGGAATGGGAATGCATAGTTGTATGTTTAGTGAAAAAATGTGAGTTTGACACAGCTTAGAAAGCAATATTCACTCTTTGCTGTTATGTTCCTGCCTTGTCAGAGTTCATGGCTAAAGGAAGTTTATACAACTTTCTGCATAAACAGAAGGGTGTATTTAAGCTTCCATCTTTGATAAAAGTGGCGATTGATGTGTCAAAGGGAATGAATTATCTGCACCAAAATAATATAATTCACAGGGACCTGAAAACTGCCAATCTTCTGATGGATGAAAACGAAGTAAGAGCATTTCCCGAACTCACATGTATCTGTTTACATTTACCATGTTTAAATGAGTTTTTTAATTCAAGAATTCACTTTTTCATTGTCTTTTAATTTTTTTTACAAACTTTCTTGTCACACATGCTGAACTTATAATCCACTGTTTGGGTTTGTTGTTCATCCTTGTTGTATCTGATGCATTCTCAGAATAATTTTCAGATGATTTGCTTGCTCTAAAATCTATAACCTTTGTTGATAGGTTGTAAAGGTTGCTGATTTTGGAGTTGCTAGAGTACAGACTCAGTCTGGGGTAATGACAGCTGAAACAGGAACATACCGCTGGATGGCTCCTGAGGTACATTTTACTTGCATGTGAACTTAAGTTTCTTGTTAATGTTATTTTACATGGTCATGCCTTGCGACATAAATGGGATATCTGATCTTCCATGACATGGTTTGACAGTTTAATTGGGTCTTTCTTTGTTTTCGTTGACAGTTAACTCTTACTGTACATAGGGCATGGAATGGTTTCTCCTTTCTTATAGAAATGGAGCTGCTCCTTTCACATTTACTTATGTTGTTTTTAACTACATGAAGGTGATTGAACACAAACCATATGATTACAAGGCAGATGTATTCAGTTTTGGAATAGTTATGTGGGAGCTTCTAACAGGAGAAGTAAGTCTTGCAGTCTTTAAGAGGAGAAAAAGAGTTCCATTTTAATTTCTTTCGTTGACTGACTTCGTTAGTTATAATTGTATGTACTTCATCACTCTTATTAATCGTTATATTTTATGACTGAAATTGCAGCTTCCTTACTCGTACTTAACCCCATTGCAAGCAGCAGTTGGCGTAGTGCAAAAGGTATAATTTTTTTCCCCATATTTATGTAAAACTAAAACATTTTTCTTATTTTACAATGACAATTTCATTTTTATCCAACATTCCTGAAGGGTCTACGGCCTACAATCCCCAAGCACACTTACCCAAAACTTGCAGAACTTCTTGAGAGATGCTGGCAGCGAGACCCAACTCAAAGGCCCAATTTTTCTCAGATAATAGATATCCTTCAGCAAATAGCGACGGAGTAAGGAATTTCCCATCATCACACTTCAGTTCCATTGAACAATTCTAACTTTCTTCATTGGAACAGGTTGGAGATGAGAGGGAAGATGGGCGAAGGATAAATCATCCGATGGCTTTTTCTCAGCACTGATCAAGGGCCACCATTAACTATCAAGGAGCATATGCTGTTAATAATTCGTGCAAATCTAGCCAGTTCCCATCGTACATTCTTCTTTTTTCCTTTTTCTCTAACATCTTTTTTATTTCCTTTTGTGGTACTTAGTTGTTAGTTGTACAGTGCTTTGTCCTAGTTCAACTTTAGTTGCCCCTTTTCCCTTGATCAAAGATTCCAATTTTCTGCACGTTTTTTTTTTTGTTTTTCCCATGCCTTTTTTTCTATGCTACTTGCCATGCAACACTTGGATTATGTACGATCAACTATGACCTATGTTCGGAAACAACGGCAACTTCTTTGTTGCCCAATGTTGCGGTAATGGATGATTAGGAGGCTAGATAGAAGGTACAAGAAATGATAAAACTATTTGCAGTTGCTACACAAATCCATGGTCGCTGTCTCAGCCAAGAAATTTATTCAGATTGGTAGATTAAGTAAATAAAGGGGAAGGTAGCCTTCAAATTACAGTGTTAATGTCACACAGGATATGAAATGCTTTCCGTGAATTCTTTAGTGATGTAATTCGACTCTAGATATTATATGATGCATCAGTTACAATTTTACTGGCCGAGGAGCTGCCTCGCACGAATACGGACCTGCAACCGGACGAGCGCGTGCATGCATTGCAGGGCTATGCGTGATTGCTTCCTTACATGCACCCCTCGAACCAACGCTTGCAATTTCACCAGGCTCCTGAGTGCTCGAAATGCCCGCCTCGCCTGTCAAGTTTATAGATCACAGAACTTGGGAAAATAACATCACAGAACAGAACAACAAAAAAAAAAAGAGCTGTGGATTGTAGTACATACAAGGTGTCCCCTGAAATTTGCTTGAATTGTGATTGCTGCTATATCTTCCATGGCGAGTTCTCTCTTCGAAGGTGGTGAAGCTGTGCTTTTGAAGACCTCATAATCGCCTGCTTCTGTGATCTCGTCACTGGGACTTGAGCAAGCTTTGGAATTGAGAATGATGTTTCTATGAGATGTCCGGAGAAACTTTCTCCGAACTTTGTCGAACCAGTTCCGAGACACCCTCTTCCTTGCCATCTCTAGGTTATTTCTCTTTTCTTTGCCAGGGTTTGTAGCACCAAATCTAATGTCTTCTTCACTCGATGCCTTTTAAACAAGAGGTAGCTTAAAGGTAGGAGATGTGCTCCCCATGTTTGCTTGATTTTGGAGGATTGTTTACTTCGCAAAGTGTCTGTCAGAAGCCAAGAACGTGGCTGGATGAATAGATCTGTTGACAGTTCCGAGCAAGTTTGAAGCATTCAGACCCGCTGAGCTGAGAAAAACAAAAGAAAATTAAAAATAAGGGAGGCAATCATAGTTGATGTAGTTTTGGTGGAGGTGGGGCCAGGGGATCTTACTCAACAGTGGACCTGCCTAACTACCCATTCCTTCGAGGAAAAAAGAAAAGGAAAGAAAGAGTAAAGCTGACCTATCTAATCGAATGAAAGTGATCTAACTGGCTTGATCAACTCTCCATGGATATGCTGTGGACTTGTGATCGTGTTTATTATTTTGTTTTAAAAAAAAACTTAATTTCAAATCAGTCATTTAACTATAACCCAGAACTTTAAAGATTCTCCAATAAAATTGTCTCAATCGGGTTTTCAAACTTCCCAAAATCTCTCAATTTGAGTATCTCCCACAAAATCCTCAGATTTTTTTTTAATGAATAATGTCGTGCTTCATAGGACATGGCACCATGCATGAACATACAATCTACACGGAATCTGCTAAACAGTTTTGGATTGGGGATTCATTGAGAATTTTCTGAATCTTTAAGAGCTTAATAGAGAGATGTTTTGGTAATCAATTGAGATTTTTTATTTTTACTACTATAATGCACTAAAGTAAGGTATAGCAATCAACTTTGAAAAATTATAACAACAGCACTTAAAAACTAGATGATTTTTCTTTGAATAAAAACAAAATTGATGAAGAATTAATTTCAGTAATTACCAGAATTAATTCTTGTTATTTTACCTTAATTACCTATTATAAAAACAAATAAAAACCTACTAGTTTTAATCCTTAAAACTTTGATGATTTTCCTTTGAAAAAGCTATTCCAGACTCACTCTTTATTTATGGGTCATGTATACATAAATAGTTCGGCCGAAAAACAAAACCATTCTTTATGGGCCAAAGAAAAACCCAAGCTGAGCATGCATGTAAATTAAACACACACTACTTTGTTAAAGTTTATTATAATTGTTTCAACCTAACGTATAAACTATATGAAAATAAACTATAAAAAAATCATTTTTATTTTTTATATAAGATAAAAATTCTCAAGTTTTACAAAAATATATCAATTAAAGATATCTTAAAATTAACTTTTTAATTATCTATAATTTATCTTAGCCATGTTAATGTTTAGTGTTAATAAATTTTTATTAGAAAATAATTTTCAATAAAATTTTAATTATAAAAATAAATGAATTTCACTTTAATTTGATATCAAATACATTTATTGAGCATGTTTTATTAAAACAAATTCCCATACTATGCTGTGATCATTTTATCACGCTAAAACAGAGTCGTCCTTCTAACATGCTGTCGCAAGTTTGATTAATGGCTCTTTCCAGTACCCGACGTGCTATTTCCATGCACTTGGCTTAATAATTTGTCGGCAATATCGTTCATGGTTCTGGGACTTACCACAGCCTGAATCTTTGTGTTAATTGACTATGAAGAACTAATTAGTATTTAAAAAATACATCTTCTTTTCATGTAATTCATTTATTATTTTTAAATTAATTAAAGATAAATAAAATTTTTTCCATATTAATTATACAATTAAACTATCCAAAATACCTTTGGAGACGAGCAAATTAAACATGGAGTGAATAGGTATTTTCATATTTTTCATAATGAATTTTTCATTATTATAATTTAAATGAGGGGCACTTTAATATTAAATCAAATACAAAAAATAATAAATAATTAAAATACATAATAAAATTATAAAAATAAAAAATTTAAACCTGAGATTAAGAGGTGTTCTTGGTTTTTCATAATGAATTTTTTTGTAATTACAAAGTGAGTTTATAAAAAAATTTGTATTTGACTAAATAAATAAAAAGTGGATGAGAACACCTGGGGATATTTGAGAGGCGCCCGCCTTTCAGGTTGAACATGTAGCGTCTCTTTGCATCTAAAAATGTCATCTCACTCTCATTGAAAATACCTTTGTTTTATTTTCTTGTTGGTGTGGCGCGTGTCTTTGTTGGTGGTTTTATTTGTTACCAATGAATCATTTTCCTCTTTTTTTTCTTTCTCATCTCTTAAAAAGTACATCTTGACTCTTTTTGTTGTTGGTATTTTAACTTCATTCCTTATTCTTTTACTTTTTAGTCTTGATTTTTTTATAGAAGTTTTATTTATTTTTCAATTTTTATCTTCTAATCCTAATTTATCAAATATTATATTCTCTAATCTAGTTCTCATTCTTTTGATTTCTAATTTTTTTTCATTGGCCTTTTTTATAAAAATTTTATTGGTTTTCAATTTCATCATTTCAATTTAAATTGATCGTATTATATTTTTCAATTTGGTCATTATTATTTTTAATTTTAATTTTTTTCTTAATTTTTTTGTAAAAGTTATTATTCTTTTCAATTTCATCCTTCAATCAAAACATTATTTTTATTTTTTATGTCAATTTTTATCCTCCTTTGATATTTTTTTGGTCCTTTTACGAAATTATTTTTTCTTTTTAATTTCACCATTCAATCAAATAAAAATTAATTTTATTTTTTAAATTTTGATTCTCATTTTTTTATTGCCATTTTTTAAAATCCTTTTATATAATTAAAATTATTTTTTAAAATATTTAATTGATTGAGAATTGAATTTCATGAATTTTTCAAATTAAACAATTCAAATCTAATGACTCATATCATAAGTTTGAATAGTTAACACAAGTTTTAATTTATGTTTTTTTTTTTAAAATTTATAATTCTATTTATGATATAGATTACACGTTTAGTAAAATATCCTAGATTAGCTCAATTATTAAAATTACATATTTATAATGACCAGTTTGTTTTTCATTTTTATCTCATTTCAGCACCTTGGCACCGAACATTATTTTATATATATATATAAAACACCGACACCGCAGCGGTCAGCGAGGGTAGTTTATTCCTATTTCAGGGGAATGATCTAGCCAGCACAATGCCCAAGTAATTAGCAATGTCCTAACATCCTGCTCGAACTTAAGTGGCTATATCCAGAAGGTATGATATCATGGAATTCGCCACCAGCTTTCAAGGCAAGCAAGTTTGACCCAACCTTAGATCAAAAGAAAATAAAGTTGCATAAACAAGCTGATCCACAAGAAGAGAACTTTCTGTACAATTTGAAGATGTTTTATTTTACATAAATGTTCCATTTCATACAGTTCTTTTCATGACAAATTTTCGCAGCACTTGCCATGCGTTTTCTGTAAGCTTGACAGCAGGATTTGTAATGTTGGATGCTGCTACTAAGACATTGACGAGTGACGTTCTTCTGCGCACATCACCTATCTCTTTTCTTTAAAGTTTATTGCTGTAATGGACGTAATTCCCGTAAACAGAAGTTAATTATCTGTTGGAAGTCCATTATGTGTCCAGGCAGCAAATCCACCAGCAATGTCAGTCACTGCAGTAAAACCCTGCAGAAAGGATTAAGCTCTAATCAGTTTTAACAAGCTCCATGCATGGTCAAAAGACTGGAGCCATGGAAATAAATTCATTACTGCATGGATTGAACCCGAGCACAACTCTTTAAATCTCATAAATCCTAAGGTAGCTACAAGGAAGCCGTAGATAAGGGAACTTATTAAGGAGACGAAATATCAAGAAATCCACCCCTTTTTATGATCCTAATCTGTGCAAGTTTTAACTATATGCAGACCAATCTTGAATCAGGAAATAATCAAGAGCTTGCTAGCTTGCGATCCGAATAAAAACAACGGTTCTTTGAATTTCTCAGTACTGCAAGATTTATGCTGTGGCTGGTTTGAAAATGACAAGCTAATTTCCTTGCTTAAACTACACTGATAGTAGGTGGAAGTAAATAGCAATGCAAGCCGTGGGACAGATCATGCTGTGCCTTCAAGAAAACTCGACTTATGATACTTCACCGAATTTCAATTTTTATCCATCGAACACGAAAATCAACCAAATTTAAGATTTACAGGAGTATGTGCTTACAGCAGCTAAAAGATCAGTTGCAGCCATCATAGACCTTTTCCCAAGCTGGCAACCCTGCGAAACCAGAAGTTACACACAGAAAAAAAAGAAAAAATAACAGGTGATTGGAAGAGATGGAGTTTCATTCAGGAACTCACGACAATAATTTCATCATGTTTTCTGAAATGTGACAATACTTCCTCCACAAATTTGGGGTTCTTGGTCATTCCTGCATTGAAACAAACACTAATTAAAACAGAATAAGGTCTAAAGGACAATAGGTGAAACACAACTGTAAGCAAATGAAAGTGCGAAATCCTCCAAAAAAAAATCTTGTTTGGGACTCTACAGCAAATTGGGACCATATTCATTCTTATTTTAGCTTCGGATTCTGAATTTATTCCTATATATCCACAAGTGGGATTTGCACTGAAAGCCAAAATGCTACTCTATCTTGGCCGCCACTCTTGAAAACTTCAACGAACACCATTTTGTTCTTTCGAAAGTGGTAAAAACTTAGTCAAACTCACTTCTCAAAATGACCTATTCATTGATTCAATTTCAGGTGTGGCCAGAGTAGAAAGCAAACCAAAGTGGACAAGTGAAGGTTATCTTGAATTGCAACACTAGTCACTTCCATTTCCAACTTAAAGATGAGAATACATTCAATGTATGCTTTCCTCTCTAATCAGATCCTAGTAGGATTTATAATTTCCAAATTCGAATCCTTTCGGTGAGTATATCTGATTAAATTGCAATGAAGTTAAGGAAAAATGATTGCCTGATCCAACTCTGTACATATAAGGAATGTTAATTGCTCCTGCGGCATGTCCAGCACTAAACTCATCAGGAGTCCTGCAAAAGTATCAAAATCAAAACAATAAAAGTTCGATATATAAAGACAATATAAGAAAAAAAATGATAAAAAGGAACAAACTTTCCCAAACTGCTTTCAAGAATCAGTACCTGACGTCCAGATATCTGTGTCCAGCTTGATGAAGCTCATGCGCCACTCTTACTGGAACTGAAGTTGGAATTCCAGTAGCCTCCAAATTCCATCTCAGAGACGTCTTTGGGCTTCAAAAACAAAACGTATTGGTACAAACAATACCACTAAATTATCTCTAGCTTTCAATAACTGACTACACACTAAAACGTACCGAAAGCTCAAACTTTTGTGATTGATATTGATGCTACTTCTCCGAGAATTCACTGCAAAAACCCCCCTCCTACAGGCAACAAAAGAATAATAAAAAGAAGCAAAAAACAGAGCTCAGGTCACAAGAGGGCGAAAACAGAAGAAAAGAAAGACCTCTTGTTAAGCTGTTGAGGACAAAGAACTGGACGAAGTGTGGTGCTAGAAGTTGAGCTACCATAGCAAACAACAGCCTTTGCTGCCATTTTTTTCCGCTCTGTATTATACTGTTTCCTGCGCTTGATAGTCCTTTTTAAGAGTCTGCTTTGTATGGCTTCTGGCTATGGAGGTTATTTACATGGTTATTAATAATATTTGTGGCTTCGAGAGATGAGGAAGAGAAGCATGGCTGCCACGTATTGATGTGATGGTATCGTGATCCAACAAACATCCGATGGAATCACAAGAGGGCAAAGGTGGCACACACACTTGCATGGATAAGTTCGAACCTTGAATCTGTTGTCCATATATCTTCACATCTCCCTATGCACGGTTGTTGTCTCCTACACGTGGCCAAATGGGTTGACTTCACTGTCCACACACACACATTTGGCAATTAAGCATTGGATTACCATATTTGATTTTTTTCCTTTGGGACGGATGGGTGGTGGGTGGGTAGGGGAGCGCGGCTAAAATGATATTTTATAAAAATTAAAATATTATTAGTTTAAAATTAATTTTTTAATATATTTGAATTATTTTGATTTGTTATTTTAAAAGTAATTTTTTTTAAAAAATAAAAAATTCATTTTATTATATTTTCAAGTAAAAAATAGTTTAAAAAATAACTTTGTCACGTTCTTATATACTTTTTAATTAGGTTTATGATACGCACTAAGCATTTTTCTTTTTTGTTATTTGTATTTTTAAGTATAAATTTCATCTGTGTAGAAAAAGAACGGAGAAAACTCAATCTGTGATCATTGTAGACAAAAGATTATTTATTGTAGACAAAACTTAATTTTCATTGAAATTTTTTGAAAAGCATGACTGCAATGGAATACTGATCTCAATCTTAAATTAGGTAGAGCACTTTGACGGTCCAATAAACAATGGGCTTTTATTTTGGATTAAGAGCTAGAAAAAGACTTGAATAGACGGGAGCGCCTGGCCCAAGCTATATAATTATAATTGAGTTGATCTTACCCAGAAAATAGCTAGCTTGAATATTATTTGAGTGATTAAAAAAAAAAAAAAAACCTCGAGGGATTTGCTTACATACGCAAATAAAAATATGGTACCCTTCTGGATCCTTTTATCCTTTTGATAAGTTTTCACAGAAGAAGAAAATCCATAAGTCAAATCTCTATATTGTTGTGAGAAGAGAGAGAAAAAAAAAGGAATAAAATAATATAAAATTTATTTATAACCTACAATGTTACCCAATGATTATAAAAACTAATTTATCATTAAATATTACTAGTTATTTTTTCATTATGTAGTTGAAATAAATAAATAATTCTTGTAAAAAAGATTTAAAAACATTAATGAATCCCTAGCATATTTAAAAATAATAATTATAGTTTATTAAAGATTCTTATAAAATTAGAAAAGTCTCTATCTTTATAAAAATTTATTTTTTGCTAAATAAAAAGTTTACAAGTAAAAAAAATAAATAACAAAATTCATAAAGTTTATTTTGGCCTCTATCATAATAAGATGTCCAAAACTCCTATTCATCTAAAATTTTATTCTAACATAAATAAAATATTTTTAAATATTTTTTTAGTAATTCAATAATTTAATTTGAAATTTTACTTAAAAACATATAACTGAACAGTAATAAACTTTAAGCTAAAATTCAAATCTGAACTTACTCAGTCAGTATAAAAAACACTTTATAGCACTAGGCATAAAAGACAAGCGGGAGAGATAAAACTTATCCTGAGTACATGCACAGTCTTCTGTTGCTTGGGATGGCTGCCTCTGGTTTTATGCGCTGTTCAGGTAATGCAGCGTCTAGAAATTCTCAGCGTCATTAATGCTGTTTAGTATGTTCGATACCGAAGACAATTACATTAGTTTGGTATTATGAGGATTGCTAATGACAGTTGCCGCCCTGATGTATTTGAAGCTTCGAGAGAGAGAAGGGAATGCATTTCTTTCCCTTCCATTGGAGCCTCAGATCTCCCAGCAGCAACTTCTTAAGACAAGCTATAAATAATTTATATAAATTAACGTTTTGTCTGTAGGGCCAAAAGAAAAAATGGCTAGACAGAATGATCAATGTTGGGATTATGTTGATGAGAGGACGGAGGATAGTTGGAAGTGCAAGTTCTGTGAGTTAGAATATGCAGCTACGTACCACTTCAATTTCGAGGATCATTTCTTTGGAGTTCAACAATATCGTGGCGTGAAAATTTGTAAAAAAGTGCCGACAGATGATCAAGAAGCAGCCTATGTAGCTCTTCATGGTCCAAGTAAAAAGCTTAAGACCATGCCAAGTTTAAGGAATGACGAGGCAAGAGACAATGGAAGGCTGCAAGAGGAAGTTCAGAGCATGGGACAAGAAGTCAGTGACGAGAGACCTTCTTCGCATGGAGAGCGGGGAAGGAAGCAAGAATAGAGCAACCTCTTTCGCCTGGAGCAATAGCATGGATGATCGATGGATGGCTTGATTGGAGAGATTGAATTTAACGGGAAGGTAGAGTTCCCGGAGGGATTGAGCTTGGTGAACCAGAGATTGGACCAAGAAGAAAGGGCAGTGGATTTAGTGGAAGAAAGAAACATGAATGGCATCTCATCTTCCATGGCGATGGATGATCGATGCTCTACACAGTGATGGAGAACACATGACTGGAGATTTCATGTAACCTTTTGCATCAAGTAGCTTTTCAGCAGGACTTGCACTAATACAGGGAAAGAGAGATGCATTGCTCACAAAAAAAAAAAAAAAAAAAAGACAGCAAAGGTGAAAAACCCGAGAGACAATTTTCTTTCTTTGCAAACTCTAACATTAATAATTGTTTTCTATACAAAATAGTTTTATTTTATAAGAATCTATCATTATAATATTTGCATATAATATTTCTATACCAAATGTATATTTATCATTTGTTGTATTTATTAATATCACTGCGTATAATTATCAGATAAAAAATAACCATACCAAATGTATATTTATCATTTGTTATATTTATTATTATCACTGTGTATATTTATTAATATGGAATTCAAAATCCACCCCAAACTTCAAAACCCATCAAATATACAATGGTTATAGGGAGAATTACTTTTTCCATTTTAAAAAAATAAAAAAAAAAAATTTGTACTTAGAATGTGAAGTATTATTGAAAAATTTTAAATTTTTATTTCTTTTTATAAATTACTAGATCGCTTTTATATATTTATATTAAAAATTAATTTAAAAAATAAAATATATATTTTTTAATATATTTTTAAAAATAATTTAAAAAATAATCGGGATAACATAAATTGTTATGCCTCAACCGAAAGAAAGCAGGCCCCAAATTATATGGGTCATTAGTTGGGCTTGAGTCACAAACCGACTTGATCTTTAGACTCAAAACACATTTTCAATGTCGAAGTGCCATCTCAGAAAAAAAGCAATAACTTAAAAACGAACTCGCCCACGATTCTTGTTCACTGAAGAACACATAGAGAGAATCAGACAGCAATGGCAAGTTTCCTCAACATCACATCTCCTCCGTTCTTCTCTTCAAGAACATCACTTTCTCCCTCTCCACCACCTACTTTCACTGCCCAACTAACCCAATTCAAGGTTTTGCTGCTTTCTCTCTATATTCATTCCAGTTTCACTTCATAATCTTCGTTTCAATTCGCTGACTTCTTCTTTGTTTATCTCTTGAAGAAGGGTTGGTGTTGGAAACTAAAGTGCTTGCCTTCTTCAGGGCCAAGTCAAGAGACTGATTCAGAACCACCTGAAACGGCACCTTCTCCTTCAAACTCAGCTTCTTTATTGTCTTCTTCAAGTGTTTCTACTTATAATTGGTGTGCAGGTCTTGGTGGTGTTGGGTTTCTTGAAACTGCATACTTAACATTCCTCAAGCTCACAAATTCTGATGCTTTTTGCCCAATTGGTGGTGGCAACTGTGGTGATGTTCTTAGCAGTGATTATGCAGTGGTTTTTGGTATGTTCATTATTAATTTTCAAAGCATTTTGTTCTTCTATTCTGTTTAGTTTGTTAATTATTGAGAACAAGGCAGTTATTATTAAGAGGAATGCTAATAGCAGTCAAATTGTCAGAGGATGTTCGAAAACAAATAAGCCAAGTTTTTTTAACAGTTGTCATGTTGGTTTTGATTTCAAATTTAGGAGTGTTTATATGTTGCGGTCAAGAAGCAGACTATTCATTAGTTCAATGTAATTAAAAAAACAAAACGTGATGATTTAATTGTAGGGTAAAAGGGGATCTTGTTTCATGTATTTTAACATGTTTGGAGTTTACTATTTTTTTTTTTCCTTACCTTGTCATTCATCATAACTGAAAAAACAGAGAGGGAAGAAAAGAGAAACGGAAGACCCACATGTTCCACTAAACTAGAAGCGGTGATTATCGTATAAAGTAATTGGAGAGGTGCAAAGAAAAGGTGTTGAGTACAAACCAGGAAGAAGGGGACGAAGGTTGAACATGGCATAGGAAAGATTGGTGGAGTAGAAGACTTCTTTGAGGTCTATTGTAAGTCTTGAAAGTATAGTGCTCAATCGACATATTGGCAATGGTGGTGGAAATGGGCAGGAATTCTTTTAAGCAATAACGAGAAAGAAAAACTGCTGAACACTATTGTATAGGGTTGTATAGGGTCTAATTTCAAGCTTAATATAAATGACCGGTCAAATGGTCATTCCTATTGCACTTAGATCCAGTCTGCCAAATTTGAGTCTTTAGTTAAACATTTATTTGTAATATGAACATCGTGGGAACCATGTGCGGATGCTTTATATGTTTTTTACATGCACAATTCTGATTTGAGAATGGAGACATTTGATCACATATTAATGTGCATTGCATGGGTGTGACAGTCTTGATCCTCGTGGCTGTCATTAGATTTTCTTTTGTTGTTATTTATTGTTTTTACTGTATTGTCTATCTTTAGAATTTTTCTATGTAACCACAAAACCGAATAAATTTGCCAGTAATGTGATATATCCCTTTTACATTTTCATTCCAGGTGTTCCTCTTCCATTGATAGGAATGATATCATATGGTCTAGTGGCAACACTTGGTTTACAGTGGTCTGGAAAGAAGTTTCCCTTTGGTATCGAGGAGTCTAATGGTCGCTTGCTTTTACTTGGGTGCACTACCTCAATGGCAGTTGCTAGTGGATATTTCTTGTACATTTTGAGCACAAAGTTTTCAGGGACATCTTGCACTTACTGTTTATTGTCAGCTTTCTTGTCATTCAGCTTGTTTTTCATCACTTTAAAGGTGTGGTTTCTCGTGCTTGTTTTTCTCCTTTTTAATATATTGGAAACGCCTCTTATCCAGTTCATAAAATGATTTGATTCAATTTCTGCTTCCCTCTTTTTGGCTGTACAAAATAGGATTTTGGTTTGGAAGAGATACAAAAGTTTTTGGGTTTACAGCTATGTATAGCAAGCGTGGTGATTTTTTCATTGAACACCTCATATGCTACACTCCGACCTGCCAGCTCAAGGTGAATAAAATCTTTTCAAGGATCATAGCATTTCTGTTTCACTTTCATTAGAATACTCTACATGCAAACTTTTTCTTTTTCCATTTATGAAAGTCTGGCTGTATATAATTCTCAACGTTGGAACTCTTATACTTTGTCAATTCAATTCACTAATCAAGGCTACTAACCTGGTAGATGCAGAATTCAATTGAGTTCATAAGTTAGTATTTGCCCTAGTGAGTATGTCAGAGTGCACTGTTTGCAGTTGTTAAGATGGTTATATGTTGCTTGGCCATTGTCATGCTTCTATACTGTTTTGTTTATGTTTTCAGTTTTAAGATACCCTGATGTGCATGCTCCGCATTCTTTTTGCAAGGGAATCTGTGCCCTGACATTTTTCCATCTTCATCTCTGTGATAGCAGCCTGGCTGATATTAACCTGGAATATTTTACCACTGAGATAACCACACCTTCAAGTCCTTTTGCTATATCTCTTGCAAGACATCTACAATCTACAGGAGCTAAAATGTATGGAGCTTTCTGGTGTTCACATTGCCAAGAACAAAAACAGGTATTTATTCTTCTTTATTAGCAGTAGCATGCGAGTGTTTGACACTCTTCTCAACGTTCACTTGATAATCCTTGCAAACAACGTGGAATTTCAAATGAAATTGACACCAGAAACTAGCATTATTTACTGTTTGGGTTCAATATTAATTCCCTTGGTGATCCTTACCAGTATGCTAACAGCAGATGGATATTTGAAATGTAAAATCAAATGTTATCTGAATATAGCACATTTTTTTATAGTGAGACATCATTGCATAAAGTGAAATAAAGTTTGCTTTCCATTTATCCCGACATATGAATACACAGTTATCTGAATAGAGCACATGCAAGTTTGCAGAGACAAACAAATCTATAGATTTGTTTGCCTATTTTATCGAAGAAAATAAATTTTGAATTGTCCCAAGTACCTAATATTTGTAAAGAACCCTTTTCAATTCTGGCATGTTTCCAAACAGTGATGTGTGGCTAGTTATAATAATTTCTTCATGCTATTGATGCATAGATATTTGGGAAGGAGGCAGCAGAACTGTTGAACTATGTGGAATGCTTTCCTAATGGATTTAGGAAAGGAACTAAGATGATAAAGGCATGTGCAGATGCTAAACTTGAAGGATTTCCAACATGGGTGATCAATGGTCAGGTATGGATATTTAAATGTATCGAGCTTTCGCTAGTCCTTGACCAATCATCTATCAGTGGCCTCTTTTTTTCTGAATTCACATTACTTCTAGTAGCATAGGTTAAAGTATTTGGCTCCATTCCCATTCCTGTAAGATTCTAGGAAACATGTTTTGTTTTTCGCTGCTATAGGATTTTAGGCAGCTCAGTTTGTTTGATTAGATTAGATTAGATTAGATACCACTAATTGATTATTAACTTGTTCCAATCAGCATTGAAAGCTGTACTAAACAGCCATTGAATCGTACTAGAAGAAGTTCTCTCTACTTTTTTCCCTATATAAATTGATATTATCATTCACGTAAGGTGTTTCTTGCAGGTTTTGAGTGGAGATCAAGAGTTGTCTGAGCTTGCGAAGGTATCTGGGTTCAAGATTGAGGAATCCAATCAACCGAGTTAGATTATAACTATTTCTCTGTAACATAGAGCTTCTGTACAGTTTACACTAAATATTATCTCTGGAAATAAGGATTCGACTGTGCCAATTCTATATTACAACAATTATTATTAATTATTAAAAGAAACTAAAAAAAGCTTTGGATTCTCTTTTTGCAAAAAAAAAAAAGATTTCTTTGGAAAAATAAGATTGTTTAAATTCCAATACTCATGAAGAAAAAGTCATGATAAATGCAAAACGATTGAATTGTCTCGATCCAACCTTAAAAAAAATATTTGGGCGTCAACCCAAACCCTGAAAGTTCCCGCCTACTAGCATGCACCACAACTGCACTTTTCTGTACGACGCAAATAATTTATGAGCATCAACTTTTCAATCAATGACATAGTAAGAAACAATAATCAACGTAGCTCTAAAGAAAGGTAATTATTCTCCATTATTACACGAATCTCTAGAAGATAAACTAACATAATTAAATTTTATAAATATTTTGAATCACCAATTAAATAAACCATTTAGAATAGAGACAGAGCCCCATTAAGAGCAATAGAGCAAACTACACAATGTCATAGAGCTACATTGCTCTTTCCATGCTCCTACACGCCTCTCCACACATTTTCTCATTCTCCTTACAAAGAGGATGAGAAAATGTGTGGAGAGGATGATCAACCACACTATGACTGAGACATGACCCGGACTCCTATTGGAGGCAGCAGTGGAGAATTTTCTGCAATGAGTAAAAGCTTGACGAAGCAATACCGCAAGGAGGTAGAGAGCCTCTGTGTCGTGAATTTCTTTTCCTAAAGAAGAAGCAATAACAGTATCAGGGGAATAAGTATTGGTTAACTTTGTGCCAACAGCTGCGGTAATACAGAGGATGCAAGCGTTATCTATAATGACTTGGTGTAAAATGTCTTTAGTTGGCTTTACAAGTTCCCTGTCAAATCCCAGGGCTTAACCCTGGACAGACAATCGAAACTGCCAAGCTGGAGTATGGTAGGGGCAAAGGGAATTTTCAGTGGAGCGATGAAATGCGTAGAGATCGGAAAGAACACCAACGGATAAAAGCGTAGCCAGTCTCAGACGAAGCTATTTACAAAGGCTCGGTTTCAATGTTGGAAACATAAAAATCCAATCTCCAAAGCAATTGGCATCACCTAAGGAAAACCAAAGAATTTTGCATCGAAAATGAAAGGAGATGCCTGTTGAAGCTCTAATAGGATACCTGAAATGCCAAAATAAAAGTACAGAGCAATGCAGCACAAAAACAAATGAATATGAAAAGCTCGGCTGAAACCTCGGCGAAAGCATAGACTACAAATATCCAAAGCCATTGCAATCTACTTGGAAGATAATACATGCAAAGTATAAAAAGTGTATGCATTGAGAGGAGCAATAACTGAAAAAATCCAACTAAAAAAAAAAAGAAACATGGCAAAAAACACTAATTTGGTGAGGAGAAGTTGTTGAATGCAAAAACACCAGATATAGTGAAAATTAAAGTTTTATCCCAACACATACAATGGTATGGATATTCGAAGAAGTTATGTTTTCCCTGAATAGTGACTATTTAGGCAGATATTGTGATGTGTGAATGCTGAGCAGAGAATATATTTGGGAAAGCTCCAATTCCTTTCAAGATCATGACTGCAAAACTATTTTTTTAATCATAATCTACCAATATTCTAAAGAAAAATTAGATAAGAAAAACTATGCATGTTATATCAGATGTGGTCCTAATGAAGGAAACGTTACATGTTTGAAAATCACAACAAAAACCCAGTTCACAGACACGTCTCTAAGATAATGAACATGCAAGACAGGTTCCATTGGCAGCATGAGGATTGAGAGAGAGTTAAAATCAATAACTATTTTCTGTTAACAATGGTCATGGCCTCTTCTAGGTTGTTTGCTTATCAGTAGTCAGATAGCAGAGATTGTTAACCATTCTCAAGCTAATCGTAAGAAAAAACAAATACTAGTATATATATTGGGTAGGACTGCCTCAAGAATTTCCTCCTTCTCCACACATACACCATTGTCAAAGATTATGGCAAGATCTTTGATTTCGGGTATAGGAAAAAGAGGGTTTAATAGTCAGCAAAATACCATAAAATCAATAAGAAAAACTAAAGAAAACAGGTAAAGAGAAGCACCTAAATAAACATCGAAAGAAAAAAAGCAGCAGAGTTGTGTGTTCCAAGAAGTTCCTGAACATGAGTTGGGGGATGAAGTTCAAAGTAAAGAACTTTACTGTCTCCCAACCATCAATGACTTGCTTTCATTCGATCCATCACAAACTACAAATCAAAGCATTGGATTTGTTCTCTGAATCATTCTAGTCTGCAATTGGTTACTGAAGAATGAAGAACCCTACAAGCATAGAACCCTCGCAAACTACAGATTAAAGCTTTCGGTACTTGAGTTGGTGGGGTGCGCCATGCCATTTCTATAGTGCAGCGCAAAGGCGACGCTCGAGAGCCCCAGTAGCAAGCTACTGTTATGGAACCTCCCCCTAAATAAATAAATTTAATATCGTGTGAGCCATTGGCCCACGTATCAGATATTAAACTGATAAGAACAGATACTACACTTGATCTTAGCCAAAAGGCCGAGAAAGGTATGATTTATTCGGAGCTAGTGAGCTTTTTTTTATAGTGTGCTCCTGCCCGTGCTCTTGTTGTTTCTGCTATATGGGACGACAGAATACAGACTGGGCTTGTTACTTCGCAATATGCTTCTATTATTTCACCAAGAGGCGTTAGACCAAGCTCATGAGTCGTGTCCCTCCCGCGCGGCGACATAGGGATGTAAAAAGGAAAGTGAGGGTTGGGGTTTCTCTCGCCTTTGGAATAGCAAGCCCCTGATGTGAGGCCTATTAGCTCAGTGGTAAAGCGCGCTCCTAATAATTGCATTGTTGTGCTTGGACTGTGAGAACTTTCAGCCACCTGGATAGTTTAATGAGTGCAACAACACTTAACCCTGAGAAGTGGATCATCCAAGACACATTTTGTTCAGCTTTAATGAAAAAATAAAATGGAACACCTAACAACATATCTTCACATATCAAGAACTATGATCACCCCTTTCAGTTCAAGGCAATTGAAATATCGTACCATTCAAGCCTTTTTTTTTTTCGTGCTTTTCCTAGAAATTTGGAGAAAGCTATAATCAATGGGATATCCTAACCCTCTCTTCCTGAAAGGAAGAACATGAATTTTTTTTCTTTTTAACAGGGACTAGGAGATTGGATCTAGCCGTAAAAGAATATTTAACTGATAAACACCTCACTTCTTAGTCTTTGAACCCGTTAGTCACTACGAACGCCCCGATTAGTGCAATGGAATATGTCTATTTATCTATATCTTGACTCGAAATGGGAGTAGATTTAAAAAAGGATCTTAGAGTGTCCAAAGTAGGGCTTGAAGGGTCTCTTAACGCCCTTTTTTTTTTTTTTTTTTTATCTTATCAGAGTTACTTCAAAAAATCTTGTCATTATAAGGAAAGGGGAGGGAGGGGGGGATAAGCCCATTCGGAGAGCGAGTATGTCTGACTCCTTCATACATGCTCCACTTGACTCGGGGGGATATTGCTCGGTTGGTAAAGCTCCACTCTTGCAATTAAATTGTTGTGATTACAAGTTGGATGTCTAATTGTACATTTTTTTTTTAACACTCTGATTTTGTACTATGCGAGTAGCATAAATTAAATCAACAAAATCTTAGATTTTCTACTCTAAATATTCTTGGAGACAGATTGGATTCTCTTCCTTTCAATTTGTTTTCTAAATCATTCTAGTCTGCACTGAAGCATGAAAAATCCAAACAATCAAATATCGTTGATTCAAAATAAGTGGCCAAGTTGCATGGATCAGTACACTTGAAAGGAAATGTGTAAATATCTCTTGGCCAGCAAGGGTGCCTCCAACTGTTAGCCACTCGTGAGTAGAGGAGCCTAGCAATTCCATGAACAGTTAAACAACAACAATCCATACTGCATTTCCAGTCTTTGATTTTCTACTATGAGTAGCATTAACTAAATCAACAAAATCCTTCGATTTTCTCCTCGAAAGATTCTTGGAAACAGATTGGATTCTCTTCCTTTCGATCTGAAGCATGAAAAACCATCTAAAGATGCAGCGGAGCATTGAAACCTCGCAAACTACAAATCAAAGCTATGGGTACTTGAGTTGGTGGGGTGCGCCAGGCCAATGCTATAGTGCACCGCAAAGGCGACGATCTAGAGCCCCAGCAGCAAGCTACTGTGATGGACTCTCCCCCTAAATAAATAAATTTAATATCGTGTGAGCCATTGGCCCACGTATCAGATATTAAACTGATAAGAACAGATACTACACTTGATCTTAGCCAAAAGGCCGAGAAAGGTATGATTGATTCACAGCTAGTGGGCTTTTTTTTATAGTGTTCTACTGCCTGTGCCCTTTGTTATTTTTTCCATATGGGATGACAGAATACAGACTGGGCTTGTTATTTCGTAATATGCTTCTATTATTTCACCAAGGGGGCCTAAAACACAAGGGTGGCGACAAAAAGTTTTGCGCTTGCCAAGTCCCCTGCACGGCGGAGAATGATGTGCTCTCTTAGTCTTGGGCAAAGCAAGAGTGCAGAGCCGATTACACTTTTATATTGACCAAATTATACTGAACTAAGAAGCCAAAACAAGATTAATAATTCTGGTGCATATAAGTAGTTTTTAGCTAATATTCTCACACGATGAAGATAAAACAATTTCTTGTTGTTTGATCAAGACAGAATAAATGGAGACACATGGGAAGAAAACACATTTGATTGTCAAGACAGTTAAAAATAGGTTTTTGTCTCTATATTACAAATAATTTCTAGCTAATTTTAATCCCTGCCCTACCGTTCATATCTGTATATTTGATTTTAATTAACTTACAAATTTTCCCCTTTATATCTGAAAACTAAAAAATATAGAAGAATTTTTTCACAAAACAAATACAGAAATATAAACAAGGGAGATAATGAGAGACGATAGGAAATTAATCATAATTTAATTAAATTATCTTCTTGGTAATCTATTATCTTTTCGACGATGATTACAAATCCTTTTTAACATAATTTTGATGAGTGGAGAAATTACCATTATAAGTTAATTTAAATATTTAATAATTTTAAGCATTGTAAGTTTGATGATAATATATATAAAGATTAAATTAGACCTTTCACATTTTATTCTTTCTTTTTCCTCATCAACCAAACCGCATGCAAAGACATTAACTTTGTCTTATACGCAACTAATAAACACAACTCCATCTTCGTTTCATTTGTCTTCATCTTATCCCTTTTATCTCAGTTGTTTTGTCTTTTAGATGCCAAAATAGTAACCTAACACTATTTTATTTTATTTGATCGTTTCTTCTTTTTCTTTATATTTTATTTTTTTCATCTGAAAAACTTAATTGTTTCTTTCTTCTTCTTTCTATTTTTTTTTTAAATCAAAACTTTTTTTCCATCATTAATCCAACGAATGTTGCGAATATCACATGTGAAAGTGTTTTAAATTATATGGATTTCAGGTTTAGCTCGCTTAGGAAGAAATCTCTTTTTTTTTTTTTTTTTTTTTATCAATGACAGTGTCTATAGACATAATCTTTATCTACAATATTCTTTCAAAAGAATAAGACATTCATTTAATTCTTTCCTTGGATTTGATATATGATGACTTGATTTATTTGTTAAATCAAACCAAGATTTGTGCTTCGCAAGAACACAAACTTAGGCATGTATTGCGGAGCGAGATTCAGTGATTTGATGCTTTGAAGAACACCTTTGATTTGTCTTCAAAGTGCTGTTGAAGAACTCTTATAGGGCGTTTAGACTTGATTCAAGAGAGCCTTGTTCTTTGTAGACTTTAACATAAATGAAGGAGACTTGAGATCTTTTAAGAGAGTTTCTTTACTTAAAGAGCTTGTTGTCTTGAAGAAGATATTTTGTTGAAGAACTCTTATGGGGCGTTTAGGCTTGATCCAATAGAGGTTCGTTCTTTGTAGATTTCAAGCATGGATGAAGGAAGCTTGAGAGCTTCTAAGAGAGCTAACTTCCTTACTTGAAGAGCTTGTCTTGAAGAAAAAATTATATCTCCAAGAATTCTCTCTCTTTTTTTTCTTCCCCTTCTTTAGGGTGAGGCCCTTTATTTACACACACACACACACTAAGGTAAAGATAGATAAACTTCATAGACTTTGTATAATGGACCATAATACAAAAGATAACTAGGCATATAATTATGTTTATCATGTGCAGTATAGTCCAATTCAAGCATTCTCCCACTAACATACATTGGTTGGCAATTAAGCACACCTTGCCTTATTTATATGGCACTTTATCCTTTGATTTGAACTTGACTGGTAAGAGTAATCTGTCTCTTAATGGACTTAGTAATTTTGATTGGGTTTGTAGTGTTGAAGATCAAAAGTCTACTAATAGTTATACTATTTTTCTTGATCAAAACTTGATTTCATGAAAATCATCTTTTGCAAAAGCATAGTATAAAGCCATTGGTAATGCTACTACAAAATTATATTGGATCAAGTTTCTACTTCTTGAACTTGGGATTTCTACTATAACTCCTCTTATGTGGTGGATAACTTAGGAACCATTTATCTTGCAATCAAATAGTTTTCCATGCTCACATGAAAATATGAAGATCCATTTTCACTTCATCCATGACATGGTTGCTAGCAAGCATCTTTAGGTTCAATTTATTACTTTTAATGATGATTGGATTGTTGATGTTCTCACTAAACCTCTCTTCTTATCGCAACTTATATTTCTGCTACCCAAGTTGAAAGTGGTGTCTTCCCCATTCAACTTGCTAAGGAATATTGATGTAAAATGATTAAACATAATTCTAAACCTAGCTATTGTGAAGCTAGCTAGCACCAACACCAATTAGTGCTACCTACTAGCACCAATTGGTGATGTCTAAGTCAACAAAGTGAGCACCAATTCGGTGCCATTGCAGCACCAATTGGTGCTCTTGTCTTTTGCAAGATAAAGGCAACGAAGCTTGCCTATAAATAGGTAGTGCATCCTTGCCTTATATATATCATAAGAGAAAAACAAGAGAGAAGAAGAGGAGAGTGAAAGAGGGAAAGAAATCCCACAAAATTATGAGGTATTTGCCCGTAAACGTAGCCAAATTAGATGAACCATGTAAATTCTTGTGTGTCTAATTTCTCATTTTATCCTATTCCTTGCTTTTTATCTTGTCGGGTTTGTATACAAGTATCCTAACAACTATCTATTTTAATATGATTCATTATAGATAGCCCATTAGAGTTAGCTATCCTTTCCTATATATATCACAAGTACATGTACATAATGAATGATAGGAAAGTCTATTTTCTCCTTCTCTTAATTAGCTCTCTCCAATTCTATTAAATTAACCATCAAAATAAATACATCAAAATAAATAAACAAAATATTTATGAGGAATTGACTTAGCCACACGTCCAAGTCACTCATTAGACATTTAGATGTGTAAGTCCGACAAAATATTGTATGGCTCTTGACTTCTAATTATTTGAATTCTCATCCAATCAAACCATAGGAGTCAAGTTAGAGGAATCCATTCTGCCTTTGAATAATCAATATAGTGTCAATTGAGCAGTTTTCATGTCATCCGTCAAAATCCCTGAATTGTAAGGCTTGGTGTGTTCAAAGACACTAAACTTGTTTGATTGTCTCACCAAAATACCACAAATCCAAACCTAAAGAAAAGTAATGGCCTTTTGATTCAGAAAAAAATTGTACAATGTACTGTTTTAGGTTAATAATTTGGCACAGCCGACAAATTCGAGCTTTTCATAACTCATTACACTACTAGATGTAACTTGTGCTATTAAATTTCCAGTGCACTATTATTAGAAAGCTATGAATGTTCTTCAGAAACAAAATGAAAAACACAACAAAATAGATCAAAGACAAATGCATAAAAAAATGAATCGCAAGAGACATAAAATATCCAGTTCCTAGACTAAATGAAAGTCAATAAACTTACATCAAGGACAAAGAATAAAAGCGTAGCCAGTCTCAGACGAAGCTGTTTACAAAGGCTCGGTTTCAATGTTGGAAACAGAAAAATCCAATCTCCAAAGCAATTGGCATCAACTAAGGAAAACCAAAGAATTTCGCATCGAAAATGAAAGGAGATGCCTTTTGAAGCTATAATAGGATACTTGAAATGCCAAAATAAAAGCACAGAGCAATGCAGCACAAAAACAAATGAATATGAAAAGCTCGGCTGAAACCTCGGCGAAAGCATGGACTACAAATATCCAAAGCCATAGACATCTACTTGGAAGATAATAGATGCAAAGTATAAAAAGTGTATGCATTGAGAGGAGCAATAACTGAAAATATCCAACTAAAAAAAAAAGAAACATGGCAAAAAACACTAATTTGGTGAGGAGAAGTTGTTGAATGCAAAAACACCAGATGTAGTGAAACTTAAAGTTTTATCCCAACATATACAAAGGTATGGATATTCGAAGAAGGTATGTTTTCCGTGAATAGTGACTATTTAGGCAGATATTGTGATGTGTGAATGCTGAGCAGAGAATATATTTGGGAAAGCTCCAATTCCTTTCAAGATCATGACTGCAAAACTATTTTTTTAATCATAATCTACCAATATTCTAAAGAAAAATTAGATAAGAAAAACTATGCATGTTATATCAGATGTGGTAATAATGGAGGAAACGTTACATGTTTGAAAATCACAACAAAAACCCAGTTCACAGACACGTCTCTAAGATAATGAACATGCAAGACAGGTTCCAATGGCAGCATGAGGATTGAGAGAGTGAAAATCAATAACTATTTTCTGTTAACAATGGCCATGGCCTCTTCTAGGTTGTTTGCTTATCAGTGGTCAGATAACAGAGATTGTTAACCATTCTCAAGCTAATCGTAAAGGGTTCCCTAAAAATTAGCAATCTAAGAAAAAACAAATACTAGTATATAGGTTAGGACTGCCCCAAGAATTTCCTCCACCACACATACACCATTGTCAAGATTATGGCAAGATCTTTGATTTCGGGTATAGGAAAAGGAGGGTTTAATAATCATAATCATCAAAATACCATAAAATCAATAAGAAAAAAATAAAGAAAACAGGTAAAGAGAAGCACCTAAATAAACATCGAAAGAAAAAAACCAGCACAGATGAAGTTCAAAGTAAAGAACTTTACTGTCTCCAAACCATCAATGACTTGCATTCATTCGATCCATCAAAAACTGCAAACCAAAGCATTGGATTCTCTTACTTTCAATTTGTTCTCTAAATCATTCTAGTCAGTGATTGGTTACTGAAGCATGAAGAACCCCTACAATCATAGAACCCGCACACACTACAAATCAAAGCTTAGGTACTAGAATTGGTGGGGAGCGCCAGGCCAATGCTATAGTGCAGCGCAAAGGCGACGATCGAGAGCCCCAGTAGCAAGCTACTGTGATGGACCCTCCCCTTGAAAAAATAAATTTAATATCGTGTGAGCCATTGGCCCACGTATCAGATATTAAACTGATAAGAACAGATACTACACTTGATCTTAGCCAAAAGGCCGAGAAAGGTATGATTGATTCAGATCTGGTGAGCTTTCTTTTATAGCGTGCTCCTGCTGTGCCCTTTGTTGCTTATGCGATATGGGACGACAGAATACAGACTGGGCTCGTTACTTTGCAATATGCTTCTATTATTTCACCAAGGGGCGTGAAACACAAGGGCTAAGCTAAGAGTGCAGAGCCAATTATGCTTTTATACTGACCAAATTATACTGAACTAAGGAACCAAAACTTCATCTTTCCATTCAATTTCTTGCCCCCCCTAGTTTCTAGCTTTTTTCCAATAACAAGATTAATAATTCTGGTGCATAAAGGTAGTTTTTGTTAGCTAATATTCTCACACAGTGAAGATATAACAATTTCTTGTTGTTTCAAGACAGAATAAATGGAGACACAAGGGAGGAAAACACATGTGGATAAAAATAGGTTTTTGTCTCTATTTTGTTGTCCTTCTAAACAGGAGAAACATAGATGGAAGGAAGTTAAAAGTAAAACTACAACTTTCTCCTTAAATATTTATTCATTTTAATCTCTACCTTTACGGTCAGATCTGGACAATTGATTTTAATTAAAAATTGTCCACAATGTACAAGAATGCCCTTGTTGATGATCCTTTACTCCGACAGCATCTAGGGTTCCTCTAACAATGTGGTATCTCACACCCGGTAAATCCTTAACCCTTCCCCCTCTTATTAAGACCATAAAATGTTCTTGTGAATTATGGTCAATACTATGTATAAGCAGTGATTTCAAATTCAGAGGTTAATTGTAGCCTGGAAACTTTAAGTACGGTAGAGTTTTTTTTTTTGGTGATCGTGGAAAAGTTTAATAAATCACCTTTATTGCCACTCTACAAAACTGTATATGAGATTTTCACCTCATACGGCTCCTCATTCAATTATTTCAAAGTCATTGGATCCTTTTCATTGATTGAGAAGCTCCTCCCTCTATCCACGCAATCCCGAAGAGTAAATAAGACAAATTCAATCATGTTTTCATGTTTCAATTGAACACTTTCCTTCTTTGATTATTCTCAAAGGAGAAGATTTTTTATTATTATTATTATTATTATTATTATTATTATTAATCTCAAAGGAGAAGATTCTTCTTTTTACCAAACATATTCACATCCAATAATGATCTTATAATAAGAATAAGAACAATAGATCTTTTTCGATCAATCCCTTTGCCCCGCATTCTTCGAGAATTAGAAAGATTTTTTTCAAGTTTGAATTTGTTCATTTAGAATTTGGGCTCTTATTTATTTATTTCTATTTCTTATTTTTCCCTCTTTTTTTTTTTTTTTTTTTCCTCTATTGATTCAAAGTCTCATAGGTTTGATCTTGTAGAATCTGACCCACTTTCTCATTGAGCGAAGGGTAAGAAATAAATCAGATTGATTTTTTGATCAAAAGCTCTATGAAATCTTTGGTTTTGTCCTTTTTCATTGCCCTTTACAACATTTGAATCAATAGAGAACCTTTTCTTCTCTATCTGTATGAATCGATGTTATTACATTCCAATTCCTTCCCGACATCTCCAAAGGAAAATCTTGAATTGGATCCTAAATTGACAAATTAGTGTGAGCTTATCCATACCGTTATGTACTCTTCGAATATGAATCCATTTTTTGAAAGATCCTAGCTTTCATGCTTTGGTGGGTCTTCGACATCCTTTCAATGACTTATGTTATGGTGAAGGATATCTATATGTTCCAATCAATTGCGTAAGACACATAGTAACAATGAAATCGGGGAAAGTATATAGAAAAGATAGTTATTTTCTATTATATTAGTATTAGTTAATGATGTCAGCTTAGTGAGTCATTTCTTCCAAGGAGAACTGTTGGTACCAATCCTACATTTTGTCTCTATGGATCGAGGAGAAATCCACCTATTTCAAATTTACAACATGGATTCTAGCAATTCAATGGAGTTGGACTCTCATATCGATCCAAATTAATCATCCTTTCCATATGCTTTTAAAACCATATGTTATGGCTCCAATCCATAATCAATCCTATTTTTTTAAGGAGTAGTTGATAATTGAATCCATTTTTCTCATTATTTTCATATCCATAATAGTGAGAAAAAAGGGTTCAACTCCAAGTTGTTCAAGAATAGTGGCGTTGAGTTTCTTGACCCTTTGACTTAGGATTAGTCAGTTCTATTTCTTGATGGGGGCAAGGGAAGGTATATAACTCAACGGTATATTGTCACTCTGACGTGGTGGAAGTCATTAGTTCAAGCCTGATTACCCTTAAGCCCAATGTGAGTTTTTCCATTTTGACTTACTCACCCTTCACCGTGATCGAATGAAGATAGATAAGAGGCTTATGGATTGATGTGAGGGGGGTAGGTATGGCTATATTTCTTGGAGCAAACTCTAAGTAAATATGAAGCACATGGATACAAGCCTTGAAATGAAAGACAATTTCAAATCAGCTTTGTCTATAAAACAAGCTATAGGTAATGCAACTAAGAATCTTATGGAGAGTTCAATCTTGGCTCAGGATGAATATTGGCGGCATGCTTAACACATGCAAGTCAGATAGGAAGAGGTGTTTCCAGAGGTGGATGGATGAGTAACATGTAAGAACCTGCCCTTGGAAGGGGAACAATAACTGGAAACGACTGTTAATACCTCATAGGTTGAGGAGAAAAAGGAAGAATTCATCGAAGGAAGGGCTCATGTCTGATTAGCTAGTTGGTGATGCAATAGCTTACAAAGGAAATTATCAATAGTTAGTCTGAAAGGATGATCAACCACACTGGATTGAGACGTGACCCAGACTCCTACAGGAGGCAGTAATGAAGAATATTCCGCAATAGGTAAAGCTTGACAAAACAATGTCGGATGGAGGTAGAAGGCCTATGAGTTGTGAACTTATTTTCCTGTAGAAGAAGCAATGACAGTATTTGGGAATGAGCATTCGCTAACTCTATGCTAGCAGTCATGGTAATATAGAGGATGTAAGCGTTATCCAGAATGATTTGGCTTAAAGTATTGGTAGTTGGCTTTTTAAGTTCCCCATCAAATCCTAGGGCTCAATCCTGGATAGGCAGTGGAAACTGCCAAGCTGGAGTATGATAGGGGCATAGGGAATTTTTAGTGGAGTGATGAAATGCATAGAGATCAAAAGGAACACCAATAGTGAAAGCACTATAATAGGCTTGTCGCACTCGACATCGTGGCGGCCCTAAAAAATAATTCTCTTGAATTATTATGGAAAAAGAACAGATTTCTGGCATCCGGTTCTTTTAGGGAAAAAAGTCTTGTTTGAGGAGTCGCCACCTAGTATTATGGTCACTAGGAACCCTAACTGGTCAACAGAGATTTTATGGCTCGGGATTGGTTACGTAAAAGGGAAGATATTATCACCCCTAAAACGTTCTGCTTAAGGCAGACTGCATTGCTGGTTTTGTCTTAAATTGCTAAATGTTTATTAGTTTACGTTGTGATGATTTGTTTAAATATTCCTGACTCTGGCGCCAGTGAATATTCGAGCTCGAATAATTCCAACTCTGGCGTTGGTAAAAATTCGTAGCAACGAAAAAAATTAGATCAATATTTTTTATTCCTACTCTAGCGATGGTGAATAAATAAATAAAAACAAATTTATTTTTACACATGCACATATTTTTTATTTATCTGGCTAAATAAAATAAAATACAACGAATAAAAATAATATAAATTTAAACCGGTATTTTTATTCCTGACTCTGGCGTCAGTGAATAAACCAATAAATTTACATTATTTTTAGTCATGCATACACATTTTTTGTTTTTCTACTTTTTTTATTTTTTTTATTTTTCTATTTTTTTAATTATTTTTTTGGGGCTGGGCCCAGCTCAGCCCACATGGGTTGGGCTAGACCCAGCCGACCCAGCCCCGTCACTGGCCCAAGCCAGTGACCCGGCTAGGCCACAGCAGGCACGCGTGATCTAAATCACGCGTGCATGGCCCTGTAATTAAGAAACAGCCGGTGAAACAATGAAATGAAATGAAGCGGGGAAACAGAGCTGAAAACTTACCCGTTTCGTTTACAAGGGATTTGCGTGTGATTGCTGAGGACGAAGCTTCTGCCTTCGAGTTTCTTCGTACTCCTTCTGTTCTTTCACGTTGTATTCCTTTCTTGCTCCTCTGTTTCGGTTTGTTTTTCTTCGTCTCTTTCTACTCTGTTTTCTGAACAAAACCTCTCTCTCTCTCGGTTAGTTTCGTTTTTGTTGTTTTAGGCTTGTACTAGTGATGGGAAGCTTTCCTTCTGGCGTGGGGTTATAAGGAAAAAGGTTAAAAATCTGGCTGGTAATATGTGTGTTTCTCTCCTCTGGTTTCGTTCGTCCCTCTTTTTCCTTCTCCAACTCTGCAACCAGCCCCTGTGAGGTCGCCTTTGCTCAGCTTTATAGAGCCAGCGGCAGCCTCAGTGGTGGTAACGGCTGGCCCCTCGCCTAAATGCTCCGTAACCGACGCCTTCAATGAAGAAAACGTCTGTGTCGGCTGCCAGCAGACGAAACGTCTCTGCCTTTAATGGCAAAGTCGTTGTAGAGTAATGGAGACGGTGAACAGTCGTTTCCAAACGACGCCGTTTCCTGGTTCCAAAGGCTATGAGTTTGGTCCGTGAACTTTTATAATTTTGTAATTAAATCCCTAGTTAAAATGTAATTAGCCTCCTGCATTTGCACACCTTTTCAATATAATCCTTGGAGTTTAATTTCACAATTTGAATCCCAAACGTTTAATATTTCTTCAATTAAGTCACTGATTTCATTAATTTAATTAAATCCAAGGTCCAATTAAGTCTAAAACTTACCAATTCTCCAATTAAGCCCCTAATTGGATTAATTAAATTAATTCCAAGCTTAATTAAGTCTCAAAACTTATAAATTCTCCAATTAAATCCTTGATTGGATGAATTAAATTAATTTCAAGCTTAATTAAGTCTCAAAACTTATCAATTCTCCAATTAAATCCTTGATTGGATGAATTAAATTAATTCCAAGCTTAATTAAGTCTCAAAACTTATTAATTCTCCAATTAAACCCTTAATTGGATTAATTAGATTAATTTTCAAGCTTAATTAAGTCTCAAAACTTATCAATTCTCCACTTAAATCCTTGATTGGATTATTAGATTAATTTCAAAGTTTAATTAAACCCTAAAACTTCCAATCATGTTGCCTTTAACCCAAATTTTAATTCATTCTTTATTTATTTCATTTTACTTGTTTTTTCATCATTATTATTTTTTTTTATCATCATTTTTTATCCCTTTTTTTAGTAAATAAAATAATAATAATAATTAAAATAAAAATAATCAAAAATTGGGTTATGACAAGGCTGACACTAACACTAAGAGATAAAAGCTAGGGGAGTGAATGGGATTATATACCCTAGCAGTCCTAGCCATAAACAATGGATATCGGGCATTGTGCGTATCAACCTATGCAGTGTTGTAGCTAACAAGTTAAGAATCCCACTTGGGGAGTATGTTTTCAAGAATAAAACTCAAAGGAATTAATGGGGCCCGCACAAGCGGTGGAGTATGTGGTTTAATTTGATGCAAAGTGAAGAACCTTACCAAGGCGTAACATCGGGCGAATCCTCATAAAAGAGAGGGGTTCCTTCAAGAATGCGGGCATAGATGGTGCATGGCTATCATCAGCTTGTTTCATAAGGTGTTGGGTTAAATCCCAGAACGAGTATAACCCTTGTGTTTAGTTGCCACCATTAAGTTTGGAACCCTTAATAGACAATCAATGATAACCCAAAGGAAGGTAAGGATGATGTCAAGTCATCATGCCCCTTATTCCTTGGGCGACGCACGTGCTATAATGGCCGGGACAAAGGGTGCAATCTCATTGTGCTGCAACTTGCCTATATGAAGCTAGAATAGCTAGTACCCGTTAGTCAACCATATGATTGTGAATTCATTCCTGAGCCTTGTACACACTACAAAAGCTGGTCATGCCCGAAGTCATTACCTTAATTGCAAAAGGGGATACTAAAGGCAGGGCTGGTGATTGGAGTGAAGTCGTAACAAGGTAGTTATACTAAAAGGTGCGGCTGGATCACCTTCTTTTCAAGGAGAGGTAATGCTTATTGGGTATTTGGGTTTGACACTACTTCACACCTAAAAAGAAAGGAGCTACGTTTGAGTTAAACTTGTCGACAAAAGTCTTTCTTCGTTTCTCGATGGTGAAGTAAAACCAAGCTCATGAGCTTATTATCCTAGGTCATAACAAGTTGATAAGATCCTTTTTTTATGCCCTTGTGTCCCTACTGTGCAGCGACATGGGGATGTAAAAAGGAAAGAGAGGGATTGGGTTTCTCTCGCTTTTGGAATATCAAGCCTGATAATTGTGTCTTTGTGTCTGGCCTGTGAGGGTTCTCAACCACATGGATAGCTTAATATGCGCAACAACGCCTAACCTTAAGATATGGATCATCCAAGGCACATTAGGTTCGGCCTTAATGGGAAAATAAAATGGAATACCTAACATCGTATCTTCACAGACCAAGAACAATGAGATCGCCCCTTTCATTTTAGGGAAACAGAGGGACCAAGAGAAAGCTGTAATCAATAGGATTTTCCTAGCTCTCCCGTCTCGAAAAGAAGAACATGAAAATTTTTTCCTTTCCATAGTGACCAAGAGATTGGATCTAGCCATAAGAAGAATACTTGGCTAATAAATAACTCACTTCTTAGTCTTCAACCCCCTCAATCACTACGAACACCCCCAATTAGTGCAATGAGATGTGTCTATTTATCTATATCTTGACTTGAAATGGGAGCAGGTTTGAAAAAGGATCTTAGAGTGTTCAAGGTAGGACTCGGATGGCCTCTTAACACTTTTTTTTTCTTCTCATTAGAGCTATTTCAAAAAGACTTGTCAAGATAAGGAAAAAAGGGGGAATAAGCACACCTGGAGAGCGCCGTACACTGGAGAGTTGTATGCTGCGTTCAAGAAGGATGAATCACTCCCGAAAAGTAATCTATTGATTCACTCCTAATTGGTTGAATCATAGGTGCGATTATTTACTTCACGGGCAAGGTCTCTGGTTCAAATCCAGGATGGCCTCGCTGCGCCAAAAAAAAAAAGAATAAAAGAAGCATTTAACTCCTTCATACAGGATTATTCCTTTTCCACCGACCGCTGGAACTGATCCTTCTTACTTATGTGTCATATTGTCGGGTCAGCTACCTCATCTCTCTTATTATGGAATCTTCTTATACGTTGATACACTAATTGGACAAAGCTCCACTAGGCTCGAGGGGATATTGCTTGGGTGGTAGAGCGCTCTTGCAATTAGGTCGTTGTGATTACAAATTGGTTGTCTATAATTTTTTTTAACACTCCCATTTCAAGTCTTTGATTTTCTACAATGGATGTAGCGGAGCATTGAAACCTCACACAGTACAAATCAAAGCATTGGGATTCTAGTTGGTGGGAAGCACCAAGCCAATGCTACAATGAAGTGCAAAGGCAACGCTTGAGATCCCCAGTAGCAAGCTACTGTGATGGACTCTCCCTTAAAAAAAAAAAAAAATTCAATACCCCAAAAAGGAATTTATTGATTCTCTCCCAATTGGTTAGACCATAGGTGCGATGATTTACTTCACGGGCGAGGTCTCTGGTTCAAGTCTAGGATGGCCTAGCCACGCCAAAGAAAAGAAAATAATAGTAGCATCTGACTACATTCATGCTCCACTTGGCTCGGAAGGGTATTGTTCGGTTGGTAGAGCTCTACTTTTGCAATTGGATCGTTGCGATTACAAGTTGGGTGTCTAATTGTCCAGCTGTAATTCTTTTACACTCCCATTTCAAGTCTTTGATTTTCTACTACGAGTAGCATAAATTAAATCAACAAAATCCTTTGATCTCCAACTCTAAAGATTCTTGGAGACAGATTGGATTCTCTTCTTTTCGATTAGTTTTCAAAATCATTCTAGTCTTGCACTGAAGCATAAAAAACCCCAACAATCAAATCATCTACAGATGCAGAAGAGCATTGAAACATCACACACTACAAGTCAAAGCTTTGGGTACTAGAGTTGGTGGGGGTGCGCCAGGCCAATGCTATAGTGCAGCGCAAAGGCGACGCTCGAGAGCCCCAGCAGCAAGCTACTGTGATGGACTCTCCCCCTAAAAAAATAAATTTAATATCGTGTGAGCCATTGGCCCACGTATCAGATATTAAACTGATAAGAACAGATACTACACTTGATCTTAGCCAAAAGGCCGAGAAAGGTATGATTGATACAGGGCTAGTAAGCTTTCTTTTATAGTGCGCTCCTGCTTGTGCCCTTTGTTGTTTCTGCGATATGGGACGACAGAATGCAGACTGGGCTTGTTACTTCGCAATATGCTTCTATTATTTCACCAAGGGGCGTGAAACACAAGGGCGGCGACAAAAAGTTTTGTGCTTGCCAAGTCCCCTGCACGGCTTGGGCAAAGCTAAGAGTGCAGAGCCAATTATGCTTTTATACTGACCAAATTATACTGAACTGAGGAGCCAAAACTTCCTCTTTCCATTCAATTTCTTGCCCCCTGCTTTCTAGCTCATCCTTCAGTTTTTTCCAATAACAAGATTAATAATTCTGGTGCATAAATGTAGTTTTTAGCTAATATTCTCACACGATGAAGATAAAACAATTTCTTGTTGTTTGATCAAGACAGAATAAATGGAGACACAAGGGAGGAAAACACATTTGATTCTCAAGACAGATAAAAATAGGTTTTTGTCTCTATATTACAAATAATTTCTAGCTAATTTTAATCCCTGCCCTTCCGTTCATATCTGTACAATTGATTTTAATTAACTCACAGATTTTCCCCTTTATATTTGAAAACTAAAAAATATAGAAGAATTTTTTTACAAAACAAATACAGAAATATAAACAAGGGAGAGAATGAGAGACCATAGGAAATTTATCATAATTTAATTAAATTATCTTCTTGGTAATCTATTATATTTTCTACGATGATTACAAATCCTTTTTAACATAATTTTGATGAGTGTAGAAATATTTCATAGTTTTAACCATTGGAAGTTCGATGATTATACATATCAAGATTAAATCAGATTTTTCCAATTTTATTCTTTCTTTTTCCTCATCAACCAACTCCATCTTCGACTGATTTGTTTTCGTCTTGTCCCCTTTATCTTAGTTGTTATGTCTCTTACATCTGAAAATAGTAACCTAACACTACTTTAATCTATTTCATTGTTTCTTTTTTTTTTCTTTATATTTTTTTTTTTTTTCATCTGAAAAGACTGTATTGTTTGTTTCTTCTTCTTTCATTTTTTTTAAATCAAACTTTTTTCCGTCATTAATCTAGTGATGTTGCAAATCTCACATTTGAAAGTGTTTAAAATTATAATGAAGTGGATCTTAGGTTTAGCTCGCATAAGGCAGATATCTCATTTTTTATCAATGGCAGTGCCTAAAAACATAACCTCTATCTAAAACATTCTTTCAAAAGAATAAGATAATCCTTTAATTTTTTTTATTGGATTTGATATATGGTGACTTGACTTGACTTATTAAATCAAGCCAAGATTTATGCTTTGCAAGAACACGAATTTAGACATGTATTGTCGAGCAAGAATCAGTGATTTGATACTTTGAAGAGTACCTTTAATTAATCTTCAAAATGTTGTTGAAGAACTATTTTGAGGTATTTAGACTTGATCTAACATAGCTTCATTTTTTGTAGACATCAAGTATAAATAAAAGAGGCTTAAGAGCTTTTGAAGAAGATAGTTTGTTAAAGAACTCTTATGGAGACTTTAGGCTTAATCCAACAAAGGTTTGTTCTTTGTAGATTTCAAGCGTAGATGAAGGAAGCTTGAAAGCTTTTGAGAAAGCTTCTTTACTTGAAGAACTTATCTTGAATACAATTTTGTACCTCCAAGAATTCTCCTTCTTTTTTTTTTTTCTTTTTTCCCTTGTCTAGGGTAAGACCTTCTATTTATAGAGGTTTGTACGGGGCTCTCAAATCCTTTTTTCAATGGCACATGATATTATTTTATTGGTTCGATGTTTATTGATGGAATCTTGCAATTATGACAAGATATCTTGAACTTATCTCATGTGTCAACCTTTCATTGGCTAAAAAAAAATATAAAAGCCCTTTTATTTTTCTTATCATTTATTTTTATTTTATTTTAACCTTTATGTAAAAACTAAAATAAAAAATGACCCATGGTTAAATTTTGATTGATAGAAATTTTTGCTTCTATAGATGTCTCATCGAGACAAGTTCATTTGCGTTTAAAAATAAGTTAGCATGTCTTGAAATATAATTGGAAGAATTTTATACTTTGAATATATTTCTCTCTAAATAATTTGTTAACATCTACAACCTGAAGATGGCACAAAAGTTTTAGTAACTCGGTAGTACTTGGTAGCATGGTAGCGCCACCAAAGCTCTCACATGACCTTATGAAATGCATCATATCTGATTGGAGGTAGATTACACTAGAAGTACTTTTGGACCATGATTCTGAGCCTGTTTGGCTACGAGGTAGAGGTTACGTTTCTTATAAAACGCATTGGCTCAGTGTTTGGTTAAGAAAAAAAAGTTGTTCACTATGCATGGGTCCCTTAATTTATTGCGTTTTAGACTCAGGAAAATGGAAAGCAGCAATTTGCCGCTTTTTGCGCAGCATGCAACTATTCAGTGAACAGTGGAGCATGCCTCCACTGTTCACCAAACAGTTTTTTTTTGAAACAGTGGAGGCATGCATCCACTGTTCAATGAACAGTGGAGCATGCCTCCACTGCTCGCTAAATAGGTTTTTTTTTTTTAACCAGTGTAGTTAATTTATTTCACTTGCACTGTTCACGTGAACGTGAACAATAATTTTTTTTTGTTTTTTTTTTAAATTAGTTTAAGGTGAATTAAATTTACTCATACTGTAATCTTAATTTTATTTCTGAATAATATTTTATCTAATTTTGTAGTTCTTGTCGGATCAATTTTGTACTTAATGGAATTGTAGATAGTTTTTTATTAAAGTAATTTTTTTAAGTGTGATTTATTTCATGATGTAATAGCAATAGTTAAATCCATAAAATTTAAATTAAAAACTATTAATATTAATATATATTTTTTTAAAATTATTTTATAGCCTCAATTTCAAAAGCATTCTTAACCAAACACATTAAAAATTATTTTTTTTTAACCTCAATTTAACCACAGTTTTAACCAAACATCTATTTTTTCAAGCCAACCTCAACTAAAAGTACTTTTTATAAAAACAATTTTTTTCAAACCATAACCACAACAGCTACCGCAATACCAAACACACTCTCTGTTGTTATAAAGGGCTTTCGAAGCCTCATATTCGTGCTTCGTTATGTCTGCAAGGATACCTTATAGATCATAGATAATATTTTCTAGAGTATTATAGAGAATTTACACAAGCCAAGGGCTTCCAAATCCGGAATTGCCAAGGGAACTCATAAAAATTGCCAAAACTGGGAGTATCAGTGAGATTTTTTATATCTAAATATTCGACAGTACATGTAGCAACACAGTGACTAATGTAGAGAAAATAGCCTTCAAAAACTCTTACAAAAATTTGAGTGTAGTTTAAAGGTCGGATCAAAAGTTAAGGTTCTTTTAAGCTATTATTCTGGTCTACCCCCTCGTGGGTCTAGACATATCCCATTGTTCCATGAATACTTCTGCTAGGCTATCCACACAATCTATTTATGGTAGATTCTTATCTAATTATGACAGACTCACATCTAATTATTCAGAATCACTCATAATCACAAGCCTGATTACATCAATTCCTCGTCACATAGCAGCTTTGAGAAGCCGTGATGACTTGGAATCAATAGTGTCTAGACCGACAAGCATGAGACATATATCACGATCTGATTTGAATTCCATGCTGTAATATTCACTTATGCGTGAAGTTAACAAATCAATACATTACTTTTATTTTCTTTGAAATGATTTCAGCTACAACATGGAGTGTTTCCCAAACTTCATTTTCTTCTCTTTTACAGAAGAGGAACCAGATCGTTGATTCCAGTATCTCCATAGCCTTCAGTTTTTCTCTGAACCCAATCATTCAAAATAAGTGGCCAAGTTGCATGGATCAGTACACTTGAAAGGAAATTTGTAGAAAATCAAAGGATTTTGTTGATTTAATTATGCTACAAAATTAAATCAACATGGAAACAATTAAATCTTAATAAGACAAATCATATAAAATGATTGAAACCTCAAACAATACAAAACAAAACATCTGACTAGAATTGGTGGGGAGCGCCAGGCCAATGCTATAGTGCAGCGCAAAGGCGACGCTCGAGAGACCCAGTAGCAAGCTACTGTGATGGAACCTCCCCTTAAATAAATAAATTTAATATCGTGTGAGCCATTGGCCCACGTATCAGATATTAAACTGATAAGAACAGATACTACACTTGATCTTAGCCAAAAGGCCGAGAAAGGTATGATTGATCCAGGGCTAGTAAGCTTTCTTTTATAGTGCGCTCCTGCTTGTGCCCTTTGTTGTTTCTGCGATATGGGACGACAGAATACAGACTGGGCTTGTCTATATATATATATATATATATATAGTAACGATAGATAAACTTAATAGATAGTTAGGCATATAAATTATATATGTTTATCACGTGCATTCTCCCACTAACATTCATTGATTCGTAGTTAAATGTATCTTGCACTATCTATATGGCATTTTATCCCGTGATTTGAGATTGACTCATAAGAGTGATCTCTCTCTCTCTCTCTCTCTCTCTCTCTAAATTGGTTTAGTAATTCTGATTGGGTTGGTAGTATTAAAGACTGAAAATCTACTAATAGTTATACTATTTTTCTTGATCGAAACCTGATTCCAAGGAAAACATATTGTTGCTCAGTCTTCTACAAAGGTAGAGTACAAGGTCACTGTTAATGCTACTACATGATTATAATGGGTCAAGTTTCCACTTCTTGAACTCGAAATCTCTACTACAACTCTTTTGTGGTGTAATAACTTACGAGGTCAAATAGTTTTCCATGCAAATGTGAAGATCCATTTTCACTTCGTAACTCTCAAGTATTTTTGTTCATGAAATAATAAAGTGCCCCAATTGAGCAGTCTTCATCATGTCATCCGTCAAAATTTCAGAATTGTAAGGCATTTCAGGGTGTTCAAAGACACACTGAGCCTGTTTGATAGCCTCATCGAAATACCACAAATCCAAACCTAATGAAAAGCAATGGAAAATTATACAATGTATGAAACGTACTCTATTTATAGTCAAATGATCCGACATTAACTATACATTTAGAACTATATTACATTAACTTTACCTTCATACCTTACGAGGAGGCATTCATATGAAATCTACTGAATTAATATTTTTAACAGTTAATAATTTGAACTTAGAAATGCAGGGCCTTACCCCGGAGGGAGCCCTTCCAGAAATTCTCAAAGGCCTAGGCATGACCTAGGCCAAAGAGGGGGTTTGGAAATAGTTTTCAACCAGCAATTGACGCGCCTCGGTTAGAACCTCACTAGCTGCGTCATTGCCCCAAGCGCAAAGATAGTTAACAACCAGCAGGAACTTTTATTTTTATACTAGCTTGGGACTTGGCTCCTCGTAAATATTGCGATGTGGGATTCCGATTGAGGTGGTTTATACATTGTTGTAGGTGACCACCGCCTGTGTCAGATTTCCTACCCTGTCAGATTTTCGACGTGGGATTCAGATTGAGGTGGTTTACACATTGTTATTTTGATAGGTGATAATTCTCTTATAAAGATTGTTTGAGTTGGGATTGTTTGGATCAAAATATATGATAGAGTAGTTAAAATCAAGGTCGTTAAAATCACGAATTTAACACGGCACGGAAAGCTGTATATAAACTCGGATCATAAAAACAAATTGTAAAATCATAAGAAATTTTAAAATATATTAAAAAAAAATTCATGCTTCAAATAAAAATCCATATATAGTTCAAACATCTTAAAAAATATCTTCTATTATTTTAAAATAGAACAAGTCATTCAACTACAATGATTCTCGGTTCCCTGAAAAAACCACAACACATCAATACACCTCCAGCTAATAAGGCCGGTACCTTCTTCCCTGATTTTCTCCTACTGATCTCCGACTCCATTTCGGTCTCTTCAAAGCATTCTCCAATTTTATTAATGGAGCAACCCCTACTCACAGTGGTGGCATGAACCTCACTGGTTTTCATTGAACTGAGATTCACAGACAAATTCACTCTCACTTTTTATAAAAGAAATTACTTTTTAGCAACTAAATGAGACTTTAGCCTGCATTGAAGGCCATCACCTACTACTTGAACTTGACATTCAAAGTCCATTGTTGCTGTTATAGGTCTAAAAGTCTTTGTTGGGACTCCCAACTTGGGAGTGTTATTGTAGTTTCCTCCAATTGTTATCAAAACAAATTCACTAACAAATTTAACAAAATTGAAATTCAATTAGCAAACCCATTCACAGACCCATTCACAAACAATTAGCAAACGCTGCAAACCCATTCACAGACCCATTCATAAACAATTAGCAAACGAATCTCCTCAAATTACACAGAAAACCTGATTCACCTATAAAAATCAAAGAGAAATCTTTAGAATTCCTAATTAAGGGGACAGAATGAGGTTCGACGTAGTTGACTGCACACCAACCGCTGTTTCGGTAGCTTCTCATTTCGACGAGAGACCCGCGGAAAGTCATCACGACCTCAGAAGGTTCAGCCGAGGGATTGGAGGGGGGGGCCAGCCAGGTTCAGTGTCAGTAGGACTAGCCTTTCTTTCCTTATTTACAGAGAAATTTCATTTGCTCATTTTCAACTAGATCAACGATTGGAAGATCGGACATGCCCCATCGCCTTAGTCAACTTGTTCCTGAGATGAGAAAGCTTGACTCGCTTATCAAAGCTTGGAAACAGACTACGCACTTAGAAGTTGACCATTGTTGCTGTGTGGACGCCGATTCTCACAGTGGCTGGTGCAAAGAACGCCGTCGATGATGGGATTAATTTTTGTTTAGGGATTTTGATGTTCTGAGAACGTGACTTGTGAACGTGAAGAGAAGAGAAAAGACTGATTCGGTGAATTTCTTAATTGCATTTGATATGTTAAAGCCAATAGGCAGGCGACACCTGGTAGAAACATTGAATTTTTATTTCCTACGGGCAAACTCGTTCAATCGGTGGTGAAATCACGATTTTATGCGATTTCACCCGATTTTAACGATTTTATCTGATTTCGACCCGATTTTACTGATTTTTGAGTTTTAGGAGCGATTTAGCACGTGAAGCCTATATTAACTTGTAAAAACGTACGATTTTACGAGTTGAATCGCGATTTTAACAACCTTGTTAAGACATTTACTAATGTCACGCATTTTTCTAAAATAAAGAGAAGTTAGATTTCTCTGGTATTCTTGGTAATAAGGTACGTAAAAGTACTTTTGTTGAAGTTGAAGTTATGCAAGTTTGCAAAGGTGCACTTGTTACCATGAGGGCAGAAAATTTTGCCGAACCTATATATGCTGTAGGGTGTTACATTAATTGGATATATTGTACGTAGTTTCCTTGTATCTATGTTAGATTCGATTCTAACCATGTTGTGGCATATGATACTGCTGGGACACATGAGTGACTAGGACTAACTTTGATTATAAGTTGAGCAAGAGAAATCTTCTATGTGATCATAGTAAATATTGGGTAAATAAAGAGGGTTAACTTTGATTCTGAGATTCACAAGACCAAGACTACTTTGAATTATATATATCCATGATGATCTTAAGCATAAGTACAAAGTATTTAAGAATTTTAAACAATGATAGAATATGAGTGTGAACATGCTAATCAAACTCCTAATATAAGGATGCCATTACCGGTGCTGATTCTGATAAATGGTTTGATTCTTGGAAAATCTTTTTCAATTTTATAGGATTCTGTAATTTGGTTTGGAAGAAGTAAATGTCACTCATTGCATCAACGGCTAATCAAACTCCTAAAAAAATAAACGAACAATTTACATAAAAGAACAAACTCGGTTACATCACATTGATGAAGAAAGACAATAACTCAAGTCTACTTGTAAACGATTCTCACATTGGAAGTATTTTTCCAAGTCATTCCAGTCTGCATTTGTTTACTGAAGCATGAGAAACCCCAACAATCAAATCATTTAAGATGCAGCGGAGCATTGAAACCTCACACACTACAAATCAAAGCTATGGGTACTTGAGTTGGTGGGGTGCGCCAGGCCAATGCTATAGTGCAGCGCAAAGGCGACGCTCGAGAGACCCAGTAGCAAGCTACTGTGATGGACCCTCCCCCTAAACAAATAAATTTAATATCGTGTGAGCCATTGGCCCACGTATCAGATATTAAACTGATAAGAACAGATACTACACTTGATCTTAGCCAAAAGGCCGAGAAAGGTATGATTGATTCAGGGCTATTAAGCTATCTTTTATAGTGTTCTCCTGCTTGTGCCCTTTGTTGTTTCTGCGATATGGGACGACAGAATACAGACTGGGCTCAATATGCTTCTATTATTTCACGAAGGTGCGTGAAACACAAGGCTGGCGACAAAAAGTTGTGCTTGCCAAGTCCTCCCCTGCACGGCTTGGGCAAAGGTAAGAGTTCAGAGCCAATTATGCTTTTATATTGACCAAATTACACTGAACCAAGGAGCCAAAACTTCTTATTTCCATGCAATTTTTTGCCCCCTGCTTTCTAGCTCATCGATCCTTCAGTTTTTTCCAACAACAAGATTAATAATTCTGGTGCTTATAGGTAGTTTTTAGCTAATATTCTCACACGATGAAGATAAAACAATTTCTTGTTGTTTGATCAAGACACAATAAATGGAAAACATAGACACACACATATATATGTAAAGATAGACAACTTAGTTGGCTTTGTATAGTGGACCATAATACAATAGATAACACGTTCATATATAGTCGAATTCAAGCATTCTCCCACTAACATTCCTTGGTTGGCAGTAAAGCGCATCTTGCATTATCTATACGGCACCTTTTCCTTTCATGTGAACTTGACTCGTAAGAGTGATCTCTCTCTCTCTCTCTCTCTCTCTCTCAATGGTTTTAGTAATTTTGATTGGGTGGGTAATGTTGAAGAACGAAAATATACTAATAGTTGTACTATTTTTTCTTTGATAGGCAGAAATTTTCTTACTTCTATAGATATTTTATCGAGATAAATTCATTTACATTTAAAAATAAATAATCATGTCTTAAAAATATAATTGGAAGGATTTTATACTTTGAATATATTTCTCTTTAAGAAATTTGTTAACAGTGACAGCCGGGAGATGGCGCAAAAGTTTCAGTAACTCGGTAATACATGGTAGCATGGGAGCGCTACCAAAGCTCCCACGTGACCTTTTGAAGTGCATCAAATCTGACTGGAGGTAGGTTACACTGGAAGTACTTTTGGACCATGATTCTGTTGTTATATAGGGCTTCTAAACCTCATATTCATGCTTCGTTATGTCTGCAGGGATAACCCCATAGAGCGTATATAATATTTTCTAGAGTGTTACAGAGAATTTACGATAGCCAAGGGCTCCCAAACCAAGAATTATTGAAAACTGAGATTGAGAAGATTGAAGCTGAATATTTCGCTTTGATTACTTAATTAAATCAATTACTGTCTATTACACTGTATATATAGACAAAAAATGCTTAACAGACTAAGCAAACAGTTTAATTTAACAGAAATAACAAACTCGTATAACTGTTTTTAAACTAACTCCTAACAGCTGTAACTAACTCCCAACAGCTTTAACAGATGCCAGCTCCTTTACTGTGGCTTGCACCAGAAGTTAACAAATGCCAGCTCCGTTACTGTTGATGCTGAGGATGTATATTTGTTGCATGCATTGCTTGAGAATAGAACTGTACTGCTGGCTTCAATGTGGACATATATAATATGCAACTCAATACTCCCCCTCAAGATGAGACGCAAACAAAATCAGGGAGAATATATGTTGTGAAGACTCATCTTGGACAGTAAAGGATGAAAAAGAGAGAAGCCAAGAGCCTTAGTGAATATATCAGCGAGCTGATGTTTGGATGAAACATGAAAGGTGCGCAAAATGCCTGACTGAAGCTTTTCGCGAATCACATGACAATCAATGTCAATGTGTTTGGTACGCTCGTGATAGACAGGGTTAGCTGCAATGTGAAGAGCAGCTTTGCTGTCACAATAAAGGAGTGTAGTGTGAGGAGAAACCTGTAGGTCTTGAAGAAGATGACGAAGCCATACAATCTCACAACAGGTTGATGCCATGGCTCTGTACTCAGCCTCAGCAGAAGACCTGGAAACAGTGGTCTGTTTCTTTGATTTCCAAGATATCAATGCGTTGTCAAGAAAAACGCAATAGCCAGTGACTGATCTTCTGGTATCAACACAACCGGCCCAGTCAGAATCACAGAATGCTTCATTTGTAAACTAGAGTTAGCTGAAAAGAACAATCCTTGAGCTGGAGATGCTTTAATGTATCGCAGGACTCTAGTTGCTGCAGTTAAATGAGGAATTCTGGGTTTGTCCATAAACTGACTGAGGACTTGCACTGCAAATGAGATGTCAGGTCTGCTGATGGTGAGGTAGAGTAACCTCCCAACAAGCCGTCTGTAGGCAGTAGGATTATCTAAGAATTGGCCAGAGTCTTTAGATAATTTCACATTAGGTTCCATTGGAAATTGCACCGGTTTGGAAGCCAACATACCAGTATCTTCAAGGACTTCCAGTGCATATTTTCTTTGGCAGACAGAGATTCCAAGTTCACTGCGGGCAATCTCTAAACCAAGGAAATATTTCAATTTCCCAAGATCTTTTGAGTTAAATCTATCATTAAGTAAGGTGATAAATCCTGAAACCTCAGCCGAGTTATTACTGGCCACAATAATGTCATCAACATAGACAAGCAAGGCAATGAATGAACCTTCCAAAGTGCGAGTAAATAAAGTGTAATCAGCTTTGGATTGCATGAATCCAAATTCGAGCAGAGCAGAAGAAAATTTTGCAAACCATTGCCGGGAGGCCTGCTTTAACCCATAGATTGACTTGTGCAACTTGCATACTTTGGACTCCCCCTGTCTAGCAAATCCAGGAGGCAAAGACATGTAGACCTCCTCATCCAATTGCCCATGAAGGAAGGCATTATTGACATCCAACTGACGAAGATCCCACTGCTTGGCGGCTGCGACTGCTAAAAGAGTTCTTACAGTCGTGAGTTTAGCCACAGGAGAAAAGGTCTCGTAGTAATCCAATCCCTCACACTGGTTGTATCCCTTGGCAACTAGCCGAGCTTTAAATCGTTCCAAAGTCCCATCAGAGTGGAGTTTGACTTTGTAAACCCATTTACACCCGATAACATGCTTTGAAGCAGGAAGATCAACAATGGTCCATGTATTATTTTGTTCAAGTGCTGTGATCTCTTTATCCATAGCCTCACGCCATGCCTCATGCTTAACAGCTTGAGTATATGAGGTAGGTTCAACAAGTGCAGATACAGAAAGACTAAAGGATTTGTGAGTGGAGGAAAGATGATTATAGGAAAGAACTGAAGAAAGAGGATAAGAAATACCTGAAGCTGTAGACGAAGGTGCAGGAGCTGAAGTGGAGGTTGCAATATGACAATGATAGTCATGCAGGTATCCAGGTGTGTGTTTTACCCGAGAAGACTTTCTATGTGGTTGTGGGGTAATTTCTGTAGCAGATGGTGTATCATGTTCTGAAGGACAATGTATGGGGCTTGAGCTGGAAGGTGAAGTGGTGATACTGTTTAAGGGAAGAGAATTGATATGGAAGGGATCAAGTGAAGTAATAGCTGAGTCTTGTATTGGAATAGGCAGAGGTAATGCAGAAGCATTATGGGATGTAGGCTGCCTAAGAGCAAAAGGAAATACATTTTCGTGGAACACAACATTTCTGGAAACAAACAAGGAATTGAGATGTAAATCATATAATTTGTAACCTTTCATTCCCAGGGGATAACCAAGAAATATGCAGGGCTTAGCTCTAGGATCAAACTTATGGCGATTTTCGAAGAAGAGTGCTGGCATAGCAGAGACAACCAAATACACGTAAATGAGAATAGGATGGAGAAGATTTGAACAAGAGTTCATAGGGAGATTTATTGTGTAGTATAGGAGTAGGAATTCTATTGATTAAATGCACGGCTGTAAGAACACAGTCTCCCCAAAATTGTAGAGGTAAATGTGACTGAAACCGAATGGATCTAGCTACATTTAAAATATGCTGGTGTTTGCGCTCAACAATGGAGTTTTGCTGTGGGGTTTCAACGCAGCTAAGTTGATGAACAACACCCTTGGAGGCATAGAAAGTGTTCATATCAAACTCGACTCCATTGTCTGACCGTAAGCATTTGATCTTAGTATTGAATTGTGTTTCAACCAGATTGAAGAAAGTTTGAATGTGAGTTCTGGTCTGAGCTTTATTTTCTAAAAAGGTGAATCATGTAAATCTTGTATGATCGTCAACAATGGTCAAAAAATAGGATGAGCCAGTGAGAGATTTTGTGGAAAAAGGCCCCCAAATGTCACAATGGATTAAGTCAAAAGGTTTTGTGGAGATGGATGTGCTGTGGGGAAAAGAAAGACGATGTTGTTTGGCCAATGGACAGATGTGACAATTCTTATTTGATTCATGTGAAATCTGAGGAATTACATGAGAAAGCAATCTTAAAGGAAAGTTGGAGGATGGCCTAATCTATAGTGCCACAAGCTTTCATTAACAAAGTTCACAGAGAAGCTTTAGAAGTGAAAGCAGTGACAGCATTATTGGACATAGAATCTGCAGAATGGAAAGAAACAGAATTCCTAGGTAAAACAGAAACTGGATTGTGCAGCAAATGATATAAAACCTCCAGCTTCTTTACCCACACCAATCGTTTTCCAGCTTGTAAGGTGCTGAACAAAAACAAAATTGTGATAAGAAGATGACACAACAATGGAGATTCTTAATCAATTTGCTAACAGATATTAAGTTGAAGGAAAAGGAAGGGATGCAAAGTACATCTGTTAGAATGAGAGAGTCTGAAATTTTAATTGTGCCAATGTGAGTGACAGATGCATATTGACCATTAGGCAGTTTCACAGATTTGGAAATGACAGAAGTAATACTTGAAAATAATTGCACAGAACAGATCATGTGATCTGTAGCACCAGTATCAATGATCCAAGAGGTTTTGGTAGAGTTTGTGATGGAATCCTGTGAAGTTAAAGGCAAAGATGATGCAAAAGACAGAATGTGTGAAATGTAGATTATTGAATTGTAGTGAAAGAACCACTGCACTTGTTATACTTTCACCTTGCATGTGCACCTCTGATTCTCTGGGTTCAGATGATACCACAGCACGAGGAAACTTGATTGACAGATGAGTCATGTTCTGAGATGGATGGCTTGAACATGTTAAAGAGCTGCTGACTATTGCTCATAAGTAATAGGAAAGCTGAGGGTATTGCTGCTAGAAACTTGGTTAGCACTAGGAGGTGCATTCTTGCCTCTGTTAAATTTATAACCAGGTGGAAAGCCGTGAATTCTATAGACATTTCTCAACAGTATGACCAGAAATCCCACAGTGAGAACATATAGGTCTATCTTTCGAATATGAAAAGATTTGTTACGGGAGCAAAGCGAGTTGGAGACAAGGTCTTTGTAAGTAAGACGCAGTAGTGTTCTGATTGAATGAGAGGCTTGATGAAGAAATCATACGTTGCCTCTCTTCTTGGATGACAAGTGAGAAAACCTTATTGATTGAAGGTAGCGGATCAATTAGCAGAATTTGACCCCCTAACATGTGAATAACTTTCATTTAATCCCATCAAGAAACTGATAAACTTGTTGTTGATGATGATAAGACAGGATAGTTTTCAAAGCGCCATGTGCAGCAAGGGATTGGCTGATGATTTCCTAATCATCATCCCATAGTCCTTTCATAGTAGTAAAATAATGAACTTACAGAATTGTTTTCTTGTGATAAACATGAGATGGATTTTCTGGAGCTGAAAGATACCGTGGTCCATTTGTGCTGAGAAAACGATCCTGAAGGTCATTCCATATCTCAGAAGCATCATCAATGTAGATGATATCTGTTAGCAATCTCTGTTGAGAACAGAGTTGAGTAGCCATGAGAGGACCATGTTGTTGCAACGAGTCTCCACGCTAATCCTTGAGGCATCATAGGGATCAGATGGTTTAGGCAAAGTGCCATTGACAAAGCTGAGTTTGTTCTTGGGCTGTTAAAGCCATCATCATCGCCCTCTTCCATGAATTGGTAGTTTTCACCATTGAGAAGTTTTTGAGACGATCATCAAATTGGGCGCCAGGCAAAACTTTGTCCCCATGATGCAAGAAGAAGGGATTGGAAGAATCATTTCTGATGGAGGACTGGTGTTGACTGCCATTGTAGGGAAAAATAGAGAATGCAGAAAAGAGAAAGAGGAAGATAAAGAGACTTTGAAGATGCGGAAAAAAAAATTCAGAGAAAATGCTCTGATACATATTCGAAAACTGAGATTGAGAAGATTGAAGCTGAATATTTCGCTTTGATTACTTAATTAAATCAATTACTGTCTATTACACTGTATATATAGACAAAAATGCTTAACAGACTAAGCAACAGTTAATTTAACAGAAATAACAAACTCGTATAACTGTTTTTAAACTAACTCCTAACAGCTGTAACTAACTCCCAACAGCTTTAACAGATGCCAGCTCCTTTACTGTGGCTTGCACCAGAAGTTAACAAATGCCAGCTCCGTTACTGTTGATGCTGAGGATGTATATTTGTTGCATGCATTGCTTGAGAATAGAACTGTACTGCTGGCTTCAATGTGGACATATATAATATGCAACTCAATAAGAATTGCCAAGGAAAATCATAAAAACCACCATAACAAGGGACATCAATGAGATTTTTAGGTAACAGCTTGCATAGCGACGCAGAGGTTTATAATGTTGGGAAAATAACCTACCGAAAATTCCTATAAAAAATTTAAGTATAATTCTATAGTCAGATTAAAAGTTGAGGTTTTTTTGAGTTATTTTAATCTGATGTGACTAGATCTTCTCTTGAGTATAGACCATCCCACTAGTGTTAGGTTATCCATATAATTTGCCAAGGATATATCTCATTAATTATAAAGATTCAAAAAACATCTGGTTACTTAAAATTACTTGTTATTGTATGTTTGACTACAATTCATCATCAAACATAGCAGCTTTTGAAAAGCCGCGATGACTTGAAATCACAGTGTCTAGACCCGACAAGCATGAGACATATATCACGATCTGATTTGAATTCCATGCTGTAATATTCACTTATGCGTGAAGTTAACAAATCAATACATTACTTTTATTTTCTTTGAAATGATTTCAGCTACAACATGGAGTGTTTCCCAAACTTCATTTTCTTTTCTCTTTTACAGAACAGGAACCAGATCGTTGATTCCAGTATCTTCGTAGCCTTCAGTTTTCCTCTGAACCCATTCATTAAAAATAAGTGGCCAAGTTGCATGGTTCATTACACTTGAAGGGAAAATTGTAAATATCTCTTGGCCAGCAAGGGTGCCTCCAACTGTAGAGGAGCCTAAGCAATTCCATAACAGTTACGAGTAGCATAAATTTTTTTTGGGAATTATACGAGTAGCACATAAATTAAATCATCAAAATCCTTTGATTTCCACTCTAAAGATTCTTGGAGACAGATTGGATTCTCTTCTTTTCGATTAGTTTTCTAAATCATTCTAGTCTGCACTGAAGAATGAAAACCCAAAAATCAAATCATCTAAAGATGCAGCGGGAGCATTGAAACCTCACAACACTACAAATCAAAGCTTTGGGTACTTTGAGTTGGGTGGGGTGCGCCAGGCCAATGCTATAGTGCAGCGCAAAGGCGACGCTCTCAAGAGCCCCAGTAGCAAGCTACTGTGATGGACTCTCCCCCTAAATAAATAAATTTAATATCGTGTGAGCCATTGGCTCACGTATCAGATATTAAACTGATAAGAACAGATACTAACTTGATCTTAGCCAAAGGCCGAGAAAGGTAATGATTGATTCAGGGCTAGTAAGCTTTCTTTTATAGTGCGTTCCTGCTTCTGCCCTTTGTTTTTTTCTGCGATATGGGAAGACAGAATACAGACTGGGCTTGTTTACTTCGCAGTATGCTTCTATTATTTCACCATGGGGCGTGAAACACAAGGCTGGCGACAAAAAGTTTTTGCGCTTGCCAAGTCCCCTGCACGGCTTGGGCAAAGCTAAGATCGTGCAGAGCCAATTATGCTTTTATACTGACCAAATTATACTGAACTAAGGAGCCAAAACTTCTTGTTTCCATGCAAGTTCTTGCCCCCTGCTTTCTAGCTTTTTTCCAATAACAAGATTAATAATTCTGGTGCATAAAGGTAGTTTTTATTAGCTAATATTTTCACACAGGTGAAGATATAACAATTTCTTGTTGTTTCAAGACAGAATAAATGGAGACACAAGGGAGGAAAACACATTTGATTGTCAAGACAGATAAAAATAGGCTTTTGTCTCTATATTACAAATAAATTTCTAGCTATTTTATCTATCTTTCTAAACAGGAGAAACATTGATGGAAGCAAGTTTAAAAGAAAATTACAACTTTCTCCTTAAATATTTCATAATTTTAATCTCTACCCTAGATTGGACAATTGATTTTAATTAACTTAAAAATTTAAGAAAGTTAATGGAGTTTTATTGTTTATGAACAATGAAGCTCCTATTTTTTATTTTTTTTTCAATTCAACCTTTCTTTTTCTTTATTTTCCTTGTTTTTTTCAATGTCATTATCCAATGCTTTTTTAAACACTCATTTAGGTTTTTTTTTTTTTTTTAACCGATCAAGTAAACTAAATCATATAAAAAGTCATATTAGGAGGTAGTTTTCTATTAACTGTCATTTCATGGATGATTAGTGTGGGTTTGATCAACACCGACATTCTCGTCAATGCCTATTTCATATTAATGGAAAAATACCCATCTATAATGGCATAAGCACTGAAAATTGATATATATATGTGTGTGTGTGTGTGAAATTTAGTGAATGAAAATTAATTAGCTTAAACAACGTGTCATACATTATCATTTTATAATGATAATTTAAATTACATCGCAATATTAATTTAATATTGAATGTAAGATGGATATCGGTGTTGCAAGGGATAACAATATTGAAGTAATATGATTAAACATATTTCTTAACTCGCTTATCTATATTATTGTAGTTCATCATATAATCCCATTAGGATTGAACTAAGGGTGGGTGGTCCTTAACAGGGATTTTTTCATGGGTTGAGATGTGAAGGACATGTTTTCTCAAGTAGCCATGTGTACTGTTATGTAATAGACTCAAAATAGTAGTGGTAAGATTTGCTGATGTAGAGAAAAAGAAATAATATTAATTATTATTATTATTATTATTATTATTATTATTATACTACATTTTAAAATGCATGGAACAAATATTGTGTATTTAATTATGGAAATAGACTCATTGCACTATAACTATATTATAGGTATAAAATGTTTGCACTGTAGATGATATTATAGCACCATAAGAACGTTGTCTTTGCTGTTTTTTAGTTAAAAAATGTTGCTGGAAAGCGTTGTCTTTTCTATTTATTGTGCCAAAAGCTATTGAATCTAGCTTGACAGCCACACCCACCGTTATTAGGTCTTGCTAGGCAGTCATGCCAATGCTATTGGGTACTGTGCAACACTAGTGTGGACGTTGTCTTTTCTCTTTGGGATTCCAAAAAGCTGCTGGGTGACGCTTGGTAGCCAGACCCAATGATCTTGGGTCTCGCCTTTAACGCCAAACCCAATAACCACCCTATAAACATAGAATTTTTGCACTATGGATGACACTTAAGCACTACGGAGGTGTTGTCTTTTGTTATTTTTTAGTCAAAAAGTGGTGTTAGAGGGCGTTGTTTTTTTTTTTTTGTTTTCTGTACCAAAGTTGTTGGGGGCTGGCTTGGTTAACAAACAAACATTAATAAGTCTGACTAGGCAGTCAAATCCAAATCACTTTTAAAAAGTGATGGATCTGGCTTAGCAGCCAGACCCAACATCTGTAAGCTATAATCAAGCTAGAATTAGACGATTGAAATGCAAAATTTCAATTTTTTGGGCTTTTAAGTTCAAGTTAAGCTTTTTCTCGTATGGCTCTGACCCCTTTTCATTTGATCATATAGGAAAAAGTTATGAGATTTCTTTGATCCAATCAAAGAATGGCATCTCTGATGCTTTGTATAAGTCTTCCATAGACCATAGGATTCTTAAATTAGACCTCATGATTGTGCAAAGACTCTTCCACAAGACTAGGGTTGTAAAGGGATGATGGAACCATCGCTCAAGAAACTCGACGACATATACTATGGGAATTAAAGTTCTCGATCTTTGGCCCTATTCCTAAAACAAATAACTATTATGTAATAATATAATAATTAGTATAATTCATCTGCGTTTAGCAGTGGGTCCATAAACAAAAAAAATTTCAAATGTAAAAATGCATGACTTGGGTTAAAGAGCACGAAATATATTTTGCATCATCACTATTTTTCATATAAAATATTTTTTACAGTAGCATCATGAATAGTGCATAGCATACTAGTGCCCAATACATTGGCAACTAATTTCTTTCCCTTTAATTTTTTCCTTTTAAAATATTTCCAATTGTATTTTTTTCTCTTTAAGTTTCTTTTCTTTCTCTAATTGAATTTTTTTTTCATACTATAAAGAGGAAATAAATTGATGTGAATTTTTTTATATTATATACAAATTGGGTGATGATAATTGTTTTTCATTTCACGTTACGTAGTTGAATTTTCTTATTAAAGCATGTGTTTGTTTTTGCGTATCAAAAATTCTTCAAAAAAACATTTGAAATTTTTTTTTTTTATGTTTTTACTTTTACTTCAAATTAATATCTTTTGATGTGATGATATAAAAAATAAATTTTAAAAAAAAAAATAGCAGCTCAATATAACCCCAACGTTATTGGGTTTTGCTAGGCTGCCAGATATTTTGAATTTTATTTTTTTTTGCCTCTTTAGATTTCTTTTCTTTTCTCTTATTTAATTTTTTTTATATGGTAAAGAGGAAGTAAATTAATGGGATTTTATATATTGTACAAAAGTTGGGTGATGATAATTATTTTTCATTTGAGGTTGGGTCGAATTTTCTTATTAAAGCATGTTTGTTTTTGCCTTTCAAAAATACTTTAAAAAAAAATTGAATTTTATTTTTTTGAATTCAAATTAATATTCTTGATGTTTTTTGTATTATTTTGATGTGATAATATAAAAAAGCATTGTCTTTTCTGTTTGTTATGCCAAAAGCTGCTAAGTCTGGCTTTGGTTGCCAAACCTGCCACTATTGGATCTGGCTCACAGTCAAATCCACCAAATCTTGGGTCAGGCTTGGGAAGCCAGACCCAACTTTTTAGGAGGGCCCAATAGCGTTGGGCCTTTGCTGGTTGTGGACATAGATTAATTACACTATGAACCACATTGTAAACAAAATGTTTGCACTATGGACAATATTATAGCACTAGCAGGAGTTGTTTTTTTGTTTTTTTTAATCAAAAAATATTATTGGATCTGGTTTGTTAGGATTCAATAGTTTTAGCAAGATCTAATAGCATTTGGTGGGCCTCCTAGTCAACATATTTTTGGTTGGTCTTCTGAAAAAGCAAAGTATAAAGCAATTGGTAATGCTCCTACAATATTATAATGGGGTCCAGTTTCTACTTCTTGAACTTGGAATTTCTACAACTGCTCATGTGGTGTGATCCGCCGATACTACCATTACATTTGAGAACTACATTACATTACCTTCATCCAAATCTACTGAAGTTTTAAAAATTTAATAATTGAACTTGTAAATGCACGGGCCTTACCCCGGAGGGAGCCCTTCCAGAAATTCTCGATGGCCTAGGCAAGACCTAGGCCAAAGAGGGGGTTTGGAAATAGTTTTCAACCAGCAATTGACGCGCCTCGGTTAGAACCTCACTAGCTGCGTCATTGCCCCAAGCGCAAAGATAATTAATAACCAGCAGGATCTTTTAGTTTTATACTAGTTTGGGACTCGGCTCCTGGTAAATATTTCGATGTGGGATTCAGATTGAGGTGGTTATTACAATGTTGTAGGAGACCACCTTTGTCCGATTTTCCTACCCTGTCTGGTCCTTCAGTATATAACGACGTAGTGGTGAGTCGTTCAATATTCTAAAGAAAAAGTAGATAAGAAAAACTATGCATGTTATATCAGATGTGGTAATAATAGAGGAAACGTTACATGTTTGAAAATGTCAACAAAAACCCCCATTCACAGACAAGTCTCTAAGATAATGAACATGCAAGACAGGTTCCAATGGCAGCATGAGGATTGAGAGAGTTAAAATCATTATCTATTTTCTGTTAACAATGGCCATGGCCTCTTCTAGGCTGTTTGCTTATCAGTAGTCAAATAACAGAGATTGTTAACCATTCTCAAGCTAATCGTAAAGGGTCCCCCTCAAAATTAACAATCTAAGAAAAAACAATATATATAGGGTAGGACTGCCCCAAGAATTTCCTCCTTCTCCACACTTACACCATTGTCAAGATTATGGCAAGATCTTTGATTTCAGGAATAGGAAAAAGAGGGTTTAATAGTCAGCAAAATACCATAAAATCAATAAGAAAAACACAAACAGGTAAAGAGAAGCACCTAAATAAACATCGAAAGAAAAAAAGCAGCATAGAGGTGTGTGTTCCAAGAAGTTCCTGAACATGAGTTGGGGGATGAAGTTCAAAGTAAAGAACTTTACTGTCTCCCAACCATCAATGACTTGCTTTCAGTCGATCCATCACAAACTACAAATCAAAGCATTGGATTTGTTCTCTGTATCATTCTAGTCTGCAATTAGTTACAGAAACATGAAGAACCCAGACAAGCATAGAACCCGCACAAACTACAAGTTAAAACAATGGAACTAGAGTTGGTGGGGTGCGCCAGGCCAATGCTATAGTACAGCGCAAAGGCGACTATCGAGAGCCCCAGTAGCAAGCTACTGTGATGGTCCCTCCCCCTAAAAAAATAAATTTAATATCGTGTGAGCCATCGGCCCACGTATCAGATATTAAACTGATAAGAACAGATACTACACTTGATCTTAGCCAAAAGGCCGAGAAAGGTATGACTGACTCAGAGCTAGTAAGCTTTGTTTTATAGTGCGCTCCTGCTTGTGCCCTTTGTTTTTTCTGCTATATGGGACGACAGAATGCAGACTGGGCTTGTTACTTCGCAATATGCTTCTATTATTTCACCAAGGGGCGTGAAACACAAGGCTGGCGACAAAAAGTTTTTGCGCTTGCCAAGTCCCCTGCACGGCGGAGAATGATGTGCTCTCTTAGTCTTGGGCAAAGCTAAGAGTGCAGAGCCGATTATGCTTTTATATTGACCAAATTATACTGAACTAAGGAGCCAAAACAAGATTTATAATTCTGGTGCATAAAGGTAGTTTTTAGCTAATATTCTCACACGATGAAGATATATAACAATTTCTTGTTGTTTGATCAAGACAGAATAAATGGAGACACAAGGGAGGAAAACACACACACACGTATACATGTGTGTGTGTGTAAAGATAGATAACTTGATCTCTCTCTGTCTCTCTCAATGGGTCTAGTAATTTTGATTGGGTTGGGTAGTGTTGAAGATGAAAGTCTACTAATAGTTTTATACTAACTTTTTTAGGTAAAATAATAATAATAAAAAATAACACATGGTGAAATTTTGATTGATAGAAATTTTTTGTTTCTATAAATGCTTTATTGAGACAAGTTCATATGCATTTAAAAATAAAGGTGCATCTCTCAAAAACATGATTAGGAGAATTTTATACTTTGCATGTATTTCTCCTTAAGGAATTTGTTAACACTGACAGCCAGAAGATGGTGCAAAGTTTCAGTAACTCGGTAGTACTTGGTTGCGCTACCAAAGCTCTCACATGACCTTTTAAAATGCATCAAATCTGACTGGAGGTAGGTTCCACTAGAAATACTTTTGGACCATCATTCTGTTGTTATATGGGGCTTTTGAAGCCTCATATTCATGCTTCGTTATGTCTGCAGGGTAACCCATAGATCATATATAATATTTTCTACAGTATTACGAATTTACACTAGCCAAGGGCTCTCAAATCCAGAATTGTCAAGGAAAATCATAAAAACTGCTGAAATTAGAGGCATCAATGAGATTTTCTATATCTATAGATTTGACGGCCTGCGCAGTGACACAGTGTTTAACATAGAGAAAATAGCTTTTAAAAACTCCTGTAAAAATTTGAGTGAAGTCCAATGATCGGATCAAAAGATAGAATTCATTGAAACCTCACACACTACAAATCAAAGCTTTGGGTACTTGAGTTGGTGGGGTGCGCCAGGCCAATGCTATAGTGCAGCGCAAAGGCGACGCTCTCAAGAGCCCCAGTAGCAAGCTACTGTGATGGACTCTCCCCCTAAATAAATAAATTTAATATCGTGTGAGCCATTGGCTCACGTATCAGATATTAAACTGATAAGAACAGATACTACACTTGATCTTAGCCAAAAGGCCGAGAAAGGTATGATTGATTCAGGGCTAGTAAGCTTTCTTTTATAGTGCGTTCCTGCTTCTGCCCTTTGTTTTTTCTGCGATATGGGAAGACAGAATACAGACTGGGCTTGTTACTTCGCAGTATGCTTCTATTATTTCACCATGGGGCGTGAAACACAAGGCTGGCGACAAAAAGTTTTTGCGCTTGCCAAGTCCCCTGCACGGCTTGGGCAAAGCTAAGATCGTGCAGAGCCAATTATGCTTTTATACTGACCAAATTATACTGAACTAAGGAGCCAAAACTTCTTGTTTCCATGCAAGTTCTTGCCCCCTGCTTTCTAGCTTTTTTCCAATAACAAGATTAATAATTCTGGTGCATAAAGGTAGTTTTTATTAGCTAATATTTTCACACAGTGAAGATATAACAATTTCTTGTTGTTTCAAGACAGAATAAATGGAGACACAAGGGAGGAAAACACATTTGATTGTCAAGACAGATAAAAATAGGCTTTTGTCTCTATATTACAAATAATTTCTAGCTATTTATCTATCTTTCTAAACAGGAGAAACATTGATGGAAGCAAGTTAAAAGAAAATTACAACTTTCTCCTTAAATATTTCATAATTTTAATCTCTACCCTAGATCTGGACAATTGATTTTAATTAACTTAAAAATTTAAGAAAGTTAATGGAGTTTTATTGTTTATGAACAATGAAGCTCCTATTTTTTATTTTTTTTCAATTCAACCTTTCTTTTTCTTTATTTTCCTTGTTTTTTCAATGTCATTATCCAATGCTTTTTAACACTCATTTAGGATTTTTTTTTTTTTTTTAACCGATCAAGTAAAACTAAATCATATAAAAAAGTCATATTTAGGAGGTAGTTTTCTATTAACTGTCATTTCATGGATGATTAGTGTGGGTTTGATCAACACCGACATTCTCGTCAATGCCTATTTCATATTAATGGAAAAATACCCATCTATAATGGCATAAGCACTGAAAATTGAATATATATATGTGTGTGTGTGTGTGTGAAATTTAGTGAATGAAAATTAATTAGCTTAAACAACGTGTCCATACATTATCATTTTATAATGATAATTTAAATTACAATCGCAATATTAATTTAATATTGAATGTAAGATGGATATCGGTGTTTGCAAGGGATAACAATATTGAAGTAATAATGATTAAAACATATTTCTTAACTCGCTTATCTATATTATTGTAGTTCATCATATAAATCCCATTAGGATTGACTAAGGGTGGTGGTCCTTAACAGGGATTTTTCATGGGTTGAGATGTGAAGGACATGTTTTCTCAAGTAGCCATGTGTACTGTTATGTAATAGACCTCAAAATAGTAGTGGTAAGATTTGCTGATGTAGAGAAAAAGAAATAATATTAATTATTAATTATTATTATTATTATTATTATTATTATACTACATTTTAAAATGCATGGAACAAATATTGTGTATTTATTATGGAAATAGACTCATTGCACTATAACTATATTATAGGTATAAAATGTTTGCACTGTAGATGATATTATAGCACCATAAGAACGTTGTCTTTGCTGTTTTTTTGTTAAAAAATGTTGCTGGAAAGCGTTGTCTTTTCTATTTATTGTGCCAAAAGCTATTGAATCTAGCTTGACAGCCACACCCACCGTTATTAGGTCTTGCTAGGCAGTCATGCCCAATGCTATTGGGTACTGTGCAACACTAGGTGGACGTTGTCTTTTCTCTTTGGGATTCCAAAAGCTGCTGGGTGACGCTTGGTAGCCAGACCCAATGATCTTGGGTCTCGCTTTAACGCCAAACCCAATAACCACCTATAAACATAGAATTTTTGCACTATGGATGACACTTAAGCACTACGGAGGTGTTGTCTTTGTTATTTTTTAGTCAAAAAGTGGTGTTAGAGGGCGTTGTTTTTTTTTTTTGTTTTCTGTACCAAAAGTTGTTGGGGGCTGGCTTGGTAACCAAACCAAACATTAATAAGTCTGACTAGGCAGTCAAATCCAAATCACTTTTAAAAAGTGATGGATCTGGCTTAGCAGCCAGACCCAACATCTGTAAGCTATAATCAAGCTAGAATTAGACGATTGAAATGCAAAATTTCAATTTTTGGGCTTTTAAGTTCAAGTTAAGCTTTTTCTCGTATGGCTCTGACCCCTTTCATTTGATCATATAGGAAAAGTTATGAGATTTCTTTGATCCAATCAAAGAATGGCATCTCTGATGCTTTGTATAAGTCTTCCATAGACCATAGGATTCTTCATTAGACCTCATGATTGTGCAAAGACTCTTCCACAAGACTAGGTTGTAAAGGGATGATGGAACCATCGCTCAAGAAACTCGACGACATATACTGGGAATTAAAGTTCTCGATCTTTGGCCCTATTCCTAAAACAAATAACTATTATGTAATAATATAATAATTAGTATATTCATCTGCGTTTAGCAGTGGGTCCATAACAAAAAAAATTTCAAATGTAAAAATGCATGACTTGGGTTAAAAGCACGAAATATATTTGCATCATCACTATTTTCATATAAAATATTTTTTACAGTAGCATCATGAATAGTGCATAGCATACTAGTGCCCAATACATTGGCAACTAATTTCTTTCCCTTTAATTTTTTCCTTTTAAAATATTTCCAATTGTATTTTTTTTCCTCTTTAAGTTTCTTTTCTTTTCTCTAATTGAATTTTTTTCATACTATAAAGAGGAAATAAATTGATGTGAATTTTTTTATATTATATACAAATTGGGTGATGATAATTGTTTTTCATTTCACGTTACGTAGTTGAATTTTCTTATTAAAGCATGTTTGTTTTTGGCGTATCAAAAAATTCTTCAAAAAAAACATTTGAATTTTTTTTTTTATGTTTTACTTTACTTCAAATTAATATCTTTTGATGTGATGATATAAAAAATAAATTTTAAAAAAAATAGCAGCTCAATATAAACCCAACGTTATTGGGTTTTGCTAGGCTGCCAGATATTTTGAATTTTTATTTTTTTTGCCTCTTTAGATTTCTTTTCTTTTCTCTTATTTAATTTTTTTTTATATGGTAAAGAGGAAGTAAATTAATGGGATTTTATATATTGTACAAAAGTTTGGGTGATGATAATTATTTTTCATTTGAGGTTGGGTTCGAATTTTCTTATTAAAGCATGTTTTGTTTTTGCCTTTCAAAAATACTTTAAAAAAAAAAAATTGAATTTTATTTTTTTGAATTCAAATTAATATTCTTGATGTTTTTGTATTATTTTGATGTGATAATATAAAAAAGCATTGTCTTTTCTGTTTGTTATGCCAAAAGCTGCTAAGTCTGGCTTGGTTGCCAAACCTGCCACTATTGGATCTGGCTCACAGTCAAATCCACCAATCTTGGGTCAGGCTTGGAAGCCAGACCCAACTTTTTAGGAGGGCCCAATAGCGTTGGGCTTTGCTGGTTGTGGACATAGATTAATTACACTATGAACCACATTGTAAACAAAATGTTTGCACTATGGACAATATTATAGCACTAGCAGGAGTTGTTTTTTGTGTTTTTTTAATCAAAAAATATTATTGGATCTGGTTTGTTAGGATTCAATAGTTTAGCAAGATCTAATAGCATTTGGTGGGTCCTCCTAGTCAACATATTTTTGGTTGGTCTTCTGAAAAAGCAAAGTATAAAGCAATTGGTAATGCTCCTACAATATTATAATGGGTCCAGTTTCTACTTCTTGAACTTGGAATTTCTACAACTGCTCATGTGGTGTGATCCGCCGATACTACCATTACATTTGAGAACTACATTACATTACCTTCATCCAAAATCTACTGAAGTTTTAAATTTAATAATTGAACTTGTAAATGCAGGGCCTTACCCCGGAGGGAGCCCTTCCAGAAATTCTCGATGGCCTAGGCAAGACCTAGGCCAAAGAGGGGGTTTGGAAATAGTTTTCAACCAGCAATTGACGCGCCTCGGTTAGAACCTCACTAGCTGCGTCATTGCCCCAAGCGCAAAGATAATTAATAACCAGCAGGATCTTTTAGTTTTATACTAGTTTGGGACTCGGCTCCTGGTAAATATTTCGATGTGGGATTCAGATTGAGGTGGTTATTACAATGTTGTAGGAGACCACCTTTGTCCGATTTTCCTACCCTGTCTGGTCCTTCAGTATATAACGACGTAGTGGTGAGTCGTTCAATATTCTAAAGAAAAAGTAGATAAGAAAAACTATGCATGTTATATCAGATGTGGTAATAATAGAGGAAACGTTACATGTTTGAAAATGTCAACAAAAACCCCCATTCACAGACAAGTCTCTAAGATAATGAACATGCAAGACAGGTTCCAATGGCAGCATGAGGATTGAGAGAGTTAAAATCATTATCTATTTTCTGTTAACAATGGCCATGGCCTCTTCTAGGCTGTTTGCTTATCAGTAGTCAAATAACAGAGATTGTTAACCATTCTCAAGCTAATCGTAAAGGGTCCCCCTCAAAATTAACAATCTAAGAAAAAACAATATATATAGGGTAGGACTGCCCCAAGAATTTCCTCCTTCTCCACACTTACACCATTGTCAAGATTATGGCAAGATCTTTGATTTCAGGAATAGGAAAAAGAGGGTTTAATAGTCAGCAAAATACCATAAAATCAATAAGAAAAACACAAACAGGTAAAGAGAAGCACCTAAATAAACATCGAAAGAAAAAAAGCAGCATAGAGGTGTGTGTTCCAAGAAGTTCCTGAACATGAGTTGGGGGATGAAGTTCAAAGTAAAGAACTTTAACTGTCTCCCAACCCATCAATGACTTGCTTTTCAGTCGATCCATCACAAACTACAAATCAAAGCATTGGATTTGTTCTCTGTATCATTCTAGTCTGCAATTAGTTACAGAAACATGAAGAACCCAGACAAGCATAGAACCCGCACAAACTACAAGTTAAAACAATGGAACTAGAGTTGGTGGGGTGCGCCAGGCCAATGCTATAGTACAGCGCAAAGGCGACTATCGAGAGCCCCAGTAGCAAGCTACTGTGATGGTCCCTCCCCCTAAAAAAATAAATTTAATATCGTGTGAGCCATCGGCCCACGTATCAGATATTAAACTGATAAGAACAGATACTACACTTGATCTTAGCCAAAAGGCCGAGAAAGGTATGACTGACTCAGAGCTAGTAAGCTTTGTTTTATAGTGCGCTCCTGCTTGTGCCCTTTGTTTTTTCTGCTATATGGGACGACAGAATGCAGACTGGGCTTGTTACTTCGCAATATGCTTCTATTATTTCACCAAGGGGCGTGAAACACAAGGCTGGCGACAAAAAGTTTTTGCGCTTGCCAAGTCCCCTGCACGGCGGAGAATGATGTGCTCTCTTAGTCTTGGGCAAAGCTAAGAGTGCAGAGCCGATTATGCTTTTATATTGACCAAATTATACTGAACTAAGGAGCCAAAACAAGATTTATAATTCTGGTGCATAAAGGTAGTTTTTAGCTAATATTCTCACACGATGAAGATATATAACAATTTCTTGTTGTTTGATCAAGACAGAATAAATGGAGACACAAGGGAGGAAAACACACACACACGTATACATGTGTGTGTGTGTAAAGATAGATAACTTGATCTCTCTCTGTCTCTCTCAATGGGTCTAGTAATTTTGATTGGGTTGGTAGTGTTGAAGATGAAAGTCTACTAATAGTTATACTAACTTTTTTAGGTAAAAATAATAATAAAAAAATAACACATGGTGAAATTTTGATTGATAGAAATTTTTGTTTCTATAAATGCTTTATTGAGACAAGTTCATATGCATTTAAAAATAAAGGTGCATCTCTCAAAAACATGATTAGGAGAATTTTATACTTTGCATGTATTTCTCCTTAAGGAATTTGTTAACACTGACAGCCAGAAGATGGTGCAAAAGTTTCAGTAACTCGGTAGTACTTGGTTGCGCTACCAAAGCTCTCACATGACCTTTTAAAATGCATCAAATCTGACTGGAGGTAGGTTCCACTAGAAATACTTTTGGACCATCATTCTGTTGTTATATGGGGCTTTTGAAGCCTCATATTCATGCTTCGTTATGTCTGCAGGGGTAACCCCATAGATCATATATAATATTTTCTACAGTATTACCGAATTTACACTAGCCAAGGGCTCTCAAATCCAGAATTGTCAAGGAAAATCATAAAAACTGCTGAAATTAGAGGCATCAATGAGATTTTCTATATCTATAGATTTGACGGCCTGCGCAGTGACACAGTGTTTAACATAGAGAAAATAGCTTTTAAAAACTCCTGTAAAAATTTGAGTGAAGTCCAATGATCGGATCAAAAGATAGAATTCTTTTAACTTGTTATTCTGATCTGGCGTGACTAGACTCCTTCTTAGTGGTATGGGAAGAGCATGAACTTTGAAAGCATGAAAATCAGATTTAGTGGACCCTTGTGTAGACCTAAAAGGAAACGTTAATTCATCAAATTTTACATGCAGAGAGATATATATATGCGACCTATTTGCATGTTTAAACATTAATACCCTTTGTGATGTGTAGAGTATAACAGGAACACACAACATACATATTTGTAGTCCAATTTAAACCTTCCAAAAGGAGTAAGTAATGGGTAACATGTACACCCAAAAACTCGTAGAAGAGTATAAGATGGCAGTGATCCAAAAACAAGCTCATAAAGAGACTTGTTACCAAGAATAGAAGTTGGAAGCCAATTGATAAGAAATATTGCATGCAATTGTGAATGCAACTGTCCAAAATCATGGTGAAATGAAGGCATGTGCCATTAATGTTAAACCAGCATCCACAATAAGCCAATGCCGACATTCGGCCAATTCATTTTGCTCTGGTGTACCGGGACATGATAATTTGCGAATAATGCCATGGGATACAAAACAATCTTGTAAACCCCGGTTTACAAATTCTCCGCCACCATCACTTTGAATTATTTTTACACAAGTATTGAATTGGTTAACCATTCGCTGAAGAAATGCAGGAAATATCATGGCAACAACAAATTTACAAGCCATAGGAAAGTGTCATACATATCGAGAATATTCATCGACAATGATTAAATAAAATTAAAACCTATCATAGGAGGGGATTAAGGCAGGTTCCCACACATAGGTATGAAGAGTATGGAAAAAGGTAGTAGCATATGTTTTTTGAGAGCTAAATGGTAACTTTGTTGATTTGCCCAAAAACCAACAATGTTAGTCAGAAATGATAAACATAAAAGTTAAAGAAATGAGGCCAAGTCGAGCATACCACAAGTTGCTAAGTGCTTTAGTTAATAGCAGACCAACTGAAGAACTTGAATGCTGTCGTAACTGGATTGGATACAAGCCATCAATCATTGAGCCCTTAAGTAGCACCTGTTTCGTTCTCATGTTCTTAAGAAGAAAGCTTTAAGGATAAAATATAAAATAATAGTTATGTTCCTTTGTTAGTTGAGAGATTGATAGCAATTTCTTTTTAATATCAGGGAAGATAAGAACATTATTGAGTGTGATATCAGTAGCAAGTAGTGAGACGTGTCCAATACCAGATATTTGTAATCCATTTCCATTAATTAACAACCATAACAGAATCATTTCCAAGATAACAATGAATACCTTGTACTTCACTTGTATCAGATGTCATATGATGATTTGCTCCAGTGTTGGGGTACCGAGTTTCCTCTCTAGTATGGGCAACTTGGAGTGCAACAAAAACTTTGAATTGTTATGCTTCCTCATTTGAGGCAAAGCATCCATCTGCTTTATGATTCGGGCCTCCACATCAAAAATAGGTTATGCCTCCACGTTTGCAACCAGCACAGTGTCCACCATGATTTGTGAATGTTTGAGTGAGTTCCGGAATTACCTTTAGTTGAGCGTGAAGAACGAGCATCTTTCTATTGGGATTGAGAAGTAGTCTGGTTGTGCGTAATATTACAACCACAAGAACCATGAGTTCCACAAGACTTTGTATTGGTTTTACCACGATTTGTGTAAAATGCAATGTTAGGAGAAGTCACCCATGCTGCTTAAAGGCGAATTTCAAAATCACGTAGTTTGTCAATGACCCCCTCAAGAAACTATCCCAAGCATGTAAGGCTGCTACTATAAAATCAAACTCAAATCCTAAGACTTGATGAATACATATAATGAACTCACCGTCATCTATTGGCTTACCCGCACCTCGAAGAGACAAGGCCAGAGATTTGGCCTTGTGCAGATAATCTTCTAAAGAAGAACTGTCTTTGTTGAGCAACTGCAACTCGCCCTTCATCTGTTGAAGATGATCCCCAGTATGACTACCATAAAGAGTCTCCAAAACATGCCAAGCATCATGAGAGGATTCATTATTGATGACTTGGGACAGGGGACCATTAGACAGGTAGTGCGCAACCACATAACTGCCGCTGGGTTGATTCAAGACACACCATCTTCACTGATGATGGTTTGGGACGGGCAAGGAACCTGATTTTGCACATAACCGAGAAGACCATTTCTACGCACAATGGGAATGACTTCGGCTTTTCATAAAAGATAATTGGTGGAGGCTAGCTTAATAGAGATATCAGGTAAATGAGGAGAAGAAGGTGGAAATTCAAGAGAATTTGACACAGGTGGGATCGAAGAGGTAGAAGACTCCATCATTGGTGGTACCTCTGGAAGCTATGATACTGTGTAGGAAAACTAACCTACCTTTTTTTAGTATTGTATTCATCTTAAATAGAAATTACAAGCGTGAGTAACGGTTATGTACAGCTGACATCATGGCTTTCTATTGTGCAATACATGGAAATATAATCACTGCCTATTATGCTGAACATGGAAAGTAGTAACGTATACAAAACAGAGTAAGGAATTAAATATGAGAGGAAGTCAAGGAGATAGGATCATGGTTGACAGAATGTATCTCTTCATATTTTTAATAGGATACTTTGAAATGCCAAAATAAAAGTACAGAGCAATGCAGCACAAAAACAAACGAATATGAAAACCTCGGCTGAAACCTCAGAGAAAGCATGGACTCCAAATATCCAAATCCATAGACATCTACTTGGAAGATAATACATGCAAAGTATAAAACGTGTGTGCATTGAGAGGAACTGAAAAAATCCAACTAAAAAAAAAAGAAACATGGCAAAAAACACTAATTTGGTGATGAGAAGTTGAATGCAAAAACACCAGATATAGTGAAAATTAAAGTTTTATCCCAACACATACAAAGGTATGGATATTCGAAGAAGGTATGTTTTCCGTGAATAGTGACCATTAAGGCAGATATTGTGATTTGTGAATGCTGAGCAGAGAATATATTTGGGAAAGCTCCAATTCCTTTCAAGATCCAGCAGACTCTGCAAAACTATTTTTTTAATCATAATCTACCAATATTCTAAAGAAAAAGTAGATAAGAAAAACTATGCATGTTATATCAGATGTGGTAATAATGGAGGAAACGTTACATGTTTGAAAATCACAACAAAAACCCAATTCACAGACACGTCTCTAAGATAATGAACATGCAAGACAGGTTCCAATGGCAGCATGAGGATTGAGAGAGAGTGAAAATCATTATCTATTTTCTGTTAACAATGGCATGGCCTCTTCTAGGTTGTTTGCTTATCAGTAGTCAGATAACAGAGATTGTTAACCATTCTCAAGCTAATCGTAAATGGTTTACTCAAAATTAACAATCTAAGAAAAAAAAAATACTAGTATATATATAGGGTAGGACTGCCCCAAGAATTTCCTCCTTCTCCACACATACATCATTGTCAAGATTATGGCAAGATCTTTGATTTAGTGTATAGGAAAAGGAGGGTTTAATAGTCAGCAAAATACCATAAAATCAATAAGAAAAACTAAAGAAAACAGGTAAAGAGAAGCACCTAAATATGGGACGAAGTTCAAAGTAGAGAACTTCACTGTCTCCCAACCATCAATGGCTTGCTTTCAATCGATCCATCCCAAACCACAAATCAAAGAATTGGAATTGTTCTCTGAATCATTCTAGTCTGTCATTGGTTACTGAAACATGAAGAACCCGCGAACTACAAATCAAAGCTTTGGATACTAGAGTTGGTGGGGTGCGCCAGGCCAATGCTACAGTGCAGCGCAAAGGCGACGATCGAGAGCCCCAGTAGCAAGCTACTGTGATGGACCCTCCCCCTAAAAAAAATAAATTTAATATCGTGTGAGCCATTGGCCCACGTATCAGATATTAAACTGATAAGAACAGATACTACACTTGATCTTAGCCAAAAGGCCGAGAAAGGTATGATTGATTCAGGGCTATTAAGCTTTGTTTTATAGTGTGCTCCTGCTTCTGCCCTTTGTTATTTTTGCCATGTGGGACGACAGAATACAGACTGGGCTTGTTACTTCGCAAATTGCTTCTATTATTTCACCATGGGGCGTGAAACACAAGGCTGGCGACAAAAAGTTTTGCACGGCTTGGGCAAAGCTAAGAGTGCGGAGCCAATTATGCTTTTATACTGACCAATTTCTTGCCTACTGCTTTCTAGCTCATCTTTCAGTTTTTTTTCCAATAACAAGATTAATAATTCTGGTGCATAAAGGTAGTTTTTAGCTAATATTCTCACACAGTGAAGATATAACAATTTCTTGTTTCAAGACAGAATAATTGGAGACACAAGGGAGGAAAACACATTTGATTGTCAAGACAGATAAAAATAGGTTTTTGTCTCTATATTACAATTAATTTCTAGCTAATTTTAATCCCTGCCCTTCCGTTCAGATCTGTACAATTGATTTTAATTAACTTACAAATTTTCCCCTCTATAGTTGAAAACTAAAAAATATAGAAGAATTTTTTAACCAAACAAATACAGAAATATAAACAAGGGAGAGAATGAGAGACCGTATGAAATTTATCATAATTTAATTAAATTATCTTCTTGGTAATCTATTAACTTTTTTCCATCATTAATCCAACGTTGTTGCGAATATCATGTGAAAGTGCTTTAAATTATAATTGAGTGGATCTTAGGTTTAGCTCGCTTAGGCAAAAATCTCATTTGATATCAATGGTAGTGCCTATAGACATAACCTTTATCTAAAATATTCTTTCAAAAAAATAAGCTGTTTTTTTTATTCTTTTCTTGGATTTGGTATATAATGACTTGACTTATTTGTTAAATCAAGCTAAGATTTGTGCTTCGCAAAAACACAAACTTAGGCATATATTGCGCAGCGAGATTCAATGATTTAATACTTTAAATAATACATTTGATTTGTCTTTAAAATGTTGTTGAAGAACTCTTATGAGGCGTTTAGGCTTGATTCAACAGAGCCTCGTTCTTTGTAAACTTCAACGTAAATGAAGGAGATTTGAGATCTTTTGAGAGAGCTTCTTTACTTAAAGAGCTTGTCTTGAAGAAGATATTTTGTTGAAGAACTCTATGGGGCGTTTATGCTTGATCCAATAGAGATTTGTTATTTGTAGATTTCAAGCATAGATGAAGGAAGCTTGAAAGTTTCTAAGAGAGCTTCCTTACTTAAATCGTAAAATCATAAAATCACAAGAAAAATATTTTAACTAATTATATATTGATAATTTCAGTCAAGTAGTAAATAATAATATGACACAATTAAAATAAAAGTAAAATAAACAATACAAATATCCAAACACCTTAGAATACACAATTCAAAAAAAAATTCATACATGGTTTAAATAACTTAAAAATATAATATAATACAATTATGTTCATAAAATTTCATTAACTAAAAATTAACAAATCTAAAACAAACAATATGTTCAAGAATCAATATATACATCAACAAGGATGTATAGTGTAGAGAGTTACAAAATACAAAAAAGAAAAAGCATACACATATGGTTAAATTCCTGATTGAATCAAGTTGAGTGAAGTTAAATAATCTATTAAAACTATGATTGAATCAACCTGATTTTATTGTGTTAATATTTTATATGGTTAAATTAGAAATTCAATTCTAAATTAAACTTTCAAGTCATCACATAATGAAATGTAAAATTAAACTTTCAATTACAGATTGTGGAGTGGAGTGTCGGGGGACTCGAATAGGAAGACAGTAAATTTTTGAACTTTTGTTAAGCTCGTAAAATTGGTCCAATTTTACCAGTTTGACCAAGTTTGACCGATTTTGAGTTTTTAACCTAATTTTACACATTATATATATGTTGACTCATAAAATCGTACAACTTGCGATTTTAACAACAATGATTAGAAGTACTTTGCGACCATGATTTTGTTGTTATACAGGACTTCCAAAGCCTCAAATTCATGCTTTGTTATGTCTGCAGGGATACCCCCATAAATCATAGATAATACTTTATAGAGTATTACAAAGAATTTATGCTAGCCAAGGGCTCCCAAATCTGGAATTGCCAAGGAAAATCACAAAAATTATCAAAACCGAGGGTGTCGATGAGATTTTTGATATCTAAAGATTTAACGATCCGTGTGGCAACACAATAACTAATGTGGGGAAAATAGCCTTCAAAAACTCCTGTAAATATTTGAGTGCAGTCCAACAGTCGAATCAAACATTAAGGTTTTTTTAAGCTATTATACTTGTTTAGCGTGACCATTCCCTTTTTAAATCTAGACCTATCACACTTAATTATAAATGTTTCGGCTAGGCTATTCATGCAATTTGTTGATGATAGATCATCATCTAATTATAATAGACTTATATTTAATTGCTCAGAATCACCCGTTCGTTACCATAAGGCCGATTACATCAATTCCTCATCACAAAGCAGCTTTGAGAAGCCGCGATGACTTGAAATCAACAGTGTCTAGACCGACAAGCATGAGACTTGTATCATGATCTGATTTCAATTCCATGCTGTAATATCCACTTATGCGTGAAGTTAACAAATCAATACATTACTTTTTATTTTCTTTGAAATGATTTCAGCTACAACATGGAGTGTTTCCCAAACTTCATTTTCTTTTCTCTTTTACAGAACAGGAACCAGATCGTTGATTCCAGCATCTCCGTAGCCTTCAGTTTTCCTCTGAACCCATTCATTCAAAATAAGTGGCCAAGTTGCATGGTTCATTGCACTTGAAGGGAAATTTGTAAATATCTCTTGACCAGCAAGGGTGCCTCCAACTGTTAGCCACTCCTGAGTAGTGGAGCCTAGCAATTCCATGAACAGTTACACAACAACAATCCATACTGCATTTCAAGTCTTTGATTTTCTACTATGAGTAGCATAAATTAAATCAACAAAATCCTTTGATTTTCTCCTCGAAAGATTCTTGGAAACAGATTGGATTCTCTTCCTTTCGATATGAAGCATGAAAAACCCTAACAATCAAATCATCTAAAGATGCAGTGGAGCATTGAAACCTCACACACTACAAATCAAAGCTTTGGGTACTTGAGTTGGTGGGGTGCGCCAGGCCAATGCTATAGTGCAGCGCAAAGACGACGCTCGAGAGCCCCAGTAGCGAGCTACTGTGATGGACTCTCCCCTTAAAAAAATAAATTTAATATCGTGTGAGCCATTGGCCCACGTATCAGATATTAAACTGATAAGAACAGATACTACACTTGATCTTAGCCAAAAGGCCGAGAAAGGTATGATTGATTCAGAGCTCGTAAGCTTTGTTTTATAGTGTGCTCCTGCTTCTGCCCTTTGTTATTTTTTCCATATGGGACGATAGAATACAGACTGGGGCTTGTTACTTCGTAATATGCTTCTATTATTTCACCAAGGGGCGTCAAAACAAAAGGGTGGCGACAAAAAGTTTTTGCGCTTGCCAAGTCCCCTGCACGGCGGAGAATGAGGTGCTCTCTTAGTCTTGGGCAAAGCTAAGAGTGCAGGGCCAATTATGCTTTTATAATGACCAAATTATACTGAACTAAGGAGCCAAAACTTCTTGTTTCCATGCAATTTCTTGCCAGTTATGCTTTCTAGCTCATCCTTCAGTTTTTTCCAATAACAAGATTAATAATTCTGGTGCATAAAGGTAGTTAATATTCTCACTCGATGAAGATAAAACAATTTCTTGTTGTTTCAAGACAGAATAAATGGAGACACAAGGGAGCTAGGAAACACATTTGTAAGTCCGACAAAATATTGTATGGTTTCTTGACTTCTAATTATTTGAATTCTCATCCAATCAAACCATAGGAGTCAAGTTAGAGGAATCCATTCTACCTTTGTATAATGAATATAATGCCAATTGAGCAGTCTTCATGTCATCCGTCAAAATTTCAGAATTGTAAGGCAATTTCAGGGTGTTCAAAGACACTGAACCTGTTTGATAGCCTCACCGAAAGACCACAAATCCAAACCTAATGAAAAGCAATGGAAAATTGTACAATGTATGAAACCTGGTGACAGGGGAGCCGGTGACTGAAGCCCCGGTGAACAGCGGCCGTAACTATAACGGTCCTAAGAGAGCGAAATTCCTTGTCAGGCAAGTTCCAGCCCACACGAAAGGCGTAATGATCTGGGCACTGTCTACTCTATTTATAGTCAAATGATCTGATACTAACTATACATTTAGAACAAAATGACATAAACTTAAGCTTCTAAACTTACTCACTTTTACCCATCCGCTCTTCTCCTGACCGATTGGAGGAAGGGAAGCGAGACTCGACTGTTAATGACCCAGTGGGGATCGACTGTTAAGGAGAGAGAGGGAAGCACAAGGTTGGTGACCCGGGGGAAAGCGAATGCAGATCTCACGCACGCAAAGTGAAATCTCAAGATTCAGATTGGGTTTGTGTTCGGTGTGGAGTAGATAGGGCTATTCCTGAGCAAGGCTATTCAGTAAAGGCGACGCCCGAACCATGCTCCAACAACGTAGCAGAATACAGGCTGATTGCAATTAGTGGTCAATCAAATGAAAGACATACTCTAAGTTAATTAAGAGTTGATAATTTGAACTTAGAAATGCAGGGCTTTACCCCGGAGGGAGCCCTTCCAGAAATTCTCGATGGCCTAGGCAAGACCTAGGCCAAAGAGGGGGTTTGGAAATAGTTTTCAACCAGCAATTGACGCGCCTCGGTTAGAACCTCACTAGCTGCGTCATTGCCCCAAGCGCAAAGATATCATCCCTCTTCTTTGAGCTTGAAACTTATAGGCACTTGAGCCTTGCAGTTTCTCTCCCTTTCGATGTGGGATTTAAGTTATCAATCCTTATTCCACTGAGTCATTGACTAGACCACCATATAAATTTTGCTTTGTTAAGAAATCTTATGCATCATACAACGTAAATTCATGGGGCACCAAAATCGAGCCCACCAAGAGGAGTTAAGGTGCTCCATCAAAACCAAACCCATGAAGAAGAATGAAAGGGCTGCAAAATGAGCCCAATAAGAGGGAAATAAAGGCTCAAAATTGGGCCCAATAAAAGTAAAAGAAAGCTAGCGGTGTTCAACCGCCACACCAAAACCGACATGTGCCGTCCCAAATGAAAGAGAATGGTATATCGCTTCCAATGCCTCAGAAAAGGTGAGTTTTTGTTTATAGAGAGATTACACACGGCGTCTGAAAGGTGTGAACCACTTTTACACGCACCAATTATTTTTTAATTATATAATGTATTTATTCAAACATCAAATAAACTCAAGTCAACCAGATAATAATTAAAAAAAACTATTGACTATTATAAAAATATAAAAAATCTCTAAATACTAGTTTTCAAATCTTTTTCTTTAAAGGGTATTTGAGACATTTTATTATGCTTTAAAAACATGAAAATTAAAATTAAAATAAAAAAAGAGTTGTTGTACCCTCAGTGACCAAAAGTGTAAAATTATTAGAATGGTAAAATTATTAACGTAAATGTTTCAATTCACATTGCAGTGGTGAGGTGTGATTGCTCTGTTTTTTTAATGCACTACACAAAAAATTACAACTACAACTAGAAAGGAAGTTTTTCTTGCTTTTTTTACTTTTTATAGGTTGGTTTGAAAAAATAAATGTTTGGTTAAAATTGTGGTTGAAATTGAGGTTAAAGAAAAAATAGTTTAATGTGTTTGGTTAAAAAAATGTTTTTAAATTGAGGTTATAAAATAATTAAAAAATATATATTAAAATAAAAATAAAAACTGAATTTTTTTTTAACTAGCAATAACATAATTGAAATTAAGATCAAATTTCACAAATGCTACGTCATCATGCGATATCCTTCTAATTTATGTAGTGTTATTAAATAATATTAAGTACTAGTTTTTCGAGTAAAACACAATTTTTTTAAAAAAAAATCAACAATTTCATTACGTACAAAATTCATTCGACAATAACTATAGTTATCATGATTTATCCTGCGTGCAATAAAATTAAGTAAAATATTATCAGGAATAAAATTGAGATTATAGTACGAACAAATTTAATTTACCTTAAACTAATTTTAAAAAAAAACAAAAAATAAATATTATTCACGTTCACATGGACGAGTGCAATTAATTAACTGTATTAGTTTTTCAAAAAAAAAACTTTGTGCATTAGTTAAAAAAAAAAAATTATTCATCTGAACAAGTGCGCATATGGAGATATGCTCCACTGTTGAGATTACTATCTCATCATGAAATGCTGCTTCTCCAAACCTGTGGTGCAGCCGTAAAATTAATGGGTCCCACCAGTAAAAATCACTTTTTTTTCTATTACCAAACACTAAAATATATGGTTACAGGTGAACCTCACCTCACTCGCAACCACAAAACCAAACATCCACTATATGTTTCTTCCGTAAAAAAAAAAACAAACGACGCCTCCCCACATCTATCTCTGTCACAGACACATCATGAATTTACAGCTTATGAACACAGCCACCCCTTTTTTCCATTTGTCTTATTATTGAATTGATTATTTACTTCACATTTTTTGCGGCAATGATCTTCAAATGGACGGTCAAGATCATGCTAAATGAACTCAAATAATTTCCAAACGATGAAAAGGACTGGAAACAAAACAGAACAAAACTCAATCTGGTCCAAAATGGAAGATTCCTTAGAATATCCTTCTCTTTGCTCATCCATTGTTTTTTCTAACCTTCCTCCCTTTATTGCCGCTCTCCTCTCCGTCTCAAACATCATAGCCCCATAACACTCTTATCCTTGTTTCTCCCTTCTGTATTTCACACATTCAGACACAACCAGATCAGTCGGTTGAAGAAAACCAAAGCAAGAGGAAATATGTGCACCCACATCTCTTTGTCTGACCAAGAACAACTTGTTGAAAAATTGGAGATTTTCAAATTTCAAGGTAGGGATAAAAATGGCCACAAAGTCCTTCGAATCATCGGCAAATTCTTATCTGGTTAGTAACTTCTCTAACATTAACAAAAAAATAATCCTCTCAAATATTGTCGTGCCGAATGTGCTTAATAATTTATTTTATTTTATTTCTTGCTGTTTTATGGTTTCGATTTTTTACTTTTGCAGCTCGGTTCTTGAGCGTGGATGCACTCAAGAATTATTTGGAGGAGAACATCTTTCCTAGGCTAAAGAAGAAGCCATTTTCGGTCTTGTACCTTCACACGCAAGTACAAAAGAGTGAGGATTTTCCAGGAATATCAGCCCTCCGATCAATCTATGATGTTATACCAATCAACGTTAGGGATAATCTCCAGGCAATTTACTTTGTCCACCCCAGCCTACAAGCCAAACTTTTCCTTGCCACATTTGGCCGTCTTCACTTCGGCAGCAGGTAAGAACAACGAAATATTTTTCACAATGACTGATGCGTTTTTCTCTCAAAGGGTATCGGTATTTGGCTGCATTTTTAGCTTTCTGGCTTACGTGAATAAACCAACACAAACAATATTGTGGCAGGTTGTATGGGAAGCTAAGGTATATCAATAGGATTGATTATTTATGGGACCATATAAGGAGAAATGAAGTAAAAATCCCCGAGTTCGTTTGTGATCATGATGAAGATTTGGAGGGCCATCAGATGCTGGACTATGGGGTGGAGAGCGATCATCCTAGAGTTTGCGGTGCTCCCTTCATGGATTCTCCTGTGACCATGTACTCAACGAGGTGTATTTAGTAAATGGATAAAAAATAACGAGCGAGAGAAGCTTTTTACTATGAAGAAATTTGTGCTCTGAAGCTAGAAAGAAAAAAAGGTCAAAGTTTATGCAGTAGTTCTTAGCTGTTCTTGATTCCCGATGGGTCTTGTCTAGCTACGCGCCATTTGTTGTAGGGTGAGCTTGTTGGCCTGTATTCTCTATCAGATTTGGTATTATTGACCATAGTTTCATTTATTTTATTTATTTTTCCGGTCAATCTTTCAATTTTATTTAATTTGCAAAATCTATTTGATGGTGTTAAAGAATTTAATGAAAAAGTAATTCTCCGACCATCGAAGTTATTTTGAGGGGCCACAAAGGCTACCCTTCTCGCGTTCAAGAGCAAGGGTCACACCCAGTCCAGTATCAGGGAGGCATCGTTCCTCCTCCTTTCATATATTGATTTCTGGATTATATTTTAGGAAGGTATTGCAACTTGTATATTACAAAAAGATTAAAAAGAAAAAAAAAATCAAAGAGAGTGCTTTTTGGCTCTCTGAAATAAGAAACTATTGAAAAAGGATGTTTATAATTACCAAATACGTATTTAGTTAAAAAAAAATGTTTTATCCTTGATCAGAATTTATAACAAGATTATTCCAGACCGACTACTAGTGTGTACATAACTACGAAGAGAGAAAAACAAAGCTCCAAAATTTGAGTTAATGCAACCTCAGCCTCTTCTCTCCGGTCTTTTCCAGTCTCACGTGTGATTGGTTTTGTGATGTATTGGCATGGTTGCCTTCTTCCTTTTTTCCGTTCACAAACTCGGAAAAGGACGGAATGGATGGCAGCTTTGAACTCAGGCTGGAACTTTCTGATGGTGAAGTATTCATCGAAGTTTCTGATTGAAATGTATGGTGGAGTCTTAGAGTAGTAGTTTCTGGTGACTTCTGCTCAAGCAAGGGTGATTTAAAGCTACTCTGGCGTTTTAGGTTAGTAGTTTCTGGTGGCCTCTGCTCAAGCGAGGGTGATGGTGGTGTCTCAGGAGGATGTTCTTTAGACACAGGAACGGAAGGGGTGCCAGGGCAGAGCCGATTTGTTAACTCTACCAAAGTTGTCGATGATAGGCACCTTACTGTACTTGCCACCTGAGAATAGTAGAACGTTTTCCCACTCTTTCCGTACTTCTTGTAGCACTCATTTTCAAGGAAGGAGGCCGATGTATCAAGTTCAATGCTGCAAAGGGGAGAATAAACAAATTAAAATCTATCATGGTTATCTTTCTCCCAATCAAAAGTATTAAAAAAGTTCTCTTGTATGCTAATCAAATAACAGATCTGATGCCATGGGCGATGGGAAAGGTCTGCTTACTTTAAGATTCCAAGCCGCTGGTGAGCTAGCTTCAAAGCATTTAATAATCTTTGCTTGCTTGCTTCTCTCAGTGTTTCAGATATGGCATTCTTGTCAACTTTATTTTTCTGCTCACAAATAAAAGAAAATCAATTTTCATGAAAAAGAAGTTGCTAGATGGTCGACTGTAGAACTATGGTCATGAAACAGATTGAATTGCTTGTGAACCACATAACAAAGAAATACAACTATTGTCTTAATTAAACAGAGATAACAATGGCACAAATTTAGACACTCCACTCACCGAAATTTCCAGAAAGCAAATAGAGCATAAATTTTAGAACTCGAAGATACTTCACCCATCAATCTAGATAGCCACAATCCCAACAGAAAAAATGAAACTACCATACATTCTAATCAATCATCAATTGCATTTACTCCTTGCTGCTTACGATCAGTAAGAGAGAAAAAAAATAGATGCTGGTAATTTTCCAAGGACAAAAAATATTAAAGGACGGACCAGTTTATCAAAGTTTTTATTCTGATAATAATTTTCTTCCGCACGCTGCAGCAACTCAATCTTCTCATCTACTCCTGATTTTCTTGACAATCTTGATCTAGGTAGGCTCTTGACAGCTTCCGTTTCATCTGGCAGCAAAGAAACTTGACATATGAGATAATAAAAAAAAGAAGTTCAGAATTTCTACAACACCCCCAAACCACCCCCAGCATAAACATTGAAATTTTACAAAATTTATTCACCATCAAAATCAGATATATCTTCCTCAGAACTTTTGGCTTCATCATCCCGATTCCAGAATTCAGAGATTTGTTCATCAATTCTGAATTCTTCATCAATCATATCTGTGGACCTGAATAAATGAGAAGAATGAATCAAGCTCATAAGGTATTCTAAAACTTGAAGATTAACTAAGTAAATAAGAGCAACGCATTCCTAACTATTAGTAGGAAAATAATAAAATGCTGCAGGGGGGCAACGGAAAATGAGAACATTTGAAAGCCGGAAATAGGTTAGGCTCATCCCAACTTAAAACAATGGAAACCTGGTAGCTTGGAACAAAAGCAAGGGTAAGTCCACATGGAAAAATGGTTGCATTCTAAGTAAATCTACTTCAGGTTTAAGATAACAACACGGCCATTTTTTGAGATTCTTGACAAGTCTCTTTTCTATGGAGACCAGATTGCTTAGTTCCTCTGTAATTTCAATTTTGAATTTTTATGTTTCCACTGAACTTTACAATAACTGATACACCAAAATACTATATAATATGGACAAAAGAGAAGCACCTGCTCATAAAAACTCGAGAAAAACCATTTCTCTGACAAGCAATGCTAGTTGTAAGTTCCTCCAAATACTTGGCAACTAGATTTGGATGTTTGCAGGCATCACATGATTTTTTACATAGTGTGGCAGAAACCTGCTGTGGTGAATGATAATAAGTACCCTAACTTGTGTTGATAGAGAAAGGCATTGCGAGGTCCATGAAGGAAAAAAAAATTCCATGCTCACATTACCTGTTCCCCAAAACTCTCAAGAATCTTTTTCCGACGGCATCCAGCACCTTCACAGTACTCAATCATCTGAATGTGGTTGCATCTTGCATTGAGTATCTAGTAGCACAGAGTATGTACAGAACAAAATGACTTGACGCTCACCAGATTGAAGTCAGTGAGGGACTTTTTTGACAACTCGCCCCCTGAACTTGAGGACTGCAGCTTCTTGTTCTCAGCATTTCTTAAAATGAACTCCTGTCATACAGCTCCCAATGATTTAGCAAAATATCTCCTTTACAAGCACATGCAAGATGCAACTATTGATAAATAAGTAAACCAATAACTACAAGGGAAGTGGTGAAACCATAGAACATACCATCTTTTTTCGATCATCAACTCCATAGTACAAGAGACTTTTGGATGGAAGCTGGTCACGTCCTGCTCTACCTGATTCTTGATAGAAGGACTCCATTGACTTTGGAATGTTAAAGTGGCAAACCATTCTAACATCTTTTCTATCTATACCCTAGAAAATATTGATCATAATGTCATTAGAAGCACGTGATAGGTGCTTAACCATATATCAGAAATATACAAAATAAAATTTCCAGATTTCAAGGCTCAATGAATTCACGAGTATTTGATTGCATACCATCCTGGAGGAACAACAATGTCTCAATTACCGGGCATTCACCAGAACAGCTCCAAACAGAAGAGTACAAGGGAAGCAAACAAAACCATCACAATCTAGAATAAAACACTTCAAAAAGGAAAAAAAATACAAGAATGATGTACAGGCTTCCATTTTCAGAGTACATTTACCATTCCTGTTGAAAGTTAGCATGGCAAGAAAAAAAAATTGAGGGATCTACATTACTCTCAGCTGAGGAGGTTGCGCACAAAAAATAGAATGCTAATACCTGTTAGCTTAGCATAAATTATAGAGTAGATCATACCCAAAAGCCACTGTGGCCACAACAACTTGTATTTTAGAAGAAATCCAATCATCTAAAACTGAGCTCCGCAGTTTATTATTCAAGCCAGCGTGGTAAGCTGAAAAAAACCCCAGTGTGAAAAGGGAGTATACCATCACTAACACCTGTCATAAAAAAAATTAAATAAAAAATATTCCCAGGGAAAAGAAGTGTAAGAGAATATTAACTACCAGCAGAGGAAATGCCATTTTTGGAAAGATGAGCAGACAAGCCATCACAGGTTGCTCGTTCAAGGCAGTAAACAATTGCACAGACATCCCCACAAGATTTGAGTACAGAGGATAAATCAGCGTAGGCATCATCCAGAAGATCTTTGTATCGAACTGCACTATTGAGAAATCCACTTAGATGCACATGCAGTTGGACACGGGTTGGGAATGAGGTTTAGTTTGGAATATTCTAGCTGATAAACTTGAGCTTATGAAATATGTTTTCATTCCTGAAACAAGCTAGCAGAACCCACCTTCATAATAAATATTTGGACGATTGAAAGAAGATTTGAGAACCAAAGGGTCTTGCAGACATAATGACTCTATCACATCGTTCTGAACTCTGCAGATAAAAATAACAACTATAGAATCATTAAAGCTCTCTGCTCCCTTCTTCAGAAAATGAAACTGTTATCTCTTCTTATGATTTAGAGTGATGTAAGACTGTTGCGAGTAGAGAACAAATCCAGTTCTTCTAAAAACCTACTTGGGAGCAGCTGTAGCTGTCAAAGCCAGGACTGGTACATCTGGAAGGTGATTCCTCAAAGATGAAAGCTTACGGTAGCTAGGCCTATTCAAAGCCAAAAGTTAGAAAATAGGCAAAGATAAAACATAGTTAAAAAAATTCCAAGATGCAAAAGTTCAGTAAAGAGTACCAAGAAATTCCAACTTTTTTACTTCATACAAGAATAACTATCACTCGACACTCAAGACAGGGAAACAAACTTCTTATTACATTTATATACATGTTTGATTGCGTAACTGCATTGAAGCAAATTGTGCTATGCACACAAACTAGCCCTGCTAGTAGCTCTATTGACAAAAATCACATCAATACCTTGCACAAACATTTAATGGAACAAAATTGTCCTTCTGGTAGAAGGAAAGAATAGGGAAAAAAGTCAACTCCTTCATTACTCAAACTACTTACGCACCTGAAATCATGACCCCATGACGAAATGCAATGTGCCTGAAATTTATCAGAGAGAAGAAGAGTTGGAATGATAGACATGAGTCTCAAAGTTAAACCTTTGTTAATATAAAGAATATCTAAGTTTTCATCATTTAAAATAATAAAAAAAAATTAAGTTCACACCTCATCTATGGCAATGAGATTCAACAACCCTCTGGTGTGAATCTTTGTCAGCTTCAACATAAATCCTGGTGTTGCAATTAATTCTGGTGTTACATACAGCAGCCTCAAAGATGGTTTTCCAGAGTCCAGATCTTCGTGAATCTAACAGTGCCAAAAAAGACGGTCATTAATTTATAAATATAATATCTTTTCAACTGTTAATGTCCTATAGACATTATAAAGTTAAAAGAAAAAATAAAATAGCAGGCAAGCAAAACAAGCAATGGCATTAGAATAGGCAATCCATGAAATAAAATCCTGTTTCCTAGCTACTAATCAAAATCAAGCTAAGTGCTCGTTGATATATACAAATTATGACACATTCCCCATATCTAATACATTCTAGTTACAACAACACAAGGTTTAAGAAAACCACAACTCATAAACAATCACAAGCATCTCAACGCCAAGACTTGACAAATCACAATTCCCAAACCCAATACGGCACAAGAGCCCATCACCAACGTACATACTTTCATCAAAAACATCGTAAAATAACGGTTCTGAAAACCAATAAAGGGCAAGAACACACACCAAAACTCACTTTATTTCTAACACTTGATGTTTGAGTCGATGAAAGAAATTCAGCTGCTATTCCTTTCTCCTTCAAGGCGATCACTTGGTTCTCCTAAAAAAAAATATAATCAAAATCCCAAGAAAACTCTTCCCAAAAAACCAAATACAAGAGAGTTAAATTCCAGCATGCTCAACTTACCATCAAGGCTGCAAGCAAAAAAAAAAAATGAAAGAAAAGGAAAAGACAAATTAGGGTTGAATCTAAAAAAAAAAAGAGAGAGAACAGCTTAAATAAATTAACAAAAATATAAAGAATTTACTCACCAATCAAAGGAGACACGACAAGAACAATCCCATGTTTAGCAAGAGCAGGAATTTGATAACACATTGACTTCCCTCCACCAGTTGGCATCAAACAAAAACAATCCCTCCCTGCCAAATTTTTTTAAAAAAATAATAATAAATAAAAGGGGGGCAACATGAGGTTTTGTTTTCGAGATAGTAAGAGTAATAGTGTGTGTTTAAGACCTGATAAAACAGCCTCAATGGCTTCTAACTGTTTGCCTCTAAAATCTTGATACCCGAAATGCCATCTTAACAGCTTCACTAGTGTTTCTTTTCTTGTTCTCTTTTCATCCTTGCTGCTTGTGTTTTGCACCATTGGCAACGATGACTTCTTCATGTCTAATTAATAAAAATAATAATGATAATAATCTGCAAACAAGAAATTAAGAATCAAGACGGACAGACCTTCGTATTATTTATTACCTTTATTCCTTTTCTTTTTCTTTGTATTTCCCCTGCTTTCTCCCTTTTTATGTTCCTAGGAAGAGCGAATTCTGTCTCTTGTAATCTGCCCATTAGGCTGACAGGTCGTTCGTTGGTCTGTGGCCAGCATCCAAGGAGATAGGTATTTTTTTATATTATTATCCTAAGTTCATCTGAAAATACTTTAAAATGTACCTGATAAAATGTTTTTTGTAGTGATTTCATTTTGCAATTAAATGTATTTCATTTGAAAATTGTGTTGCTTGAATGATAATGCAATTTTTGTAATTATTGGACGATGATTGCAAATATCATGTGATCCTAAACCTCTTGATTATTATTAGATTTCAATATCAAACGTGGTGTAAGAAATGTGAGGTTTTTTTTTATTTCGTAATGTTGTTGATTTCGAAAAAATTTATGTTAGATGATTTATAAATATATATATAAAAAAAAGATAAATATAAAGATTTATGAAAAAAAGGTAGAAGAAAGAATGAACACACAACAAGTAATTTACAAGTAAAACCCAAAGTGAAGTTATTTTCATTGTACATGATAGAAAGTGATTTCATTTTATTTTTAATATTTGTGTATTTTCTTTAAAGTAAATTTAAAGATTAATTAGTGGTATTTAGTGTATTTAGCATTATAGTAATTTTTTTAATTGTGGTTTAAAAAAAATATTTTTAGTTGAGGTTTTTTAAAAAAAATAGATTTTAAAAATACATGTTATTTTAAAAATTGTTTCGAGACGAATTTTTACACATAAAAAACAAGTTATTTTAATTTTTATAAAATTAAAATTTAAAATGCAATTATACATGAAATATAATAAAAACAAAAACAAAAGTTATTTAACAAATCAGATAGTTTTTCCTCTGCAAAAACAAACGATTTCTTAAGAGTATGCTTTCGCGCAAAGGAAAAGAGAGGGAGACCGTAAGTTTGGAATAATATATTTTCGCAACAATTGCGACTCTTCGTGTCAATGACACATACATGATAGCTTGAAGTAGTTACAATCGTTTCTTAGGTCCACGCCCTTTTATTATTTTCGTTTTTTTTTTTTTTTATGAGAGCGTGGATCTTGCTTATCAGTCGCCTTCTTTCTTTCGATGGCCAAGCATGCAGCAACTAAAACTAACAAGCTATGCTTATTAAGAAAACACAACACAATTACCACCTCCACTACTACGACCACGAACACCTCCTTCCTGCACCACCGTGATCACCACCTCATGAGGAGGCTCGTGCTGTTGAAATAAACTTGAACAAATTAAACTGGGTACAAAAACATTAACAACGTGCTTGTTTCTCCAATTGAAGAGGTCCAGGAGGAGTCCTGCTTCTTCTCCTCCACAATTCTACTTGTTTCTTTGGCTCTCTAGGAATGTCTTCGTCGTCCACTTCCACTACAATAAACACCTTCTCTTTATCTCCGTTCTTCTCATCATATGAAGTATAATTTGAGTTATCTGGCATCCCTGAAACATCATGAGCCTTCCAATCAAAATCTCTTAACACGCCACAATTGCTCGAGAACTGCTTCATGTGACCTAAAGAAGGAGGGTTATCTGCAACAGTCGGCCTCCCACGAGAGGTATCAGATTGCAGACCTTGTTTCTTTCCTTTGAAAACCGTCAGTGTTGGTTTAGGACTAGAGTCTGACTTAGTTGCTTGTGGTTTTTTCTTGCTTTTGTTATTGACTTTGCCCGTGCACGAAACGTCTGGGGATGAGGGCTCTTGTGCATCATCAAAGCTTCCACTCCTAGCCTTTCTTCTAGCCTCCTTTGGAACAAGCGATACGATCCGTCCAGAGAAACCTCTGTCGGTATTGCACGTGCGAGGGCTGGTTGGTGGACTCTGGAACGTGATAGGAGATGCCGCTTGCGGAAGACAGGCGAAGACACTGAATTTTGATTTCCTTTGTTTCCCCATCAAGAGAGAAATTGCTTCTTGGTTTCTCTTGCTCTGCTAACTACTACGTAGTCTTATGGCGGATGGGAAAACCCAGAAGCTTATTTGATGCTTTCGAAACTAATGATATTGGTTTTCCTGACTTCGTCAAGGATTGCGTCGCATAGTGCACAAAACTAATGCCTGAAAGAAACCACCACCATTGCCGGCCGAAGCTAAAAATACTATAAAAGAACCACACTCCAAGAGATCAGTGCCAGGGAGCGGATCTGACTTTTTGATAGCAACCTCCATCCCATAAAATAAAGATTAAATAAATTGGGAGCAGACAGCAGGAGAGCTTGACGCTTGGCTAATTTGTTCCCTGTTTTGGATGCCTTTGTTTTTTTTCTCTTTTGCAACTCAAATCACAGGGTAGCTTCGTCCACAGACCAAAGGTCATTCTTGTACCATCCACTACATTTCTATTCCTCACAAAGTCAAAACACTTCGCCATCGCGAATCATCTGAGTTCGCTAACATGAAAGGTCTCTTTATTTTTATATTTTAAAAATATTTAATTTTTTTTTTATTTTTTAAACTTCAAATTAATATTTTTTTAATATTTTTAAATTATTTTGATATGTTAATATCAAAAATAATTTTTTTAAAAATATATTATTTTAATATATTTCTGAAAAAAAAATACTTTAAAAAACAAACTGCAATCATAGTCTTAAATAAACTCAAATCAACACATTTGCTTATAACTCAATTATTTATAACTTGGTGTTTTAAGAACTTTAAGTTGGTGTTTTAAGACCAAAGGTTTGCTTGGTTTTCTTCTCATGTTTTATGCTTTTTTTTATTTTAGGTTTCTTTTCTTTTTTTTTTCTTTTTCAATTAGGTTATTAAATTGTTTTGATAATCCAAATAAACCTAGGAATGTTTTTTTATATATTTATATTTTTTTATCAATTTATTTATTATTTTTTATATATATTATTTAAATTATTACTCGAATCAATAACTTGAGATCTTAATTCTTTTTAACTTATCATTTTTTTAATAAAAAAAAAAAAAATTCTTTCCAAAGCAAAACACAACACAAGCAACATATCTAATATATATTAAAAATCTTTTTTTATAGTGTAAATCAATCATTATTCATTATCATTGAAGCAATGTTTTTTTTAAAAATAATTTTTAATTTAACTTTGAACTTTTATTTTTCATGATTATTGTTTTTTTAAGATTAAATTAACATCAATTGCATATGTTTTTTAGAAAAAGATGATTGAATTAAAAAATAAAGAGCCAAAATAAAAAATAAAAATAACATGAATAAGAGCCTGTAAGTTATTTGGAAAATACATTTTTGTCCTCTATTTTTTTTTTGTTATTTTTTTTGTTATTAGATCATCCATCCCTTTAATTTTAGCAAATTATATTTTGATTTTTAAGCTACATTGATGCTTACAACAACTATAAATTAATTTTAATTTGTTTGGTGGTCAGAATTATAATCATTGAATTGTCTCTTTTTTTTACTATTTTTTAAGTTCGTTTTTAACTAATACCCCCTTGTGTCAATTTTTTTTCCTTTTTTTTTTTAGCTTAGTTAGCCTTTCATTATTTTATCAACACCAAGAAAAATGGCTTTCCAGTAACATAATTACACCAGATAAGTGTGGAAACTTCTGGAGCGTGTTACTTCTATAACCATGGAGATACACCAAATGAAGAAGAGAACCATATACACTTGAAAAAGTAACCATATTTTCCGAAAGAAACTCAAACCCCACTCATCAAAAGTCAATAAGCTTACTCTGAAAATTCAGCTCCACTTAAAACAGAGTACACTATTATATAGGAATATTGAACATCACGGAAACTATGGAATAAATATCTATGGAGGATGGATAACCTGCAGCTTCTGACATTTCCAGATCAAGGCCAACCAATTTCTTGGAATCTGCAAATCAAACAAAATAAAAGCACAAATCAGGCTGTGCTATCCTAGAAGTGCACATACCATTCCCTAATTCTAAGACTTTCATTTGGGTGTCAAATGTTCTCATTCAAAAAGATGAAATGCCATGCATGAATCATCGCCAAGAATTGTCTAGCATTACTGAAGGAGAATCTAAGAAGTTGACAGAATACTTGTTACAGAGACAAGCATTACAGAGCTGATAGAATAGATCACAAACTGTGAGTAAATGAGGGTTCGGAAACCAGGATTGATTTCGCCATCAGTACTTGGACCAGAAACTACTTCTCAAGTCTGGAAAACAAACTATTTTAGGCACTGAGAATAAAATAGCTCATTCATTATCTTATTTCAGAGACACTACGAACAACTTCAAAATCCATGTTGTATACTGCACCTCTCAACACTATAATTCAGAAAACTTCACCAATGTTGACAAAATTTTTATATCCAATACACAGGCCAAGAGTTTGAATAACAACCTGATTTTACTACTCACTGAGCCCCTTCATTAAATGTTATGTCTCATCGAGTGCTCTTGCCATCCTTCTTGTCCCTGTCACCCTTGGTACTTGTTTGAGGAGTGTATTGGCTAGTAGATGATGGCGAATACCCAGGGGCACTTGGTGAGTATCCTGCACTTGGACTGCGTGAAATACAAAACAATGCAGAAAGATTTTCATCAGGTTGCTATATTTAGATTAAATGCCGACTCAATACATTGATTGAAAAATCGGATAGTGGACTGGGACCCACCTGTACTGTGGAGAACTTGGGCTGTAGTCTGGGCTGACACCAGAATTATATGGACTGGGGAAAACAAATAGAAGCATTAGAGTGCAACGTGATTAAAGTTATGGTAAGAAAAATCCAGTCAAAATCACTAGCAGCACACAAAGTGGAGGCAAACTAAGACTTACCTGCTAGGACTGTAGGTCGGACTTGAAGGGGAATATGATGGAGATGTTGGCGAATAAGAAGGTGATGTTGGGCTGCAACAAAAGGATAAAAAAACCAAAGATTTAGCAGCAGCATGATACTAATAGTTCACCAAACTGAAATGCAATAACAAGTTGGAGAACAAGCTACCGATAAATTGTCATGTGCCTACCTATAATTTGGAGATGTTGGACTGTAAGGACTGGCTGGCGACAATCTTGGACTGCTAGGTGAGTATGCCAGTGATGGGCTGTATTTTGCTGATTGGGGGTTGTAACTTGGCGAGGTTGGGCTGTAGCCAGGGGAGGTTGGGCTATAGGCTGGGGAGGTTGGGCTGTAGGATGGGGATGTGGGGCTGTATGATGGGGATGTGGGGCTGTAGGAAGGAGATGTGGGGCTGTATGATGGGGAGGTGGGGCTGTATGCAGGTGATGTGGGGCTGTATGCAGGTGAAGTGGGACTGTACGCAGGTGAAGTGGGGCTGTAGCTTGGGGATGTGGGGCTGTAGCTTGGGGATGTGGGGCTGTAGCTTGGGGAAGTAGGGCTGTAGCTGGGGGAAGTGGGGCTGTAGCTCGGGGAAGTGGGGCTGTAGCTTGGTGAAGTGGGGGAGTATGATGGACTTGTAGGAGAATAGGCAGGACTAGTTGGGCTATAACTAGGAGAACTGGGACTATAAGTGGGTGAAGTTGGGCTATAATTTGGGGAAGCGGGGCTATAACTTGGTGAGGCAGGGCTGTATGAAGGTGAAGTAGGACTGTATCCAGGACTGTAGACTGGAGATGATGGGCTGTAGCCAATAGATGTTGAAGCAGGAGATGTACTAGGAGAAAAGGCCATTCCACCAACATAAGGCGAAAAGGCCACTCCATCTACAGTAGGTGACATGCGGAGATTTGGACTCATCAGCATGGGAGACATCATCCCATCATGATAAGGAGTCCCAGAAACTGGAGAACGAGCAGGTGTCATGCCAAAATCAAGGCCCTCCATATAACTAGGGAGCTGGAGCTCAATAGCATTCTTCAACATCTCATCGTTTAGATAAAGAGCACAATATCCAGTGCCAATTGGTGCAAGCTGGCCCAGCATTATATTTTCGGTGACACCCCTCAAGTAATCTGTTTCAGCATATACTGCAGCATCTAGGAGAATGTCAACAGTCTCTTCAAATGAGCATCTCATCATTGGCCCAGTATCATTCCGATTAATACCATGACGAGTGATTGCCATCAAGTGACCACGGTAGGTCATCGTATCACACAGTATAGCCAGATGCCGGTAATTCACATAAGATCCATCAAACGATATGACAACTCTCAATTCATCCAGTAGGGATCGACGAACAGCCTCAATTCCAAGCACTTCTATAACTTCAATTAAGTGATTGCTTGTTGTCTTTCGGGCATCAACATTTTCATTGCACATAACAGCCAGGAGATTGACACCCTCTGTATCCAGCATCCACTCCTCCGTAGTCTTAAATCCTTCACTCTCATCAAACCTGCTTACCTTGGCATTTTTAATGAACACCTTGTTGATATCTGGGATACCACGAAGAGCCATTTCAGTCAGCATGTTACTCTCAATCTTTTTCAAGAAAACATCATCCTCAGCTGATTCATCATTCAACTCCCCCTTTGGAGCTTCATCGTTCATGATACGGATACGAAGAATCAGTTTCTCAGCATTGTCATCATTAAAGATACAAGTCAAATCATCATCAAACTCATGATTGATCTTCTCAGCAATGTCAGCCATGTTTAGCTTCTTATCGATCATCATTTCACGGTTCAACTCTATGCGAAGCAACCAGGGAGATATTTTCTCCGGTGCAACCTCTTCATCTGGCATTTCATAGTATGACTTCACGAAGTCAGCATCCTCTTCAATTATAGTACTCATGGGATCAGGATCATACCACACTTCTGTTGCTTGTGTGACACTTCGGAGAGTGGTGTATTCCAAAGCACACTGAACATTTTTAGCCTTCTCCTTTGTCTTGTTAAATTCAGGCTTCAGGTACACAGAAAGTGAAGGTGTTTTTATTTTTTTAGCTACATTAATAATTTCCCTCAACCTAGGAACACCTAGAGTGACATTCTTTGCACTAACACCAGCATAGTGGAAAGTATTGAGGGTCATTTGAGTAGCAGGCTCACCAATGGATTGTGCAGCAACACAACCAATCATCTCACCTGGTGCAACTAATGACTGTAAAAATCGTGATTCTATCTCACCAATAACCCAATCAAATGCTTCGCGACTGAGCCTATATTCCTGCAACACCCTTTTACTGGCCAAAGTGCTGCGAAGCAAGATTCCAAAGAAGAGAGTGGCATTTTTTTGGGCTTCCACACTCAACAGATCGTCACCAGGAACAACCTTAAGTCTCTCCTGAAGCTTATCAACAGCTTCCACAGCCTCCATTGGGTGAATATCTGAAACCCTTCCAATTCTTGTATCAATCTTGAAAGTCTTCTGTGCATTCCAGATAAGCCTCTTGAGGTTAACAGGCATTGGCCATGTATTATCACCTGTGGTGGCAATTTCTGTTCCAAGTTGGTATCTATCTGCTTCAAGTTTTTGAACTTCAGCATCAAACACATCACGCAATTCTCTGATATTTCTCAAATCCTCAACGTGATCGGTCATCATGTAAGTAGGATTCCAGTCTTCATCGTCAAATTCATATCTAAATACCCTGTCAAATTCTGCTTTCTTCATTTTGAGAGAATCCAATTTTTGTGATTCTATCCAGACAGAATCCATACCATCTTCCCCATATAGAAACTGAATGACATCCCCCAATGAGTTCCTTACTGTACCATCATATTTGACCATAATATCCTCCATGGCCTTCACAAGTCGCCTCTGGATGTAGCCAGTTTCAGAAGTCTTCACTGCAGTATCAATGAGACCTTCCCTACCACCCATGGCATGAAAAAAGAACTCTTGTGGGGTTAACCCACGCAAGTATGAGTTCTCCACAAACCCACGACTTTCTGGACCATAATCATCCTTGGTGAAGTGAGGCAACGTCCGGTCAATGAAACCATATGGTATACGCTTACCCTCAACATTTTGCTGCCCCACACAAGCAGTCATCTGTGATATGTTAATGAAACTCCCCTTCGATCCAGCAGTGACCATTGCCTTGAGATTGTTACTCTCAGATAAACTTTTTTGGGCGCTGCTTCCTGCATCATCACGAGCTTTATTCAACACCTGCAAAATGGCAATTGTTATACTAAAAGCACACTAAAATGCACAGCATAAGAGAATGAATACAGAATCAGGATACCTGGTTCACTCTGTTTTCAAATGATTCCATCATTGTCCGTCCAGGTTCAGCCTCCAACTCCTTATTCTGTGCTTTCCTAATAAGATCTTTCACCTCATTTTTTGCATTTGAAATAGTCTCATTAATTTTTTCCATTGTTGATGCATCAGCAATGGTATCTCCAATTCCAATACTGAAAGCATTTTGCAAAAGCCAATAATTCACTAGCCACTGTGTATGCCCCAAAAATTTGCGAGCTGCATCTGGGCCAACCTCTTCCCTGTATACATGGACAAAAGCCGTGAAGCACCACAATTTTCTAAATTCATCTTTAAATAGGTGTTCAAATCAACATCAATTAGAAGATCAAATGCATATAATCTACCATTACTGGTGAGTACTATCATCAGTCATTCAGCACATTACTTGCCCAAAAGTAAAACCTCTATTTTCTTATTCCCCAATCACTTGCATTTTTTAAAAGCAAAAGAGTTCATAGAGCAATTAAACAATGGTATTGACTATCCGCTCAAAATTTTTAAATTTATATGAGAGGACCAGAATTTTAAATCTTTAACAAGATATCTAAAAAGCCTAAAGATGCAGGCCAAAAAATTTGGGATATCAACCAGATACTGTAAAGAACTAATGCATACCAAATGACATGTATAAGACTTCCAGAAGAAGTCCCAAGCGTTTTTTTGCATAGAGTTCCAGAAAGCAGCTCCCCTTTTTCTATGCGGATTAATGTATCCCCTGGAGTGATCATTCCTCTCTCTGAATCCATGTGCCAGGCAGCAGTTCTAATCAAATTAATCTGCTTGGGTATGATAAGGTTAAAAACCTGTTTCCCAGTCCAAAGTGGTCGTGGCTTCACAATTGTTGGAGCAGGAACTTTCCCATCGAAATCCTCCCACCACATCAAGATGTTCATGAAAACATCCTACAAAACATAATGGAGGTTAAAGTTTGCTGTTCAAGAGAAAACTACACCATTAACATGACCAGGTAGCTGGAATATTAAATCTTGACTATCACCTTCTCTATGAAGGTATCCCTCTTGGTGATTTTGCGGCATCCTAAAAGTGTATCCTGTACAATTCCCATTACAGGTCGGTTTGATTGAGGTGACACAATGCACTTAGGCACCATCATTAGCTCCAATACTTCTGCTCTAGTTTCAAATGATTGTGGGACATGCATATTCATTTCATCACCATCAAAATCAGCATTGTATGGTGAAGTAACTGACAGGTTCAGGCGGAAAGTAGAATATGGCATAATCTTGATTCTGTGCCCCATTATTGACATTTTATGGAGACTGGGTTGACGATTAAAGAGGACAAAGTCACCATCATTTAAATGACGCTCCACCTGCAAACATGATGTAAGAGTCTAATACAGATGATTAGAAACAAAAAACTGATTAAAAACCAGTCAAATATGAGACATTGCCTTGTAACCGAGCTCCAGATGATGATCACTACTTTTCTTCAAGTAGCGAAGATCGAGTCTTTGTCCATCATCCCTTATGATGTATTTAGCACCAGTTTTACCAGGTGGAGGATGTGGCCCATACTCAACAAGCTCCTTTAACCTGTTTTACAAAATCATCCTTAACCAAAAACCAAGAAAAATAAAGGAAATGGGGGCAAAAAAATAAAGTTTGAGAAGATAAAAACCTTTCAATGTTATAAGGGGTCACAGTTTCTGGATATGTGAGATTCAGAGCAATACTCCATGGTACTCCTAATTCATCAATGTTAATGGTGGGATCTGGTGTAATAACTGTACGTGCAGAGAAGTCCACACGTTTCCCCATCAAATTACCCCTAATCCGGCCTTCCTTTGCCTTAAGCCTGCTACATATAGATTTAATTGGTCTCCCTGATCTCTGTGTGGCCTGCAAAGTAAAGAACATGCCAGATGGTAAATAAAATCTTGCAGATTCACTTCAGACTTGTACATATACATGTTTGTGTTCATGCCCATACCCGAGGCTGTCCAGGCAACTCATTGTCAAAATATGTAGCTACATGGAACTGCAACAACTGTGCAAACTCGGATATGATATGAGCAGGTGCCCCACTCCTCTCCTGTCTTCTCAGATTCTCATTGTGTCGAATTATCATTGCTAACTGATGAGTCAAATCATCCTGGATTCAGAAAAAATAACACGTGAGAATCACCATAGAACTCACAGGTTAAAATTTCATGGAGGATGCTAATTTACTGAATAGGAAGAAAGAAAAACAAAACAAAAAAACCAAAAGCAAAGAAGATGACCTACTATCAGCCATTATTTGAAAGGATCCAGCATTAATAAAAAAATAAAAAATAAAAAAATGGAAGAGGCTTGCCTCACTCCTGGAGGATGTATCCATCATCACAGAGGGCCTCACTGGAGGTGGTGGAATTGGTAGGACTTGGAGAATCATCCAATCAGGACGTGCATACTTAGGGTCCAAGCCCAGCAACTGACAATCCTCATCACTTATCCTCTTCAAAACACTTAAGACCTGCAGTATCAAATAAGAGAAATTAGCATCATGCCCCAAAGTCGATGAGGTATGAGAACTCTGAATGCAGAAAGATTACCCTTTCTGCTGTAAGGGTCTGCTTTCTCTCCACAGGTTCGGGCAGCTGTTCCTGATCATCATTTTTCTTCCTTTGAACCTTGTACTCTGCAATCATCTTCATACCTTCAATGGTGAGTTTTGGCTGCTGAGCACCACAGCCACCACGGCTCTTTTTAACTGGCTCTTCATTATCTTGACCTTGAACATCAATTTCATCCCCACCATCACATTTAGTTTTATTCTTGCAGGCATCCAAAATCTTTTTAAGCCTGCTTTTGGGATTCTTTATTTTCAAGGCTTGCTTAAACTTGTGATCCTCCTGCAAGTAAAATTCAACAAAATATAGAGAACAGTTACTCATACATGAACATCCTGGAAAAAATCTTATAAGAGAACATTTTTTTCAAAACTTACACAGCTCGATTAACAAAGAAATCCAATCCCAGAACCAAAACCACTATCTGGGAAAAAGAAAATGCTAACATCTGGCTACAAGCAAAACTCACATTATGGAAAACTCGTACTCGTATAACTGGACTTCATCTCTACCAACAATACCCTAAATACTCAGCATCCCTAATACTGAAACTTACAGCTAATCAATTCAGACATGTACTCCTCTGACAATAATAACTGTAACCTAAGACCCCATCCCAACAACATTAAAAACCAGAAATCAATCAACAACTTTGACAACCAAATAAAACATGCAAATTCAAAGACATAATTGCATAATTGAGGCTATAAATGAGGCTTCACGTACTTCATCAGCCAATATCTTCGAGCAATTGAAGCAAACACATCTCATGATACTAAGCACAGTCTTCATAAACCCAATATGAAACATGGGCTTGGCAAGCTCCAAGTGTCCAAAATGCCCTGGACACTCCGCCATATTTGCCGTGCAAGTCTCACACTTCATCTTTCTATCAATAGTACCCAGCCGCGGATCGCTTAATCCTCCTGGCTTTGGTTTTCCTCTTTCTGTTGTCTCACTGTGCTCAATTTGTATCACGGACATTTGCCTCTGCACACAAAAACAAAAAAGGAGTTAACATAAGCAAGCAAAATTACATAACCCTACATTCATTCATTACCCAGCTTAGAATAGCAAATAGTTAACTAGTACTGCTAATTTAACACATCAAATACTTTTCTCAGCGATCATTTTTACTCTTAGTAAATAAAGAACAGACTAGGCATTGATTCATTTCCTTCTGACAAATCCATAGTGTAACCAATACCATCAACAAAATATCTCTAAAACATACAAACAATACCAAAAACCCTAGGACTCAATCACTCCATGAAGTAAGATTCACAACAACAAGTACTTCTACCTACAAACAATTCCATTTATTTTCTCCTTCTCGACAACCAAACATGCTAAAAAAAAACAAAAATTTCACACAGCACACGGTGCAATATCACAAAACCTAGAACAGACAGTGGTTTCTTCCCTGCTAAAAAATCATCAAACCAGTGAACTAGTACCACTAATTAAAAATCTCCAAAGATTTTCTCAGCAACCAAACAGAACACAGCTCAGAAAACCTAGAATTCATTGTTATTTTCTTATTGAGTGAAATAGCAATTCCTAATGACTTTATCTGAAAACTTATGCACACACAGGGAAGCATGCCCATGAAACCCTAGCATTAATTCGTGTTCAATTTAAGCCGTGACAGTTTGAGCTAACATTTGTAATTAAACAATTGTATTTTCAATTTATTTTTTCCTGTTCTTTTTCTCAGCAACCAAACAGAGTTAAAAAAAAACGAGAAAAAAAGAAGCAGGAGTAGAAGTCGGGAAGATTTACTATCTCGTCGGGGCTGAGAATGCCAAACTGAACCATACGGACTTTAGCAACCTCTGCTGGCGAGTAAGGAAATCGCGTGTCCATGATTGCGATCCAAACGAAACTTAGGGTTTCAAAAAAAATTCAAATGAAGTTCAGATAATCAAATTCGTCTTTTTTTGTTTTAACTTGTAGACTGTCTTTTCAGTAACTTTGTTTGGATTTTTTAATTGGTGGAGAGTTATGAGGGAAGGGGGCAGAGAAGGAGATCTGCTCCTTTTTCTCTTGAGAAAGAAGAGGCGAGAGCTCACGAAACAAATGTAGAGGCCAACTAGAGGGGTTATATTTATAGAGAAATCGAGGCTGAACATGGGAGGTGTATTGTGCTAACGTTCGCCGGGGTGCGCATTGTTTTGCTTGAGGCTGAGGTGGTGTACTCGGTGTTTAGGCCCGCTGTCTGATCCGAATGGTTATCCATTTCTAAATTGGACTCCGAGTTTAGGTCCAAGCAAGGTCCCGTGGGAAATGGATTGAGTGGGCAATAGAAATTGTACTGAACAAATCTATCTTGTAGGCTAGGACAAGAAGTTGGCTTTTTTAATGGTTTTAAGTTTAAGCTTTGTGGTTATTGATATGATAATTGATGGAAATTTTATAGTTATTAATTTTTTAGTTTATAAAATTAATTAAGATATATATAAGCTAAGCTAATATGGATACCACATTAATAAAAAAAAAATATTAAACAAAACAAAAAAATATTGTAAATTATAATTGGGACTCCATCAATATCTTTTCTTTTTTTGGTACAGAGAAAAAGGATATCTATTAAAAAGCTTACTCCAACCTAGTATTGCTAAAGTTAGCCTAATGGATTAATTCAATGATATTTTGGTGGATATCATGTTAAATTTAATAAAAATTGACCCTGTTAATCTTAATTCCGTTAAAATTCAAGTAAAACTCAATTTTAATTTTTTAAAAATCAAAATAATTGTTGTTTTAATGTTTAAAAAATTGATATTATTTTAACTTGGATTAATATACTCTAATTTTGACTCGCATCATAGATTAAGATAGATTTTGATAATTTTTCTCCAAACTCAACAAAGTAACGCTAAATATCTTATAAAAAATAATTTAAAAATTGACATAAACTATTGGATCATGATTTTGTGAGGCCATTTATAAATCATGTTAACTTATCAATTTATAAGTATTTTTTTAGTGTCTTTTTTATCATAAATTTTTTTTTATGGTGTTTAACATTATTCATCTCCATAAAATACAAAAAACTTACTTAATAAATGTTATTTTCTGTCTTTCGTCAAAAGTCATTTTTCATGGATGAAATCAATATATTTTGACCAAGATATCAATCTTTTTATGCCTATTGGACGTATAAATTTCAAAAAATAAAAATCATTTTCATGCCCAAATTTAGAATCTGAGATTATTTATTGCCCTGATTCAAAAAAAATCCAAGCTCACAATACCCCATTTCAATGCCAAAAACTGGCCATGTGTGAAACACAATTGGATCATAAGTTTTGATTATTATGCTCAATGTTATATCAATTTGATTCACTACATTCCTATAAAAAAAATGTAAAAATAATATTTTATATGTATAACTATATAAAAAATAGAATCAAATAGGCTTTTAGTTGGTTTTGATTGGGTTTCAAAATTTTTAACAGTACAGGTTGAATAAAAGAATTAAACCAACCATTTTAGTCTGGTTTGATTGGGTTTTATATTTATTTGTTATTTATTAAAACTAAATAAGCCTAATTTGAATTAATAGGCTTTAAGTTGGTTTTGATTTAATGGACCTTTTATTTTAATTTTTCAATTTAGTTTGATTATGGTCAATTTCTAAAATCTAAAACCAAAATAAAAATGAACCATATTTTAAAATTTCCAACTGAAATTATTCAAAAAAATCATTCAATTAAGTTAATTTTATATCAAGAGATATTCTGAATCTAGACTTTAACTGGTTTTATTTGTTTTTACGTTTTAAATGTGTTTTTAAAAAAAATTAAAAAATTTTATTTTTTTTGTTTTAAATTAATATTTTTTTATATTTTTAAATTATTCTGATGCGTTGATATTAAAAATAATTTTTAAAAAATAAAAAAATATATTTTTGATATATTTTCAAATAAAAAATATTTTGAAATATCGTTGTTTGTTGTGGGCTTTATAGCTGGGCTCCTCTTCCCGTGGGCTTCTTTTAACTGTTGTTCCTTGTCACTTTAGTCCTGAACCAATTAGACGATTTCAAGGGCTCTTTAGATAATAGATTATATAATGTACAATTTGAAACTCAAAAATAAAAATTCTTATATTCATCATCATATACACACGGTGGGTGTAGTCGGTACTGCCTAATTTTAAAATTAAGAGCGATGGTTTTATAGAATTAAGTGAAAATATCATAAGAAAATAAATTCTTGAAAAAAATTACATTTTAAGAATTTTCCACATCAAAGTTATAAAAAGAAAAAAAAGAAATGGAGGCTGAGAGGGACCAATCTAAAAATCAACAAATACCTCAAGGACCACTGATGCAATTAGCACATCAATCCAATTCCATAGTCAAAAGGAAGCTTCCAAACGACGCGCTTTTGAAATTTCCTTTCCACTTCCTTTCATCATTCATTTAACGTATCTGCCAAAACCGAAACCAGGAAACATAAGTCTCTCTTCTCTTCCAAGCCAAAAAAAAAAAAAAACAAATTCCAAAAATGGCGTCCATCTACACCTGCATAGAATGTGGAACAAACCTGAATCTAAACACAGCCCATCTCTACCCACAAGACTTCTACTTTGAAGCTGGAAACAAAGGCACCCTCTCATTTTCTTCAATAGACTCGACAAAATTCAGGTTTGAAAAAGAAGACAAGATCAGGCCATTTTTTGAGACGGTGAACTACTGGGGCATTCAAAGAAAGAGAACCAAGATTAAGTGTAATAACTGTGGCTGTCTTGTTGGTTATATTTATGATGATGGGCAGCCTTCAACTATTAGTCCTGGTCAGTTTGGTCTTGGTCCTAGTCAGGCTATCCCAAGGGCTCCTAGGTATAGGTTCAAGACTAAGGCTCTCAGGATTGCTTCTGAAACTTGAAGGGTTCGTGATTGATTGAGGCTTATTGGGTTTTTGAGTCGTTGATTTCTGTGTAGGATTTGTACGGTTTGGAGGGGTTTTAGATGGATTGGTGGTTTGAGTTCGTGGGCCCTTGATTATTGCTGTTGTTTCTGTACTAGTGGCAAATTCGATGTGAATTTTTTTTGTAGTGTTAAAATCATGTTTTGATGATCTTTGATTCTTGGAATTTTTTTTTTTTTTTTTGTATACCTGTCGATAAAGAATAAAGCTTTTGTTTCTGGGAATCTAGTGTTCTATTTATGGCTGTTGTGATTCTTATTGGTGCTATGGATGTAAATCAATTGCTTCTTATCTCAACAATTGAATTTAATTATTCTGAGGAAATCAGGGCTCTAAAAGAGCAGGATATATAGGAAGAGTAATGTAATAGATCTATGACAAATTGTTGCTGTTTATCGGTTATGAGATTACAGTGAACACACTAGTCGATTTCTTATGAAGGAAGGCTTTATACTGGTTGAATTTCAGGGATATCAAGGTTGAGGGACACCAATGTTGTTAATATTTATTGTTCCATCAGGTTAAAGCTAGATTTTAGAAGCAGCATGTTCTTCCATTATGTCTATGAGGTTTTGACATGTGGGTTTTGGCAGATGCCTCTATATCATGGAAGGGATATGGTTACTTCCATGAAAGTAAACTTGGGAAACGAAATGCTGGTTTGAATTAGTTTTGGCAAACATCATTTTATGTATCACTTGTCAATTTGGGAATCTGGGGCTGTACCTACCAGTCAATTTTTCTTGTGTTAAGCTGTAGGACCCAATTTGTGCTGTTATGTACTCAGCTAACCTGGTCTTTCTATGAAAAAATAAAGTGGTGAATACAAGAAAGAATTGTGACTGGATTGCCAATCTACCGGTCAGTTGGAAAATTAGGTTGGATCAGTAGCTCTTGTGGGTTGGTTGTGGAATTAGCTCATCATGGCTTTGGTTTTTATATCTTGACAGTCTTCTCTTTTGTGATCTCATTGATAGTAGTGGAAAATTGACAATTGATCTGCCTAAAGATGAAGCAAACGAAAGTGGAAACTGGAGATGTCTGTGGAAAGACAACACAGTCAATACCCCCACCCCCACCCCCTCCCCCTCCCCTTCCAAGGTTCTGGGTTCGGAAGAAGGTTACTGAGAGTGTCACAAAGCAAGAGATTGCAAAGTTTTGGAGGAAAAAGCTTACTGAGGAGGAGGATCACTTCCTTGCTGCTATCAAGGCTGCTGCACGTATCAGAGCTAGAAATCTCTCTGTAAGATCATATAACTAACATTTGAAACATTTCATTCGTTAGTTCCTGGGTATCTAAAATATAAGAGGAGGAAAAGATATCAATGACTGTTCCAATTGTGAGAGTATTTTGGTTCACTTGAACAAAATAAATCAATCTTAAGACATGTTTTAACTCCTAGCTAAGAAGCTAATATTGTTTGAGATTCAATCTAATAAATTCCTGTTCTCAAGCTACCTGCCTATGACCAGCGGCTGATTGTCAACTTATTAGATGGACAAGAAATCTCAGTGAGGGAGCAAACGTTTCAGATTTGTAAGGCTAATTCAAATAGCCTTCAGGGATGAACTCATAGAGGTTGCAAAACCTCAATTTTGAGCTGATGCCCTTTCATAGAGATCAAGTGTAGCAGCTGGTGTGGTAATGAATTTATCGACATGGGTGTCTTGCTATTTTTGTTACCCACTGGTGAACAAACCAAAAAGCCACCAATACATTTCACTTGGTTAAAACTTGGAAACTATTATATGTAAAACTAATATGATTACCAAACACTTTGCTGCTGCAATTTTACGACTTTAAGTTATGGACAACAGGATTAGCTTGTCGATTGATATGTTTTTTCTTTGAATTCGTAGACTTCAATTATTGGCATTTGAATTTTCTTATGCTTGATTAGCACGTTGAGAGTTTGTTCCATCTGATATAGGAGGATGGCTATAAGCAATTTGAAGAGTCGTTGAAGGATGATGATGGTGCTAAAGAGAACGACACTACAAGCCTCAGTAGCGGCAAAGATACCAGGAACAATGAAGTGCGTGTGGGAATAAAGGACTGGTGAGTTAAACTTCTTGAAGTGCCTGTGGTTCTGTACAAGTTTGTTGATGATGAGACTAAAATTAACCTTCTTAAGACTAGAATTTCCTCGAACTAGTCTAGTAGTGGAAGCAACTGAGGTGTTCTTGATCAACTTTTTATTGACTAACAGGTTATTACTGTTTTAGATTTTGTTCCCTCTCTTTATTCTGATTGCGAGAAACAGAGGTTATTGATTCTCGTCGAAAATAAGATTTGACATGTTCTCTCCATCCCGGAACGATGATCTTTTAATTAACGTGTGCAGGTGGACAAAGAGCAAATATGCATACTTGAACCAGCCCGCCATCAAGTCCAAGGATCCTCCGAAAAGAAGATCTTCCAGTTACACTCCCAATTATTTTTCTTTTAAGCCCACAACTCCCCTGTATCCTACCTCCTTAGGTGTTTTTTAGTCCCATTGGTGCTCCTCTCTCAATTAGATTGCTTGATTTTGTTGAAGCTGGTTGGGATGGATGATTTGTACTTTTGTTTTTTTTTTAGATTTGCTTGTCCTGCAGTTGCTGTGACAATGCTTGAACTCCAGCTGATGGTTTGGAATTGTACAACACCAAAACCATCGTGAGATGCGTTACTTCTGAATAAATGTGCTTTCAGACACTCCTTTTAAGTTGTTCCCTTGTAGCTTCAGATGCTACTCTCAACCTTTTTCATGGATGAAGAAAGTACACGTGATAATTCAGACAAATCTGTACTGATGTAATGGGGTTGTTTTTCAATTAACATTTCTGTTAATGATTTTTTTTTTAATTATTTTTAATATTAGTATATCAAAATGATTTAAAACTACTAAAAATATATTAATTTGAATTTAATAAAAAAATTAAAAAAATTAAAATTTTTTAAAATAATTTTTAAAACATAGAACCAAACAACAGTAATCAGCTGGTTACCCCCAACTTTGCTTACAAATCCTTACCAGCCAGTATACATGTTATTTTCGAGGAATTTTTTTTTTTTTTTGATAACTGAGGTGTCCGGGCCAGCTTGCGCGTACCACAACTAATTTCCGGGTCCACTGAACATCCTGCAAGCCCAGTGAACATGTAAGACACCACGGGAGTGACAGAAATACTCTTTGAAGTTCGAACCCGGAACGTTCGCAAGGATTGAACTTGCAGTTTATCACATCAGCTAAGCCCTCAAATGTTTTAGGAATTTTCTCTGTAAGGTGGGGAAGCACGGCCTTACCTCCCCACCTAGGCTATCTGTTGGTTACAAACAAGACTGAAATTTATTTATTTTTAATTATATAAAAGCCAAAAAACAAAGTCAGAAATCTCATAACTTAAACAAATAATAAAAGGTTTCTAGAGTATTTGCTTTTGTATTATAACCCGTTTTTAAAAGTATTTTTTAAATTATTTTTTATTTAAAATGAATTAAATTAATATTTTTTAAAATATTTTTTTGATGATTTTAATATATTAATATAATAAATAAATAAAATATTATTTTAATATATTTTCAATTAAAAATTATTTTTTAAAAATATCCTAAACCAAAACGAGGAGAGAGTTTTTGGTCAAGCAATAAACAAATATTAAGCATTGAGAACTGTGAAATTTTCTTGGCAGACTCGGAATATTGATTTTTCACGTTGCCCATTACTACACAGAGAATTAACAAAGGAGAATTACGGAATAAAAAAATAACGAGACGTTGATTTCATATTGACTTCACTTAACAATGCCCAGCAAAACAAAACCGGCCGCGTCTCTTGCTTTGAGCTCGCCCTGCATTATCTAATCGAACAAGAGAGAATAACAATGTCGACGACCCACCTTCAAAGATTCTGGGCGAGGAAGAGTGCTGTTGGTGAGAGCGTGACAAAGCAAGAGATTGCTGAGTTCTGGAGGCAAAAACTTGTCGACGAACAGGATCACCTGCTTTATGCTATCAAGGCTGCAGCACGTCTCAGGGCTCACAATCTCTCGGTGAGGATCATTTAGTTTTCATTAATTCCGACTAATCTTCACTTGCTGAATGACTAAAGTATATGGCAGCAATAATTAATGAGATACGCAGTGATTGTCACTCTACTGATGAACATGGTTTTTTTTTTTTTTTTTTTTAATAATGCTGCTGATGAATTTCATGATTTTAATTCATGCACAGAAAAATCCCAAAGACACAAGTGAGCAATTAAGTGTTATTATAGCTTGAATATTAGGTAAAAACAAAGAGAATTAATTCCATCCCATTTTGAAAGTTTTGTTATACAGAGATACTAAAATTAATAGATTTGGATATTAAAGAGAACATTTGAAGCGATAACTAAAATTTAGATATTATATATACATCAATTTTTATTTTCAGAATTAACTTAATTTAATTAATTAATTATGTATAATATCTAGTATGTAGAGTTGTGCTTTTTAAATTCTACACACTTTATAGATACCTGTCTTTAAATTTCTACAAATATATTGGTCTTAAAAAGTATTATTTTCTTTATAAATATCAGTTTGATATTCACATAAATTAATTAGCAAAACATTCTTCTTCTCTCATTTTTTTTTTATAAACTCTTTGTTTATGTTAATAAAAAATAAAATGAATATTCTTAAGAAACTTATAAAAATTATTGTATATAAGTTTTAAAACTTCGTTGTAACCTAAAAGTATATTACCTTAACCAGGGAGACAGTTAATATTTTAAAAGATAGTATCTTCATGTCTCAAAGCTTTCTTTGTCACACACACATGCCTGTTTTTTCTGTGTTCTTGGGTCCAAACAAACCATAGATCAAGCCTGTATTTTGTAGCAAAAATCAGCGAAACGCAGTGGTTAGTTTTAATATTGGGGTATTTAATTTTCTTTCCTACTAACTTGCTGCTAATTAATCCTACAAAAAAGAAAATGAATGGGAAATATTAGCAACGAAAGGCAGTGGTTAGTTTTAATACTTGGTTCATTGGACTGAGCCAATTGCATCCTCTCAATTTATTGTTACATACAACAGCGTTCCTTGCATCAATCAATCAAAGCTATTTTTGAACTACGTTTATCGGAAATATTCTCTTGTTATATGTTGAAGTCTCTTTAAATACAAATAAATAAATAATTTTTGTATATGTTGAACTTCGAGTCTACTAGCTGGTGGCTCGCTTGGGGGTGATATACCCTGTATACGACCAACGTTCAATTGTCTATTTGGCTTTACAATGAAATTTCTGCGAGGAAGCAATCTAAACGGGTTGAAATCATATTTTAATTTATTTCTAAACAAAAAAGTTTTAAACGTAAACACTACCTCACTCTCAAATACCAGTATTTTTTTACTGATTTGTAGCATCTCAGAGTTTACTAAGCAGCTTTAAATGGGCTACTGCTGATCTTGAGGTCCAGGCCCTTGTTATGAGAGGTGTAGATCATATGAATCACATATAGAGTAGGTTGTAATTTCCATTGAAGCTCAACTCGATCTCAAGTTGATGCCCTCTCACAGGGGTGATGTATTTAGGCGTGATAGTCTGACTTGGGTGACAACTTGCAAACCATAGGTGAGAAAACTGAAGTTTCTTGCGTGATTGTTTGACTTGTTGAAGTTTTGTGGTGTAGGAGGATGATTACAGGCTCTTTGAAGAATCGCTGAAGGATGAAGATGACATTAAAGAGAACGAAAGCACAGAATATGGGAAGAACAGTGAAATGCGTTTGGGAATAAACGACTGGTAAAAGCTGGATTTCTCCAACCACTTGTGGTTTTGAATAAGTTTGAAATTCAGTATGTTCTTAAAGATGAAACTATTTATGTTTTCTTTAATCTTAATTATATATATTTCAATTAACACAAGCAGGTGGACAAAGAGCAAGTATGCATACTTGAACCAACCTGCCATTGATGATGAGTCGCTGGATCCTCCCAAAAAGGCAATCTTTTAGTTATACCACCAAGAATTTCTCTTTTAATCCCACAGTTCCCCTGTGTTCAAGTTCTCAGGGCTATTTTAAGCCCCCGTTGAATTAGTTTCAGTTCATTGAATTGCCTGACTTTCTTGAAGTTGCTTTTCTTTTTCTTTCTGTTATGAGAGAGATGTTTGAACCTCTGACCTCTTCTGAAGAGGCTAACATAGTTGAATTACAATCTTATTGGCATTTTTCATGTTGGTTGCAAGGCATGATTTGTACGCTTTGTAGGGGTTGTTCCTAAAAACATAAAAATAAAAATATGAGACTCGAGTTATTAATTTGATTAGGTCCGATAAACTCAGCTAATTTGAAAACAAAAAAAAAAAAAAAAAAAAAAATTTGAACTCAAGCTCATCCAAGTTAGCATACTAAATATACAACTTAAAATATATCATTGTTATTATAATAATATTATCACCATAATATTATTTACTCATTTTTAAAAGATTAATTATTAAATTATTTTTTTAATATTTATGTTTTTCAAAAATATAGTATTAAATAAATTTAAATTTCATTCTGAAATTTCAGTATTATTTTTTCATTCTTATTTCTTACCGTGGTGGATTATTTAAAATGTGATTTTAATTTGTCCATTCTTATTCCATTTCGCACTTGTAATGAAGCCCTATGTGAGCGTTAGATGCATTGTTATTATACTCAGTCAGATTTATTGAGTTGACCCGTCACCTGAAACCTGGTATGGTCTATAAAAAGTAAAACTCGGGCAGACAATTGGCTCGGTGAACTTCGTAACCTGCTGGATTAATCCATGATTCGAGAGGGCTGACAAAACCTGTAAAAAAACTGATATTTTTTTTAACTGGACAAATTTTTACAAAGGAAAAATAATAATAATGAAGGCGTATCAAGGTGTCATTTCTCTGATTGGCCGAGGAAGAAACAAAGAGGGAACATTTTCCTTATAAACAGAAAAATTAAATGAAGGCATAAAGGTGACATTTTTCTACAGCATGCCCATGAACATTGCAACGCTGAATTATGCCCACTGTTTTTCCTAGTAAAGTGAGAATTAAAATCAAGAGCATTGGAGGAAAATATTCCCGGGGACACAAAGGGCATTGGGTTCAAGTTAAAGGAGGACAAAAAGAGAGAGAGAGAGAGCGCATTGCCTTGTGCACGTGATTTTTTTTTTTTTTTTTACTCAATCCAATCTCATACAAGTCTATCATTTTTTTTTTCAATTGTTAGTTAAGTTTATTATATAAATATTAGAAAAAAAAATTTTAATTTTATAAATAGAATTGAAAGTTTATTAGTATAAATACTTTATATTCACAAGAAAATAATTATGTTTTTTTAATATAAAATAAAAAAACTCTTTTAATTTAAAATTTTTAAGTTAAAAGAAAAGGATAATATTTTTTCAACATAAATTATTTTTTTAAATAATATTTTAAACTTTATTATTTATAATATGTATAGTTCATTGGTTGTTTTTTAATTTTTTTCATATGTTATATATTTTTAAAAAAATTATAAGTTAATCTGACCCGGGTAATTCATGACCCGGTTTTTTAGCTGGGTCAACCCCTAACCATGTTATGCTTACATGTTCTCCAGGCTGGCATGTAAATCCAGATTTGTCAATAAGATTATCGTATAAGAATATTTTAATCACACCATAAAGCATAAGGATGTATGCTCAGTCAAATATGCTCATCACCCCCACGTAGATGGATTAATAAGATGGAAGTTTCTGAGTAGCCTTTCTCGAATAAACACATAAAGCTATCCTCTATTTACCTAACTTTTGCTTACTAAGTCTTTAAAGCTCTATTTTATTCATAGGTTTGAAATGCAGCCCAACAGGTGAAACTAAAACCTAGCCAATCTAAGGACTGAAACCGAGCTGGGTTAAACTGAAAAAAAAAAACCTAGTATGACCTAGCGACCCTGGCAAAACTGTGAAAACCCTATTGATTTTAATTTTTTTTTACTAAAATAATATCATTTTAATTTTTTTTTAAAAAAAATATATTTTTAACCCAACCATGGATCCGATCAAGACCCGATAATCCTTATTAAAACCCAAGAACCTGAATCTTGGACCTGAGCTGGCCACCATGATGTACCGTCTTAAAACTATGATTTTATTTATTCGTAAGTACTTATCTTTCCAAGGTGCATTTATGACTGGCAAGCTACCGATTTTTTTTTTTTTAAAAAAAGTTCTAAGGTATTTAAAATTATAGAAAGAATTGTATTTTAAAATATTTTTATTTAATAATATATTAAAATAATATATTTTTTTAAAAAAATAATTTTATTTGACATATTAAAATCATTTAAAAATATAAAAAAAAAATTTTAAAACAATTTTTTTTTTTTTTTTTTTAATGCTGCATTTCAAACTGCCCATTGACCGCTAACTTCCATTCATTAATATTAAGTCATTTATCCATTAAATTTAAAATTGACCATTCAGAATCGGAATAATATTTTTTTATAATTTTTTTTCCGGTTTTATGTATCCCTTCATTTTTTGGATTTAAACCCAAAAATCGTCATGCAAGGAAATGGAAATGACCCTCTTACATCCTAGTTGATCCTCCCAAAAAAACGTATACGAGTTATATAATAATGGTTCTGAAAATTTTAAAAAATATAATTTAATTGATGGTTAGATTTGTTTATTTTTTTAAATATTACTAGTTTGAGTTTTATAAATTCAGAGTCAATAAAGATTTACATAATCATTAACTTCAAAATTCGTAAAATTAATCAAGATATATATAAATTCAAACATCTATATTAATAATAAAAAAAATATAAATGGTCAGAAACTAAGATTCAGTGCATGCAAACGAAAGCTAACATAAACAGGCACTGCCAAATTTGCTGTGAATAGCATATTTAGGGGTATTATAATGTTTGTATTTTAAAATATTTTTTATTTAAAATAAATTAAAATAATATTTTTTATTTTATATTAATTCATTAAAACAATACAAACATATAAAAAAAATTATTTTATTTAAAAACAATTTATTTTTTACACCAATTCATTTTTTAGACAAGTTCATTAAAATTATTTAAAAACATAAAACAAAATTTAATTCTTTTAAAAAAATATTGTTTAAAATGCAATTCTATACCGCCACTAGTTGAGTTTTTAATGTCTCTTTCTAGATCGGAATGACCGACAACTTTGCATTTCATTATTTTTGTGTTATACCACTAAGCATCCATTACGAGGGAATCTGGTTTGGATAAGAAAGCTCAACAATTATATATATGAAAAAAAAAAATCAATTGGTGCTTTTCTTTTTCTTTCAGAAATTAAACCAAAAAAACACACGCCCCATTTTTTAGGTAGTTGAGGAAAACGAAAGCTATGGTGATACAGCACCTTTCATTTCAGAAGCCATATGCGTTATCTGAAATTAGCTTTTTATTACAATTAATTTTCAGTATATCATCATTTATCCAATTTTTAACATTTGCATATATATATATATATATATATATATATATATATATATGGGCTATTTACAATCCCTCTCAACATTTCTCTTAGTAAGTTTAATATTAAAGGAGCTTTCAATAAAGGCAAGATCCAAAGTAGAAAATATTACAATTATATTTTTTTTTCTTAGATATCTTTATATTTTTTTTTAAAATAAAATTAGTTCGTTCAGAGTTTGTAGTTATCCTTCTCAATAAGTTTGTTTTTTATAAATTAAAATTTTATTTTGTCATTCTTATAGGGATATATCAGTGTTCTTAACCGCTAGCATTTTATTGGATAAATATTATAATTACATGAATAACTAAATTATATTTTTAAGGTAAATGTACTTTAATTTTGATTATTTTTAAAGTTTAAGCAGGAAACGTTATCTAATAAATATAGAAAAAACAAAAGATTGAGAAATCACTAGTAATTTTAGTTTATCCTTTTACATGTCTCGAAAATCAATATACTACTTTAAAAATAAATAAAAAAACAATAATATTTAACCCCATTGCTGACAATAATTTTTTTTGAATTTTTTAATATTTTCCTTCTATACACACTAGAAATGGGATTTAAATGAAAATTCTCATAAATCTCTTAACGTCCAATATAAATAGTTTGATTTTCAATGAATCGAAAAAATAAACTCAATTAAAGAATAATAATTTAACCACATTATATAAAACATATTTACAACCTTAGCATATTAATCAACATTTTTTTTTGGAAATAAAATAAAAAAAATATTTATAATTTGGTACGAATATTATGGATTTTCTATTTATTAATCAACACGGAGTTAGTATTAAACATATTTATAATGGAAAGTCCTCTCTCAGGATCGCTTCTTCTCTCTTAAAATTAAAAACAGAGAAAAATATCTCCCTCTGTTAAATTAAATCAAACAGCTGCCCGTTTCCCTCACCGATCTCCGATTCCGACTTTCAGGACAATGGCGAAAGCGAGATACTCGCGAATTCCAGCACGAAAATCACCGTCATCGACACTTATACTAACTCTGCTGTTAATGTTCACATTCGTGATTTTAATTCTTCTCGTTCTCGGAATTGTCTCGATTCCGAGCACTTCTTCTTCCGATTCGTCGCGTCAAGCTAACGATCTCAGCTCCATCGCTCATCATAGCAGAATTGACGGGTGAGATTGATTTCGTGTCGTTTTTTATTAGTGTTTGGTTTGAGATTAGATGGCTTGATCGTAATTGACTTGATTGGTTTGGTTGTTTTTGAAGGAGCGGAGATGATGAAGGCAAAGCAGAGCAATGGGCAGAGGTTATCTCATGGAAGCCTCGTGCTTTTGTTTATCATAATTTTTTGGTCGGTTTTTTTTTCATATTTTTTTTAGATTGGATTTAAAACTGAATTAATTAGTAGCATTTTTTCGAGCAAGAAACTTTACTTTGATTAAAATCTTTAACCAATTAGTTTGTTGCTTGTTTTGGACAGACTAAGGCAGAATGTGAGTACTTAATCAATCTTGCAAAGCCGCATATGCAAAAGTCGACAGTCGTTGATAGTTCAACGGGGAAGAGTAAGGATAGCAAGTGAGTTTTTCTTTCTTAAATCTTATACTCTTTGTTCTTCAATTTTGTGGATGGATGTTCATGCTGCTCTTCTTCTCATTAGCTTGCTTGTATACTTTGCGGATAATCATTGGAGCTAATAATGCATTTTGATATGTAGAGTGCGTACGAGTTCTGGAACATTTTTACCGAGAGGTCGTGATAAAATTGTTAGAGATATTGAGAAAAGGATTGCTGATTTTAGCTTCATTCCCGTAGGTATGTTGTTTGAGCTTCATTTACTTGGAGGATACACTGAATTGATGAAAAAAAGAATCAGTTTCCAGCACCGGCGAGATTTTGTTCTGCTTTTTGCTATTTTTTTTTTAATATCAAATAGATGAACGGAATTTTAATTTACTTTGAAGGCCAGGTTGCTACCTCAAGCACATGTTTCCCTAAATTGGGACTTCATATCCTAATGCACCCCTGTAATCACTTATCGCACCACTTCATCACCTTCACTCATTCATGTGTTTGCAAAAGCGAACCATGATCAGCGTATAGATTGTTGCTGGTCCTTTTATGGTCTAACCTATCTCAATTCTGTTATACATCTTGCCACTATAAATCCACACGACTACCTAAGGTGCAATCAACCGAAGCACCACCAGTTCCCACTGAGCGTCTCCACTTTTTTCTCTGTTTTTTTTTTGGTGCCACAGATAGTAGTTATTAATTATTTGGGACTAGTTTCGTAGCACCACCACCTTCATAATCATAAATTCAAGTAAAGTCGCTGTATAGCGAAAAATTGTACCCCACCAAATTGAGCAGCCAAAGCAAACTAGTTTTGATCTGAATTCTTGGATCCATCATAGTGTAACTTCACCCTAATGCATCTTTAAGGAAAAAGGAGATTATTCAAGTTCAGAAAGCAGAGATCTGTTAGGTTTTCAAGGGAAACATCTTCTAGAAATTTGCCTTTCAGTTTGATTCATCACCTGTTACTAAGCTGACATGATGTGCAGAGCATGGTGAAGGGCTTCAAATTCTCCACTATGAAGCTGGGCAAAGGTATGAGCCTCACTTTGACTACTTCATGGATGAATACAACACCAAGAATGGGGGTCAACGCATAGCTACTGTTCTCATGTACCTGTAAGTGAGATCCTGTCTGCTAGTGGAGTTTTTATGAATTCAAATGCATCCTGCCTTTGTTCTTTTTGTAATATTAACTCCTTCACTATTGTACACAGCTCAGATGTTGAAGAAGGGGGTGAGACTGTGTTCCCCTCTGCCGAGGGTAACATTAGTGCAGTGCCTTGGTGGAACGAGTTGTCTGAGTGTGGAAAGGGGGGCCTCTCTGTTAAACCAAAGATGGGTGATGCATTGCTTTTCTGGAGCATGAATCCTGATGGCTCTCCAGACCCATCAAGTTTGCATGGTTAGTTGCTCCCAACCAGCTAATCACCATTAACCTGTGTAGTTCAGGTTTTACAACAACCATGCTGACAGTACCTTATCATTTCAAGAGGATACCTCTGCATGGTTATTAACTATCATTTTGCACGTTTTAGTAATGCAATCTTTAATTAACTGATGAGTTGGATTATTCTTCAATGCAGGTGGTTGTCCTGTGATTCGAGGTAATAAGTGGTCATCAACCAAATGGATGCGTGTGAATGAGTACAAGGTCTGAAATAACATCCTGCAGGTAATTATCTGAGCCCAAAAGAGACAATTAAAAATGTCATTTGTGCAGATATTCTTTAATTACTTGTATTGGTTACAGTAGTCTTGCTTTGGTTGGTAACAATATTCTCCCGTGGCAATGGCATTTCTTGACAAGCTGTTAGTCAAATGCTGAAAACAGCTTGTTGATCTGCATAGTGAAGCTTCTGTGCGTTTCTTTTTCTTTTTGGGCGGGAGCAGGGGCAGGGGGCATTTAATCAGCACACAAATTGTTCTTGTGAAGCTGGGTTGGTATGATGTCTCGTTGGATAACCTGTGACTTACAAAACAAAGGACCTTTGCTGATCTAGGATGATAGAGTTCGCTGCTTAATTATTGACCCATTCTGTCTTTCCCTTACCTCGTGTTGGTTTTATTGTGAAAGCATCCTGGTTGAAACTGTCTGGAGTGTACGAAGACGTATTTTCCTTCGTAGAATCACGGCCTTATCTTTTGTGCAGGTGATGATACGACTTCACATCTTATTCTTGTAATTTGTGCATCTCAATATAGAGCTCAAGCGCTGACGGACTTCACTTAATCTGTAATCTTTGTATACAACCAAACACTTTCTTGCCGTAAATTTTGATTATTTCCAATATTGGGGCATGGGATCCCTTCTCGCAGCTGCTGATAAAATAGCCTGAAACCTTTACTTTTATAGCCGAACGAGGTTCGGGAATTTCAGTTGCTTTAGAGATACTCGTGCCCTAATCTAGAACTGAGAGATGCATTTTATAATTCCTTTCCTTTAAAGTTCTGTGCTGCATGTGGGTGGCTGTTATCTGACAAGACGCAATCTTTGATCCAAATGAGAATATCTGACAGCGTTAACTGGATATCTATCCAGCATTCATGCCATCTGAATCATGACATTTACCACAATTTTTACAGCGACAAATATGGTCATGCATTGTAAAGTTCTAGAATTCTATTTGTAAAAGAAGTCTTTCATATTATCTCTATACTTTTCATGAGTATAGCATGAACATAACAAGAATTCAAAATTTAAGTTTACATTGAAATACACTACAACTAGTATAACTCTCTAAGATCAAATTTGCTCTTCTTTTATTGTATCTTCATTGACTTGATTTTTAAAATGCCCCTGCAATCACAAGGGGAGATGGCGTGCCTTAAGATTGGTCTTTAGAAGATTAAACTGTGTAGCACTTCGTGCGTGCATGAAACATTGAATTAGAAGATAAATGGGTTGCATTTATGCTGTCACACCATAATATTGGTGTTGAAGATCTAGTAATGCGTATCTCAATCAGTAGTGTGTTCAACTATTAAATCTCTACCGCATCATTTGCTAGTGATTTATAGTTGGCCTTTATACTACTGACATCTGTTTATTGATGTTTACAGCTTCTGGAGATTTAAGTTTTGGTCTAAAAATAAACAATATGAGCATATAGGACACCTTGTAATATCTATATAACCTAAACAAATTCAAAAAAAAAAAAACAAAAAAACAAGAAAAGATCAAAACAAAAAAATAGAATAAAATCAAACTGAAGCCAAAACTTTCCAGCCATTTCTTAAAATGGTCTAGCTGTTTATCAAAATAGTTAGTCCGTTGTTTGGGAAATTTCTAAAATTTCATGGGATTATTTAAAACGGTCTTACCAATTCTAAAAAGATTTGATCCATTCTGAAAAACAGCTTAATCGATTCTCTAATGAGCTGAAAATTGAGTTTAATGACTAGTTTCAATTCTATACCTATGGATAGCCATTTTATTGGCCAAAATAGGTGTGGAACTCCTAAGAAAAAAAATATAAGCATACTTACTCTAAAAAATAAATTATAACACTTTTATTTCATTTGTAATTATCCAAATACAAGGTTAAGTGTGAATTGTCAAAATCCTTCAAATGATCTTGATTGTTGTTCCAATAAACTTTACCAAGAGAGTATATTGTGGAAAGTGTAAGGTACATTTTAAACATTTGAAAAAGTCTCTTAAAGACTAAATTGTGAGTGATTTAATACTACTCCTTTAACAAGTATTGGTGAAAGGTTTTCTAGTTTTAGCTTGTAAAAAAATTAGGGATATTGATTTGATCCTAAGCCCGTAAAAAGAATTGAGTTTGATATTATACTCGTAAAAAGACCATATAACGATTTGGTCTCACCCACTAAGAAGAATAGTGTGTGATAGTGAAATTTTTAAACAAAAGTTCAAGGAGAGAAATGGGTGGTTTACCGAACCTCTATAAAACTTAGTGCAGTCTCTCTAAACTCTAACTCTTTAATTATCATATTTATATTGTTTATTTCTTCCATATTAGATTAAGCATTTAGAATTGCATGTTATCACGTAAAAAGTTTTTTAATTTTAGTTTTACCTTACATACCTAATTCGCCCCCCTCTTAGATTTACTTAGGCTATCCCTCTAGGATCCATCATAATAGGTATTATTACCACCATAGTTACCATACTCTAGACCTCGATATCCTTTATTACAACCTCATCTATAAGTTTATGAAGAATTTATTATTGCAACATTGGCAATAATATTTATAATTGGTATGATTTGATTATGATGGTTAAGTCAAGACTCACTTATCAGTAAAGGAGAATAAACCTCTTCAAGTTTAAGAGGATTTGGCCATACAGTAAGAGAGGAAATTAGCAACTCACAATCAATTCCTAAACTGGCTAAAATGTAAGAGATGATGACATTATAAGAGAAAAGCTGTCCAACAATTACAAGCTCATTGGAGAGCTTCTTAATATGATAAAAAAATAATCAATGGTAGAGGAAACACCTTTAATGGCAGTAGCTAACTCAGTTTGAATATGAACAATGCGAGCCTTTAATTGGGAGGAGAGACTTTATTCAATGTTTAGTCACACATCTTGAGCTATGTTATAACTGAAATAACCTCATAAAGTACACTTTTAATAAAAGAGGCCATAAAAGTGCTCATAATGAGATTATCCTATTGTATCCATTAAAGATAGACAAGATTTGGTAAAGAGAAAATATCACTTGTAGAGGGTGAGCTTTTGAGGGTTAGAGATGGTTTTGAAAGAGAAATCAATATTGTTGAATACATCTTAAACTTTAAAATATAAAACCATCTAGTCTTTTTAAAAAAGATAATTGCCATGGTGGAACTTGACTATGACCATGTGTTGCATAATTATAAAGGATAAAGTTGGGATGAGTTTGGGTTAGAGTTGGAAGAGACAAATATTATAGAAGATAAGATGTTTAGAATGGCTCTTAAACCATGTAAAGTTTTAGAATTCTAATTGTAAAAGAAGTCTTTCATATCATCATTATACTTTACATGAGTATTACATGATATATATAACATAAGAGTAACAAGAATTCAAAATTCAAGTTTACATTTAAATATACTACATTAACTCCCTAAGATCAAATATACTAATTTTCTATCGTTTCCTCATTGATTTGGTCTCTAATAATTGTGTCTTTGACTTGGTCTTTAATATGCATCATCTATTTATCTTGATTATTTGTAATCTATTTATTCATAATTATCCAAATACTTGTTGATACCAGGATGTTATGAACATCACAAAGTAACAAGTCACTCACACAAATAAAATTGTTTGCTCACTACTTTAAGACACAAAACCAAAAAGATACAGATGCGAATAACTACCACTCTAAAAATATAGATCACTCACCTCTTTAGAGTTACAAAGTTAAAGTATAAAGTCCACTACTCACAAAGGAGATATAAAAATTGATAAGTTAATAAAAGGCCAAGTTAAAGACTTTAATTCAAATTTTGCTAAAAGATCTCAATACATGGTTTGAATCATCATTTTACATTTGAAATAACCCTCTAAGTCTAGGTAAACAACAAAATAACTTAATTTAGATCCAAATAAAAGAATTCGATAGAAAACTAGATTAATATTAACTAGCACATATTTTTTACTCATTAGAAACAAAAATAGACACCTAGAAAGCTTAAAAACCAAAATAATCACAACTTTTTATAGAAAAATCCAATGCATGCATGGTTGGACAATCTAAAAGATCACATTTTAAACTTGAAAACCATATATGATAAGTTTATTTTCCCATTCATTAAAGATAAGCAAATGCAAGCTCAAAGTCGGCCCATGAGTTAATAGTAAACATAATCAAAGACTTCATTCATTTTCATTGTCAACCTAAAATCAAATAACCCAACGTCAATAGGATTATTAAAGGACATCCATATGTCATGTTCCCCTGGTTGAAGGGTCATATGTATTATCACCAACATAGTAAGGAGTTAAGTCAGTCATGTTAAAAGTATCTATAATTTCTAGATATACAAGCAACTTAATTTTTTAAGAATTTTCACCAATTTGCCTCAAAATCTTAAATGGATCATTAGCTCTAGGTTTGAGCATAACAAATTTTCCTTGTGAAAACCTTTTCTTGCTAAGATACACTAAACCAGATCACCTTCTTTAAACTCTATATATTTACGATACTTATTAGCTTAAGCTTGATACTTTTGATTTTGCCTTTTAATCTTGTCACAAACTTGTGCAAACAACATTTTAAGCTGCTTGACCCTTTTTTTAGCATCACCATTAAAATTCTAACTTGTTGGAACAAGATTTAAGTTCAATTGACTTAATGGATTTTTACTATACACAACTTGAAAAGGACTACAAGTAATAATTTGGCAAGTAAAATTATTGTGAGCAAATTCAGTCTGTGGCAATATAATATTCCAATCTCAAATATTTTTCTTCGCCAAACTTCTCAAAAGATTTCCTAAACTCTGATTGATGACTTCAATTTGTCTATTATTTTATGGATGCCTATTAGTGCTGAATTGAAGATGAGTTTTAAGTTTCCTTCAAAGTGTACCCTAAAAATAACTCATAAACTTGGAATTTTGATATGAAGTTATTGTTTTTGAAATGCCATAAAGTCTAACAATCTCTTTGAAGTATAAATAAAAAAAATATTAGTAACATCAAGTGTTTTGCTACTTGGAAAAAAATGTAACATTTTAGAGAAATGAACAATCATTATCATAACTAAATCTTTGTTCCTTGAACTTCTAGACAAACTTAGCACAAAATCCTTATTGACATCTTCTCATGAACTTTTACCTACTGAAAATCTAGTGTACAAACCTAAATTATGACTATATGATTTAGAAAAATAGCATGTCCTCCAACACAGTATGAACCTTGCAACATCTCTCTCAATCTATTGCCAAAAGAAATTATCCTCGATAACAATAAGTGTTTTATCTCTCTGAAAGTGTCCACGAAGTCCATCATTGTGAGCTTTAAAGAAAATGGCTTCCCTCAAAGAAATTTAAGGAATACATACACAGTTTTCTTTTAAAAGATAATCATCCAACACAATAAAATGCTTGGAAATACCACTTTTGTATTTAACTCATATTTTGTTGAGATCACCATCACACTTGTAAAGGTCTTATAACATTTTAAAACATGTCACTTCCACTTTCATATTAGTCAAGAATGAATGTATCCAACTCAAAGCATCAATAATAAAATTATGAACTCTAGATTTATGTTTCATAGAGAAACTGAAAGTTTATAGGAATTCAACCCAATAAGCATGTCCTTCGACTAAGTTTCTACTGGCTATCAAGAAAATTCAAAGCCTTATGATAAAAAAAAAAAAAAAAAAAAAAAAAAAATGGCTTTGGACATAAATATTAACACCAATGGTAAAAAAGTGTGAAAAACAACATAGAACTCGTTATAAACTGAATATGTTGTTTGTGAATCGCTAAGCTTTTCACTATAGAAAATCAATAGGTTTACTCTCTTAGTTAAGAATAACACACAACACCAACATTAGATACATCACATTTAACTTAATTTTTTTTTGAAAATCAGGTAGAGAAAGAATAGAGGCATTGGTCACCTTTTTTTATATAAGTTCAAAACTATTCTCAGCCTCATCATTCCACTTGAAACTACCTTCTTTCAAGCATTCATTTATTGGAGCAATGATAGTGTTAAGGCTTTTTTTTTTTTTTTATGAAATGCCAATAAAAAGATGTTAGGCCATGAAAACTCTAAATATCATAAAGAGTTTAAAGATGCGATGAGCTTAGAATTGCTTCAATCTTTATAGGATTCATCTTTACTCATTCGTTGGAAACAACAAAACTCAAGAAAACAAAGCTGCTAGTAAAGAATTCACATTTCTTCAAGTTAGCATAGAATTCCTAACTCCTAACATTTTAAAATACTTCTTGCAAGTGACTAAAATGCTCTTTTTTATCCTTATTGTATATAAGAATATAATCAAAGTAAATAATAATAAATTTGCTAATAAAATGTTTAAACACATTATTTATCATTCTTATTAAAGTACCAAGTGCATTAGAAAGGCCAAATGCCATGACCATCCATTCAAAAAGGCCATCCCTAATTTTAAATGTTGTTTTTCATTCATCACTAACTCTTATTGACATCTGATGGTAGTTGTTTCTAAGATCAATCTTTAAAAATATGGTAGCATCATAAAGTTAATCTAGCAAGTCATCTAGCTGGGAATTTAAAATCTATAATTGATAGTGATTTTGCTCATTGCATGACTATCAATGCATATTCTCCACAAACCATCCTTTTTTTGGAACAGGAAAAGAGGGCACATCACATGAACTCTTACTTCCCCTTACCAAGCCCTTTGAAATCAACTCATCAACCTACCTTTATGACTTTGCATGTTCGATAGGACTCATTTGATATGCTACCTTGTTATGAAGTATAACACCTAAAATGAAATCAATATAATGTTGAATATTCGTTATCAAATGAAATCTAGGTAGTATATCTTCAAGAACCATATCAGAAAACTCATTAAGCAAAGGTTGTACTTTAGGAGGCAACTCATTTATTTCAACATTTTTCTAAAAAACAACAAGAGCATAAGCCAAATCCATATCATTAATAAGTTTTTCCATTTCAGAACAAGTAGCCAAAAGAGTTTCTACCTCTTTAGTAGATTTAGAAATAAGTTTAGGTTTAGAAAGACCTAATATAATCTTCACGCCATCTTTCATAAAAGAATAAGTATTTTTATTGCCATCATATTGAACTTTTCTATGTATGACCAAGCAACATGTGACATACATTCATAGGTATTACATCACAACACACCTGATCATATTACCTTTTCCTAATATAAAATAAAACACGACACTCATTTTTTACCTTTTATTTATGCTTAATTTTTAACCACCTCAATTTATAGGGTTAAAGGTGTGCTTACATCTTAAGCTATAACTTTTTCACTATATCAACAGATACAACATTAGCACAAGCACCACCATCAACAATTATGTCACAAACTTTCCCATTTGCACTATAATAGTTGTAAAACATGCTGCAACAAATCAAATCTTCATGAACAACATTCAGACTTTGTTGAATGATAAGTAACCCACCTTGATTAGTATAAGTCACTTTATCTTCTTAATCTGATTCATTCGGTAAGTCATATTTTTTAGTTATCTCTTCCTCTATAACAACAACAATTTTAAGATTTGGACAATCAGAAGTAATATGCTCATACCCTTGAAACTTAAAACACTTTTTTATTAGAACTTAAGGAACCAATTGCTTTAGGACCATCCCCAATGCTTACCTTCTTTGAATCCTTAACAACAAAAAACTTTGTTGCTATAATATTCTTAGAGAATGAAGTATTCCCTCAGTTAGAAAAGCTATTTTTAGATGTTGATTTCCAGCTAATCTTTCTAACCTTTTTTTTTTGTTTTTCCATATTCAAAAAAAGTTTTTCATGTCATTGAATGTCTAATAAGGCTATAATTGAACCATATTAGAAATTATCTTTAGCATGGGCAATTCAAAGGCTCAATAATATCACACTTTAGCATGGGCAATTCAAATTCCATAATCTATTCTTCTACAATCAGTTCAAATTGCTTTAGATTATGAAATTTAAGAAAAGTTTATTACCAATAGTTCAAGTAAGAATCTCCTTTTAAGCTCCATTTTTATTTTCTCTCAAGACTTGATCTTGTTTCTACCTCACAAGCCCTTTGCTTCTTAAGATTCTCCTGTTAGAAGGACATAATTTTTTTTTAGTTTAAGAATTACCAACTTCATTTTTCTATCATCAAGAAACTCTTTGAAAAAAAAAAAAAAAACCCTCTCTATAATTTGAAGCTAATAAATGAAATCATGAGGTATTTTTCCCTTGAATTCAAGAATATCAACTCTCATATAAGAATTTTGATAAAGCCTTCTATTATTTTTTCTTTGATGCCGAGAAGAAGAATGATCACTAGCATTATGGTGTGATCTACAATGGAAAAGGATTAACATCCTCCTCATTATTGCTAGAGGAACTAGTCTTAAAGTTATTCTCACCATCATCATCTTGACTCTTATATCGTTCAAGACACTACTTAAGTTATTGGATTTTTCTTCTCATTTCATCCATTTAAAGAGCATGAATGTCCCTCTTGAATTTGACCCACGACATCCATGAAAAGCCATGATTGTAAATCCTAAACTCTGATACCAACTTTAATAATACAAAATTAAAATATAAAGTTCATTACTCATAAAAGAGATACAAAACTTGATAAGTTGCCAAAAAACCAAGTCAAAGACTTCAATTCAAATATTGTCAAAAGATCTCAATACTTGATTAAAATTATCATTATATACTTAGAACAACCTTCCAAGTCTAGAAAAAAAAATGATTTAATTGAGAGTCGAATAAATAACTTTGGTAGAAAACTAGACAAATATTAACCAGCACATGTTTTTGATTTATTAGAAACACAGACACTTTGAAAGCTTAAAAACTAATACAATTATAATTTTATATAGAAAACTCTAATGCATACATACATGATTAGACAATTTAAAAAATATTACTTTCTAAACATGAAAATCATATATGACAAGCATATATTTCCATGCAATGAAAACATGCAAATTCAATCTCAAAATTAACCCATGAACTAATAGTAAATATCATCAAAAACTTTATTTATTTACATTGTCAATCCAAATTCAAATAACCCAACATCAGTCATCGAATCATTAGAGAACACTCCTGTGTCACTTGCAACCAATAAATCAATAGGCATCCTTTTGTGGCTTACATAGAGAAAACATGGCTGTAATTGCTCATGGGATGACTAGCTGTTTAAAGTTTCGATCATCCAACAACTACTGTGCCTTTGGATTTCTTCGGAGCAAACGAGTTAATCAATTATAGGCTTGCCGAAATTGTGGTGAATGGAGCAGAGGCCATTCAACTTTATTTACCCTGAGGGTAGAGCAGAGCAGGGCTTGAGCTTAGGTTGGTTTCTCTTTTAGGGTCAAGGCAACTGAAATATGAAAGCAACATCGTGCTTCCAAAGGAAATAAATGCATCCTTGAGTGCAACATAACGGCCATAAAGAATTCTATGAAACCCAACACTACACACGCATACTTGGAACTGAAAGCAGAAGAAACCCATCTTTTGAGATTGACAATGACAGGAGCAGGACGACGATACCTCGTAAAGAAGGGTTGGACATAAGCATGGAAAACCCATCTTTCATGATATAAAACTTAACTCCCAGTTGATCAGAAATACACATTTCAAACCAGCAACTAAATCAAAATTGAACATCGAATATCAACATAAACAAACCTGACTGATATATCAAATTAATGTAATCCACGTCTCAAGACACTGGTATTATTGAACCAACTTAGACACTGATATTATTGAATCAGTTCGACTTATTAATGATATAACCCAGCTCCGCCCCAAAACTGAGATTATATCCTGTGTTGCCGCAATCTTTAATTGCTGGTTTGTTTGGAAACAGATATGGAGCTGCGAACCCACCGTGTTGTTAATCATACTCAGATGATTCAGTGATTGGTGTGAATCAGGTTTCTGATGGCATATTGTAGAATGCCTCCATGATCAAAATATGCCAGTTCCACCTACACCAAAGTAACTAAACTTAGGCGCAAGCATATGAAGGAATTGAAGCATTTGAAATAAATGATATTATATTTTGAGGTGAAAAGCAAGGTTGAGTTTCCATCATTACCTCTGTATCAAAGCGTAAGGTACATGTAAATGACTTGCCATTGTCTGTCACCACTGTAACATCTTGACCTGGTCTAATCTCACTCACATTACTAGGCAGATCAATGCTGTAGCACTCATGCCCAGTCAAGCCAAGGGTCTCAGCATCCTCCCCAGGCTTAAAACAAAGTGGAATGATACCCATTCCCACCAAATTACTGCGGTGAATTCGCTCAAAGCTCTTGGCTATCACTGCTTTCACACCCTGGTCCAGGAACAATTTAAAGGATTACGATAAAAGCTTAAACGTCTAATGAAATTAGATGGGTTTCAGATGCTGGCAGAGACTGTACCAGTAGCATTGGACCCTTGGCAGCCCAATCACGAGAACTTCCACTCCCATACTCGGCACCAGCCAAAATAACTGTATCACGTCCCTCACTCTTGTACCTCTGTTAACCAAAGTAACAAAACCAGAATTGAAACAACATCAAGGCCCCAACACAAGAAATGTGATGCTTGTTTATGAATTCTTTATGATTTTGTTCAGTATTTAAGAACAATAACCTAAGCAATACATCTAAGATATATGAAACTAGCAATTGAAGTCATCCATATGATTAAAATTTATGGATACTGTATGTTTCCCCAGTAAGGAGTAGACTTAACCCAGAACAGCACTGATTTGGACCATGGTTATCTAATGTAGTTACTTATTTGTTTTGCTAATCACAACATTTTAGTCTTATGGCCCTGACCATTAATAACCCTGAGTTAAAGCATAACCCAGGATATTTTTGCTCCCAACTTTTCTCAGTCCAAACATAAAGCATAACTGGACTTGATAGTATATGAAGTAACTTAGAAGAAATTACCATTGCAACATCAAACACAGATAGTTTCTCTCCAGTGGAAATATGAATTGTTTTAGGCCCAACTTCTCCTCCTAACAGTTTGTTGACAAGGCGAATGTTAGCAAATGTGCCTCTTGCCATCACTTCATCATTACCACGGCGACTGCCATAGGAATTGAAGTCTCTTCTATCAACTCCACGTTCCATGAGGTATCTAGCAGCAGGACTGTCCTTGTGGATGCTGCCAGCTGGTGAAATGTGATCAGTTGTAATACTGTCCCCGAAGTTGAGCAAGCAGTAAGCATCCTTCACACCATGTGGTCCTGGCGGAGACATAGTCATGCTTTTGAAATATGGTGGCTCATGTATGTAAGTTGATTTGGAATCCCAAGCATACAGAGTGCCTGAAGGAACAGATAATTGATTCCACATGGGATTTCCCTTGGTGATTGCCTGATATGTAGCCTTAAACATATCAGGCAGAACACTCGAATGAACAACCTGCAGACCATCAAGAATAAGAAACAATGAGAGATCTGATCCGTAGCCTAATCAGACAATTCAAAATCAAACTATAGAAGGGAGAGTAGCTTACTTGAGCAACTTCGTCATTGGACGGCCAAATATCCCTGAAAAATATCTTCTTTCCATCTTTTCCCACGCCAATTGGCTCTGTTTCAAAATCAATACCCACCTGCAGCATTGTCCCCGCATGAGATACATAATGTCCAGCACATGTAAATCAACAATTGGAAAGGAAAGTGGTGACCACAGAGCAACAGGAAGAGTTACCATTCAAAGTGAAGTAATAAGTCCAGTTTTTTTTTAAAAAAAAAATACATAGAATATAAGTTGAGTACCGTTCCAGCAAGTGCATAAGCTACTACAAGTGGCGGTGAAGCAAGATAATTAGCCCTTGTCAAAGGATGTACACGACCCTCGAAATTTCTATTCCCAGACAACACAGCAGCAGCCACTAGATCTACAAATGAGTACAAAATCAACAATATCATCAGTTCAAATGATTCCTAGAGAAATATCAGGACAAGAAATGTGTGTAAAAAAGACTACCATTTTCAGTGATAGCTGATGCCACTGCTTCATCTATATCTCCAGAATTTCCGATGCAGGTTGTGCATCCATAACCAACAATATGAAACCCTAGCTGATTAAGATACTTCTGCAAGCCACTGCAGATGTCGTGCAGAAATCAGAAATGCATTGCTATAGCCGCATAAAGTTTACAAGCATCAGATCAGGACTCTAAACCATACCTCTTTTCCAAATATTTGGTTACAACCCCAGAACCTGGAGCAAGACTTGTCTTAATCCATGGTTTCACCTGATAAAAGAATGAAAAACTTACAAATCCAATCACAATCTCTTAGCAACTCAATAATTAATGTGATATAATCTCCTAACAAGACCATATACTTGGAAAATCAGCCTGGAGATTTTGTAATTCAAGTTTCACATGTCAACAATATAGAATATGTAGAAAAGATAATGGATAAAATTAAGCCTCTCTAGTTTTAATGGATGGAGGAAAAGTGTGCAGGATACTAACATAATCCAAAAACTTTTTTTAAACTAACAATGGTTTAATCCAGCATTAAAAAATTGGAGTCTCACATTCTGAAGCTTTTGAAATGATGTGAATAGATGCTCAGAATTTATTAGATTCACAACACAGACTCTTGAAAACATAAAAAAGAAACAAGGGAGGTTACAACAATATTATTAGCCAAATCACACTGTAGTACCAATCAAACACAACATATATAATTCCTCCAGAATTAGCAACGGAGTACGCAATATATAATTCCCTTCATCTGTTTTAGTCTGGTCAATGTTCCCTTTTATCTTGCAGTTGTATCCTTTATTCTGTTAAATATTGTTATAATCAGGATAGCATAAGCTGAAGGAAAAAAGTTTAAAAGAAGAAACATCCAACCTCCAATCCTAGTTCACAAGCTTTCTTTGCAACTAAAGCAGCTCCAAGCATGACACTAGGGTTTGAGGTATTTGTGCAACTAGTAATCGCAGCTATAACAACATCACCATGTCTGAGTTGGGCTGGAGTCCCACGAAAACTGAACTCAGCAACCTTGCTTTGAGATTCTTTTGGTATAGCAAATCCCTGTAATGCCATGAAAAAAGGTAAGAGACAGACAAGGGGGGGTGTTTCATTCACAGCAGGAAAACTAAGATATGACAGATATCAAACAATTTGATTACCAGAGCAAAATATGCTTTGGATAGTAGCAAAAGGACTGGGTTGGCTTGTTTATTTTGGAAAATCTTTCCATATTTTTCTTTGATGTATCTTTGAGACATTTGTAAGCTGATGCAATTGAATAAAAATGCAAAGGAACCCCTCCTTTTCTGCCTTCTTATGTTATTAAAACAAACTACAAACAATCTACTATTATTCTTTGAATAGAACCAAATTGTGGAACTTCCTCAATTACTTTTCTGCCCTTATTACTCTGATGACTTCCGTTTCCACCTAACCCATTTGCAACCCCCCTCCCCCCAAAAAAAAAAAAAAAAAAAATAGTGTAAACCGATGCCTTTTATGCAGTCTTGTAAGTTGATAAAATTCTCACCTTAAATCCAACCCTGTTGTCTAAGCATGCATGCCAATCAGCTTTCATTTCTCTCAACGGAACTCGATCATGTGGCCTGCAATAATCTGATTATGACATTGACCGAGAAATATTGGAATATAACAATCAGACAAAGAAGAAAAAAATTTAAAAATGTTTATAAGCATAACCTTTTAGGTCCTGAAATACAAGGTTCAACATCCTCGAGATTCAATGCTAGATAAGAAGAGTACATTCTCTCAATCTGGGGCTGAGGTCCGACCAAATAATTCACAATGACATAATTATATTTAGATAAAGAGAATTTTTTCACAGTAACATAATAAATACATTGAATGACCATACACTATGAAAGCAATGAAGTAATATATATTGTTTACCTCACTGTAGTCCACAAACATCCTGTTAGCTCTTAAATAGGATTCTATCATGGAGATCTGCATTATTTAGGTTTCCAAGTCAGCATATACAATGGCCACATTAAATGCAGTACAGTATCATTTTATGGCTTACAGTTTCATCACTTCTGCCTGTCAGTTTCAGATATTGCAGTGTGACATGATCCACAGGAAAGAAACCCATGGTAGCTCCATACTCAGGAGACATGTTGGCAATAGTAGCACGATCTGCTAGTGACAATTCACTCATGCCCTCACCTACAGACATTAGCAAAAGCCAAAAATCTAATGTGAGATAAAGAAATAGATTACATAGTGATCAAAACACAAATTGATGCACAAGGAGTATCAAAGGGTGTACCATAGAACTCCACAAACTTGCCAACAACCCCATGCTTTCTCAGCATTTGAGTCACTGTCAAAACCAAATCAGTGGCTGTCACACCATCTCTAAGTTTTCCTGATAACTTAAACCCAACCACACCAGGCAGGACCATGCTCATGGGCTGCATGCAAAGTGAAAGATACATTGGATGAATTGTTGATGGGAAAAATTACAGGCGTGAGACAAAGGCTACAGAAAGCACAAGCAAATAGAAAATTTCTCACTGGTTAATTGAATGCAGGTAGAAAAAGAATCAAGGAATCAGTTAGGGGATTGCAAATACATTTATGTCAATTAGAGACTCGTTCCAGATTGTAGACATTGAATGTAAATATAATAACAAATCTTTTACCTGGCCAAGCATTGCAGCTTCGGCTTCTATCCCACCAACTCCCCAACCAGCAACACCTAATCCATCTATCATAGTAGTGTGTGAGTCTGTACCAACAACACTATCAGGATAAAGCAAACCATTTGTGTTGAACACCACCCTCCCAAGGTATTCCAAGTTGACCTGGTAATCAAATTGTTAAACTTCAAACATCTGCATATGAATACATACCTATGCATTGCATTTTTTAAACTGACAGAGCTCATTCCCCTTGATTGCATCCAAGCATTTGTTATTTTTTTTTTTTTTCAAGAAACATGAAATGTCAACTGTGTTACCGCTCTGTTGAAAAAGCTGCCTCACCTGGTGAACTATACCAGACCCAGGAGGAACAACAAGCATGTTTTGGAAAGCATTTGAGCCCCATTTAAGGAACGCAAATCTTTCTTTGTTTCTTTGGAACTCAAGCTCCATATTAGCCTGCACTGCATTTTCTGATCTTGCCACATCAACCTGAACTGAGTGATCAATAACAAGATCAACTGGAACCTGCACACACAAATTCCACTGGTTAATTCCTTAAACAATAACATGGCAATCAAAATGTCTTCACCCAAGCACATGTCATAGCAGATAAAAATAGCAAACGACTTAGAAGCAACAAATTACATAAATTGAAATGGCAGTTATCCTGATGATGCAAAGAGAAAACAGCTCACCAATGGGTTGATCTTATTAGAATCACCTCCCAGATTATTCATCGCATCTCGCATGCAGGCAAGGTCAACAACAGCAGGAACGCCAGTAAAATCCTGAGAACAGAATCATAACAACATCAATAATAATTATAGCAACGATCAATAACAATGGCATGTATTTTCTCTATCAAAAAGTACACCGATCGAATGACCAATGTCATTTACCTGAAGAAGGACTCTAGCAGGCTTGAATGGAATTTCAACTAATTTAGGAGCAGTATTCTCCCAATCAATAATCTTCTCAACATCATTACTCTTAACCTGAAACTCATCGCAGTTTCTAATTGCCGATTCCAGGAGAATCTTAATTGAATACGGCAATCTATCTGCAATAACACACAAAAACCAACCAAACTCAATATCCAAAATCCCACGTCAAAAAAAAAAAATCAACTTTTCAGTAAAAAGATTCAAGCTTTAGCCAAAGAATTAAAAAAAAAAAAAAAAAAGGCCTGAACCTTTCATCCTAATAAATAGATTCTCATTCTTTGACAGATTCGACGGCAAACATAAATCACATAATGTCGAACTTCATTTATTTTTATCCTTTCTCAGTAACCAAACTCAAACTCAACAAACTAAAAGTACAAAAATACTAACCAATTCTGGGGTCATTGAGATCAGGCAAGCTATAGTATTTGCCAAATTCGCCACCAGGTTTCTCAAGTGTCTTCAATATAGACTTGAAAGGATTTTCATTCACTGTCAAGAAAAGCAAAAACCCACATCAAAGAAATCAAAATCATATTCACTTACTTCAAAACAATCATTTGGGTTACAAAATTTAGGATCAGATTTTAGTTTCAAGTTCGGATTTTTACCCATTTTGATAATCTGAGATTTCTCAATCTACAAGGAAATGAAGATTTAGCGCACTAAAAATCAGATCTGTAGAGAATTAAAGAGAGACAAAGCGAGAGTTGGTAGGTCTATTGGGAGGAGGAAAAAAGATTGTTGGGCACGTTGTGGAGTTTTGTCAGTATATTCTGGACGCAGTGTCCATCTTGATTATTTTTTCACTTTGTTTTTGTATCTGGTATATTTTAAGAGTATATTTTATTTAAAAGTATATTAAATTTTTTTTAATTTTTTTTTAAATTACTATATTAAAAAATAAATCACACTCTTATAATATTTAAAAAAACTAATTTATAAAACTGAAAAACCATAAAAATAGTCCAAGAACATAATATCAAACTAGAAAAAAAGTTTATTTCTAGCCCTCGATCTATCTTTAAGAAATTATTGAGGTTCAAAATAATTACCATCAAAATTCTCCAATGAAACACAATAACAACAAAATTAATCATTTTAGTGTTCAGGTAGTATATTGGTCTACACTTCACCGTAGGTTTGACCAATTATTTTTTTAAATGTAAGAAAAAAATTGAGAACATGAAGAATTTTTTAACTATGTTATTAAACCTGATCAAGTGGGTTAATTTTAAAATCTCTTGACCCAACTTTTTACCTAACTCAAGTTTTCAATTAAACCATGTGGGAGCTAACTCGACTTAAATCAATTGATTTTATTGGTCTAAATGCAACATTGATGATCGATAAAAACATCACCAAACCCATAAATTGGAGCAACTAAGGCAACTCGAGTTACCTGACAAACCTGCAAATCACGCTAACCTCATAGAAAGACAAAATAAAAAGACAAAAATTGACAAAAATATTTTTTAAAAAAAATCATAACAAAAAAAAAAAAAGAAAATGCATTACCACATTACCCGGTGGTCTTGTGTATTTGGTAAGGCAGCACAGCCAACTTTTCAAACTACTATTTTTTTTAAAATGCAACAAATTAATGTTTTATTTTGGATGTATTTTTATAGTTTTGATGTATTAGTATAAAAAGAAAAAAAAAAAAAAAAAACACCCTGAGCATCTTATAATTTACTATATTTCACACTTTAGCTCTGTTGTTTTGAAAAATATAATTTACATCCTTAACTTTATAATTTCATTACGCTTCACGTAACACACAAAAAAGCAACAAAAAATGTTAGATTATTTTCAGTTTGCCATTATATTCAATATAATGAATAAATAGCCATTCTTGCTTTTAAAATAACATATTACCACTAAAAAAAAACTGCCATTCTCTTTGCCAAACATGAAACCCTAGCCACCGGCTTGAATTCAGTCGAAGAAACCCTTAACATTCTCTTTTGTTTCTCTACACTTTGGACTCTGCTGCAAGTGTAGATGAAAAGAATAGGAGGTTGGAATTCCATAAATTCATGCCATCATTGGCTCTTTATTGTTTTCAATCAAGAAACCCTCAACAATCTCTATGTCACCTCAACTAGATTTTTGTTGTGTTGTGCAGTATTCTTGTATTGTCAAATGGCATTGCATTTTTCAGTTTAATTCACAGTCCATAGAGGAAATTATGGTTTCTAAGAGGGAGATAGGACAAGGCATTGGAAGAGGATGAACCAATTTTCCAAGGGGAGGCTATGAAAAAAACAAATGTAGGAAAAGGGCAAAAAAAAGAACCATAAAATTTTGAAAATTTTAACCTTTAGCATAGATTCACCAAGTGTTTTATCTTCATGTTTGGCAAAGAGAGTGATAGTTTTTTTTTAATGGTAATTTTATTGTTTTAAAGCAACATGGGCTCTTTAATTATTAAATTAAATATAATGAAAAACATGTAAATTTTTTATTATTTTTTTTTGTTATGTAAAGTGTTATAAGATTATAAAGTTCAGGATGTAATTAAACAATAATTTTTAAAATAATAGAGATACATGGTGTAAAATGAAGTAAATTATAGGATGTTCATGGTAATTTCCTTTTTATTTTTAAAAAAACTATTATTATTTAAAAAATACTTTATAGAGCATTACCAAGCATGCCAAATCTATTATTTTACAAGCTACATTTTAAAGAATTCTTTTTCTTTGTATGGGTGTTTAAAAAAAAAAAGCTGCTAAATTGATAAAAAAAAATTATTTACAATTTTGTTTATTCAAACACTAAAAAAATAAATGTACATCAATATTTTTAGATTAATTAATCAAAAAAATTTTGAATTACTAGTTAAATACAGTTACATCTTTAATATTTAATATTTTTATTTTTCTTCCGCGCACCTAAAAGACAGAACAATGGGACTCTTCTTTTAGGTATCCATCCACCAACTCCACTAAAAACAAATAAAAAGCATGCAATAGTCAACAAAAGCCCAAATGTACACATGTTAACATACAAAAAAATAAAAAATTAATTAAATCAAGAAAATAAAAAAATAATAATTAAAAATCCAAACTGTAAAACAAACTGATTAAAAATTTTAAAAAAAACCGACCGGTTTCGATTTTATAAGCCTTAAAATCAAAAAAATCAAATCAAATCAAACCCAAAACAAAAAAATCTAGCCAAACTAAAAAAAAGACCAAGCCAAACCGGTTTGTCTTAAAAAACCAAACCGAACTGAAACCGGTCGGTTTGAACCGGTTTTAGTATTTTTTTTTTTTAATTTTGGTTTAGTTATATTTTTTTTATAAAAATGAATCTAAAATAATTACCTCTAAAATTTTTTTTAATAAAAGTTCAAATAATTTACATAAGGGATATATAATAAATTTTCAAAAAATTTTTAAAAGACTAAAACGATGAAATTTATAACTTTTTTTTAAATAATAATAATAATAATAATAAGACGAAGAAAAATAATAAAATACTAAATAGATTTTAATCGAATTCATTTATATTTTCTTGGGAAACTTTATCTATTGAAAGAACATTTAAGATGGTATAATTTTTTATTTTTTTTTATCTCTGTCTATATCTTTAATATCTGTAGAAGATAATATAAGAACCATTAAAAAGTAACTCTATAAAATAAAAGGGTTTGCAAAAACTATAATTCTAATATAATTATGTTACGATTGAGTCATGTGTCTATGTATTTGTGTTATATATAAAATTTTATTTGAATTAAAAGCTCCTCTAAATAAAAGTAATTCACAAATATTGTAATATAATATAATTATTATAGAGAAAACATTTTAATTTAATAATATTAAAAATGAGTATTAGTATAAAAAGATCCAATGTTTTATAAATTTATATTTTTTGGAGTTTTTCAATTATAGATATTACTAAATATAATAATTATAAATTATAAGAAAATACATTACAAATTATCATACTTTACTTTTTATAATCGTCTTAATATTCAAAAGACTCATTTAAACAAAATAATTCATAAAATTTCTACTAATTGATTATCTCCTTTATATAATCTTTTAAATCAATAAAATGTTACGATGTCGAACTTTCTCTCCTTCTCTTCCATATAGTCCCAAATAATTCTCCTTCTCTAGTATTAGAGCCTAGAGAATAATCAACAATAGCATAAGTCAAAGTATATTTCACAGCGTTGGTCAGCTATTACGTGTCTTTTGGTCGGTTGTTGTTAGCCAAGGTTACGTATTTGGTGATCCCCTGTTAGGTGTACTATATACTAAATTTTATTATTGTTCATTTTTTGGTTTTTGTTTTGTTTCTCTTTCATTACATCTAGATTATTTGTCACCTTCTAGAGCTTGACCTTCAAGGAGTAGTATGACTATGCATCCAAATTCCTTTGAACATGATATTATTCAAGATTTCAATAAATAAAAAAATATCAAATAGCCGCAATTGAACATCTTCAAAACTAGAATATACCCAAAGAATAAATATATATATATATATATATATATATATATAGATATATCAAATTGAAACCTTCCTCCTTCAACTTATATAACTAGAATAACTAGAAAAATTCAATATATATGCATATTTTGATTTTTATCCAAAATTTATAGTATCATTAATTGATCCAAATATTACAAAAACTTTAACCTTAAATATTAAAACTCCTACAAACATAACCATATAGTAGATGGTATAGTGGTAAGAGCTTGGCACCAAGCAGTTTGCTTCCCCTGTGGTCTCAAGTTTGAGCCATGTAATTGTTAATATGATGGTCACTAGAGGCTTACATGGTCGTTAACTTCAGGGCTCGTGGGATTAATCGAGGTGCACGCAAGCTGGCCTAGACACTTACGTTAATATAATAATAATAATAATAATAATAATAATAACTCTTACAAACATGCTCAAGACTCAAGAAATGTAGAGATATCATATTTCAATCTGCTAGGCATTACCCAGTTAAGATTACAAACCTAAACTCTAGAAAATCAACAAGCGACACTATATGTCTAGTTCAAAGACTTTAAACCTTCATAGAGTAGACTTTAATAGGACTATCACCAAGTCATACTATAAATGGTAGATTCTCCAACTTTATTTCATTCACAAAGCGAGTGCAATATGCAAGTCAATTAAATATTGTTAAAAAGAAATTCTAAATTGATAAAGAAAATTTTTTTTTTATGATTTATATTTAGCACATAATACTAAATTAAGAAATCAAATTTTCAAAACATATAATTAAAAACAAAGAAATCAATTACAGGCAAAATACTATGAAAACCCTTAACAAAACTCAAAATCATATCCCACTCGTTATATGGTTCAAAACTTACGGGAAACAATCAAAACATATAAATATTCAAGCCATTGCTAAAATGTTTTGGCATATAACAACAAATAATCAAGACAATTATGTACACCCTTTTTAGAAAATCAAAATGAAATCATTGTTGTGCTCTTTAAATCAATTATTTTTCATATTAACAAACCAATCTCATAAAAAATTTAAAATCAATTTAACTTCAAATAACTATACCAATAAAAATAATTACATACAATAGTTCAATAATTACAATCAATTGAAACAAATGTCTTGACTTGTTTCCCTTCCATATAAAGGGAGGGAGAAAAAATCATAACTTAAAATAAAATATCATCAGTCTCTTCAACTTTTAATATTTCAGAGTTACTTTTTGTATCACCTTAAATATCAAATGATCAAATTATCTTTATTAGATAAATCTATCAATACCATAACATAAAGCTAAAAAATTTACAATTACAAGCATTGTCAAAACAAATTTCTATCATAAATCAAGAAGAAAATAATCAAAGTGAATTAAAGGATCTTATTGAAATATTTTAGAAAGATTTATTTATTAATAAAATTAGAAATCTCATATTATACCAATACCAAAAACCCAAAATCAAACATTATAATAATGGATAAATACTTGAAGATATTCAAATAGAAGACTTACCTCATAAAACTCAATCTCAACATGACATAGAAAACACTTATAAATGGAACATAGATGGTTTAAGTGAGCATAATGTTCTCAATCTAATATAGAAAATAACAATGACTATAACTGCCTCTAAATTTAGGAATCAATCTAATAAAAAATAGATCAAGCCTTAATATTACCTCAAATTAAAGGATGGTGTGGCTATTATCTGTAAGAAAAAAAAATGGACATGTCCGCTTGAACATTGTCAAAATAGAGAATGAAATTACTTCAACTCTAATAATAGTTCAAAATGTTGTTTCAATACTAATCTTTGTGATCATTAAACACTTCATTCTAGATCTTTTATAATTTCAAGAAAAATAATCATAAATACTATTAAACCTAACATGTTCTGAACTTCAAGATTTTAAGTTGTATAAAGATACCTTCTTGTTAAAATTTTTCATTAAAAAAGAATGTCAATATTCATTTTTGGAAAGAAAGATATTTTTTTGGGCTTCCAAAATAATTTGCTAAAAAAAAAATAAGATTAGGAATTCTCATATATATCAAAACCTTATAAGACTATATCATATAAGAGACCTCATGACACACATAAACAATAAAGGATTAGCCCTTTGTATAAATCTTAAACTCAAAGACAAAATGAAAAATGAGCTTTATGGAAGTAAAAACAAAAATAGGATCATTTTTGTTTCCAATAAAGATATGAAACCGTAGTAGTAGCAAGGCTTCAAGGAAAAAAAAAGAAAAAAAATTAGAAAAAAAATAAAAAATAAAAACAAAACAAAATAAAAAAACACTATGTAATAAAAAAATGGTCAAACAAACCTTAAAAAATAAAAATTAAAAGCACAAATCCAAAACAACCAACATGTTACAGATATGGTCATGTAGGATATCATAATAGTCAACGTAAAATAAAAAAGACATTCAAGAAATAAATATAGATATAGATGATAAAATAAAAAATCAATTTCTCAAACTACTAAATTTTGACACCAATATTGACATTAAAGAGAAATCAAGTGATGAAGTATTGGTACTTTAAAATAATCAATCTATAAAGACTCATTTATACTCTTGTATTGTTGGTGGATAATCTTTTAAGTCTGGAAAATATATTGTTATAATTATTATTATTTGAAAGAAAGAATACTTTCATCACATATGAAACGGAAACCTAATCGCCCATAATCTATACCTAGAGTAATGACCTATAATAATTCATTTACTTTTAGGCCTCATCAGTTAATATATCCGATTAAAAACTTTCGCATTTTTATTTTTTAGAAGGGAGTTTCATTTTTGAAAATCAAAATATTTTTATAATAGATTTGGAATGTTTGCCTTTGTTAAGCAAGGCATTTTATTATAGGCTAAACCTCACATGTGATGCATCTCATAACCGAAGTTGCAACATACACCGCAAGATGTATACATGTAATGCAATAAATCTTTTTCTTTCTTAGGTTTTTAGAAATAGAGTTAGGTAAACCTAAAATTCTTATGCATGTAAATATATTAAAATGACAAGCATGACAAACAAAACATATATGGATGCATGAATACTAATGAGATGTAAAACAACTTAATGTGTGAGAGGCTCAACCAAAATGCAAAAAATTAAAAGGAGCTTAAAGCATTTTTGCATATTTGTTATTTCCAAAAACACATCATGCATGAAAAATCAAACACGCATAAAACACAACTCATGTGAAAATCCATCATTCGCATGCAAATCACATATGTAAAATCATTCGCGCACACATAAACAAAATCAATAATTTTATAAATCATCTAAAAAATTACAAAATAAACGATTTAGGTTTGAAATGAACCTTCAAGATTCTTCAAGATCGCGTAAAAGGGCTAGAATCTAGGGTCAGACTGCTGGACAATGATAGAAAAGTTGATAGTGATAACTAGGATTGCATATGTTATTTGCATTAAGGATAAAAAGAAGAGACATATGGATAGGTCTGCTAAAAGCGCCCTCTTTTTTTTTTTTCTCTCCTGGTGGTAGCAGTGTGAGTCATTGTTGTCTAATAATAGAGATCTAGTTGTTTAAAGTTTGACCTTTTCTTTTTCTTGATGTTGTCTTTTATAAATAACATATATTATGATCGGCTTTTAAGCTTAATGGTGGAGAGAAGAGGCGTGTGGAACACTTTACAGGTTGCACCACCTTCTCCTTATCCTACTTGTAGCAATTATGTTACTCACTATTGTTCAAGCAAGTAGATTGGTGGCCTAAAAGCTTTAACTTGCATAGGTTGTCTCTTTTTATTATTTTTTTTCCTGTCAAATCTACTCATATAAAGGTCATTAGGTTATATGACTTATATGGTTGTGTAGTACTCCTTAATAGGAAAAAAAATACTAGTGGTCTCATCAGAATGGAGGTTAGAGAAGAGAGAACTTGAAGAGAGAAATTTCGGTTTTGAAAAGAAAGAGATGAGGCTAAGGTTTTTTTATAAGAGAAAATGAATATATTTTTTTCAGCACACTTTCTCATCTCTCTTTCACCCCCTCTCTATTTTTTTTTTTATGGTACCTAAGGTTTTTTGTGGGTTGGTTTGTATGTGAGTGCTTAAGTTTTTTTCCTCCCTTTTTTTTTCTTTATTTATCTCTTCCTATGGTGGCTAGCGTTTACTATTTCTTTTTCTCTACAATTCACACATCTATTTATAGTAAAAAAATGTTAACCATCTCCCCTAATTACTTGGAGAGTAAGAAGCCCAAAATTATTTTGGTACCTTTGTTTCTTATTTTTCATTTCACTCACCGATTTTCATCATTTTTTACTTTAATTTTTTTTATTTTCTTTTTTATTTTATTTTGACTTTTTTAAAAAAAAAAGAGATGTCAACAGGGGAAAAATAGATGAAAATCACAAAATGGGTGCATGAATGACTAAAATGCATCAAAAACATATATTTTCTTATCTTTTTTTGTTTTTTCTGAATTTTTTGAAAATATTTTAAAAATAGGATAAAAAAATCAGGTTATGACAATTGTCTCCTCTTTACAATGCTTATGGTATAAAGTCCTATGAAAAAAAAAAAATTCATAGGCATTTTATAGTAAGCTTGTAAAGAAAAAATAGTGTTAACAAAAAAAAAACTTTGAAAAATAACACAGTCAAGAGGCGCCTCTAATAAGAAATTTTAAAATTATTAAATCAAGAGTTGACCTACCTAATGGGATTTTGAAATTGGTCAAATCAAGAGGCGACTTACCTCATAAAATTTTGAAATTGGTTAACTTATGAGTTTTTGAAATTGGTCAAATCGAGACAACCAATCTTTTTTTTTTTAATGGTCAAATTGAGAAGCGACTAACCATATTTTTTAAATGATCAAAGTAAGAGGCGACCAAACTTATTTATCTAAAATGGTCAAATTAGAAGGTGACCAACATTATTTTTTTGAAATGGATCCCGACACAAGGTTGAATTTATTAGTATGGATTCCAACATTACGAGACTAATATTTTTCATGCAATATCAATTTAAAAGGCAACTTTGCCATGCTTTTTTTTTTATATATATATATATTCAAGTATCAGGCTTTAGGAGAATTTGTATTTTTATCTTGCAAAGCTCTTTTGTAAAGCTATTGGTTAGAAAGCAAGATTGCATGCTTACTTGATTGGAAACATAGGTCCTTTTTTAAATAAATAAAAAATCCAACTCCCCTCTTGTTATAATAAAAGCTCGTTATTTATGTTCTGGCCTCAATTTGGTTGTTAGTTTAACCGAGTTTACCTACATAGATCATCCATATGATAGCTTAAATGCCATATAATTTGGGTTTTTTTTATATATAGAAACTATTCCCCACTTTATGTTTATTAAGGGATGTTCTGCTCAATTGATCATTCTTTGGAAAGTGACAATTGTTGTTCATGGATTAAGACAACTTAACACCTAAGTAGGGGGTGAATTAGATGTATCACTAAATTTTACAGTTAAGAAAAATTACTTCAAGCAAATGCAATAACCAATAATACAATTAAAGTACTTAAAGTAGGAGTTAAGGAAGAGAATTTGTAAACTTGTTATTAATGTGGTTCTGGAAGTCTACATCCACACCTTAAATACCAAACATTACTTGAGTGTTGTATTCTTTTACTAGCCCAAGTTCAAGAGTATAATTGTCACTTAATGAATCCACACTAAGCTCTTTACGCCACTTGAATAAATCATTTCTTCAAGATTTTTTCCACTTGAATATATGCTCTCTTTAAGATTTTACCCTTGGTGAAATTACCCCACTAATAGCAAGAGTTTTTACGTAACTCTTAAAGGTTTAAAAAGGTTTTTTATTTTCACAACTAACTCTCTCAATAAAATATAGATATTACAATTAAAGTTTTAATATATTTACACCTCACTGGATATCTCTTATATGATATGTAAATATTTAAATGTAGTGAGAATGAGATTGTATACTTTTTATGCTAGAACATAAAGGTTTAATAGCACAAATTAAAGTATGGTCAATGATTGATGATTTTATAGTATTTGTACTCTTAAAATAACTTGTATATCATATATGTTTGGATTCATTTTCTGATTTTGCAATTAGATAAGCTATATAAATGTTTTTTTTAAAAGGTCATTTATAGTCATTGCAGTCCCACTGACAACTAAAACAATTGATTGATTCCTGTAAAATTCCTCAGTGTTCATCACTAATGAACAAGCGGTCAACCGACTCATATGGTAATCCTAAACAATCGACCAGTTCATGAAGAATTTCAAATTTAATGGTTTAACCTAGATGAATTCTTAGAACCATCTAACATGGATTTTATTTGATTATTATCAATCCTTTAATGAATGCAGAGTAAAGTATGTGAGTTCATTTTAATTATGCTATCAAGTAAGATATAAAGATTTACATTTAAGCACTAAAATGAACAATTATTCTAAATCTTCACTTTACTCCTTTCTATGACTTTCATATTGAGTTTTTCACGTCAAGCTTGTTGATATATTCTTCGTGTAAAACCTATTTAAAGTTTATTCTCAACCAAAGATATTTTTAGTCCATTTTATTGTTATCATCAAAACATATAAAAGCATGAATATGTGACTCTACAGGTTAACAATCTCCCTCTTTTTTATGATAACAATAAATATATAGCTTAGATATTAAAATAAGTCTCCCCTTATCTTTTGCAATGCAATATATAGGAAACATTAACATTTTGGCATAATCTAAGTAATTTACACATTTAACACTTTACATATGCATTTAGAAATTTAGGTTTCTCCCTCTTAATGCATGCATATATTATTAAGTTGTGTTTTACCATATCTCTCCCCCTTAATACATCTACAAGATCTTTATATCTCTCTCCTCCTTTGTCATCAATAAAAAAACATATAATTGAGAGGTAAAGATATAAAAGTAGAATATCAGTGGAAAATAAGAATCATAGTTAAAATATCCACAAGTACATAATCTCCAAAAAAAAATATATACAATATGCATTACATTGAGAAAAGATATGAAAAATAAAGCATAAAAACATTTAAATACAAAACATATGATTTAGGGTGGAGGATAGTGAGAGAAAAGAGAAGTTTTCATGTTCTTGATATCCTTCACGATGTTATCCATTTCTGCTTAAGTATCTCTCATTTGACGCACATCCATCTCAAGTTATGTTAGGTAGATTTCCATCATAGATGACCATGAACTAGTAGAAGCTTTTTTTGGCAAGGAAGTCGTTGATCGTGTCTCAAAGATAACATCAAGCTCATCATCACTACCAACAAGTTCTTCCTCCTCAATGTCATGCTCTTCTTCAACATGTATTCCTAGTTGGTCCTTAGAAACTCAAACATTATTCTCATTCAACAAATATTTTATCTTCGTAAGGGTTCTATTATTTATCTCTATGAGCTTAGAATACGAATTTTTATCTATTTCTATTAAAAAATCTCAAAATGCTCTAATATATATATCAAAATTTAACCATAAAGAAGAGATTTCTTCTTTTGATCATATGTCATGATCATATTCCTAATCATAAATACATAATATACGTTATATATGTTTAAATCTTGAAAAATAATCACCTAATATTTACTTAGATTCAGTTAAAGATTATTTTATATGGTTGAAAAATAAACAAAACAATTTAGTTTATATATTTAAAATTTATATAAATAATATTTTAAAAGTCAAATAATAATTTTATAAATCAAACATTTTTATTTAAAAAATATTTAAATTTTATAAATAAATTTCAATTGACTAATACACGTACAACATGCCATAAATTTCCTGTGGAATAAGCACAGACCGGTGGAACTTGAAAGTTGAAAGTGCATGCATGTGTTTAAGGCATTTTACAAGGTCGTGGCTGCCGACGTAGAGAATGTCGTGGCTGCCCAGTTCAGAGAACCTCGAAGGTCACCTCGGCGTAGAGATTGCGCTATAAGAGTGGAAGCCTTTTAATATTTCCTTTTTATTATTATTATCTTTTTTTTTTTTTTTCACTTTCAGATAAAGAGTCTGTTTGGCTCTACAGCTGCGGCTAAACCTGCGGCTGCACCTGTGTTTTATTTAAAACGTAGTTCGTAATTGTTTAAAAAATCAATTTACTATTCACTGAACCCCGCTTAATTTCTAAGTTAGAATCGCAGGAAAAAAAAGCAGTCATTTCTTACCTTTTTTTCACTGTTGATGTTAGTTGCACTGTTCAATGAACAGTGCAATTAACATGGATTGCGTATAGTGTACCTGTTTATGTGAACAGTTCAAGAAAATTGCACTGTTCACTTAAAAATAGTGAACAGTGCAATTCTCTTGCACTGTTCACTTGCCTGTGTGATTTTTTTTTTTTTTCAATGTGTTATTTTTTAAACATTTTTTTATATATAAAAAACTAGTTTAGAGTAAATTTTATATCTGATAATATTTTATCTAATTTTATTACATGCTAAAAATATTATGAAAACTATAGTTTTTGTCGGATGTATTTCATACGTAATAGAATTATAAATGGTTTCATGGAATAATAAAAAAAATATTTTATATAAAGTATGATTTATTTCATGATATAATAGCAATAGTTAAATCCACAATATTTAAATTAAAAATCATCAGTATTAATATATATTTTTAAAAATTATTTTATAACCTCAATTTTAAAAACATTCTTAACCAAACACATTAAATTACTTTTTCTTCAACTTTAATTCAACCACAATTTTAACCAAACACCTATTTTTTCAAACCAACCTAAACTAAAAGTAATATTTATAAAACAATTTTTTTTCAAACCACAACAGCTATCGCAATACCAAACACACTCAAAGATGGATAGGGTTAAAAAAGCAGCAATATTTTTTGAAAAGTAATTTATATTCATTTATTTATTTTTAATTTAGATTCATATGTCATGTATAATTGAAAAAAAATTGTTTAAAATAAAAAGGGCTCGTAATAATATAATATTAAGAGAAGGTTTTTTTTAATATAATTACCGTTTTAAAAGTGATTTAAATTATGTAAAATAATTCAATTTGTGTACCTAATATTTACTTAAATTCAGGTAAAAAATAATTATTTCATATGGTTAAAAAACAGACAAATTAATTTATTTATATTTTTAAATCTTACATAAATATCATTTAAAAGTCAAATTAAGGATCATGTTTTCGAGATTCGATGTAGAGGCATTTAACAAAGTCGTGGCTGACAATGTAGAGCATGGCACGGTCCTCGCAGGAAGCTTCATGGGTAACACCGTCATAAAGAAAAAGGACCGACTTATAGTTGCAAGCTTCAAATATGTATCGTTTTCTGTTTGAAAATATCATAATAATTGTTTTTAAAAATATTTTTATTTAAATATTAAAATAATTTTTTTATTTTTTAAAAATTACTTTTTATATCAGTATATTAAAATAATATAAAAATACTAAAAATATATTAATTTAAATTAAAAAAATATTAATTTTTTTTAAAAATATTTTTAAAACTCAAAAAAAAAAAAAACTTAAATTTTTTCATAATCAGAAACTATTTGGCCAACTACCACCCCTTCATAAATAATCCTCTCTTATTTCAATGTTAATTAGTCTTTGATTTAACTTGTTTTTTTATTTAATTCTAGGCCACTTCTGTGTTAGTTCCATGATCCTTGTCATTAGATTTATCTTCCACGGGCAAATCTAAGTTTGGCTTGCCACGTATTTGCCACATCAGAAGACAAAGATAGATCGTAGATCCCACTTGAGGAGATGTTTAATTCTCAAAAAAATAAATCAAAGAAAGGAGATTTGTTTTCATATAAATTAGATGCGAACACTTGAGAAATTCTATTTTTTGTTTGCTTTGCAATGAAGAAAAGAATATAGTGGACTTCATTGCGAGCATTGATGGTCAATTAGGAAGCATTAAATGGGGCTTTAAAAATGTCTTTGTATGCTTTTAATAATTATTATACAAAATGATAAATTGTTCATTATTATCCATAAAAGATATTCACACACACATACATATATAGGATCAATGTATATCGTAACACTGAACTTTTTTTGTTTTGGTGATTGAATTATTATTTAAAAAAAATATATATTCTTTAATACAATATTTATGTTGATATTTTATTATCTTTGCATGTTTTTAATTATTTATGGTATTTGATTAAATTCCATAATTGAATTAGAGATCAATTTCATGAAAAAGAATTGAAATTGGTAAAACAAAATAAAATTAAAAAAAAGGGGATCAAATTAAAAAATAAAAATAGCTTGGCTTCATTAACTCATTTTTTATCCATTTGGTTTTATAACCTTTTATTTTGGTCCAAAACTTTATTTTATTTACATTTCAGTATCAAAGTTTGTGAAAAAATAAAAAAAATCACCTAAAAATAGTGAAGAAAAGAGAAAGTGATTGGTTGATCATATTTCAGTAACAAAAAAATCTTATCCTGGTGTAAATAGATTCTAGTTGACAAGAAAAATTCTACCTAAGTATTTTGAATCCTTCATCTTGTTGAAACAATAAATTAGGGCTTGAATTTTTTTTATTCAAGTTGTTTTTGTGTTTTTTGACCGATTAAAAGGTGGTTCGAGGTTGGAAATGGAGTTTAAAATATTGTTTTTATAAATAAGTTGGAATTCGACTTTTTGACTATCTCAAGTGGCTTAAATTTTAAAGATAAACAACATGTTGTTTGTTTAAAAATACCAAGGTTAATGACATGTCATGCAACCTGTTAAACCAAAAAAATAAAAAGGTTATGCGTTCATGTTTGGTCTTGAAGGCTCGTGTGTGTCTGACCTTGTTTTTATTAGGTTAAGTCGGTTGGCCCATCCAAATCCAAGCATTTAGACTCCTTTTTTATTACTTTTGTTTTTCATAAAAAATTAATTAAAACTAATTATAATTAAATAATTAAATTATATCTAAAATATTATTTCATTAAATAACATTCAATGTTGCCTTTAGTTTCAAATAAGGTTATAACATTTGTTTTATAATATTAGAAATCAATTTGTTAATTATTATATTTAAATCTATTATGCAATTGTTGTTTCAATTTGTGGTCATGAATATTCTATTGAAATAAGATTTTTATTTCTTATTTTTTTTATTATAATGTTTTGAAATAATATTTTTATATTAATTATCTTTTTTAATAGCCGAGACATGATTTTCAATGTGTTTTTTTATAATTGAAACATGCTTTTTCTATAATTAAAATAAGTAAATGTATTTTATATTGATTGCATTAATAAGTAAATGTAGTTTATATTCATTGCAATGCCCACGAGGCTTTGATTAATAAGCCATTAACTTGTTTCTTGAGTTCGTTGACCCTTGACATTGGATTTATTTTCCATGGACAAGAATCTCAGTTTGGTTAGTTTGGCAAACCAGGCATTTGTCTCATCAACAGACAAAGATGTCTCGTCAAAGAGATTTTTGTTTTTTTTTTTTTAATAATTAGATCTGTACACTTGAGAAAATACGTTAATTTTTGTATGCATATTTTTGTAATTTGAAATTAAAATCGAACCCCCATAAGACGGAGAATACATCCATTCGCTTGCTAAGCTAAGATTTGAAGATATTATTGGGATAGAAATTGATGCAAGCTGAAAACTTGTCACGGTCGCCAAAACTTAACAACATAGTACATGATTGCATTAAAAAATTGGATAATGCCAGCAAAAAAACGACAAGAAATTGATTGATTGTTCTTTGGTTAACATAATAATACATGGTGGGATTTGGCCAAAACCACGTCTCCCTCCATTCGTGAGAGTGGCTAAAAATATTGAAGGAATAAGGCAACAGGTTAATAGGTCTTTGTTCGGTTTACCCACCAAGTATAGAACAAAGAGACATCTTAGGTTCGAGCTCTAGGTTGTTTATATGATGGTTATTGGAGGCTTACATGATCGTTAACTTCAGGGTCCGTGGAATTAGTCGAGGTGCGTGTAAGCTGGCCCGGACACCCACATTAAACTAAAAAAAAAAAAAAAAAAAAAAAAGAGAAAACAAAGACAAGGTCTTCGAGGTTCGAAGGACGAGTAAAATTTCCATGGCAAAAGCAATCCAGAAGCTTAGACCATGGAATTGCAGAATCCTTGGTTGTTGAGACACATGGATTCTTCTTTTTCTTCTAGCCCGTTTAAGCAGAAAGAATATATAATGAGCTCAGCAAATCCTCCATTATAATATTTCAGGCAATATATTTAAGCCTGGGCCATCGTGTAAATTCTTGAACCGCGCGTGTATTGGCGCCACTGTTCATAGCTTAAAGAGAGGGGAATAAATCACGTGACTTGGTAATATTAATGGTTTGATAGTTGAAGAAATATCTAGATTCGGATTATGTCACCATTGAAAAAAAAAAAAAAAAAGTAGAATACCTTTACTGCCCGCCTTTAGAAGCAAAATCAAATAATTAGTTTCCATGAGCTTTATTATCTATCCTCTTATTTATTTCTTATCTATTTAATTCTTTTGTAAGATTGATTATTCTTTTTAATTTAGTCATTTGATCTAAAATTATCTATCCTCTTATTTATTTATTTTTGTTTTTTTTAATTTGACTTTTATTTTTTAATTGTTATTTGTACTTTTTCTTTTTTGTGATTAATTTTTTTTTTTTGCAATTTCATCCTTTTAATTGGACTTCGTGGTTTTTCTAGATTTAATGCTTTCGATCAAATGATTTCAGTCACGGGTTTTATAAACTAATACGGATTCACTTCATTTCTTTCTTTTTACTTTTTTTTTTTCGATCTCATTGCTCAAGTTGATTTTTTTAAAAAATATGCTTCACGGTTTTCTTTGTTTTTTCTTTTATAGGATTATCTCGTTTTCATGACTTGGCCCAAGGGTTTGATGATTTAATCCGAGTGGGCTCGCACCTTTCCTGGCTTTTAATTTTTTTTTTTCACTCGCACTATTCATGTGAACGTGAACAATATTTTTTTTTGTTTGTTAAAAAAAATAGTTTAAGGTGAATTAAATTTACTCGTACTGTAATCTCAATTTTATTCCTGATAATATTTTACCTAATTTTATTGCACGCTCAAAAATTCATGAAAACTATAGTTCTTGTCGAATGAATTTTGTACGTAATGAAATTGTAATTTTTTTTTAAAAAAAATTGATTTTGTTGTGTTTTATTCAAAAAATTAGAAGGATATCACTTGATGATATAACAAAAAATTCAATTTTTGTTGTTGCGTGCTTAAGAAACCATGAAAAATATAGTCATTGTTGGATGGATTTCGTATCTGATGACATTGCATATAGTTTAATGGAATAATAAAAAATATTTGATATCAATATTATTTATTTTATAATGTAATAATAGTAGTTAAATCTATAATATTTAAATTAAAAATATTTTTTAATTATTTTATAACCTCAATTTTAAAAACATTTTTTTAACCAAACACATTGAACTATTTTTTGTTCAACCTCAATTTCAACCACAGTTTTAACCAAACATATATTTTTCCAAACCAACCTCAACTAAAAGTATTTTTTATAAAACAACTTTTTTTAAAACCACAACCACAACAGCAACCGCAATACCAAACACACCTCGTGCTCGTTTGATAACGGACTGCGGGTGAACCTCACCTGCAACCACGTTAATAAACGTTTAATAACTAAAATAGAATTGCTTTCAGTGGATAGGACCCACATGGCACCGTAGATTTCTAAGAAATAACATTTTACTGCTTCTTGTTTGGAAATTAACATTAACAGTAGAACATGATTTCACTGTTCAATAAAAGAACTGTTCACTAAAGTGAACAGAGTTTTTTTTTTAAAAAAAAAACAATTACGAGGGATTTAATTCACTCACACTTTTCACATAAAATTTTTATTATTTATTTATTTTTATTATTATTTTGCCTCCTTAAGCTAGTTTTCTTGTAAAGATACGTAGCGTACATCTAGTCCGATCGTTGCTCGATCGCTTGCATGTTTATTATATGCTTCAGAAATGGAAATGGAAGTTCTCATCATTCTATTCATACGGGAAGTAAGTAAATTAATCATAATGTTGTAATTAATAACTCAAGTAAACCCAGGATATTTCGTTTAATAATTTTTAAATGAGCCTCATTTTTTTTTCAACTCTTTTCAATTTTATAATAAGCTTTTCTTTAAATAAAATTATTAAAATAATATTTTAAAAATTATCTGATTATGCCATAATTTTCGAGTTTTATGGTAATAATAACAATTATTTTATAAATAATCCTAATATGCATAATTTTTTAAAAACTTTTACTCATGAATACTCAATACTAATAAAATTTATATTTTGTCATTTTTTATTATAAGTGTTTTATAATATATTTTTCAAATTCATTATTTTTATATTTCTTTTTAATAAATGCACATAAAAGTTATTGATTCATGATTTTCTTTTTATATAAACTTGCTTTGGAGATTACAATAAGTTTTTATGTAAAAAACAATGATTTTGAAAAGAAAAAAACATGTTTTTGTCAAAAAAAAAAAGAAACACGTGAATAAAAGGGAGTTTAGAATTTTTTACAAATATTTATTTTAATTATATCATATTTTTATCCAATAAACCCCCTTGCTAATAAAAACTATATATAACCTTTATATTTTATTTTCTCAAGTATTTGTTTTAATTACATTGTCAATTCAAATCATGGTGTTTTTATTCAAGAATGCCCCGTGACACCGTGTGGGGTCACGGACCATTTATACACGTACATGTAACCTTTCATGGAGGTAAAGATGTTCCGGGACGCTTCTCTTGTAGTCTCTGCGATGCATAGTCTATTTTCCAACCTGTCTTCATCTTTCATGGGACAACGGAAATACATAATGGATCCGTACGCTTAGTAGATAGAGAAAAAAAAAAAAAAAAAAAAGCAGTCTTGAGCTAACCAGGGACTGCATGTTTTTGCTATTTAAAAAATATTTTTTAAAAATTAATTTTTTTATTTAAAATTAATATATTTTTAGTGTTTTTAGATTATTTTGATATACTAATATAAAAAATAATTTTTAAAAAATAAAAAATATATTATTTTAATATATTTTTGAGTAAAAAATATTTTAAAAAATAATTCAATTATATTTTCAAACACACTATTATAATATGATATAATTAGATTTTATTATAGAATGTCTACTTTGCCCTTCTGGTGATATGTAATTACTTAAGGCAAAAGTAAGAGCACCCTGATTGTACGACCCACCCAACACATTAAAAAATGCCCATTTGACAGAAAAATGAGCAGGACAAGCGGGAAAAAAAATAGCCATTTGATGAAGGCTAAAGTAGGCCTGCAAAAATTGCCATGTGATACTGTGACCAGCCATGTGAGGAGGGAAAAGAAGATGAACAGCAACAGATAATATAATATTTATTATAATGGTTGTTATTTAAAATATTTTTAATTTAAAAATATATTAAAATAATATTTTTTTTATTTTTAAAATTTATTTTTGACATCAAAAAATTTTAAAAAATAAAAAATAATTTAAAAAAAAGCAATTAAAATTTTTGAAAACACGCTACAAGCCGTGGAAACAAAAAACAACTTTAATAACTAAAATAAGTGATTGATTTTGTAGTTGAATTTACTTTTTTAAAATGTTTTTCAAATAATATATTTTCTTAAAAAATTATTAAATTAATATTTTTAGATGCTTTTTGATAATTTTTATATGTTGATGTAAAATATAATTGTTTTTTTTTAAAAAAAACATCATTTAAATACATTTTTTAACTCAAAAAATACTTTTTTAAAAAGTACCATGTACCGTTTTACCAAACATGCAATAAATAGCCATATAATTAAGTTATGTTTGGTTTATTTTGATTTGGTAATTTTTATGTTTTTACATTAATTTTGAGGTGTTTTGTGGGTTGTTAAGAGGGTTTTTTTTTTTTATTTTTTTATTTTTATGTTTGTATAGTTGTTTAAAGGTTTTTTTAAGGTAAAAATGAGTTGAATATTGGGTTAGGAACATGAAATCTAATTTTATAATAAAAGGAGGTGATTGAAAAAAAATCAATCAACAACATGTTGCTTACCACTATAAACGACAAGTTGACCTCCTTTCAAAAAAAAAAAAAATTCAAAAACAAATGACATATCATCCTATTTTGATTAAAAAAAAAAAACCCAGCTTAACCTATACAAGGATAAGCGCTTAATATACAAGGATATCCTCACTATCTTTTCTTAAGATAAAAAAAGTTGTGGTCTGGTGAGTAAGGATGGCTATAGGTATTCGTGATTTGAATTTCTTGGTATTCATATTTTTTTTATTATTTATCTGGTAAAAAAATTAGATATTTATAAATTATTTATTGGGTGTCGGGTATCTATATTGATATATATATATTATTTACTACTATTTATTACTAAAAAGATATTTAATATATATGTTTGAAGTATGTATATGTAAATTAAATGATAAAATGATAAGTATTATACATGTATGTTTTATGTCAATATAAACATATTATATTAAAAAAAGTCTAAATACTCTATAATTAAATTTATATGATATAAATATATATTCCTAGGTAGTCTCTCGGATGCATTTAACAATACTCCTACCATATTTATTATCTATTGAGTAAGATAACTATTTAAAAAATTATTTGCTATTTAGATCGATATTCATTAGGTTAAAGATTAATTGTGTGTTTGATATTGAGGTTGAACCTGTTTTTCATTAAGATTTGAATTTATTTTGCATCAAATTAATTATTTTTTATATTATTTTGATGTATTAATGTAAAAAATAAAAAATATTATTTTTAAATATATTTTTAAAAACAGCATCTCATCCCCTCCTAACTTCTAAGCTGAATGCACTAGCAACAGAGATTCGTAGTTAAATTTTATAATCTTGGACTGTTTTGGTTTTAAACTTTTCCGCCGCCCAAATTGAATTAAAAACCTTATATCTCTCCTTGAAAAAAATTCTGAAATAAATGAGACTTAAATACCATTTCAACACGGGATTCAATTCATTTTTTCTTTTCTTTTATTTTCTAAGGAACATAATAGATGAGATAGGGCCCACAACGAAGGGGGTGGGCCCAGCTAGTATTTATATGTACGTGGAATGGCACAGGGTATGCAGCAGGCAGTGGCGTTTGGCCGAAGACCCATAACCCGCCTCTGATTGGTCCATGAGAATGAGATATTTTTCTTCAGCCAAAATGGAATTAAAGGCATAATAAAAAGGAGAAGCTCTTAGAAAATAAAAACCTTGTTTAGTCGGTCCCCTTGTACCGTGTTGAGGCCATCACTATTGCCATTAACTTCCCCTTTTCTCCTTTCGCGGAAAATGAGTGCTCGAAATTTATAACCTGCCCGTCTCCTCTTGTAATTAGTTTTAAAATTTATTTTCGCTTGAAAAATATATTGTATTTTCATTTTTTTTTTGGTAAATTTTCGTAGATATACTCTTACATTAATCATGATCCGAGTATTTCTACCCAAATGGAGGAATATATCTTTTTTTCCTCTCCCAACCTAACTCATCTTCCATTTATGAAGTAATGTAGAATCTCTTGTGAACAAGATGAGTATAAATAAGTCTACATTTTTTTTTTTTAATAGTTCATACATAGTAACTCCATTCATGCATAATAATTCTTGAAATATCAATTTGGTCTACAGATGAATTTATTATGCTATCACAAGTCGTAAGAAAAAAGTTACTTGAAAATCCATCCCTTGGAGCATCGTGGCCAATTCCAAGAATCCACCATTGAAATTGAGCTGTTGACATATTTAACAAAAAAGAAAAGGGAAGGAAGATCTTTGTTTGAAAGAAAATAGGTGGAGAGAGAAAATTGTGACCAAAGAAAAATATGTCACAAGAAGCTTTAAATGGTAGTTGGTCGATGAGGGTTTCATTTCTTTCCATCTTTCTTCTTAAGAACTAAGCATTCTTGAAAACAAACCCCCACCTCCACCACCATCATCTCTACCACCACCTCTACCTTTATTTAAAACCCAAATCTGAACAGATCAAAACAAAAGCTATAAACACCCTTTAAAACAGGATATTCTCTCTCTCTTCTCTCTCTCTCTCTCTCTCTCTCTTTCTGGTATTTTGTGTCATTTAGAATCCTTAAAAATGGAGGTTTATCCATACCCGTCTCGTTTTTCCATGTCTTCCTTGTGTTCTTTTGGGAATTTTGTTGATAAGGTTAAAGAAGTTTGTAACTTCGTTGTTTCAGCTATTATTGGCAACATATTCTCTGCGATCTTCACCTTTTTCTTTGCATTAGGTTTGTTTATCTTCTTTCTCATTTGGTTTCTTGTTTTTTCCATGTAAATGAAAGTATTTTTTTTTTTCATTTCTTGATTGAATGACATGTGTTCTCTTTATCTGTTTCATGTTCTCTGATCTGGGTTTGTTGGGTTTTCGTTTTTGGGTTTCTGTCCAATCATTGATCCTTTGTTTCATTGTAAGTCTTAATTCAAGGAGTTGAGTTTACATAAGATTTTGCTGAAAAAGATTGGAGCTTTTATGTTAAAAACGATCCTGATATCATTGTTTTATCGGATTTCTACAGTGGGAAAAAGGTTTTGGCATATAGACAAAAGGGCCTTTTTGGTTCGTGTTCTTTGTAATCATTTTCATGCTGTAGATGATGTCTGATTTCTTAGAATTATTAAGGATGTAGTAAAAGACTTCATTTTTAAGAACTGTTTGGTAGTTTGGAAGTTTTTGTTGAAGGAATTGGCTTTTTTTTTTTTTGCAGTGGGCACTTTGTTAGGAGCCATGACTGGGGCATTGATAGGCCAAGAAACTGAAAGTGGGTTTGTTCGAGGGGCTGCAGTTGGAGCCATATCAGGAGCTGTTTTCTCAATTGAAGTATTCGAGTCATCTCTTGTTCTTTGGCAATCAGATGAATCTGGGATAGGCTGTGTCCTTTACTTGGTGAGCAATTTTAGCTTATCTCTACAAGCTCTTGAAGTGTTGGCAATGGCTATGAGTTGTTGAAAGTGAATATCGACTCGTGTTTGTCTTTGTTTAGCTGAGTGATTCGATTTCTGATTTTGAACCCAATTAATGTGAACTTTTAATGTGGTCAGATTGATGTTATCGCAAGCCTTCTTAGTGGACGACTTGTTCGTGAGCGCATTGGTCCTGCTATGTTAAGTGCAGTACAAAGTCAGGTAATTTGGGATCCAAGGCATTGTTGTTGATGGATTAGACAGCACTTTCCTTGCCCATTAAGCTTTGCTTTCGTCTTATTTACTAGTTGTTACTTGTTAGTTACTCTCTACTCACAAGCTGAATTCATTCCATAATACAATCAGATGGGTGCTGTGGAAACAAATTTTGAGGAGATCCCAAACATCTTTGACACTGGTGGTTCCAAGGGATTACCTGGAGATTCTCTTGAGAAGATCCCAAAGATCAAAATCACAAGCAATAACAATGTAGATGAATCAGGAGAGAAAGTCTCTTGTTCAGTTTGCCTTCAGGTTTTGTCATTTTTTCCATTTAACTATTTCCGGCATCCTTTTCCTTTCCCTTTCCCTTCTAGCTTGTAACTAGACGTGTGATTGATTGACGTTCTGGCTGTTTCATGCATCCACAGGACTTTCAACTGGGAGAGACGGTCAGAAGCTTGCCTCATTGTCATCACATGTTTCACCTACCTTGCATAGATAAGTGGCTACTTAGGCATGCATCCTGCCCTCTGTGTAGAAGGGATCTGTGATGTTTTTGTAAATTATGGGATGAGAAATGTTTATTTTGATGTGTATACAGGCATTACCATTCTTGGCTTCTGTCTTTTGTTTATTATCAGCAGATGATTTAGTTACTCTGTTGCTGTTCATTTGAGCATGCCATGCCATTGGCTGAATCCTTGTACTAGATCTAGTTATTTGTATAAAAGTTTTGATTCTTCTATCCTCCTCCAGTTTCCTTGTTATGCTGTAACTGTAAAACGTGGCTGTTTAAGGATGACAATCAAGCTATAGTGATAGACCAGCATAAGATCCCAGATTTAAGTAGGCTATCGAAACAGTATACAAAGTTTCTGAAAGGTTAAATCTTGATTAAGGTGGTGTTACTTTCTGGTATTAGAATTCTCCATATATAAAAAAAGGCTCGTAATCAACCCAGGTTGAACAAGATCCGTGTAATCTACAGTGATCTCATTACTGAACCATTGCTTCGCAAGCAATGGGATCTCATGGTAGCTAGTAGATTCTGTCAGTATCTATAATGCAAAGCACCATACTCTGCAACTCCGCGCAATCTGAAGGCTGAAAGATGGACCCAATCCATGCCCCACTCTACTCAGATGCCTATATACCAATAAATTCGTTGGTCTCGCCTCTTTAAAACAGAGCATTAATACGGTATAGCTACCGTTCATTATGAAGCAGCATAGACAAACTTACAATAAATTTTGCAAAGATAAGGGATGGTTAGATCTTTCAGCCTTCAATTTCCTCAAAAACACATGGATAGAATTGGAGGCCATCAAGTTCTGTGGTGGTTAGTGTTTGATTTCTTTTCGTACAATGGTCAGAAACTCGTAATCAACTAGCCATTCTAGCAAGAGGGTTTTCTTCTGTTAGAGAAACGAAGACAAGCTTCTAACTAAACCAAAGAGTCGGTGAAAAACTTGGAAAATGTCAATGGAGTTGGTCTATTCTTTCTCTACAATTGGCTCAACTCCGCAGCAGAATTAATTCCCTTAATAAAAAGCACGAAGTTGAGTGATCAAGCCTAAATTTTCAGCAGGGTTACTTTTCTGTGGTTATTCTGTGATGTAGCTGCACTTTCTATAGCAGATCCGTGTTCCCTGTTCTTGAGTAAATGCCAAGCATCCACCCCAATTGTGTGAGTATGAGCCAGGGGGTGGTTGAGAAAATTGAAGGTTTTTTTTTTTTCAAAATGTTTTTTTTAAGATATATATTAAAATAATATAAATTTTTATTTTTTTAAAATTTATTTTTGATATTAATATATTAAAAAAATAAAATAAAATAAAATTTAAAACAAAAAAAATTAAAAATAAACAAAACAATAGTTCAATCGGAATGCCAAACATTCACTAAGATTCATATAAAAAAAGAGTAGATTCTTGAAAAAATAATTTTATTGATTCATAAAAAAAAAATTGTTTTAAATTCTGTTTTAACATGGAGAATTCCTAGGTCACATAAAATCCTCAAAAAACAAAAGAGTAGATGGACTATTTGGTAGCTTATTTTTTACTACCAAAAGTCTAAATTACTTTAAAACATGTTAATAAAATATAAAGATAAAAACCCAAAAATTATACAATCATATATGCATAAAAGAAATTACAAAGATGATCCATTTACACACCCCCAGCTGATTCCACTCCAAATGACCTGAAATTTAATGCCTTGTGTTCCAAAAAGACGAGATTCAAATCAATGTCCCAAGAAATAAGTTGGGATTTTGTTGAAAAACTCACCACCTACCTCAATAACAAATCATCATTTTTTATATTATAATAACAGTCACTTTTTAAAATATATTTTTTAAAAAAATACATTAAAATAATATATATTTTTATTTTTTAAAATTTATTTTTAATATTAGTAAATAAAACGATCTCAAACATCATAAAAAAAAAGATGAATTCAAAGAAAAATAATTCAAGAACTCTTAAACAACTTCTCAAGAAACATCAAATGAGTACAATGAAAACAAGCTTTGTTGAACAAGGAAGATGAATTCAACTACGTAGTTATTAACCAAATATAAATAATCTATAGCAACTGTAAGTCCAATACCTTGTAGCTGAAATTCTTCTCTTGAATTTAACCACCCCCAGCTGAGCTGCCCTAGATTCTAATCTTGCAGCGATGGCATTGAACACGGGACAAGCCATGGAACCCAGCCTTAAGGTTAATTACCATTGGTTATTCGACCCTTTTAGGTGAGAATTAGGGCGAGACTCCAGCTGGTCGGTCCATGTAAATGCAGTGGAGGAGGCACCGGTTAGGCATATTGTAGCTGTGAATGACCAATTTGAATTATTATCAAGAAAGGCAGACCCCATGATGTGCAAACTAGATAGGTACTGGCTAGCCATTGAGCATTTTAGCCTCCAACATTTCTTAGGGGCAAAGCCAGAATATATCAAGCTCGAACTCAATCATAAGACTTTTTGTTTGATATGACCTCTAATCATCCGAGCCCTGTACAAGTTGTTGGGCAGTAATTTTTATTTTATTTTAATGTCAGAAGAATTATTGTAGATATTCTAGAGTTATTTAAAATTAATTACTTGAAGATTATATATTTTTTTAGTTTTGAATATTTATTTTAAGATTGGATTATTGTAAATTACAGGACATTAAATTCTCCGGTCTCTAACACTAATATATACGAACTACTATTTTTTAAATAAATTGCTATATATTTTAATGTTGTTTAATGTACTAATATGTACAAACAAAATCTTTTTTTAATTATTTGTATTTAGATATTTCTACACTGTTTTCAGGCATAAATTTTGTACCACAAATTTTGATCTTTTTTTTTTTTAGTTTAACGTGGGTGTCCGGGCCAGCTTGCGTGCACCTCGACTAATTCCATGGGCCCTGAAGTTAACGACCATGTAAGCCTCCAGTGGCCATCATATGAGCAACCTAGGGCTTCAACTTGAGACCACAGAGAAAACAAACCTCTTGGTCCTAAACTCTTACCATTGGGCCACCCCCAACCCACAAATTTTGATCTTTCTTTGTCTCACGGCACGTGATTCCTATGAAGCAACAAGGAATAGGAGCTTCTTGAATCTCAATCCTTTCTAAGAACAACTGCTTTCGGGACCTAAAAGCAGCATCTTCATGTGATCTTCTCACATGATAAAGTTTATTGATTGATTTAGGGGGAAAAAATACCTTCAATCAAGGCAAACCAAACAATGACAGGTCAAGGCTCACCATATATTGTTCTTCAAAATGCTTCAGTTATGAGGTGCTGTTTTAATGCTTGCCTCCTCAACTTTTTTTTAAAATAAAGAAGATGACACGAGGACACGCTCATGTCATTTTCATTGCCCTAGCCCTTTTCAGCTTCCTAGAACCATTAATTTCTTTTTTATTTTTTAATTATCAAACAATTATCTCAATCCAATAATTTAAAGTGTTAGTTAAAATTTTAAGATATAATTTGTATTATTCTCTAACGTATCTTTTTAAGTGAAAGTCTTTTGAGTGTAAAACTTGCATTGACCCACACTACCTTGTTGTTAGATAATAATATAAATCATATCCTGAAACTTTACTTAACAACTTAAGTTATTGGGTTGATATTGTTCTTTGACACTTGTGTTTAATTTTTATCAAATAAATTGATGGTGAGATTCGAACTCGTAATCGCTTGATCATCAAGACTATAATATTATATCAAAAAATCAATTCAACATATATATATATATTATATATATATATATATATATATATATATATATATATATATTCGTTCTCAAACACAATTCATACTCTAAGAATAACGAAGCAGACAAGCAACAATCAATGGGAAAACATATAAAGAATGCCGCAATAAAAATATTCATCCATCACCGTGATGGATCATTTTTAAAGGCATAAAAGCTTTGGCAAGGACACGTATTTACTTCAGTGTAATCTTTTACGCAAAGAAACAACCTATTAGAAACCGATAACACGCAAGAAACAAAAAAAAACAAATAAAAAATTCCAGCCGTGTGGACGAGGTCTAAAGGGGTTGGAAACCAGGAGAGAGGACCAAGGCGACAAAATCAGCTGTTCTAGGCATCAGAGAAACCACTCAATTACTCTTACCATTACTTGACCGGCACACAATATTTCAGTCATCATAAAATACTCCTCTGCTAGCCCTTCTTACTGGTCAATGCAATGGCCAATCAAACGTTGTTTTCTACAGCCAATAAGGAACGGGATTTCCTTGTATGATCAATTACTTGTTCTATAAGCTAAACCAGACAAGCACCGATTATAAGATGAGCTAGCAGTGCCACCTCATGATAGCGAGCTACACTTTGTTTTACTGGGGAAGTCAGGGGATGAAGTACTAATGTACTTGCAAAAGTCCACATTAGTACATGGCTGTTATCAAAGTGGGAGTCAGTAATTTTTCATACATACTATTAAATAAATATATAAATATTTATTAAAATTACTTATTAACTTATTTATATGAATTTTTGAAGTTAATACTAAAATTTTAATTCAAAATACACTATTTAAAATATTAAAAAAATAAATTTGAAAGTATATAAAATTAAAGTGATAGTAAAAATAAACTCACTATTAAAGTTACATTCTTTAATGCTTTGTAGAATATAATTTATCCATTATCGAATCTGAAACGATATTATAACAACCATTCAACCGGGATAAAATAACAATTTCATGTCAATTGAAAAACAAAGTAATTAATTTTTTTCCTCTCTCAATTCCTCCTTCATTCTCTTGATTCTTCTTAGATTAGTGTTTTATAAGTTGGACTTTGTAAGTTTACAAAGTTATCCTCTCACTTTTTTTTTTTTTTAATGTTTTTTCCCATACTTTTCTCTCTTTCTCTCTCACCTTTTCTTTTATTTCTTTTTCTATTTTGCTTCTACCTAGTCGGCAACATATAAAAATGAAGGAAATAACTGATTTGTTTTATTTTTAATGGCAAATAACCAATTTTACCCTTAATGAGTCATTTTGCTTTTATTTGATAGTCTTTTTTTTTTTGTTAGCACTACCAAACTCTGTTCATCTAAAATTTTAACCAGATTTTATTTAATATATTTTAAGATTCCTTCGTAAAATTTCAGTTCAATCTGATGGTCGGATTGAAAATTAAGTCGAATAACATAAAACTGGTCAAATTGTGATTTTTCATCAAATTTCTAAAATTTTTCCAAAAATTTTTGAAATTTTAACTTAAGCTAAAGCATCATATTAAAAGGCTTCCACGTAAATTTTCAGAAATTTTTAATAACTCAATTAAGAATTACAAATTTATTTTTATATAAAATTAGTAAAAAAATATTGATAAAATCTTGATCTTAGGTGTAGTCCCACCAAGCCTTTAACGTGCCTCCACCCTTGACTGTTATGCATCCTTTGATTCAAAACTATTCTTAAAAACTAAAACTAAAACTAAAACTAAAAGAGTTTCTCTCCATGATCATGTCATGAATGTTTCAAGGATGAAAACATTACTCAGCTGTTAGGATGAGATGGTCGTTAATTTTTAAATTTATGAGATTAGTCGAGATGCACGCAAATTGATTTGGACAGTATCTATGTTAAAGAAAAAAAAAACATTTTATCATTAAGGTAAAACTAGCAATTGTCTAACCCATTTAATAATTAAGTGCATAGACCCGAACAACAAGAAGAGACAACATACAATCTTCTCAAAATTCAATGACAAAATCATAACATATATACAAGCTTAATGCTAATTACCTGGTCAATTATATCGATCATCTAGATTCCTATCAAGATGTTGAATCAGTATCTATCTATTATCCTCCCGTGAATATCAAAATTAATTGAATATTATATTCTGCAGAGAATATTTTTCATCAGGTAGTCCTAGAGACGACGTAAAACCGCGTGCTAGCATCACTAAACATTAACTAACGATCCAGGAATCATGCAGATAACAAGCACGCAACAAAACAATGCTGTGATACAGTGAAAGGGAATCATGTTAATGCTTGTATTAATACATTTTGAGCCTTAATTAAGCTTGGAGTTACCATTTCTAATTTTGTTCATAGCGAATGATCACACACAAAAACTCATTTATTACGTACAGGTCCTCAAGTTTGCATGGATTATATGCCGTTCGAAGAGAAGACTTAGTCGTTGAATTATGTCTATGGAGAGTGACTCTATAAGATACATACTTGCTTTGTAAATATTGGTCTGCTGGCAATGGTTCAATTTTTGTGACTAAAAACTGCATCCTTTCCGACAGGGATCTTCCCTCTTCATCTATACTCTCTTTCTCTTCTCTAATCTATCACATTTTAGGGTAATGATGTGTCAAGACTAAAGAAAATGCAAGTAGTGCATCTAAAGCTATCCTAGCTAGCTAGTTTTACAAGGCAAAATTTCTATGCATTCAAGTTAAGATGGCAGCGAAGAGCTACTATTATTTGGCAACCCAACCAACATCATTTCCAAATTCACCAACACCGCTAATTCATGAGACCAGAATTGCTAATAATAATCGAAGGCATGATGAACATATATGGGGAGCACTAATTATTGGGATTGTAACAGTATCAGTTGTTACTTCACTCTGTTTGTTTTTCAGGAGAAGACTCTTTCCAATTTTTGGGCAAAGATACTGGTTACATAAAGGTTAGTGTAAGACAACATTTGCCTTCTATGATCAATGTGAACCTTTTGTTTTGTGAACTGATCAGTTGTGTGGTTGTGGAGGATTAGGAAGTTTGAAAGCTGGGACATTATCATTGAGGCGATTTCAGTTGGAGGAGTTAGAGAGGGCTACGAAGAACTTCAGTGATGATAGCTTGTTGGGGTCTGGTGCATTTGCGAATGTCTACAAAGGGACTTTTGAATTGGAGGGTACTGCTCTAGCGATCAAGAGAGACCATTCTGGATCATTCCAGAGCACCGAAGAATTTAGAAATGGTAAGCCTGATCAACCTATGGAAGCATGTACAAGCTTAAAAGTTTGTGAGGCTCATGAGTTTGAGTGGCTGATCTATCCTTGTGTGTATTCTTTTTTCGAAACAGAAGTGAATCTGCTTTCCAAAGTAAAGCACAGAAACCTTGTTGGCTTGGTCGGATTTTGTGAAAAAACTGGTATTGAAATGTTGCGTATTGAGTCGTTTTCTTTGTTTTCTGTGCATGTACTAAACGTGTATATGCTTAACGCTGTCTCGAACAGGAGCAAAAAGAACACAAATGTTGGTTTATGAGTATGTACCAAATGGTTCTTTGCTTGATTACATTACCGGTAAGCTTCAACTTCTTGCTTGTAATTTCTGCTTAGCTTTCTTAAATATGTGACGTTTTGTTCCTCATCTGCATGATTTCCTTGCAGGAAAAGGAGGGAGAAGCTTAACTTGGAGGCAAAGAGTAAACATAGCCATTGGAGCAGCTAAGGGTACATGTCCTCTTTATTACTGTCTCTAGAAAATAATAAAACTGAATAGAGTACTAACTCTTTATCATGACGTTACTGAAAAATTGCAGGCATAGCTCATTTGCATGATGGGATCAAGCCTAGCATAATCCACCGTGATATAAAACCAAGTAACATTCTAGTAGGAGATGGTTTTGAAGCAAAAGTTTCAGATTTTGGGCTAGTGAAGATGGGACCTATCGGGGATCAATCTCATGTCAGTAGCCAGATCAAAGGAACTCCTGGATACCTTGATCCTGCCTATTTTTCAAGCTGTCATTTAAGTCCTTTCAGTGATGTATACAGCTTTGGAGTCATACTCTTGCAGCTTGTCACTGCCCGGCCTGCAGTTGATTTAACAAGAAATCCATCAAACTACAATATAATTGAATGGGTATGCATAACTAGATATAGAACTCAACAAGATGCAGATCATCATTTTAGCAATGGTTTTAATATTTTTTCTTCATAGTTGAAAATGAGATGATGTATATATGTTTGCTAAAATGCAGGCAAGGCCTAGCTTAGACAGTGGCAGGGTTGAAGAAATTTTAGATTCTAATCTTCTAACAGATTCCTGCGACATGGAAATGATGCTAAAGATGGGAGAACTTGGTCTGAGATGTTTAGTGAAAAATCCTAAAGACCGGCCTACGATGACCCGGGTGTGGCAAGAGCTAGAAGAGGCCTTGTACTTAGCTGATAACTTCGTCGACAAAGAACCTTCAAACGATTATTGGAGATCATCAAGCAGTTCTCGTAGATCAATGGATCGTGGACCTCGAAGATCATATGAAAATTCCCAGAGTTTTGTCAGCATAGATGGTGTTGGATTTCAAAGGTTTCACGTTGAGATGGATAGCATCTTTTTTCACAGCACAAGCATGAAGTGTTTAGAGGCTGCTAGTGTCAGCATTGACATTGATAAGAACAATTTGAGAGGAATAAGTGAAGAGACAAGCAAAGAAGAGACCAGTTGAACATGTAATTGGTCGTGCTTGAGCTTTAGCAACGCAACTTTCTGTTCATGCCAGTGATACCACCTTCACTGGAAGGGTTGGGGAGTGGTTTTGGCACATTGTTAATATCCCTTCTTATATATTTGTCCTGAGATATTTGATTTGTGCTGTTCATCAAAATTAGGCAGAGAGGTTTGTAGTCTGCTTAATCTCTTTGACTTTATCTGGTACTGGAATTTCCTTTTAGATTTTCCCAAAAATGACAAAGTAGATCTCTTGCACTCGAGCAACCATGGGATGTCCTAGAAGAGGACTGGAAGAATAGCTTAATGTTGCATCACTTCTAGCATTTCCTTAAATTGCCTCATGCTATCAGAGATGTTTTTTTATTGTTAGCCACATTTCCTCCACGATTTTAGTGGGAAATCTATTGAATATAGACCAGATTGCTTTGGCTTTTGCTTCCAAGAAGAATATTGTATTGCTGACAGTAAATAATACAGAGATCAGTATTCTATATATATATACAAAGCCTGCGTAATCTATTCTTAACAAGAGAAGCTAAAATCAAGGATATATTGCCTAACGTTACAGAATTGACAAAGCAAAGTTAACATACACAGACAATTTTCCTTTTATTTCCTAGCTGTTACACGCTACATGCTTGATTGTTAGCAGATTTGTGATTTATGGAATATGCAGCATGATTCAAGGAATCATCCTTTATAAAATCCTTGTAGGTTTCCTTAAAGAGAGTTGAGTAAAATTAGATAAAGAAATCTTTAAAGGTTTGCGCAACATAAATATGGGAGGAAAAATCATATTTATGTAAGATGAATGGTAAAGTTTGCTTTTTTAAATATTTTTTATTTGAAAATATATTAAAATAATATTTTTTTATTTTTAAAATTTATTTTTAATATAGGCATATCAAAATAGTTCATAAACAAAAAAATATATATTTAAAACTAAAAAATTAAAAAAATTTCAAAAACATAATTGAAATACCAAACATGACTTAAAACAACTAGCTGTCTACAAGAATATGATACAGCTATTTAAGAACCACACTATGCAATTCCTTTTTTGAGAAACAAAGGATTGGAAAAGCCTGCAAGATTCTCAGAACACTCCAGTAGTTCTATTTTCACCTATTATGCCTTGCAACTTGGAGCCTGGGATCCCATCTCTTCCTTATAAGATATGTTACTATCATTATTCTCTTCTGCTTTTGCATTTTTCATGTACGTAACGAGTTCAGAATACATCTTTACTGTTGCCTTCGAAAACTCAGCCAAGGACTCAAAAACTGAAGAAAATCCTCTCTGAAATCCATTTATGGTGATCCCATGTGTCTCTTGCATGCTAGCAAGGTGCTTTCCCTGCTCTTCATCTAGTCTCTTCCTGAACATTTCCAATTGATTTTGCCTTTCAGCTATGTATTCTATGGAGTTACGCGCCGTCAATTTAGATTCCTGCTCAGAAATCGTGGATTCAAGAATCCTCCTCTCTGCTCTCTGGAATGCCAGAGTCCTCCTGTCAAGTTCTTTGGCCAATCCATCAACTTTCCTCTTTTGTTGTTGTTCTTCTCCTTGCTGATTCCATAGGGCATGGATATCCTTTCCAAAGCTCTTCATGGCACAAGTAACAGTTTTACGTGGCAACTTATCTAGGCATGCTAACCAATCATGACAGGTTACTAGCAACGGTGGCCAATTTATTCTGTAAGGACGGACTAAAGAGCTGCCACTGGAGCAGAATTCTACCTTTGGAGAAACAAACTGGGATAGCCAACCACTAAGAGCTTCAATGTATGCCTTCTGTGTAGATACATAAGCAGTGAAAGAGGAATGCCAATTGTCAAGTTCTGCCTCAAGTTGAAGAGTAGCGAGACGATGAGAGTCATTGGAGAACTTCCCATTTGCTGGAGAGTTGAAATATTTCACTTCAAGCATTACTCGATTTTGGGTTTCATGGGATTCCAACATCATCTTCCAGTTCCTCATTAGGCTGCACAAGTGGAAGTTTGGATGTCATTACACAACTAATTTGAAACATCCTCTTCTTATGTCCTTCAAAAAAGATCTACTTACCCATGTAGCAGTTCGACGAGTTGTGGCTCCAACTCTTCATCTCTCAATTTCTGGATTCTGTCAGAGATTGATTCCACACTTCGCAGCGCAACTGAGATCCGACTATGCAGGTCATTTGCTTCAGCACATGATTTATCTATCACGTGGAGGCCCTCTTCAGAAGTACCCTGATTTCTCAAACGAGAGCATTTTCGTACATAGAGTTTCCTGGTCTGCTCTCCAGCCTGAGCATGTTAAAGGAACTATATTAATGTTAATTGAGTCACATCAAAGCAACAAACATATGCCTGCAGCATTATAGAACTGATACTTCATTGCAATATATATCAGTGGATAAGGTATTGGTATAAGAAAGCCATATGCCCTTCTAATAAATTTACAAAGACAGCGAACAGGCAACTTGGATTTCAGAGTTGAACATGACCAATGGGATTTGTAATTAACCTTCACTTCCTCATAAAGTTTCTTCTCCCAAGCATATAATCGTCCAAGGGTCAAGGAGTGGCTCCCTGCATCCATCCCATAGTCATCAAATAGATCACTCTTGAGTTCTGTCCACATGGAAGAACTGACAGAGCTAGATGAAAGGAGACTTTTAGAAGAGGAGGACCGAGATGAGAGGGAACGGCTCCAGGTAATTGATCGGGCAAGCTTATTTGAGCTCTCTGCAACCAGAAGATATGAATGAACTGACAAGGTAATTGCCTAGCTGGAATTTAAGGAATGTGCAACAGTCAAAGAGGAATTTTGCCTTCTTGTAATTAAATTAAGAATTTGACACAAATTTTAGGAACAATAACTAAGCAGAATCTGTGCCATTGAAGCAAAGTAACAAGGACGATTATAACAATTTTGAAAACCTAGTTAAAAGTTGAGAGAAACTATAGACGTGTTTACTAGTTAATTCCTTACTCCAAGTATATGATCACAGCCATACCCAAGTATAGACATAAATTGCAATCAATTAAAAACAGAACATCAACAAGCAGAAGAACAAAAGCCTACCTTTGATTTCATCCAAACCAGATAGAAATTGAACCCTATTGGCCTCCAGCATCCTTGAAATTTCCATACCAGAATCATAAGCCTTAACAAAATGGTCCTCAATATCCTTCAATGCTTCCAGCAATTCCCTCCCCTTGGTTGGTGTATCAATCACTCTCAAACCCTTGCTCTCTCCTAATTCAACATTAGCACTATCCCCACTTTTCACATCACTAACCCTACTCTCTTTGCATCCCACATCACCAATTTTCATATCCACTTGTTCAGTCTCACTCTTTACTCTCTCATTTACTTCTTCTAGCTCAGGAATCCCCTCCTTCTCTCTCACAGCCCTGAAATCCTCATCAGAGCTTTGACAAAACCCATTTGCCACTTCAGTCCTCACTTCATCAAAAGGGTTAAAAAAATCCCACCCAAATCCCCTCTCTGATGGTGGCATTAATGGACTCGCCTCATCATAAAAATGATCACAAACTCCTTCCCTATCTTCATTGCCATAAAAATGTGAGCAAACCCCTCCTCCATCTTCACTGTCACTTTCTTCTTCAAAATCCTCACTATCACTACATTCTTGAACTACTTGTTTTTGAGTCTCTAACTTGGGAGACACTAAAGAAACTTTAGAAACCGAGTCTTGACATGAAATAGTCGCATGCGTGGCTTCAGTTGGCCTTTGTTGATGAAAGTTGGAATTGCAAATAAGGGTCTCTTTAGGGTCATTAGTAGAAGAAGTAGAAGGGAAGGTAATAAGGAAAGGAGAATTTGAAGATGAATGTCTAGCAACAAACAACCTTAACGCCATTGCTACTCCATAAAGAGACTGGTTATATTTACATTGAGCTTCTGCAAAAGCATACCTTCTCTCTACAGCGAACTTAAGTAGTCTTTTTCTTTCTCTACACAGCGAGACAACATTGTCTTCTTCATCTTGCTTTGACACTGCACACCCCATTTGACGCCGACAATGTACTGTCTTGTAACAAAAAAAAAAGAAGAAGAAGAAAGAAACAACCTTGTTTAGTGAAAGAAACTAGAGATAGATTTCCCTTGGAGGTGCAATAAACGGTGGATGATGTTTAGGAAAGGGAGGGGTGTTTGAGACTTGTTTTTTATAAATAGTTTTTTTCTTTAAAATTATTAATATGTATTTTTTTTTTTAACTTTTGTTATTTTTAACATCACCATTGTATATCTATCAAGAAGTCTAAAAGACACGGGCTTAATAATTTTTTAAGACTAAGAACACTTTAACAAAAAACAATCAAACACTCGCGTACGTAGTGTTGGAAAAGTGAAAGAGAATCACACAAGCAGATAGTAACTGATAAAAGCACAATGCAAGGGGTTTGGATTTTAGTAGAAGAAAAGAGAAACAGCTGGGCCAAAGTCGGAGCAAGAGACAAATAGCTAACCAAAGACCTTATTCACACCAAACCAGTGCATGTTCCATGGAAAATAATGTTGAATTCTGTACTATCCAAACAGAGAAAAATGGCATTGGCATAGCACCGACGATGTCGAGATCTTAAAAGCTCTCTGTTTGCAAGATGGGCTGAAAAGTGAATAGCACTAAACCCCCCCACTTACTCCATTGCCATACATGGAGAGATTTTGCTAGATTTATGCTGATATTTTTCGCTGGTGTCTTGTTGCCCTAGGCCCATTGAGCGAGTGACTGAGAAGAAAGAAAGATTCGAAGGGTCAAAAGCAATTCTCGCTTTGTTTTTTTGTGTTGTCACAAAAACAAATCGTGTCAACTTTTCTCTTCAGGATAATGTGAAAACCACTGCTTGACTAATGTTTACCAGTGGCCCAATCAATTACGTGGTGTTTGAAAACGCCTTTGGAAAAATGTACCGAAAAAATTTTTTTTTTTATTTTAAAATTATTTTAATATATTGATATTAAAAATAAATTTTTAAAAAATATTATTGGGAAAAAAAGGAAAAATTTCTATTCTTACACAGAGCACAGGAAAAAAGGTTATGAAGCTGGAGCCACCTATGATCATGGTGAGATTTTGAGGTTGCTGGCTACTCAAAAAGTAAAGATTCAAAGAACCTAATAGTGATATATTTTTGGTGGGGTTTTGTCATAAATTCACAACAACTGTCTTCATGTAAATACATAAGAGCCCAATTATTTTTCCTTCTGAACATGAAAGGGACATTCCAAGCACAAGTGCAAGAATGGTAAAAGCAAGTTCGAGTGGTAAAAGCACCTTGCATGGCTCAAGAGTAATCAACATGATTAGCTTTATTTTTTAATTTTATTTCCTATATATTTCTCTTATTGGTCAAGTGTGAAGCCTCAAAGACTGAAAGATTTTGTTTACTGCAAATCTAAACAAATACTCCCATCTATGCAAATACATGCATTTTCCATTTTTCTAGATTGCTAATACATATTCTTGATTTTTAAGTTTGGTTTGGATTTCAATTGTTTAAAGAATCCATTCTAGATTGAATTTTAATATTCTTGTTGGTTAATAATAGAACTGTAATTTTAAGTTAAAATTTCATACACATTGTTGATGATTTGCGGTTATTTATTAGTGTTTTTTATTCAAATTTGTTTGTTTAGGTTAATATGGTTTATTAGGGGCTAAGAGAGCTTGTTTTGGAGGTTTAAAATGTTTTTTTTTTTTTAGTTTGACAGTGTATGCTAAGTTTCTTGAGCAACTTGGGTTAATGTTTTTAATGTTCATATGAAGAACATAATCTTGAGTGCTAGTTTTATGTCTCATTTTGATTTGATTTTGGTTTCTGCAAGTTTGTATATCATTATTAGTAAATAATCTAGGGTTTTCATGCATCAATAACGTGTTTTGATGGGTTTTAATCTTAAGATTTTGATTTTAAACCAAAACTTATTTTTAACAAAAATTGTGATGTTTGAGTAAGAGTCGAAGTAAATAGATACTTGATTTTTTATATATGCTTGATTATGAATAAAACATTGCATTTTATTGCTTGAAATTTAGTCTAGTTTGATGTTTATGTTATTGGGTTTAAATTTGAATGTTTGTCATTGTTTTTCATGGTCTTTGTTTTCCTTGGTTTTTGATCAGTTTTTGTTAAAAAAATTTATGTATTTTGTGTTTTATTTTAGTTTTGATCCATTTTTTGTTAATGGTTTATTTAGGTTTAATTTTTGGGTTAAACCTTAGTTTTTTATTTGATTCATGGTTGAACTAGTGTTTTTAGGTTGACTCAGTCGGGTTAAAACTGTGTCAAATACTTAAGGATTTGTTTGGTGTGCTACTGTTTTGATAAACGTGATTTTGGCTTAAAGACGTGTTTGGCAAACACGTCCTTAGACCTATTTAGACAATTTTGTTTTGAACAAAAATATGGTTTTGCCAAACATGGTCCTACAAAAATTCTTTTTAAAATCAAAGAATAAATTTTACTTGTTGCATGCGGTCCAATTCTTATAAAAAAAATACATTTTTCATTTATAAAAAAAGAGAGAGAAAAATGTTTTTTAGCATATGTTTTTAGAAAAAAAACTCGTGTTGATTTTTCTTTATATTTTTTTTTTAGAATTTATAATAAGTTTGTAAAATTCTTTAAGGATTTGACCAATATTTCAATAACCCTCAAAATATTTAAGTAGACTGATATTTAAATACTAGAAGTTGACTATAAAATTTTCATAATTATTCTAGATATTCAACAATTTTAATTAAAATTATTTTTCATCACAATATACATATTGTGGAGAATCCTTTTACCTTCCAGAATAGGTGAGCCATGTATAGATTTATTCATGAGAGTAAATATTTATTATGAGTCATAGATAGATAATTGGTTAGGAACTTATTAAAACTTTTAAACCATATTTAGACTATACAATGCAGCTAGCTTAGGTAAGTTATGCTAGGGCTAATACAACCTAACCATAACCAGTCTCTTATCTTTGAAATTTTTTATAGGACCAATATAATTGGATCTCCCAGTAACCCTGAATCAAATAACTAGGCAGTTATTCCTTGACCCCTGACTTTGCATTTGCCACCCTCCCACGTGCGACATGTAATATTTGGTATTGTGATATTGATTGTTTTTCAAAGAGTTTTTTATTTGAAAATATATTAAAATTATATTTTAAAAAAAATTATTTTTGACATCAGCATATCAAAACGATTCAAAATCATAAAAAAATAATTTGAAGTAAGCAAATTTTATCAAAAGCGTTTTTTAAATATAAAAACAAATATACTCATAGGGCTTATTTGAGAGTGTGGTAAATGTTACGTTTCAAGATGCTTTTCATTTAAAAAAAACATCAAAATCATATATTTTTTTAAAAAAATTATTTTTAATATCATATCAAAAACAATCTAAAACCATTAAAAAAAATTATTTACAAAAAAAAAAAAACAAAATTTTTCGTAAGCAACATCATTCATACCTATTCTATGTCACTTGTGACTTTAAAATTATAGATATCATGATAATTGCGGCTCATGATTATCTTAGAAAAATATTATCTATAACTCACTAAACCATCCTATTTTTCTAATTAAATTTTAAACAGTGTTATTTTTTTACTGTGCTACTTTGAAAAAAAAAAAAGCACCAAATATTAGGCTGTCAGGCAGAAAATGGCGGAACAGTTTGGAAAGAGAGAATAATGGGTGTGGGGTGGGGGCTATAGATGTATTGAGAATTGTGCCACTTGAAAGTGAAACGAAGGGACAATTTAGTGATGTTGTAGGGTCTCTTCTAGATTAATGTGAATCTGCTTTGGCTGTTGAATAAAAAAAAAAACAGCCCAATAGGGCAAGCAGTAAATAAGTTTGTCTGCTGCTTATTAAAAAGTTCGCAAGTGGAGAACCACTACCAGTGGCCGGACAGTGTGAAGGTCCGGTCTCCGTTGCAGTTTGGCAAACGCCATGCCTTTGCAGGGGTTATTAATTCAAGGAGAAGCAGCCTTCTGGTCAATGTTTGCCACCACATACCATGGAGTAGATTGGAAAATCATTTTCTTCGTTCTCTGCTTTCCCTTTCCCTTTTTCCTTTTTATATTTAAAGTTCATTTTCATAATTGATCACCCTTTTAATAGTTATAATATATTGTTTAAATGAATTAACCCATCCAATATATATTTTACAAACCTATGAAGAAATATATTATTAAGATTTATTGCGGGGTTTTAATGCATTCACGAAACACAGCAATCGAAACCATGCTCGTCAGATATTTAAGGGTTCGTGGTGCTGACTTCTCTTCGGAGTTAGAACGGAATCTGATGCCTGATTCATTCATTTGTCCGACAACCAACCATCCAAGTGGGAGAACCTTCACTGCAACAGGGGGGGTAGAATCCAGTTTTGTTTTTTTGAGGGCATTCTGTAGATTTGGCCATTTGGAGGGTCATTATTGATGTCATTAATTTCTGGACCAAATGCACTCACCTGCCCCTCTCCATGCTTTCCCCATTCTCAGACACATGATTTTGCCAGCCTTCAGTTCCATAGTTCTCAGGTATTTTTACAAAGAAGGAAAGGAGTGTGGGGGGCGAATTCACTGATTGATAGTGTCAGGATAGAGCCAAAAGTCACAGAATACAAGAGTCGGCTACTGCTAACAATGTCACTGGAAGCAGAACATGCAAAACGCAGGTACATATGCTTTGGGGCATCTGTTTCACATAATTTACAGAAACAACAAAGACTCCAAGATAAAGAGCGGGAAAGAGGGTACATTGAATGCATCAAGAAGTTCGTCCTCAAGAAGGGACCTTCCATGTCAACTTTGCACCTCGATTTCCCCAATTCTTTCCTCTTCTTTCAGCTCGTGTGCTCAGAAACTAAACAAAATACATGTCCCCAGTTATGATGTTACATTGCACATTAAAAAATTAATTGAAGGATACCTCCTCTCTCCCTCTCTTGAAAATTGCAGCAGATGCCATCATGGAAGTTCCGAGAAGGTTCAGCCCATGGTATAACAGTATTATGTGCCAGCTTTCTTTAAGTGCTATTAAGCTCCATTGGAGAGGCACAGGGGACTAGGGTTTTTGCAGGTAGGTGAATCCCACCTCCCCTGACAGAGACAGAAGGCCCCTTGACTGTGCTAGCTCTGCTCACAAGATTTGCATCAAGAAATACAACTGCTACTGTGATGTCATCATGGAAATGCCGGCGGACACCACGGTCAATTTTCTTCAAGTCCGAGTATCTCATTTCTCTTTTCTTAGCAGCTTCTTGCAATGCAGCTTTTATGAGCCTTCGAGCAATTCCCTGTACATAGATTAGGTGACCACTGGATTACAATTTTTGCCTTGAGATTTCCTTAAATAGCACTTAATATGACTGCTGTCGTCAGAAATCATTCAATTCCAACAATGAAATGCTTGCCCCTCAAGTCGCATGCCAATTTCAAAATTCTACAATACAGGAGGCAGATAGTGTGCAATAGCAAGCTGATGCATAATTCGTGCCAAAACTCCTAAAAATTAAAGTACATCAATTGAAATGCAAGTGCAAAAAAATTTCTCCGGCACACTAGTTAAAAGAAAAGATTGATGCAATTAAGGACCAAATAAATTCAGGCGAGAAGCATGTATATTGGTTCACATGGAAAGGCAGTAAGCAAAGGACAACAAAACAAATTCCACAATCTTTTTTTGGCAGAAAAAAAGAAAGAAAATTCATTTCTAAGCAACATTTGTTAATCTCCAGTTTATGCTTGAATAAATTCTTACATTGCGGGGATGATTTTGAACTATATCAACTGCTTCTTGATTGCTAAGGTGCTCCCACAGCCCATCAGAAGCAAATATCAGAAACTGATCATGAGGTTGAAGTTCATGCACAGAAATTGAAGGATCAGAGCTTAAAATAGGCCTCTTAAAAGGTTCACGAAGACGGAACTTTGCATACAGCGGCGCTCTGTTGAATTCAGCCTTCTTTAGATATACATCGCCAATAGATCTAGAAATCTGCGGTATATTGGTCACAATATGATACCACGTTAAGATCCAAATTAGAAAATGAATTATAGTACTTCATAGCCATTGTGAAAACACAAAACTATGATTGCAATTGACATAGACAATGGCAAAAGTCATTATTTTTTCAGTATGGTCACCATGGTATATATTTCTTTTACTTCATTCCAAGTTAGGACCAACATTCATGGAACCCTAAATATTTACTTGGAAATCAATGTCCTCATTGTAGAGAAACTACTTCAATGTTGTGTTTTCTACAAGTACCATCAATCAATCTGATTTGTTATTGCATCAAGGCACTACCATGTCTGAAAGCTTTCCACCTGTTCAGAACCTAAATTCTAAAGCATGCGATTTTTTTTATCTTCCATCATGTGGAATCAATGATAAACATAGAACTCCATCCCACCCAAAGCCTCCGTTCTTTTGCAGCCATGCTAAGATGGCTTCAATCCACCTCATGTTAGCTTAGCAATTTACTGTAGAAGGGTAAAAAAGCAATACATCAACAGCAAAAACCAAAATCTATATCTCCCCAAGATTTTTAGGCAAAACATGAACCTCTTACAGATCCATCAGCACCCAGATAACACTTGTCAGATAATTCTACAGCATAATTTAACTTGCTCCAAATGCAGGCAAGTATTCCATCCATTTATCATAAATGCGACCAGGCACCATGAATTCTAAACAAGAGAACATAAATTCCATAACCATGTGTACCTTAGAATTCTAAAGCCCAAAAAAGTCATTTGATGCAACCACATTTAACAAGAAGGGCATGCACAACAAGTTCAATCTATTTCCAATGCTTCATAGCATTCATGCATCTAATTCTTGCTTTGAATTTTACGATAATACAAGATACCAACAAAGTAGGAAAGTATAAGGGCAAGCCATTTAAAACATCTACAACAATACCCATGCAACAAATTTACCTGTATCAAGCCCTTCACACGCCATACGTTATGCTTCAAAACCACAATTTTTGAATCATCAGGATGCAAAGAATGCATCTCCTGTCTGACAGATTCTATTGCCACATTATGCTCTGATGACAGCTGGATGGCAAGAACCTCTCCAGTTGCCTTGACAAGCCTCCCAAGGACAGCTCGGGAATCACCAAGGTTGGCAATGTAGAGGATACCACCACAAATCACGGCCACCAGACAGCAAGATCCAACAGCTGCAATTTGAGGCTTCATAGGCCACTGCTTGGTGACAAGAGAAAGAAATCCCTCTTCAGTTGCTTGGTATGCTTTCCGAATCACATCCACAGACATGGATTGTTGCTCAGAGGTGAATCCTGCAAGATTATGCCCATCACCAGAAAGAAGATAAGAATCCCAACCTTAAACCACCCAATTGAAACATGAATAATAGCATCCACTGAATGATTACAGGGCTTATGCTGAACTTAAGGCATCAAATGAAATTCCAAAATAACAGATGGAACCAAAAGATAATCCAGTTTATATACTCCAGACCGATCCCATGCCAAGCTCATAAGGATTAGGTTTCTTACTCTTTAGATGCTGGAAGAGATGATCATTGACATAACGTGATGTCTCCGGCCCACCATGACCATCATATATTCCCACAAACGTGCCATAAGGACCAGAATCAAGAGTGCTCAACGGACCTGACTCAATCTGACTTTGATCCTCAAGTAAATTATTGGCCTGCACAACAGCCATAGAGAATTCACCATTCATATGCTGTCCCGTGTCTTTGTACCAAAGTAGCCCATCTTGCCGGCCAGCTGCTTCCGAACCTGTGTGGACGTAACGGTTCGAGGATGGCAGCCAGCAGGCCCTCAAAAAGTTTATCAACCTTGATAACATCCCTCATTTCACCAGGGCCAGCCTCCAATTCCTCCACATCCAAATTGGATGCAATAACACTACCTCCAATAAATCTCACCAGTCGCCCTCCTGCACATTAACAATTCGTGTCACAGACTATAAGGAGAACAAAATTTGGAAGCATACATAAGCAGAACCAACTCTCTAATTGAATCCAATCAAAACAATTATAAAACGAATTCAACTTCCATCCTAAATTTTGCAACAAGGTCTGAAATCAAAACCCCTTGTCCATCTGTTCTAAAATACCAAACAACCTCGACACTTATTCTAATACTGCCCAAAAAAACCACACAAGAACAAAAACATGAAGTTCAGCCAAAAAATATCAAAAGGGTCAAATCTAACTCGACATTCCATACATCAAAGTTGAACCTTTTCAAAGATTTGGCTGCATAGACAAAAAAAAATTAAGCAACTTTCAAGAACTCAACAAAGAAAAAAGATTGAAGTAAAACAAGTACCATTTACATGAAGTACGAAACATACATAAAAATAAATGATAAAATAGCAATAATAACACAAAACTCACAGTAAAAATTAGCTCTCTCAATACAGTTTCTGGTCAGCTACTGAATTAAACAAGATGAAAAGGATGGAGATCTAATGTAAACAAAACAATACATGTGGGTTAGATCTAAAGATCCATCAAAACTATAATAACAAACAAGAAGGCTGTCTGTTTTTTCCCACTGAAAACAATAAAGTTTCAATCTTTTCGGTTCTTTTTGCGAGAATTGAAAGAAGCGGTGATAGAAAGGTAGGTTTTTTTTTGCCCTTTTGCTCTTTCAATTTCAGTGTGCGAAGATTGAATTTGAAAGAAGTGGAGAAAAAAACTTCGCTTTGTTCTTCTGAAGTAGACAAAAGCCTCCCTATAAAAGAAAACAGAACAAATTGATGGCTATAAAAGCCAGCAATGCATCTGGCATCCATGGGCTCCACATATATAACAAAAGAAAAATAGAAAAACAATTTCGTTTGATATTGTTTGAAATCGTTTTATGGATTTTTTTTTGTATTTTTTTAATTGTTTTAAAATATATATATATATATATATATATTAATGTTAATATACTAAAATAATCGAAAGATATAAAAAATCAATTTTTTAAGAAGTGGGCTGAATTCCTAAAAAACAAATCTTCCCTTTATTAATCACTGATGAATTATACGTGATGTTTTTTATTTTTTTATATTGGGCAGAAATTAGAAACCGATTATTTTTCTTGTGTTCCTTGTTTTTCTGGTAAAAAAGATTTTTTTTTCTTATGTTTTATTAGGACAAGAATCTCCATATTTCTAAAAAACATAGATTTGTTTGTGTTTATAATATTTGAACTCAATCACCGTCTAGTGTATTGTCCTGTACTTAAGTTGATGGAATCATTTATAATTTACACCGCGTTTTTAAACACCCCTTACTAATTTCTTTGTTTATTTATGGAATTGCACTCAAAAAACATCTTTTATATGCTTTTAATAAGGTTGCAATCTCATTACTAAACCAAGCCTAAATCAAATCCATGTGTAAAGATGTAGTTTTATTTCATAAAACTAGTTTTTTCTTTTCTTTTCATTGAAAGAACTCGCAAATTTTAGGTTACACACAAATATAATTTCTTATTGCTGCGCTATAAAAAAAAAAAATTAGAGCTATCACCAATCAAATTGTGCTTAACTAGTAAGAACTCGTTTAATATTATTGTAGCGGTTATTTTTTAAAGTTTTTTACTTGAAAATATATCAAAATAATATTTTTTTTTATTTTTTTAAATTTATTTTTAATATCAATAAATTCAAAATGACCTGAAAATACTAAAATAATTAATTTTAAAAAAAATCTCTCTTAAAAAAGAATGCACATACAACAAAAAATTTAAAAAAAGAAAAAGGTTCGTATTGGATGGTATCGATTTCTTCTATGTACCTATACATAATGATTGTGAAAATTTTGTATTCATGAATTGATTTTCAATTGTTAAGTGCAATAGTATTTAGTGGTAATAATTGTTTTTTAAAGTATTTTTTATTAAAAAATATATTAAAATAATATATTTTTTATTTTTTTAAATTTAATTTTTTATATTAACACATCAAAATAATAATAATAATTAATTTTAAATCTTTGGTGTTCCCAAAAACTACCTAGATTAATCTTTCAATTTTAATACAAAAAAAAAAAAAGTTTCTTGATTACCTGATCTTGTTTGGAAATTCAAATCACTCCTGTCCCAGCAAAGAAGTAAGAAATTACAAGATCAATTAAGGCATCGTTTGGCACAAAAAATTCATTTTTTTTTTTATTAAAAATTAGTTTTTTTATGTTTTGAATTATTTTGATATACTAATTTTTAAAATTAATTTTTAAAAAATAAAAAAATATTATTTTAATTTATTCTAGTATAAAAAATATTTTAAAAAAATAACTATTACTATACTCATAAATAAAACTCGATTCTCGAGGAGAAGGCAAGGGAGAGTAACATAGATTTACTTCATTTACAGATTACAAACCAAGAGAGGAAAAAAAAAAAAAAATTACTAAACTGATTACGTGAGATCACATAATTTTTTTCCAACGAATTTCTTCGGGACAATTGCATTGACGACGATGGATAGCTAGAAACAAAAATCTCTTTTTCCATCAGAAAAACGAGAAAATCTTGAATCGCCATTTTCTGCTGTATGCATTCACGCTCTTGTTGACTTCACGGCAAATAAACATTTTAAGCTGTGGATCGAACCCTCCGTACTTGTGATCATAAACATTTTAGGCAATTCTCAGCGCACAAGCAACGCCAAGATTTTTCCATATCTTTTCATGGCTATAGACCCCTCACAAGGCATCAAAGTCTACGGTATAACGAAGTATTTCCGCCATCTCATCTCCCGTTTAATAAATTCTCAAAGAAATTATCTTTTCTTTTTAAATTAATTCGCACATAAATAAAAACTAGGTATTTTCTAAATGATTTTAAAATATAGCCCCTCGTCTCATTAGTTCCTTTAACATAACGAGAACACGCAATTTTCTTAGATAGGGACTCTAAGATTCAAACTTGTAAAATATAAAAGAGGGAATAGATCCTTGTTAATGCATCGAATCCAGACATATTTTAAACATAATTAGAGAGAGATTGGTTTTTAGTACAAAAAAAAAAGTCCCAAAAAACAATTAGTCAACATAAAAAAGAAGGAAATTCGAGAAATTCAATATCTTGCGTGTAGTTTGATTATTCCCTCCTCCAATTTTTTACTCAATCCAATTTCTATATGACATGCATGCTTAGGTGTCCAATTTTGAGGGTCGAAGACACACGTGTCTATGCATGTTCTCTAGCAAGTGGCAGACGTTTTGTGAATTAGTTTAGCCAAAATCTGATTGACCCACATGCTCAAAGTCTTGTATGTGCTTTCCTTTTCCCTCTTTTTTTTCCCCCTTTCTCTTGTCAAAGCATGCGCTGAAGTTTTTTTTGTATTCCGATTCAGCACAAAATACCTCGATTCACAGGTATAAAAAACACAGGCTAATTAAACCAGTGAGTTATAATTTAATTGGTTAGGTTTTAAATTTATTTTTTAGAGATCATCAGTTCAAATTACATAAGTCTTAGAGCCACTAGATATTTATATTGTTATTAACTTTAAAGCTCATGAAATTAGTTGAGATGGGATTAACCCGAACACTAACGTTGCTGTTTTAAAAAAAACAAAGGCTAATTTTCTTTGGTAGATCAATGTTTTCTTTAGGTCATGTTTTTGGATTTGAATCCAAAAAAAACCCGTATAAAAGCACTTTTATATATGGATTAGTGTTGATAATTGATGGGTGATCCGTGATATTATGCTGGAGGTTGATTTTTTCAAAGATGTGAAGGCGGTGCAAGTATTCTGACATGTACAAGATTCTTATCATTAACTTGATTTTTGACTTTGATAAAATTGATTAATTTAATAACAAGAAAAAAAATACAATGATAATAAATAAAGTTAAAAAAAACTAGTAATAAAAAAAAACTACCAACTTATTAATTTAATGACATGATTATCAAGAAAAAAAAGATCTTTTTTTTAAAATAAGGGTAGGCGTATTATTCATCGAGCATTAGCTGCTTGATTAACAAAATCTTACATTAATGAGGATCATTTAGATAATGACGGCAAAGTTGACAAAAAGGTGGCAACAGGGATTAAAAGATTGTTAGCATAAACATAATAAATTATGATTTCGAGGTTACCGCTTTGTGGTGTGCATTAAAATGGCTAAAGTAGAGGTGATATTGACCGCAGCAAGGTGGTGGTCTGCCATAGGTGTGGTATAAAAAAAGAAGCCGGTAGCCTTCTTGCTTTGGGCAGCACAAACGGTACGGTGGCTATTTGCTCACAGCCTGTCCGGCACTATTTTTCAGGCCCTCAATAAATTGCCCTATTAGATTGTGTTTGTCATTGCGGTAGCTGTTGTGGTTATGTTTTGAAAAAAGTTATTTTATAAAAAGTACTTTTAATTGAGGTTGGTTTGAAAAAATAAATGTTTGGTTAAAACTGTGGTTAAAATTAAGGTTGAATAAAAAATAGTTTAATGTGTTTGGTTAAGAATGTTTTTAAAATTGAGGTTATAAAATAATTTTAAGAAATATATATTAATATTGATGGTTTTAAATTTAAATATTGTAAATTTAATTATTCCTATTACATCATGGAATAAATAATATTTTATATAAAATATTTTTTATTATTCCATTAAACTATATATAATTTCATTACGTACAAAATTCATCCGATAAGAACTACAGTTTTCATAATTTTTTGAGCGTGTAATAAAATTAGATAAAATATTATCAGATATAAAATTGATATTATAGTGCGAGTGAATTTAATTCACTTTATACTACTTTTTCGAGAAAAAAATATTGTTCACATCACAGTGCAAATGAATTTAATTCACTCTAAACTAGTTTTTTTTTTTTAAAAAAAATTTAATAAAATTAACACACTGCAAAAAAAAAAAAAAAAAAAAAAAAAAAAAAAAAAAAACTGGACGAACAGTGCAAGTGAATTGCACTGTTCACGTGAACAGTGCAATTCACTTGCACTGCATTATATTTTAATGTGAACAGTGTACCATGTACACTGTTCACGCTAATTGCACTGTTCAATGAACAGTGCAATTAGCTGCACAGTGCATGAAAAGCATGAAATTTTAGCTTTTCATTTCCTGCGTTTTTGACGCAAAATTTGTGTGGACCCCATACACAGTAAATCACGTTTTTTTGTTACCAAACGGCTGCTGACTGCATTTTCAATAGAACGCAGCCGCAGCCGCAAAGCCAAACGGGCTCTTATACTTGCGCTTGAATTATCAGTGTGACCCTACTCTTTTCACTAATATTTCTTCCGCAAACTTGTCTTCTCATAAAATGTTTACTTTCTTGCCAATGACTCTAGCACCATCTTGGTTCCTCGGAGAGCACCAAGCTTTTTCACCAATTACCTGCTAATGCTGACCTTACCTAACAATGTCACAACAACTTATTTTTTCATGTTCCAAGGGAAAAAAAATATTTTTTTCATCATTATTTTACTCTCTGAAAAATAAGATCATGTGATTGAGATATATAAATACCTCAAATTATTAGATAAACATATAAGCTTATTCAAGAAAATCACGGATAACATAAGTGAACACATAATCATCATAATAACAACTCTCTTAAGCTCTCAATCTCCTAGTTATACTTGTCATCCCTCTTATAATTCATTAATTTAAGTATTAGATAGATCCATGTTTCAATAGGACTTGTTTTACAAGGAATATCAAGCTTAGAGATAAAGCTACTTCAGCCCGAGACATAGTTGTGGAAATTTCAAATCTAATATGAAGTTTTTATAGCTTCATCAATAATGCTTTATGTGAAAAACTAAACAAAAGCTAGTTTATTTCTATAAATAATGACTTAGAAACTCCATGACAGGAAAGTAAACAATCTCTCCATCCCTCCTCGACAGGTGACACAACACCTACTCCATTACACACCACTAAATGAGCACAACTAACTCCAATTCCTTTTTTTAAAAAAAAGTTGAACATCATCCAAGCAAATAAACACGAGAACACTCATATTTTAACCATGTCAGGGAGCTGCTCCTACTATAAAGAATGCTCTCATACTAGATGCTCCATATAGGAACTCTAATAACAATAATAAAAAAAAACTAGAGCTTTATCTAGTTCTAGCCATAAGAGTGGCTAATGTGATTGATCTCGCTCTGAGTTTCATTCACTTACTCCTCATTAAAAAAAAAACCCGGTATGATATAAGATTTATAACTTTACAGGCTCTTAAGAATGAACATTGCCCCTACCAAGTGAGAAAATCTTTATTTTTCCATATAGTGTTATACACTAATCTCTCCAAAGATTGTGTGTCTATAAAGGTAAATTTATATAACTACAATGGACTAACAACTTTAGAGAACGCATATAAAATGTATGAAGCATCCCAGAGCTTGTAGCAAAAGATATCAACATTACATGCAAAATCTTTCTAACAACATTATGTGGATTTTCTTGGGTATATTACTATAGTCTATAGCCTGACACCATCATTTACTTTCATGATCTCATTGCCAAACTCATCTCCCATTTTAGTACAAGCATACTAGTTAAAAAAAAAAAGTACAATTAAGCTCTTCACCATCACACAATTAGAAGATGAGAGAACCAAATAATATCTTTAAGGTTTTATTAAGAAAATGCTTAATGTGGAAAGTCTCTCAAACCTATTGCCACTGATTCCCAAATTAGTGGAGTTTAAAATTATTTATTATGGGAATAATTGTATATTTTTCCTAACAAAACTTTTCTCAAATTGAAATAGGATATGAAAAGTCATATATACAAGTAGAAGAAAAAAGTGTGACTAGGTAATAATACCCTTGTTTATAAAAATATAAAGTAGAGTCTCCCAAGCACTATTGATCTCTAGTAGGCCTAAGGTATCCAAAAATAACACTAAATGACCAATTCATGATCGGCTAATGCCCATTGAGCTCATAACCATATCTTTAACTACCACGTATACTAAAGTATTGACTTCCATTAAGGAAAAAAAATTCATACGAGATCCCTTTCTTTTATGGTGTAGTATGGACACAAGGAACTCCAACAATTTTTTTTTTCATAAGAATGATACCAATAACTATCATGCCCTAAAAAAAGAGATAAAATGATTAATCATCAAGGGTTATCTCCAACAGTTTATAAGGAAATAAATACAACTTGAACAAAAAAAATAGAGGTTAATGTATCCTAGGATGTCTTATCCAAGATTAGATAGGTTTCAAGGATTGTATCTCTATTTATATAAGAAAATATTTTAAACTTTTTAATTAACAAATCAATATTATCTCTCCAAGTAGTCTCCATAAGTTTTTCTTCATAGAGTTGTTTATCTTTATATCTTTACTGAAATCTTTATATCTTCAAATGAAATATACATGTCTTCAATAAAATCTTAATGTCTCCAAACAAAATCTCCATGTGTCCAGCAAATCTTCATGTCTTTAAATAATAAGCTTTCTAAACTTTTATCGTGGCAATGTTTTCACTGATTTTCCATTGTTATTTTCATAATTTTTACCATGACATAACTTTCAAGATCATTAAAAAAAACTATTCTCCACATAACACATGTTTACATGCATGGCCAAAGAAAACATGCAAATAAAAGCACATTAACACTTTTGTCTTTTCAAAACTTTGGTATGCGAGAAATGCCAGCTCTTTTATCCCTCACACATTGGCGTACAACAAACTTTACTTATGGGTCATGAAAAAATGCTGAAAAAGCCAACTCATTCATGGGTTGAAACCATACAAACCTAAGGATAGTGTAGTCATTCTTATGGACGGTAAGAAGGTCATGCTAACATATTATGCTTTGGTCAAGTGTTTCAAATATCAAATGTTTTAAAAACTAGGGAGGTAAAATATAGTATAAGTAAAAAAAGTGACAACCTTGTTGTTTGGGGTAGCTTAAACCATATGATGATTGTCCATTTAGCCTATCTAACCATGTCTTTTAAGCTTTTAATAAATTGTTTTTCTTTCTAACCACTGTAGGAATGAATCCAATCCCATGTAGATTCTAAATAAGTCCAACGACTAGCACATGCCACAATATAGAGTTACTACCTCTAAAAATGTTAGTATGATGCACACTCTCATATACTTTCACATGAATAATCAATATGGTGATACATTTCTTGCTAATAACTATCTTTCCTAACCTATATTATTATAGGACACTATCTTTCTCGCCAATGGTATCTTTCATAACTTGTCTTTTCATAGGGTGTTTACTTTTCTCGCCAACCTGTCTCTTTAGAGGGCACCTACCTTTCTCATCAGTGATTTTCTACCAATATATCTCCTCAAAGGGTGTTAACCTTTCTCACCATTCGCTCATAAGTGCCAACCTTTCTTACCAATGATGCATAACAACCAATAACTCCTTTTTTCTAGGTTACCTGCAAGGGAAATCAATTACTCTCCATCATTGATCCACTATCTATAAGGTAAGATCATTCGATCGGGGTGTGTAAATACCTTAGATCATCAGGTAAACACACAAGTTTATTCAAGAAGATCATATAGAACACAAGTTCATATAAGAACATATAACCATCATGATATTCACTCTTCTAAGCTTTCTCTCTCTTATCTATACATTTTTCTCTTTCTATAATTTGCTAACTTAAGCATCAAAGAATCCCCTATTATGATAAGAGACTTGTTTATCATAGAATACAGTGTCCAAAGATAAAGCCCACATCTAAGCCTAGATATTTTATCCCAAGATGCAATCGTGAAAGGTCCAAATTCAATTTGAAGTTTTTAGAACTTCATTAATGGAGGTGAGAATTCTTACCCTAACCTAATGGATACTCGCTCAAACCAATTTAAATGGGTTGAATATTTTATGAATAATTACTATCCAGTCTAGTTCGAGTAAAACACGAAAAGATAAAGTCGGTCTCAAGCCTTTTGAATAGGTAACAAATACTGCTCTACTTAACCCGAAACCCGTCATATACTTGACTTGAAATTTATTTGTATACTAATATATTTATGCTTATAAAATTGATATAAACTACATCTTTTTATTAGCTATATATAGATTTTTTAAAAAACAAAAATTAGGGTTGTTTCCCAATTCTCATATCTCTTTTCTACTTTTAATCGCATGAGAGTAAAATTTTCTAACATAGTTTGGAAAAAAAATAGGCAAATTAGCACTAGCCAAAATAGATTTTGGAAAGTAGCATAATTTGGTAAAAATTACTAGTAGGAACCGTGACTTTTTAAAAGTCCATAGTTGGAAATAATGACATTATTAAAGAAATGGTTAAAATAGGCTGATATAAATTTCAAGGAGGAGATAAAAGAGAGAATAAAGAATGAAAAAAAGAATGAATAAGATCTGGAGATGCACCAAAGCTTCGATGATTACACTCTCAGTATCATCACAAAGATCTCGACAAGATAAATCCAATAACAATAAAAAAAAAGTCACCCATAGTGATCGAAGAGAGCCATACACGCTGCCTAAAAGTAACATATGTTTCTTTTATAAAACCAGAATTAAACTTGAATGCCTTTTACTTTAAATCGGATTCATAGACTCGACTGAACCAGACAATAAAATTGTATGAAAGAAATAATTTTGTATGGATCAGATCCAAGTCCAAACATAAATTGGCAAGAAATAATTTTTTTATTGCAGTGATATCTTTATACATTCTTTTTTCATAAAAAAAATATATTTGTAATGGGGAATGAAGATTATGAGAGATATATATTCTTTATCCAATTTCCAGAAATAAAAAGTGTTGGGTAAATAGGTTCATCTTAAACTTAAAAGACAGTTAATTATATACACACACGCACACGAGGGAAACACACCATTCTGTATTTCACTTGTGATTAATAAGTTAAAAAAGCCTGTGGGTGCAAACAACCCAGTGTTGATGCTAAATTACTAACCTGAGACAGACAAAGATAATGCTCTCAAATTATTTCCCCTTTCTACCTTGGGAAATGGCCAGAAGGTCAAAATATCTCCGGGAAAAAAAAAAGAAATATCTACTGCAGAAAAATTCATGTGGTTTTGAATTATAAGAGCTAGAGAATACACGAACGTCATTGAATATTTCATGACGACTTGAAATCCATGCAAAAAAGAGCCATGCATTAAAATTCTTGCACAGTGGAAAACAACAATGGCGACTTTTTGCAGTACAAGTTGCTTGCAGACCGCAGTTTTTCAATGTCCACTTCTCATGACAATGAAATTGTGGAATTTACCTGTAATGTGTGTGTGTGTGTGTAGTAATCGTAGTTAATTAAAATTAATATCGATTTGTCTTTGTCAACCGTGGACATGTGAGGTCTCTAACTCTGTAATTCTAGAGGTTATCATAAATACATTAAATATATAAATAGCTTGCTTAAAATATAATAAAATACCTAAATCGTACTGATAAATCATAAAGAAGCTAACATATATTTAGTTTAAAAACGAGATTGTATTGATAGCCAACTGATCACTTATCATCTTAATCAATATCTTAACAATATTTAATTTCAAGGGATGAAGTTAATATTAAAAAAAAATAGAGAAATTAATGTGCACTGTGGACATAAATGTTATATTTACTATTTTACTCTTTAAAAAAAAAAAACTCATTTACATAGCCTCTAGCCTCTATGGTGCAATTGTAATTGCATAAGACTAATCCATCATTATATTTTTTATTAGAGTCTAGGATGTCTTTCTAGTTTTTAAGTGTGCACTTTAATAATTGAGATGCCCTTGGAATACAAAAAACAAAAAACAAAAAGCTTTGATGGAATGGTACTGATTTTGTTTTAAAAAACACATTAAATTTATTTTGTTATCCCTTAAAACAAATATTTTTTAAGTAGTATCTAAGGACTTATTCGTAATTTTCTTTTGATCTTTTTGTGATTATGGGGTCAAGACAAAGGCAAGTTCGTCTTTTGCTTTGAAATGAACAATAAATTTACTTGATTACCCCTTCAGTCAAGAGTTTTTAAACTATGGTCTAAGGACTTGTTCATCTTTTCATTTTGGTTTTTTTTTTTTGTTTTAGTAGTTATGGAGTCAAAACAAGGGCAATTTGGTATTTTTAAAAAATTTGGTCCAGTGGATAGTTCGGCTCTAGTTATGATTTCTTTTTTTTTTCTTTTTTCTCTCTCTTTGCCTTGGAAAATGTGCTATCCAATAAAAAAAAATTCATGTTATCCTCTTATTTTATCTTGGTATTTGATTCAATCATCTTATTTTTTATTGTATGATTTTTGCTTTAATTTCTTTTTTAAACTATAAATTTCCTTTTAATTTTACCCTTGATTGAAATGTTATTTTTTCTCTTACTTTGTTCTAGTTTCAAGTTTGATCCTTTTTTTTTTTTTTTTTAATTTAGGGGTTTTTTTATTTCTTTTATGAAATGTTTGATTTTTTTTTTTATTTTACACTTGAATCAATTAATATTATTTCCCTCTTATTTTTTAGTTTAGCATTTGATCCTCATTCTTTTATATTCCTATTTGTTTTTTTGTTGGGGGGGTTATCAAATTCATTTTTTTTTTCAATTTCATCTTCTAATATTGAAAAATTATTTTTTATTTTATTTTATTTTGATTTCAAATTTGATCATTATTCTTTTGTTTTGAGATTTTTTGTGAAATGTTTGATTTGTTTTTTCAATTTTACCCTTCAATCAATTAATGTTATTTCCCCTCTTATTTTTTAGTTTAGCATTTGGTCCTCATTTGTTTATATTCCTATTTATTTTTGTTTTGTGGCTTTTTATCAAATTTAATTTTTTTTTTCAATTTCATGCTCTAACATTGAAATATTATTTTTCCTCTTATTTTGTTTTGATTTCAGATTTGATCCTCTTTTTTTTTTTTTTTTGAGTTTTTTTGTGGAATGTTTGGTTTTTGGTTTTTTTTTTTTTTTCAATTTCACCATTGAATCAATGAGTGTTATTTATCCCCTTATTTTTTTGTTTAACATTTAATTCTCATTCTTTTATATTACTTTTTTTTCTTTAATTTTGGGGCCTTTATCAAATTGGATTTTTTTTTTCATTTTTATCCTCTAACATTGAAATGTTATTTTTCTTCTTATTTTATTTTTGTTTTAGATTTGATTATCTTTCTTTTGGTTTTAGATTTTTGACTTTATTTCTTTTGGAAATGCTTTTTTGTTTAAATAATTTCACCCTTGAATCAATCTATGTTTTTTTCAACTTGATTTTTTTGTTTAACATTTGATCCCCTATTCTTTTATATTACTATTTTTTTGGAGACTTTTGTGAAATTATTATTATTTTTTGTTTAGCAGTTGCTAAACCCAACATTGTTTTGGTTCAGCTACATGTTAAGCCCAAACAAACATGGGTCTAGTGAGCTTCAAGAAACAATATTCTTTGGGTTGAACTACATGTTAAGCCGAAGTACATTTGAGCTTGTCAAGCTGCCAGACCCAACATCAATGGGATCATCTATGCGTTGAGCCCAAACAGACGTGAGTTTATCAATATGCCATACCCAACATCCTTGGGTTCATGTATGTGTCGAACCCAAGTATATATGAGTCTAGGAGCTGCAATACCCAACATTCTTGGGTTCAGTCACATGTTAAGCCCAAATATATATGGGTTTTTTAAGCTACCAAACTCCACATCCTTAAGTTTAGTTATGTGCTAAGCCTAAGTATATACGAGTTTAGCGAGTTGTCAGGCCCAACTTCCTCGGGTTCAGCTACGTGTTGAGCCTGAATAGATATATGTTTAGCAAGATGTAAGATCTAACCTCCTTTGATTCAGCTATGTTTTAAGCCCAAACAGACTTGGATATAGTAAGCTGTTAGACCTAACATCCCAAGATTCATCTACAAGCCGAGTCCAAATAGACTTAGGTCTGGCAAGCTATAGACCTATTGCTCGTAGGCTTGGCATCATGCTAAGTCCAAATGAGTATAGGCTTGACGATCATTATGAGCCTCATATTAAGCCACAAGGCTTTATTTGTTTATTATTATGACTTTTAACATGAAATGCTAATGTCAAGAATAATCATCTTTCTACATGCCTAGGTATTTTAAAGTCTTTTAAGGGCCTACCATATTTCCATCAACATTAATATTTTGTAAGGGATATTAGTCTCTTATTGATATTGTGTAAGAGATATTTATCCCTCATTAATGTTGTGTGAGGGATATTTATCCCTTATTAATGATATCATAAAGAAATTACATTTTAACCCTTTTATTCAAGCAACATAACAAAGTTCATGGGATATATATTTTAAACCACCAAGTAAATGATTCATAATTTTTATTATCTAAGTAGTCATATTTTAATTCTTAGAAAAGTATCATACAAAAACAAGAACAAACACTCTTGTTCTTAGAATTTAAAGTTCATTCTCTAATTTATTACAATCTCTTACTAAAAGTCATTGATTTTATCATTAGAGGATCCATAAACCCTACAAAAAAAGATTGTTTTGTAGGTGTTAGACTTTCTACCACCACTAATTTAAAAAAAAAAACTTGTGTCCATGATTATTATTTTTTTTTATCTTTTCAACCTATTTTTTTTTTTTTTTGTTATTATCAAGTTAGTTGAGGGTAATTTGGTTTTTTAATAAACATAAAATATTTTTAAAATGATAAAGTAGCTGACGCGTGCAACACACATGTTAGTATGTGGGAGGAACCCATAACCTTATAGAGGAGTGTGCAACACCTCCTGGTGCCCATGTCATAACAATCTTCACGACGTCTTCTTCATGTTGAGGCGATGGTGGGACAAACTATTGCTGGTGTGATGGACTATTGTTGGCAGGATGGATTATACCCGGCATGGCTTCCCCCCCCCCCCCTCTTTTCTATCTCCTACCCTAGAAAGTCGCATTGACCATTCAAAATTGTAGTGTTGTCCTCTTAGTTGTTGTTATTTCAACTTCATCCTTTTTTTTAACCTTTTATAAAAGTTTTATTTGTTTTCAATTTCAACATTCAATTCCAATTTATGATATATTATTGTTTCCAGTTTGTTATTTATTCTTTTTATTTCTAGTTTTTTTTCCTTAACCCTTTTGTATAATTCTTTTTTTTTTTTTCCAATTTAATCTTTAAATCCAAATTTATGGTATTTTTCCAATTTGATCCTCATTCTTTTGATTTTTTTATCCTTTTTTTAAAGTGATTTTTGTTCTCAATTTCACTCTTCAATCAAAAATTGATAGTTGTCGTCTAATTTATTTTTTATTTCAATTTTGATCCTTATTTTTTTAATTTCTATTTTTGGTTTCGGATCCTTTTGTATAATTGAGTTTTTTTATTTTTTTAATTTCATCTTTCAATATTTGATTGGTTAGGGATTGGGCTTCGCAATTCTTCCATGTATGGTACTTTCGGGTCATGAGTTTGAAAAGTTAACATGGGTTGACATCTATTTTTTTACTTATTTTATTTTCCAATTTCATCTGTTGATATTGGTTTTATTTTAAGAAAATAGGCTTTATGGTTTTCTTTGATTTATTTTCTATTGGACTATCCCGATCTCATGACTTGAATCACATGTTTGACAAGTTAACTCGGTTGATTTGCTTCTTATTACCTTATGTGCTTGTCATGTTAATTCGAATCAATTTTATTTTTTTTCATATTTAATTGGTTGAAAATTGAACTACATTGTTTTTCTTTCTTTTTTAAAACAAGTTTATTTCCAAGTTATCGTGTATAGTTTTTTTTAAAAAAACGTGGTCAATTTATTATTATTGCCTCTTTATATCATTTTACTCAAATAAATCCAATTTATTTGAGTAAGTTAAGTTTATAACTTGAATCATAATTTTTTTTTTTTAAAAAAAAGCATGCTAACAATATTTAATTATTATTTTTTATAAAAAAAAATACAAAGTTGACGCACAACTTAGGCCATGGAGACTACATAGCACCGCAATGATGCTTACAAAAATCCATAACATTTTCAGATCCTGTCAAGTGGATTAACAGTTATGAACTTACGTATAAGGTAAGTGAGTTAACTTAGAGGATAAATAATAATATCAATGTATAAATATGTTAATTGTCAAAGTGGATGTAGCAAATTGACAATGGAGAGTGGAGGGACAATGGGATCAAAAGTCACCAGCTACCCTTTTTTCAATATCTTCTCTTAGTTTAAATTGGATATCTTATATCTATATTATATTATGTTATGTTACAAAATGGTAGCATGCTCTTGTACATGTCACAAATTGACATTTTGTTAATCTTTTCTAGTACCACTTTTCAATGGTAATTAATTTAAGTTTTTTCCATAATAAAAGTTAGTCTCTTGGTGACAACTAAATGATAAAGTAAAGATAAGTTTTTTTTTTCTTAAATGAAACATTTATATAAATTATTAATTATTTTTGTTTTGACCAAATGAAAGACTGTATTGTAGGCTTTCATTTAATTACTTGCATATTGCAAATTCTTTTATAATTATAAAACAAGAAAAATGTATTTGATATGGATGAATCCTTTTCAAGGCACTCTATGTTGTTTAAAAAATTAATTTAATATAATAGTTAAATTATGTTTCATTATAATTAAGATCCTTCTAAATAAAAATATGTGATGTAATTTATAGTACTATTTTTTTTTTCAAAAGTCAAGTATGTTAAGAATTTACCGATGAATATGCATACAGTGTGTGTGTATGTGTGTTATTTTTCTTCTTTTAAACTTGGTTGATAAAAATTATACAAATAGTTAATAAGATTGAATATATACATATGCTTGAATTGGATGAGTGTATTGGTGTGTTAATTGTAAATAGGTTCGTAGAAGAAGTTGAATGTCAATTTTATTAAGATTTTAGTAAATTATTTTGTACTGTGAGACCTTATATTATTTTTCTCGCATGCGCGTACTAAAAATAACATTGATAAATTAATTACATTAGTTACCATATAATTTATTGTATAAAAGATAACATTAGTTATATACATTATTGTTTAATTATTTTTTTTGGATTCGGGGAAACCTCACCTCCTGGAAAGCGTATTTTATAGGCCCAAGTGAGCAAGTAAAACCTCGGCTATCCCAGGCTCTTACAAGAGATGCACGCCTTGACTCGAACTCAAAACTTGTTGTGCAGATCTCAAGCCTTTTGCCATCATGTCACGCCCCTTAAGGACTTATTTAAATTATTGTTATAAGCATATTAAAAATTTATTCGAATAATCGAAATTGTATGATCTTGCCATGGGGTGTAGATGATACCAATACTATATGATCTCTAATAGTTTTTTTTTTTTTTTTTTTTTTTAGTTTTGTAGCATAATATGTTAGTTACCTAAATAGTTTTTTTTAAAAAATCATATCCATCTATAAAAAAATTATTGTTATTTTAAGATTTTATGGATTTTTCATTAATGATTTACTCTATAATTGAAAATGTGGTTGTGGTTGTTTTTCAAAGTGTTTTTTCACTTGAAAATATATCAAAATAATTTTTTTTATTTTTTAAAAATTATTTTTGACATAAAAAAATCAAAATGATCTAAAAACACTATATATATATATATATATTAATTTAAAACAAATAAAAAATAAAATATATATTATTTTTTAAATACTTTTGAAATATAAAAATAGGGAGTAGAATATTTAACAAATATTATGCAACGTTATAAGTTGGGTATAAAGATTTTTGTAAAAGTGAATTAAATATTTTAAATTGTGTGTAAATTTCTCTGTAATATTAGTATCATTCTAAAATATGGGTGGGTCCTCACAACACGGAAAAATAATGACTGTTTTCTAGATAATAAAATGTGGTTTCTTGGTGTGAAGTAAATATAAAAATTGATAAGGATGATAAATTGAAGATAAGTAATATTTTTTTTAAAAAAAAATTGAATGAAAAATTTATACAATATATTTATTTTTAATTATTTTTATTTTGATCGAATGAAATATTTCATTTAATATGTTAATTACAGTGAGATTTGGGTAAAATAAAAAAATTAATTCAAATTATAAATAGGTTAGTAAAAATTGAGTATTGATTGTATTGAGATGTGAGTATGTCATTTAACATTGATGGGGACCTTAAATACCATTTTCCTGATATATGTGCACCTGCACACACATAAAGACGCACCCGTGCACTAAAAATAACATTGATAAATTTAATTGTATTAATTAGTATAGATTATCATATAAAAGATTACATTTTCTAGCATAATACATGAATCATATATATTATGGTTTGAAATATTATTAAAAAAATTACAAACAATCCATCATTCTTTAGTGTTAAAAATATTAGGTGATGTTTTAAGTTATGTATAAAGATATTTGAAAAGGTGAATTAATCATTCTAAATTGTGTAAGAAGTTCTCTACCATATTCAAAGTATTGTTCTAAGATGTGGATTGACCCGGCAATGTAGGGGCGACAATGACTAGTCTTTATATATAAAATATAAACAATATGTATTAGTTTTTATCTTGACATTCGATAAATAAATAGTATATTGACATGTGCTTTGCTGCAGATCAATATCAATTATTTTTTAAAATATAACAAAATATTTAGTGTATAAAGAATATTTTCAACGATTTGGGTTTGACAACATTGTGAGACCTGAGAGCCTTAGGTTGGCAGCCATGCCAGATCCAATTTACTTGGATGTGGCATCCAAGTAATTTGGATCTTGTTTATTTGTCAGACCTAGGTAAACATGGGTCCAGCACAACTTTTTAATAAGTTACTTATGATCATATATGATTAAAGGTAATATTTAGGCAAAACATATATGGTATGTTTAGACAAAGAGTTATCACCTAACTAATATAGAAGGTATATAAATATATGATTGATAAACTATGTAATCTACATAATTTAATTAATTTTGATTTTTTTGAGTTATTTAAGGTCATATAAATTAAATGATATCCTAGACCACTAGGATATCTAAGCTATATTTCTTGAATTAATAGTGAGAGCTGTTAATTTATAGAAAATTAGTAGGAGATCAAATTAAAATTAAAAACTTTATCTAGATTTGATTATAAAAATATATGCATGAAACCAATAACTTGTTAGCTTTACATGAATAGTTGATAGATCTTCACAAGTAATAATATATTTGTACGTAGCATACTTAATGCTAATGACTAGACCAAACTTTTTGGACCAATATTAAATGTGAGAATTGTTCTTAAATAAAAAATAAGATTATATGCTCTTAAAAATCTTATTCCTCTTTTCCTAAAAAAGAATATTGATGTTGAAGTAATTAGGGGTGTTCACGGTTCGGTTCGGTTCGGTTTAGACTAAAAAAACCAACCAAACCGAATTACAGTATTGTTGCAAAAAATGAACCGAACCGGACCGAAAACCGGTTCAAACCGAACCGGTCCGGTTCGGTTAAATTCGGTTTTTTAAGGAAAAAACCGGGAAACCTAATCCCATGAGGTTTTTGGTTTTTGATTTTCCTTATGATGATGTTCCTGGGTCTGCTCCTTCTGTATTGTTGCCAAGACGAAATCCTTTTGACCTTCCCTATGACTCAAATGAAGAAAAGCCCGATCATAAGGGAGATAGTTTTCAACAGGAATTCTCTGCAACTCAGCATAGGGAACCATTTTTCCGAAGGCATGAAAGTTTCAGCATTGGGCCATCAACCTGGCGGGGACCAGGCAAGATCTTTAATGGAAGCCATATTTTGTACCCGAACGATTTGCTATTGAAGGGACAAGCTATCACACTTTCCAGCGCCAATTAAGTGAAGCTAGCGAGTCAAAGGTGAGCTCAGTTCTAGATACCGAGTCAGTTAGTTCAGCTTTGGAGGAAGAGGACAAGAGGATCAATCAAAGAAGATGACATGCCCAGGGCTAGTGCCAGCGCATAGTCAGAGTCTTCCCTGTGTAAGTGGCACTAAAGTCATCAAATGAAAGATCAAGATTAGCATGCTATGTGAAGCACACGAGAATGAACACATGGGGCAAGAGGCGGGGAAGATGAAATTGAAGGGGAAATGAAGAAGGCTGGTTTGGTGTGGGCGGCGGCTGCAGAAGTGAATTGTAATATCATTTAGGTTTAGGTTTACACTTTAGTATTTATACTAGGTCATTCTGCCTTTCTGCTTTATTTTTATGGGTAGCCGGTTCGGTTAACCGGTTTTGGTGGTGAAACCGGAACCGAACCGAACCGGAAAGATATTTTGTTTTAGTAATCGGTTTAATCGATTTTTCATCTCGGTTCGGTTTTCTCGGTTAATTTTCCATCGGTTTTCTCGGTTTTTTCGGTTATTCGGTTTTTTTGAACACCCCTAGAAGTAATGATTGAAAATCGATGCCATATTAATAATGATGAGCAAACTATATATGTTATATTCAATAAGTCATTTAAACTTCAAATACAATATAGAAATATAAATTCTCATACTATGATTATGTATATCAAAGAGTTTTTGATGCGACTAGTAGTATTGAGAGGTATAAGACTTTTAGAAAATTGTTTTGTTGCAAGATAACAAAAGAGTTCCTTTACTTGTGTTTATTAATATAAAAATGATTGGCTATTTTGATAAATTATGCCAATTAGGTTTTGTCATAAGTCATGAGTTATGCGTTAACTTGGTGTTGTGGTCTTTGCATCAAAATATATAAAAGCTTACTTGGAGCATCAAGAAAAACAAGGGTACTTGTTATTATTGTGGCAAGTAAAGTTACTAGAGAAGAATTTTGCAAAGACTATCTTGCAACTATAAAAGCTAAGAAATTTATTGAAACTTTTATTTCATGTGTGTTTATAATTGAATAAAAAGTAAAATAAATTTATGAGTTGGTAATAGAGCAAGGGTTATTATATTAACTATTTCAAGTCCAATAATACTAGAACTTAACAATTATTATTTTATTCAAGTATTTTCTAGAAATATTATATTCATTTTTTATTTAGCTTTAAATGGATATAAAATTATTATTAAAGACAAATATTGTTCGTTTTATAATAATGATATTTATTATAAATCTACTATTTATAGAAATCATTTATATATACTTGATTTAAAAATTTTCATGTTCAATATAAAAATAAGAAAAATAGATTAGGTAATCAATATCAATTTTATCAATGGTTTTGCAGATTATATCATATAAAAAAAAATTAAGAAGCATTATTTTCAAAACTAGATGAAATTAAAAAAAAAATAGAGAAGAAATTTTAGTTTAATAAATATTGAAATTGAAAAAAAAAAAGTATATGAATAATATTTATTGATATGAATATAATGATTCAGCTGTATATTTTGCTAATGTTAATGAGGTAAGAATTTTGCTAAGAAAAAAGAAAAAAAAAAAAACAGTACAAACCAAGTACCGCATACAAGGAAGGCATCGGATCTCATAAATCTTCAACAGCTTACCCATTAGGCCCATCCAAAACGAGGCACACATTACCTTCACTACAAAGAAAAAAACCACGAGACACCCAAAGGCAGAAACTCTCTGGTTTCCTCCACCGATATCATGAACTACCCTCTTCCTCCACCACCCTCCGGCGGAGACACCGTTATACCCGACCCATGGTACGGAAACATCCAATATCTTCTTAACATCTCAACAATCGGTCTCTTCTTCTGCATCTTTATCTTCGTCTTCGCCAAGCTCCGCAGCGACCATCGCCGCATGCCTGGCTTCTCCGCCTTAGCCACCAAACTCCTCGCCGTATGGCACGCTACCGGCCGTGAAATCGCCCTTCACTGTGGTGCTGACGCTGCCCAGTTCCTTATAATTGAAGGTGGAAGCTTTGCTGTTGTTTTGTCAATTGGGGTTTTATCAATTTGTGTTTTGCTTCCTTTAAATATGTATGGAGGGAGTCAAGTTATAAACGATGAGTTTTCAAAGACTACTATTAATCATATTGAGAAAGGTTCAAGCTTTCTTTGGATTCATTTTGTTTTCGTTGTTATTGTTGTGCTTTTAGCTCATTTTGGTATGTCTTTGATTGAAAAGAGGCTTAAAGTCACTAGATTTAGAGATGGGAATGGGAACTTAAGTGACCCAAATGCGAATTCTATTGCTATTTTTACTATTATGGTTCAAGGATTGCCTAAAAGTATAGGGGATGATAGGAGGGTTTTACAAGAGTATTTTCAGCATTGGTATCCTGGTAAGATTTATAAAGTTATTATGCCTATGGATTTGTGTGCATTGGATGTTTTAGCGACGGAATTGGTTAGAGTTAGGGATGAAATTACTTGGTTGGTTGCAAAAATTGACTCGAGGCTTTTGCCTGAACATAATGAGGGGGCTGGTGGTGGAGAGGCGTTTTGGGAGCGGTTGCAAGGTGGGGTGGTTTGGCTGTGGAGAAATGTGAAGAATTGGTGGGGTAAGATGATGGATAAGTTGGGGTATACAGATGAAGAGGAGTTGAGGAGATTACAAGAATTGAGGGTGGAGCTGGAGACGGAGTTGGCAGAGTATAAAGAAGGTCGTGCGCCAAGTTCTGGAGTTGCGTTTGTGATATTTAAGGATGTTTATACAGCTAATAAAGCTGTTCAGGATTTTCGGAATGAGAAGAAGAGGCGGGTCGGTAAGTTCTCTTCTGTCATGGAGTTGAGGTTGCAGAGGAACCAGTGGAAAGTGGAACGAGCTCCATTGGCAGCAGATATTTACTGGAATCATTTGGGGTCGTCAAAGTTGTCTCTGAGGTTGAGGAGATTGTTTGTGAACACGTGCTTGCTGTTAATGCTTTTATTCTTTAGCTCTCCTCTTGCTGTGATAAGTGCTTTGAATAGTGCTGGGCGAATTATTGATGCAGAAGCTATGGATAATGCACAATCATGGTTGGATTGGGTACAGAGTTCCAGCTGGTTTGCGTCCCTAATCTTCCAGTTCCTGCCAAATCTTATTATCTTTGTGAGCATGTATATAATAGTTCCATTGGTTCTCTCTTATATGTCCAAGTTTGAACGTCATCTAACTGTCTCTGGGGAGCAAAGAGCTGCGCTTTTGAAGATGGTTTGTTTCTTCCTTGTAAACCTCATTCTGTTGAGAGCTCTGGTTGAGTCTTCTTTGGAAGGTACAATCCTAAAAATGGGTAGATGTTATTTGGATGGAGAAGACTGCAAGAGGATCGAGCAATACATGAGTGCATCATTTCTGTCAAGATCCTGTCTCTCTTCACTTGCATTTCTAATCACAAGTACTTTCTTGGGTATATCTTATGATCTATTGGCTCCTATCCCATGGATAAAGAAGAAGATTCAGAAGTATAGGAAGAATGACATGCTCCAGCTGGTGCCTGAGCAGAGTGAAGAGTACCCTTTGGTAGGTCAAGCCATAGATGCTCTTCAGAGACCACTGATGCCTGATAATATGTTTGATTCTCCCAGGTCAAATGTAATTGATGAAGCGGGACAAGATCTCTCTGTTTATCCAATCAGCAGAACCTCTCCCATTCCCAAGCAGACATTTGATTTTGCTCAATATTATGCATTTAATTTGACAATATTCACACTGACCTTGATATATTCATCATTTGCTCCGCTCGTGGTCCCTGTTGGTGCAGTTTACTTTGGGTATAGGTATGTGGTGGACAAGTACAACTTTCTGTTTGTTTATAGAGTTCGGGGTTTTCCTGCTGGAAATGATGGGAGGTTGATGGATACTGTATTGTGTATCATGCGTTTCTCTGTTGATTTATTCCTTCTATCAATGCTTCTGTTCTTCTCGGTTCATGGTGATTCCACAAAGTTGCAAGCCATTTTCACACTTGGAATATTAATAATGTACAAATTATTACCTTCTGATAATGATAGTTTTCAGCCAGCTCTTTTGGAAGGTATACAAGCTGTTGACAGCATTGTAGATGGACCCATTGATTACGAGGTATTCTCACAACCCAGGTTTGACTGGGATTCATATTATTCTTGATTTGAAGCAACAACTGTATGCAGCTAATCAATTCATCGCTTGTGTTGTTTTGCCCTTATGTACATCTTTCTAGTCTTTATGTACGTTGTTTAGGTTTGTGCAATATTTCGTTCCTTTTCTAGAACTACCTTTTAACTCTATCTTGTTACAAGATTTTACTGCTATTTTTGTTTTGAAACGCGGTAAATGTGATAAGACTAACTTCTCTTTACTTCCATCATAAAACTAGATCAATTTCTTTTAGATTTCAACTGGTTGATGTGCTTCATTCAATAGTCCGCTTGCTTTTTTGAAGGATATTTACATCCTGGCTAGGTTTATCTAGATTATTATGGGGCATGGGCTTTTTAAAAACCTTAATATGAAACTAGACTAGGTGGTGGATTGTCGAAACTGTTGATTACTGGAATTTGCATTGGTGCACTGCTCGCTAGACAATTATGAAGCCCTTGCTGAATGCAATCAACGAATAAGGGTTGACGAAGTGTAATTCAAGGGAGAAACGATTGAAGAGAGATTGGGTTTTTGTTCACGAAATATGGACTCCCGTAAATTTGATATAAAAAGGCAGAAAAAGTGCTTCAAATGATTGCTTGGGAATTCCCAAGGCAAGGTTATTCTCTTGTTTGATGTCCTCGTTGTGTGCTCAAGTAAATAGATATGTAGTTCCATTACGAAAGTCTATGATGGTTTGCTTTCCATTTTTCCAGCACATCAGAACTGAAATTTTAAGAGCTTTTTTGACAGCGTCCCATTAGTTTCATGTCCTGTATAGGAAATGTAAATGCTACTGTTTGTTATGTACGGAGATTTATCTTCTTGTACATTCTGCTGTGAAGTTTGCATATCCAATTTGTTTAGTTCGGACCAATATCCTTTTTTTGTGTTGAATTCCGGACTGATAGCTTGTAAAATTTGCATGGACATAAGCTATTGTTACTGACAGCACTGGATGTAGACTGGGTTTAGTTAAGGATCCGATGCAAGATAATCTGCGATAGCTTTTTATATTGAGCTCATTGCAGTTTGAAGTTTGAACCGTGAGACCACACATACAGAAGTTAAAACCATCATCCCTTCTGCTTTCAGCAAGTACAAATGGAATCGTAGTCGGTGTTTGTTTTTGCGTTCAAGTGTTTCTTTTTAAAATTGCTTTTCACCAGAAAAATCTCCCCAAGTCTTCCGTCTGCATTAGACCTCACTACTTGTCACTGTTCCCCCTCGCGCAGAATTGTCCGCAGAATCATCATTATTTATAGCCAAGGAAACTATCAAAATAATAGGGACCTCTATTGCTCTTTTGCTAAATGGGGATGCGTCGTAGTAAAGAAAAGAACTTAACGAGGTACTTGTGTTAAGAAGTATCGCTTTTATGGATAACGCTACCATTTTGTTTCTGATCCCCATGAACATGGTTTTTATAAATTATAATAATTTTCTTTCTTTCCGTTTTAACACTTGGTGGAACAAAGCCTCTTCTTTGAAACGAAAATGAAATGGTCCAAAATTCTGTCTCCTCCATGCTAGAAATGTGAATGTTCATGCCTTTTCAAATTAGCTGCCACATGATTGTCACACCACATCCATGTATGAAAGACATTGCAAATACATGTTCATAAAATGTCAAAAAACGAGGATCAAATACTTGGACAAAATGAATTGTAGGCAACATGAGAAACAGAGAAAAATTAGGAGATCAAAGCCAACTAGCCAAGCTCAAGGCCTCACCTACAGTTAATCTTATCCATGTAAATGACCTCTCTTTTACTTGAACAAGGTCAAGAAAACATTGTGGCTCCACTGATCAGTAATTAAGCTCTCATTCTGAACACACTCTCTCTCCCCCTCCCTCCCTCTCTCTCTCTGACAATTGTGTGGCTAGGCTAGGTGAACAAATGGATAAATTCCATTTGCCATCACTTGAGTGAATGCTAATGCATAACAAAGCAGAAATTTTGCAAGTCACAGGAAGGCTGTGTTCTTTTGCTTGTGACTTTGTTTCGCTTCTTTACGTCACAAGGAAAGATGTATCGTCTACCAGTAAAAAGTAATCTAGTTGATTCAGGTTCAGACACAACCAAGAAAGGTTTTGGAGACAATAACCAACCCCTTTGTCCAAAACCCCGCCGGCTTGGACCAGCTTCACCGGAATTTCTCAAGCCCTTCAGATGTAGCAAGCATTGGTACGAACTTGTTCATGAATGTTTAACTATTTTGCTGTTGTATCGCTTCTCTAATCTCATTTGGATTTTTTCATCGTCAGCCAGCCAATTACTGACGAAAGAAGTGGAATTCTGAGCCTTGTTGCTGATAAGGTTAGTACTTAGTAATAACATAATTTCAGGTTTTGATCGTGTCGCTGGTGCCTAGTTATGATTTTGATATGGATGTGTATTTGTTAGGCAATTGATGGTGGAGAAACCATATGCACAGGGTGCTCACCATTTTGTTACTCAGGATCCCCTCCGGGAAGAACCGATAATCCATTGGTTCATGATGTCCAGTTCATTCATCAAATGGAGCTTCTTTCACCATTTACAAGAACCAAACTTACTGATAAATTTGGCTTCACCTCTACCTCTCCAATATGAGAGAGTTTAGGGATGGTTGTCCGTAGAATGAGATCGTCCTTCAAATGGGATTTTTTTGCGCCACCAGTACTGTTTTTTTGTGGTGTTGATTAGTAGAAGCATAAGTTATTTTGTTCTTGTTATCTCACCCATCTATGCAGTGCGGCTCTCCTCTGTAAATACCATGAGATGAAAAAGAGCCACTTGTATCTTGTATATATTGCTTGATCAAAAGATGAAGCCTTTTTGGATGTGGATTTTCTATTTCGTTTCATGAAAAAAAAAAAAAAAAAAAAGAACTGCATTTACCTAGTGTTCATCCATATAGCTCATAGACGTCTCCTTCTGTTCTTGAGTTGTTGGAATGATTAGCCGTTCCCTGTTTGTTGCTAGTGAAAACCGAGGGGTTTGCCCCTTCTTAGATTCCACGCCATTCTTGCCACCATGTCATTGGATCACAAAATTATAAACACGTTTTTTTTTTTTTCTCGTTTCCTATCTGTCTTTTTGTTTTTTTTAACATATACAATTAGAACTATAACTCAAATTATAATTTTTCTTTTCTTTCTCTGTACACGCTTTTAATATCTAAATATGATTTTATATATATATATATATATATATATATATATAAAAACAGCACGACGTATGAGACCTACTTCCTTGAGCGGCACATGTGGAAAAATCCTTTCCTGTTTGGCATTGGTTGGGTTTTTATATATATATTCTCCATGATTTTCATGTTTCACCTTTTAAAAATTTACAATGGGTCTTTAATTTGTTTTTTTATTTAGATTTGGTCTTTTAATTGATTTTTATTTATTTTAATTATTTTACAAAATTGATTTTTTTTTTCAATTTTCTAATCTATAAGATTTGATTTTTATTTCTTATTGCATCATTTTGAAAGTTGATTTTTTTTTTTTATGATTTCACCCTCCATTTTTTATTATAATTTTTTTACTTTGACAAACTTTTTCAATTGATAATCTTTTCCTAATCTTGTACTTTAACATTTAATTATGCTTCTTAATTGAGTCTGAGTCTAGGATTTGATAAGTTTATAAATTTATGAGATTAAACAAATTTTATGAGATTCGTCAGGGTTTTATTTTTTTTTATTATTAAGCTCATGCTTTTTCAATTTCATCCTTCATTATTTAATTTAATTTGAGATTTTTTTTCTTTTTTTATTAATTTATTTTCTCAAATTTATCGTTTAACATTAGGTTGATTGAGAATTATGCTTCGTGATTTGTTTATATTTGCTTTCTATGAAGTTATCCTTATCTCATGACTTATGTCACGGGTTTAGCTGGTTAACCCAGGTTAACTCGAGTAATTTTTTATGTCATTTTTTTAATTATTTTTTTTAATTTTATTTTTCAATACTGAATTAATTGTGAATTGGACTTTATAATTTATTTTAATTTGTTTTTTTAGGTAATCTCAGTTTCATGACTTAGGTTGCGAGTTTGACAAATTAACATGAGTTGACTCAGGTTTTGGTTTTGCCTTTTTTTATTTATTTTTAAATTTCATTCCTCAACATTATATTTATTGAAAATTGAGCTTCATAATTTATTTTGTGTTAATTTTTATGGGGTTACTATGATCTTATAACCTAGCATATAGATCGACAGGTTAACTTGAGTTAATTTAAATCAATCCAATATATTTTCATCTCAATATTTATTAAATGAATCTCACCTTTAATATTTATTTTGGAGTCAAATTATATTTTTATCAGTCATTTAAATTATTTTTGGACCCACCAAGTTAAATATATTACATTAGATTAATCCTCAAATAATTTTTTTTAAAAAATTAATTAGAATCATGCCTATATATTTTTTTATATTAAAAAAAAATTGATACGAGTATTACAAAATTCTATAATGACCACTAATACCAAAACATAAAATAAAGACCCCATCGATCTCCCGCGAGACATGCAAGAAAAAACCTTTCCTTAACTACTAGACTCTCTTTCACTAACAAATAACACACGCATACAAAATCCCCTCTTTCAGTTGAATCAAGATCTTGCCTTTCTTAAGCAATGCGATTTCAAAATGAGATCTTCAATGAAACTAACTTTCCTTTTGCTGATAACAATCTGGGTTATCTGTAAAACCTGTTAAGTCGCATCTTACTTTCAAGATGAACCACAGGTTCTCCGCTTCATTCAAGAATTATGCGCTGGTTTGACTAGAAACTGGCCTGAGAAACGAAGCTTTGAGTACTATGCAACATTGGCTCATCGTAATCAGATGTTAAGGGGACGCAGACTCTCTGATGTTGTCTCAGCTTTGTTACAAGTTCAATCCGGGGAGAAGATTTTGGCATATAGATTTGAAGATTGAGGAGTATACATTGCAGGTTGCCATTGTACTTCACTTGATTAATTAGGTGTTTGGGATTGTAACACAGAATGTTTTCTTCAGCCCTGTAAGCAGCGTTTTATTTAGTTTGTAGTAGTTTTATTAGATGTCAAGTGTCATAGAAGTCGTCTAGAAGAAAGCTTAGGATATGTATCAAAATGGACAGTAGGGAATATGATAGAAATGATGAACAAATGTTGAATCCGAGATTCTTGGATTGCACTCTCTCTCTCTCTGCTCTAACTACTCATCCTTTCCATTCTGAGCTCCTTTGTGAGCCAAACTCTCTCAAGCACTCATAGATAATATCCAGATTGCAGTCAACATTTCACTTGCACTAACCTCTGGCTTTCTCTGATGGGAATTTCATCTTTAGAATCAGATCTTTGGGATAGTACGTATTCTTCCTTCATTCTTTAGGTTACTGTTAATGCACTTTTGCAATTCTTGAGTTGTTTTAGTAAGTTATGCTTCTGTAAGTGTGTCTCTTCTCCATTCTTTAATTTGTTTTTGGTAAATGTGATTTTATTAGTGCAATTATATGCAAGAATAGCTACAACGATTGTTTTTTATGCAATGTTACTGTTATTTACTTTGTTGATTCATCATTGTTTGGCTTTATGTCTTGTCCCTCATTGTGGAGTTTCGTCAGTCTTCGTTATTGATTTCATATTCGTGAGGTTAAAAACATCTCTAGAAGTGATCTCACAGGAGCATTAATTTGTATCTGTTAGTAATTGGATTACTAAAGTACAGACTAATGGCTATTTGCACTTGATCTGTTTGGCCATTCGTAGGCTACCAGACAGTTAAAGGAACACTTAGCGGTATGATGAACAGTGCTAAGAATGCCGATGGATTTGTTTTGCTGCTTCCATATATCAAATTCTATTAGCTGCTCATGGTTGATTTTCTACCATGTGTCATTGTAGCAGGCTTTTGAGGTAAGTAAATAGCCATCACCCTTGGAACAGCAGCTGCCCTAAAGTCTTATCTGACAAGCAAAAAGGTCACCTGCAACAATGATTTGTGTGCACAGCGGGCTGGAGAAGATTTCTGCTCCTGGTGTCTTACTAGCAGATTCTTGATGGATGCTTTGGACATTGGAACAGTGACTCTATTCATGTGAACCCGACCCAGTAAGTATTAATTTCTCACTTACCTGATGCTAATTGTCATTGTCTTGATGGAAGGTTATTTGTTCCATAACCTGTGTCTGGAACTGTCATGCAGCCCAAGCTATAATATTACTGTGACTCAAGTTCGAGAAGGAACGACATCCATTGATGTAGAGTACGCATCTCCTTTTGGTTCTGGGACTTCTTAATTTTATGTGCATGGTTGACCCAGCCTACTCAAGGGTCTCAGAAAAAGCAAGTGCTTTGGAGGATGAAGATTTGCTTCACCTCTTTGAATAATCCAGTACTGAGACTGAATTCTTATGTTCGTTTACAGTTTCATTTACTGGCACGGGATAAGCTGCTAGCTGGACAAGGTAGCAACTCTAGTACAGGATCAACAAAAGAGACGAGGAATGACTCCATGTTCAATTGCATCTCCATATTGCCATAGCCATACTTCTGTTTTAACTAGCTTGATGTCTGCTTTCCTTTTATATATCTTATTATAACCACCGATCTGTTCTTTCGTTTGTATGATAGTTCTTCAGGCCAGCTCTAGGTAGGTCCTTTAGGTTACACCTTTGTATCATACATGATAGAATATCGCCACCCCTTTTTGATAAATAAAAATATGCAATACGGTTTTGTATAATCTCCTTTTGCTCATTCATTCTCTAGCACCTTTGATAGACAAATCAGACCGAGACATGGTTTCCATGTTTGTATAATTTATGATGATGGACTTGTGTTATTGAATCTTATTTAGGCTTATTTATTAAGTTTAATTTAGCTATTGTTTAATTTAGGTTTTTTTATTGGATTTAATTTAGTTATTGTTAATTATTTTATTTAGTAGACTATAAGTCCAATTGTTTATTCTAGTTAGAGTTTTAGTATTTATATCTTTTAAAAAAAAAAATGCTAGGGAGTTTTGATTAATTGAATAAAAATGATAAAGTTGCTCACTTTTCCAACCCTCGGTCTTCTATTCTTTAGCTTTTTTTTTTATTTACTTCTTCTTAGCCTTGTCTTTTCTCTATTCTTTAGCTTTAAATTTCTTTTGCCCCGCATTAGCTTCAATATCAAAGCACAAACTTTTAATTATTTTTATAGTTAATTGATCTCTTAAAGCTTAGAAAAATCCTCAAAACTCAACACAGTTCCTAAACCGTAGAAATTATGTAGAATCATTATCAACAATTTTAAAAAAAATGATGTTTTTGTTAACAGCCCAGATTTGAAAAAAAAAAATTCCCTTGGTATCACTATGTCATGTCAACGCCATATCACCACACTAGCATGTCGACATAGACATTCTAGTGCCATATCAACATATATTGCCATGTCAGCGCCACGACATCCTGTATTGACATTTGTCGCCATGTCATCAAACATTGAAATGTTAGTATTCTTCAAGCAATGACTTCCAGCATCCTTTGACCTAGAATTCTAGTTAGTAAATTACTTTATTTTTTGATACATTGAATTTTACTATTTTGGTATTACACTTGTTATGCAATTTATAATAGTATTTTTTTGTGCCTAAAAAACTTTCATTTGGCATTATATTTTTATACTTTGCTCGCTTTATATTTTGCCATTCAAACTTTGCCTTTAGTTTTTTTTTATTAATTATGGAGCTTATCGAAACTAATGAAAATTTGGTAGTGCATGCTTAAAATCTTTCTGGTGTTTTTGTTTTTGATTAATCTCTATATTAAAAAAAATAAAATTATTATTTTTGTATTATGATTTCACTTATAAGAATTGTATGTGATCTCAATTTCATTTTAAGTTAGTACACTTATCATGGATCCAACTCTTAGTAATACTTTTAAGACCATTTGAGGGGAGCTACAATCTCATATGTCAAACATGTTTAGAAAAAATGAATCCTAAAAGAGTTCTCGAATACGGCACCCAAAGACCAATAAATATAACAGGAATAACCATTGTAAGTAAGTTCACCTTTAGTGTCACCAATATGATTATCATTTAGGTTACTCTAAATATAATTACCTTGATGAGAGAGTCATAAGCCGTAATAAAATTGAAACCCTCATTTTTTATGGTCATCATGACCCTTGGATATTTAATATGTGGATTTGTGAAATTGATTAATTCTTTGAGTGACATAACTTGTCTGATAATATTAGAATTAGAATTGTTAAGATGATGCCTATTGATGAAGCCCAACTTTATTAGGGGGGATGTTGAGGGTTGTTTAGAGAGGAAAGGTAAACCTCTCATAACTGATTAGACTAAAATAAAACAAAAACTACAGGAGAAGTGCCTACCCTGGTCTTATAGGAATAAACTCTTACACTAATGGAATAATCTGTTAATGAGTATATAACACAATTTAATGATTACATGATAATATTTGCCATAAGATAAAATAAAGCCTTAACTTTGCGTAGATTTTGTTAAGGTTTGAAAGATAATTTTAGAAAAGAGGTCAGGCTCATGGGTGGTTTTACTCTTGACCAAGCCTATATTGTAGTGCAAGATTATGAACTGCTTATAAAGAGTCAGTGAATAAAATGTCAAGACCCTCATATTACCCCTTTTAGATCTTAATTTAGGAATGATGGTTCTTTGTTAGGTGCTCCATCATATAGATTTAATCCTAGTGGTGCTTAAATTTATAAAAAAGATTAGGGCAAAAAGTCGTTAATGAAATGTCTATGATTAGTTTAGAGATTTAGTATGATAACTGTCAAGGTTCTAGTCATATCTTCTTCAACCGCACCTCTAAACTCTTAGTAATCTAAGAATATAAGGATATAGGTGAAAAGAAAAACTATTGTGTGCAAGTGTATGGACTTAATCTTGAGGACTTTAGTGACCTAGATAAAAAGAATGTGTAAAAAAAGAGATCAAACACTATAAGTCTAAATGAGTTTAAAAATAAGGTTAATAAGGAATATAATAAGTCTGCTTTAGTAGTAAAGGAAGAAGTGTTAGGAAAATCTTTAGTAGAATTTCTTGAAAAGTTAAATATGGTCTTAGAAGAGTATTATGATATTAACCTGCTTAAACTACCTGATTTCTTACCCATCATGTTTGACATTCATCACGTCAAAGGTTTGGAGCAACATGCTCCTCACCTCCTTATGCTTGACATCCAGCACGTCATAGATTTAGAGCAACATGTTGAGTTTTCTAATCCTTTACCCTTAACATATGATGAGGAAAATACAGATAATTCTAATTAACTAAGTTTTGTCTAAACTATATCTATTAAGACTTCAAATATTATTTGTTCCACTTCACACCCTCGATCATATAGTTTTCATAGTTACGAATCTAGAAAACTTGTAGATTTTCTAAATATATCTTTTTACTTTAAAATGTATGATTTAGTTGAGTCATTTGCATGTAAAGTAATGAACAATACAAATTTTAAGCTCATTTACATAAGTATCATAATACACTTAATGTCAGGGTCTTAATATTTATATCTTATTTTTTAAAAAATGTTAGAGAATTTTGATGAGTTGAGCAAAAATTATAAAGTTATAGACTTTTCCAACCCTTATTTTTCTCTTTTTCATTTTGTAATTCTCTTTCTTTGACTTCTTCTTGTTAGCCTTTTCTTCTCTCTCTTCTTTAGCCCCAGATCAACCTTTTATCATCTAAGCAAATACTTCCCTAGTTGCTGAAGAGAGAACATGTGCATAGGATACCTTTCACTTGTTACCTTCCCGCATTAAAGACTACATTAGTTGTAGCTATATTGACTTGCGGAAGTCTTCAAAAAGAAGCAAAGCTTTGGGACTTTTTCGGTGGAGAGATCAGCTTTTTCAAAGTTCAATTAAAAACCAACAGCCTGAGTCTTGCCGCTGTTTGAAGGTTTAATGACTTTGAATCCTGTTACCAGAAGCCATTTCAATAATCATAAGGGAAAAACAACTCCTCCTGCTTCGGCAAGGCTGCCTTTTCTGTTTTTCTTTAGGGTTTCTACTGGATCGAATCCCAAATCACCAACAGTTGACTGCAGTCGGCTGATGATAAAATGGAGAGGGAGTCTTGTGCTTCTGGCTATAAGTCTGATTAAGGCTATGAAAGGCAGTGGAAGACCAAGAACTTTGATCAATTCCAGGAACCTTCCTAGTTGCTATAAAGGGTTTACTTGCAAATAACAAAAGGAAATAACTTGTTTCATTTCATATTCAACGGCAAATGTAATAGAGAGAGAGAGAGAGAGAGAGAGGAAGCTTCTCGTTTTTTATTGATTTAGACAAACTACATCGTTGTGTCATTCACCATGAGCTTAGCTCACCAAGAACTTTGTTTACTCGGTCCCAAAAATTAAAATTGAATGACATACGAAAATCACTGCTGAGGTTTTCAAAACTCCTGCGAAAAAGTTGCTATGTAGCCAAGGTAATTTCCTCCATGCTTCCTGTGACTCCCTCCGTCTTTGACTTTGTAGCCTTCAAAGTTGCAGCCAGGCAAAAGCAGCTTGTCTTTTCCCCCCCACTTAACGGAGAGATGGAAACTATAGGACGATGATCACGGCCACGTGTAAATGGAAAAAACCATCCACACATACATCGATCTAAAGTGTTGATTAACCACTCAAACTCTTGGAAAAAACTAGCACGCGTCTAGCTCAGTATAAACGCGTTGAAATAAACTCGGGTGTGAATCTCATCTATAGAATTCAAAGTTGCAGGGTACGACTTGTTTTGAGCTGAATAGTTTACAAGCTGCCTTAATCACGGGTAGAAAAAATTTGCCTTTGTGGTCATAAGCACCGACTGGATTAAAGAAATTGATTTTGTTTTAAAAAAATAAAATGAGATCATAATAACATAAAATAATATATATATATTTTTTATCTCAATTATTATTTTATTAAATATAAAATGATGAAATATGATAAAAAAAAAAAAAAACCTAAAAAAATCAACTTTGATCAACCCGAGATAAAATGAGAAACATGTAACTCCTAGTAATCAAGATCAAGCCAACCACAAGTTATTCATACCAGACCTGAAGCCTGGATCAAGATATCATAATTACCCGATAGATAAAAAGAATAAAGAAAATAAAAAAAATATCAACTTACATTAACTTTTTAAACTCGTGATCCAGATCATTAGATCTATAGTAACCATACTGGAAAACAATGAAGCTCAATTCTCAATCAATCAAGTATTTAAGGATGAGATTGAAACAAAGAATTTTAATTATAAAAAACAATTAAAAACAGAAAATAGCAATTAAAAAAATAAGAATCAAAATTGTAATAGATATATATATTTTATATTTTATTGAATGGTGAAATTGAAAAGAAAAATTAATTTAGAAAAAGGTCCAAAAAACAACCAAAAAAATGATGATCAAAATTAACATATAAAATAAAAAAAAAAATTATTAAAGGGTGAAATTGAGTAGAAAATTAACTTTAACAAAAAAAAAATTAAAAGAATGATAGGATCAAATTGGTAAAAAACAATACATTATAAATTTGGAATTGAATGATGAAATTGAAAGTAAATAAAATTTTTACAAAGAAGATAAGAAAAAAACTTAGAAATCAAAATAATGATCAAAATGGAAAAAAAAAATACTATATGATAAATTGTTATTAAATGATGAAATTGAAAAAAAAATTATAAAAGGACAAAAACAAAAATTAAAAATTAAAAAAATAAGGACTGAATTTTAAATATCAACAACAAGGAAGATCAAGCTATCATTTTAAAGAAGAAGAAGAAGAAGAAGAAAGAAATCTCCACCACCGACAAATCAGTCACCCAAAGCTAGGACGTTCCACCTCAAAAGAGAAAGAACACAAAGACGCTTCCAATGACATGATGAAAGGGAAGCGTTTATTTTTTAGACTAAATCTTCATATCTTGTTCCACCTAAATCTTCATATCTTCTCTATTTAGATAATTTCGTATCCCTAAAATCTTGTTTGTCTATCCTAAATCATTCATGTTAAACTCCCTAACTAATTGAGTCTTTATTTTTTAGACTCGATCTTTATTGGGGGAAATTACCGATATGTCATTAATAATGTCATAAGTCTAACAATAAAATAGGAAAAAAATCATGTTGAAGCTAACTTATTCCTTTTGAGTATATCAATTTACCACCAATCTTGTACGATATTTTTACATTTGATCATTGATGTCTTGTTTACTCTTATAGACTTATTTATTACCAATATGTTTTTTTTTCTATTTGAAAGTGGAACAAGTTTCCATGTCTTGCTTATGTGCAAAGTTTCAACTATTTCCTGCATTGTTATCATCCATAATAAATAATTTTGGTTATTTATAGCCTCCTAAAAAGTTTATGGCTCTCTATTTTCTATTAAAAAAAACAATATGCATTATTGTTTGTTATAACATATTCTAAGTGCTAAGATAGTTTTCTTGTCTGACACATTGAACATTGAATTTTTATATCATTGTTTTTGTTTGATTTTTGCTCCTTGTGCTTTGGTACCACTTTAAAAGAGTCTTTTTGTTTTTATTTTTATTTTGTATAAGTTATAATAATTCCTTTAAAGTATTGTATTTTTGTTGATCTTGCAAGTGTATCATCTATAAATATCACCTTTCTATTAATTATAAATTTATAAGCAATGAGTATGTGTGTGTGTGTAACTTGGATTTTGGATCTAGCTTTGTTCTATATTGGGAATCATACATTATGTATGAATGACATCTAAATACATGTGAAGAAAATATTATGTTGGTTTTCTGGTCTATATCTATATTGGTGTTTTATCATAAATGTAGCCGATATTGACTGATTTATGACATAATAAGAGGTCTTGATTGTTTTTATCATAAATGACTTTACTAGACTTGTAATTCTCAACATAAATTTTATTGTTTTTAGTAAAGTGTTTTTTCATCAACTCCACCACAATATTGTTTTGAGGTGTATATGCAATATTAAATTGCCTTTAATATCCTTTTAGCTTATAAAATGTAAGAAAGTCATCATTGGTATATTCTCCATTATTATTTTTTCCTTAAACACTTAATCTTTTTTTAGGATTCAAGTTCCACCTATGATTTAAAATCTTTAAATATTGGAAAAACATCTAATTTTTTCTTGATTGGATATACCTATAATCTTTTATAAAAGTCATCAATAAATGATACTTAATAATTTTTTTTTTCCTTGGAATGACACTAAGAGTCCCCACACATCTAAATGTATCAAGTCTATGATATGTTTTATTCTACACAATAACTTTATTAAACTTCAATCCATATTATTTACTGGTAATATGGTGCTTATAAAAATAAAAAGTAACTAATTTGATCTCAGGAAGAAGATTACATTATGAAAGAATCTTTAAACTTTGTTTTGAAATATAGCCTAATTTGTAATGCCACATAATGATTAATTCTCCTTGGTTGGTTATAGATGTAATAAATGTGCCTACCTCTTGCAACGTCTCTTATAAAACTAAATATAGATTTGGCAACTATCTTTTATATCTTCATCATTATAAGCACCTTTGATAATTTTCAAGTTCTCTTTTTTTATATAAGTTTTGTAACCAAAATCATCTAACTATCCAGGAAATAATATATTTTTCTTCAAGTTCTTCAAATGTTGTAACCCTTGGACAATGTAGATGGTACCATCAAATATTCTCAACCTAATAAAACCATTACCATTGATTTCTAAGGCATAGTTATTTCTAATGGACATAAACCCTCTAAAGACAAGTTGATATATGTGAAACTAGTCTCGATGAAAGGTCATATGCCAAGTTGTTGTTTAACCCATTATCTAAACATCATCGAGATTCTTATTACCATTAGAATTAGTTTATACTCTGTATTATAAAATTTCTCTATTATTAAAGGTACTTGCAACACATCTTTAAGAACTTAATGCCATTGAAGCTTTTTATACATCTTTATCCTTTAATTAACAATTCTTTTTAAAGTGCCTTTTCTTGCCACAATTATAAGATTTAAAATTTTTCTTGCTTCTTGACTTTGATTTACCAAGGTTGTGACTCCTGGTACAACCACGTTCAACTGATCTCCCTTTCCTAATCAATAATGACTTCATTTAGTATGAATTTGCCAATTTAGCTTTCTTGTTTTTGCATTTAGATTATTCTATCAAAACAACGACTACAGCAACATCAAAGCTTAGCATGTTAATTTTCCACTATTTTTTTATTCATTATTGTAAGTTGGGAAAATTATATATTTAGATTGTTGATATGATCTGTCATCGATGTTGATGCACGTATACAAAGAGTGTAGAACCTTTTTTTTAAGAATATATTATTATGAAGTGACTTGATCTCATACAATCTAGTGAGTGCATTCTATATTTCTTTTGTTGACTTCTTCTTTGTAACGAATTACAGAACTAAATCTATCATAGTTGGGTGTAAGTTGGCAACAACGTTGTCGTCCATCTCCTTTCAATTTTCATAGTCTATTCTTGTTGGCCAGACATCTCTAATTGCTTTGAAACAATATATTTCATCAAAATTACTTTTATTTTAAAATTTCACAAGGAATCATTAGTCTCGTTGTACTTCTCAATACCATACTTTGTCATCATTTGCTTAACTATCATTATCTAACTATGAACTATAATGTATATGAAGATGGTATAATGTGAATAATATTTTCATTAAGTATGTTCCCAGGAAATATTAAAAGGATCACAAATGATCCGGTTTAAAACTCAATCTTCTTAAACATAACTTTCTAAAATGTATCTATTTAGTATACTAACTTTTTGTATATATAAATAATATTGTATATGTAAACAATACCAGACATGAATAAAGATTTTCAATCAATGTATTTGATACCACTATTAGATGCAAAAAACAATAAACAACTAAAAAGAATTAGATAAAATAAAAAATAAGATACACAAAAATTTACATAACTTACCTAAATTAGGCTACATTCACATTCTAGTATACAAGAATTTCATTAAAATAAAAATAAAGAGATTACAATCACTCTACAAGATCTTTCAAACAAACACCTAACAAAATATATCACTCACTTCTTGTTAAAGAACTCCTCTCTTTTTCATTGTCCAAGGAAAGCTCTAAGCTTTAGGATGAAACCTCTTTATAGATTAAGCATTCGGCTCTACTCTTATTTTCTCAAATTGCTGTAATAATAATTTTTTTATTTTGTTTTTAAATTAGGCACCAATTCGGTGTGCCTAACTTTTTCCTAGATAAAGAATGCAGCTACACATTTTCTATGGAAATATTTAGAAACGTGGTGGCAAAATGAATTTTTTAAAAATTTATTTTTTTTGTAAAAAATTTATTTTTTTATATATTTTAGATCGTTTTGATACACTGATTTTAAAAAATAAAAAAATATTATTTTAATATATTTTAGTATAAAAAATACTTTAAAAAATAAAAGGAAAGATATTATCCTAAACTTATGAAAACCAATCCCCTTGAAAGATGTGGGGAAAAAAAAAAAACACACTGACAAAGGAAGCAATTCAAAGTGTGATTCAAAAGGGTAGTACGTTCAAGTGCTGGAGGCCATGGTCACGCTCAATAATTAATATTCCCTTAGATTCAATTAATGTAGGAGTTAGGTCAACAACATAGTTGGCTTCGCCTTCTTCTTCTTCTTCTTTTCTCTCTTTTTTTATAGCCAAGATAATGTACACTGACGTCGACCGTTTACTTCCAATGACCGCTATCTCTAACCTTCTATTTTAGACTCTTCTAGTTACATCCTTGTAGTTTATTGTTTTTTCATTTATGACCTTGTATTTTACCTATTTTTTTCTTTCTATTCTCTTTTGATCTTTGTTGACGGTGTCTTTTTTTCTTTCTTTTGTTAATGAGGTTCGGCCTAGTCAAACTCAGGTAACGATTGAAAAAATAATAATTTTTATTATTTTTTAAAATTTAATTTTTACATTATTGAAATGATTCAAAATAGTAAAAAAAAAAATTTCAAATAGAAAAACAAAGTTTTTTAAAAGCTTTTTTTGACAAAAAAAATAAAGCACTGGAAGCCTACGAATACATAAATCTTTTTTATATTATTATTTTCAGATATCTGTTCAATATCTTATAGCCTCAGACGCAAGCTGTGTAGAAATTGAAGATTTATTTATTTGGAATGCGGTCCTATTTTTAAAAATATTAAAATTTATTTTTAAAAAATAATTTTTTTACATGTTTTAAATTATTTTGATGTGTTAATTTTAAAAAATATATTTTTAAAATATATATATATTATTTTAATATATTTTAACACAAAAATTATTTTAAAAATAACTTCAATTACACTAAAAAAAATCAAGACGCTATTAATTAAAACAGGCATTTGAGAATCTTTTCACACTTTGGATTTTGGGGATTTTTTCTGCAGCATGTCTAAATCAAGGTAGGTTCTCATTCATTTTGGTCGGGGTGTCTTGATGGGAAAGACTCGGCACCAAAAAAAAAACCAGAATGATTATTTTTTGGTTTTTTTTATCATTTATTTGGATTATTTGAAGAATTCTGATTATCCTATTATTTATTTATTTTTGATGACCAAAATGTCCTGTTATTTTTTTTTTTTTTCACAAGAACACGCAATTGATATCTTTATTATAATAATTCTTATTCAGGGAAATTGGGTCTAGAAAAACAGACTATTTTCGATGTTTGAAGCATCTGTACTCCAAAAAAGAAAACCCAAAACTACAGCATAAGGATCCAATTGAGAGAGAGAAAAACTAATTGAGGACAAGATTGATACTCACCAAATAGTCCGGAGGTTTGCCTTATGATTTAAATGTAGGGCCCCACCATCGTCAAAGTCCAGCCTTACACGGTTTACCCATTCGTGGAACGCTAGTTGGCAACAAACCCCGACCACGTCTTCAAACAGAGACGACGATGCAATATAAGGGTGTGTTTTATGTGGTTGAAGTTGAGTTTCGTATACGAAATTTATTAAAATAATTAAAAAAAAAACAAAAATAATTAGTTTTTATAGTTAAATTTCGTACATAATTGAAGTGTATCCCATTCATTCTCAACTTCAATCACGAAAACGCGCTCTAGCAAAGACTTTTCACCCTCACTCTCTTTCTCTGTCTTCAAACGACTCTTTCTTGCTACTTCACCTACATCAACCGACTTACCTTTTCTTTCTCTTGAAACTCTATCAATTTCAATTCTTTTCTTTCTCAATCCTTTGAACTCTCTTTCCCATGGCAACCCTTTTCAGTTCTGCTCATTCTTTTCATGCTCGTCACCACAAGTTTCCATTTTTGTTTTTGTTGTTCTTGTTTGTGCTGATAGAAAGCTGTTCTGGGTTTGGAACATTCGGTTTTGATATTCATCACCGGTTATCTGACCCGGTTAAAGGGATGTTTGGTGCTGATGGATTGTTGCCCGTGAAAGATAGTGTTCCATATTTTCAAGTTATGGCTCAACGTGATAGAGTTATTCATGGCCGTAGATTGGCTACTAGTTCTGGCGGTGATAATACAACTAATAAAACACCACTTACTTTCTATTACGGGAACGAGACTATTCGGATTGATAGTTTGGGATTGTAAGTTCCTCTCACTTTTAGTTGAGTTTTTTTTTTTCCCAAAGTTTTTGTTGTGTTTGGCTGCTGGGAAAGAAAAGAAAACGAAAGGAAAGGGAAAAGGAAAAGGTAACAGAAGGAACCGTTGTGTTTCCTTGTATAGCAACGGCCTATTTGGTTACATGTTTACCTTTTGAGCATCAACTCCTATTAGGAAAAGAAAAAAGAAAAAAAAACCTCTAAGTATTTGCTTTCATTATTTTTCTTTTTTTATTGAAATTAATTCCAAGGCTCAATTTTCTTGGCAACCAAACATGGGATTTAGGTTATTGCGTGTATTTAGATGATTATTATTCTGGCTAATCTGTACTGTGTTTGTTCAAATTGTTTCAGTTTACATTATGCTAATGTTTCGGTTGGAACACCAAGTGTGTCATTTCTTGTGGCCCTAGACACTGGAAGTAACCTCTTGTGGTTGCCATGTGATTGTTCCAGTTGTGTGCATAACCTAGGATCACCATCAGGAACGGTAGGTCAATTGTTTTGAATTTTCTGTTGGTTCTAGTTCAATTGAGAACGTAATTTGATTTTGACATCAGCACTGTTGAGAATGCTTATGATTTAAGTTGTTGACGCTTGAATTCTCTTTGAAGTTAAGCTGTCAATTTTTTGGTGTTGCTGTTTGACTGATGATGAATGCTTGCTCTGAGTGATTAGAGAATCCAGTTCTGCATCGTAGATTGCAGATAATTTTTAGCCACGAGTGACTATTTATCACCATTTGACATTGGACTCTACTAAATGGAAATTTTCAATTCAAATGAAATCTTGAATCAGCTGTTGTGGTGATTACATCTACTAATTTGATCGTTTATGATACTAGCACTTCCACAATTACCAACTTATTTTTTTTTCTAAACAGGTAAAGCTCAATATCTACAGTCCGAATACATCCTCAACAAGCAAAAAGGTCCCCTGCAACAGCACCTTGTGCTCACAAACACAGCGTAATCGATGCCCTAGTGATCAGAGCAATTGTCCTTACCAAGTTGTATATCTTTCTAATGGCACTTCGTCAACTGGGTACTTCGTACAGGATTTATTGCACCTGATCAGCGATAATGGTCAATCAAAAGCCGTCGATGCAAAAATTACTTTTGGGTAGGTAATTTCCACTTGGCTGTTATAAATCAGGAAACGCATTTCAGACCACCCACATGGATTTTGGAAATGGCATGATACCCAAGTACCTTGATAGTGAATATGATAGAGTTGTTAGCCCTTGGTTTTAATTGGAGAACCTGGAGTAAGATTGGATATGGTTAACCCCAAGTACCAAAGCTCTTTCATATGGATTTTGGTGATGTGAAAGATCACTTGTATGTGAGAAACCACACCAGATGTCAGTCATGTGCTATCAGAAACTTGAGGGCGTTTGTTGCATGTATTCTTTTTTTGATGGACTGGAATCATTTCTCTTTGTTTCCATAACCTTGCTACTCATTCTTAATTTTGTTTCAAAATCTGTTCCAGCAATTTTTACTTATAAATGTGCTATGATTTTGCAGTTGTGGTCAAGTTCAAACGGGTTCTTTTTTGACTGGTGGAGCTCCCAATGGCTTATTTGGGCTTGGCATGTCTAATATATCTGTGCCTAGTACTTTAGCACATAATGGATATACTTCTGGTTCATTTTCCATGTGTTTTAGCCCTGATGGGATTGGTAGAATCAGTTTTGGTGACAAAGGAAGCACAGGTCAAGGAGAAACGCCTTTCATTCAAGGGCAAACACGCAGGTACTCACTTCTTGAATCTTTGTGTGCCGACTTTTTCTTTTTAATCTGCCCTCCATGCCTGTTGTGCTTATTTTTTTGAAAACTTGTTACCAGTTCGCTTTACAACATCAGCATCACTCAAACAAGTATTGGTGGACAGGCTAAAGATCTTGTTTATAGTGCAATTTTCGATTCCGGTACCTCATTTACATACCTGAACGATCCAGCTTATACACTTATAGCGGAGAGTGTAAGTAGTTTTAGTAGTGAGTCTTGATATTTGCTTGACTTCCTACCTTTTGTGTGCTTATTACTTGTGCTATTTTTGCAGTTCAATAACATGGTAAACGAAACACGTCACTCATCTACTGAAGTCCCTTTTGATTATTGTTATGATATAAGGTCATTTATATCCACACAAATTATCCCGTTTTCGTGTGCTTTGTGTTCTGTAATCCTGCAGGCACTGACTTCCAATTTAAATGCAGTGCTAATCAAACTGAGCTGACAATTCCCGCAGTGACTCTAGTAATGAGCGGTGGAGCCTCCTTTAACGTAACAGACCCCATAGTAGTAGTTCAACTTGCGGTAAGCATGCCTCCATTTGTCTGATATCTTATTCCTGTTTCTTGGAAAACAATTTTATTCTTGCAAACTGCAGGATGGTTCAAATGTATATTGTCTCGGTATGATCAAGAGTGGAGATGTGAACATCATTGGACGTGAGTCTTTTGCTGTCTATAGTTTTCCTTGTTTTTGGAATTTATTCTTCATTACATTTTGTACCCTTTTTTAATTTATTAATTTATGGATTTTTTGTGTTGGGGGATGTTTCTGGTGAACCATAATTTCTTCAATCTCATGCTAGACAAATAAGTTTTGCAAAGTGTGAAAGTTAGTTAGTTTTTGTTTCTTAAGATTAACACTATTTTTTAAGATAGACTTGGAAACAATAAACAAAACTTTGAATTAGCAAGTCTAAACTTGGCATCAATTTCTTAATGTGTGCAGTGAGTAACTGCTCCTTACATTATCAAAACTTATTTCCTTGCAGAAAATTTCTTGACCGGTCATCGCATAGTTTTCGATCGGGAGAGGATGATTTTGGGTTGGAAGCCATCTAACTGTGAGTATTTTTCCCGTTTTGGATTGGATCTCTAAAATCAAACACCATTTTTCCTCTTCCTTTAGATACTAGTTGTTCTACCTAATGAGATTTCTTTTTGTCCCCAGGTTATGATAACATGGATACCAACACTCTGGCTGTATCCCCAAATACTGCAGTGCCTCCTGCTACTGCAGTTAACCCAGAAGCCACATCAACTCAAACACCAGCACCACCTCCTGGTGGGAGTCATTCACCGCGGTCCAAACCGTTTAATTTCACATTAATGATGACCCTAGCTCTATTGTTTGCTATTGTTTGATTTTTTTTTTTATTTTTCTTAGTGTTCACAACTTCAGGCATTCGTTTTCCAGTTATTGTATACACCAAAATGGAAGCATTTTTTGCTTCCTATTATTTTTTATTCTTAGTCTTTGATCATAGTAACATGACTCGATGCTGCTGGGGTTGTAAATATATTTTGATTATAAACAGACAATTGATATGATACAGTTACAAGATTACATTCACGTTATAGCTCACAGTGCACTTCTGTATCGTTCATGTCCAATGCCTTTTTCTCTTTCTGGGAGTTAGCATTCGTCCTTCCAATCGACTTGTAGTGAGAAGAAAAATACTCATAGCAGCTAACCCAAAGGAGGCCAGAAAGGTCAAAAGGCCGGCCATTAGCAAACCCATAAATAAGCATATTAGGAAAACAACCTCTTTTCGTTCTTTTATTCAATTTTCTTGCACTCTACGAACAACCTGTCAGCTCTCTTTGAAATGCAATCTAAGGATAGTTAATGTCTTTTTGAATTGTGATGATAAATTGAAATTCATTAAAATAATATTTTTTTATTTTTTAAAAATTATTTTTAACAAAAATAAAAATATATTGAAGCAATTCCCAAACGATCTATTAGTCCTCTATCCTGAAAAGATCTTACAAGCTCCAAACATTAAATACGATCCTAAACACGCTTCCACAGGCATGCTAAGGAAACTCTACCAACCAAAAAAATGGGGAGCAAGAGCCTTGCATGAATTGCCTTTCACTTCCCCATCTGCTTTTGCACAACAATGCGAGCAGAAAAGAAGAATAATCTCAAATTATCTACAGTTCATTTTTTCAAAACTTTGGCCGCCTTCTTTGATGATTGAACCAAGGTTGAGAGCTCATGCTTCTCCGTTTCTTTCAACCCTTTAGGTTGCAATTTTTTATCCTTGGTGTTGGAGGACGACTGAACTTGCTTGGACTTCATCTTGATGGATCTTACCAACGTAGATAACTCATGCTTCTCTTTCCTTTCTGGCAAACCATCGGATATCATATACTCATTTCTGTCCATTGCAGGATCATCAGATAGCAACTGAGCTTTTTCAGCCTGTTTCTCATTCTCTCCTTCCACCAATAGCTGCTCACCACTCTTCTGTGGTTTCAGTGCCAGCTGCCTTGCATAGACTGCACTCCTGCAACACCAAAAACAGATTTTAGTTACAGTACAAGAGGCAGGCTATTAAAACCTTCCAAATCAGTAGCGGAGGACAACCAGTTTGCAATCAATAACATTGGAATAATCATTAGCATACTTGGGCACAAGCAAGCAGTTTGATCATCAACACACATCACGATACCATGTCCAGTAGCTTGAAGAATTCAACTAGTACAGAGGAAGTACCTTTTGAACTGTGGATCTGTGGGATCCAATGCAAAGAGAGGTGAAGTGAAAAGAGCAGAAAACCGAGGGTCATCCAAATTAGAAGTGGGTATTTTGTCCTCATCAGGAACTTCTTTTCCCTTTTTCCCTTTTGCCTTTTTAGGTTTTAAATTATATCCCTTCAGACCTTTTTTGCCCCCCTTATCATCAGCAAGTAGTAACTCGAGCTCCGCTTTGCTTGCCTCTGCCTCCCTATCTGTATCCTGAAGTTGCTGTTCTTCTTTGTTTTTCTTACCTTGGTAGTCCTTGTTGTTAACTTTTTTGACTGATGGCTCTTCAATAAAGAAATCATCCGGTTGTTCTATCCCTTCCATTCCTTCTTCATCAGTATCACTACTGTCCTCTTCTGAAGAATACTTGGAATGATTTTTTCGAGCCTTCTTTTTCTCATGCCTTTTCCTGAGATATGCCTCCCAAACAGTTTCTGATTTTTTATCCTTCTTTTCTAGGATACGCTTGCTTAAATCCTCTAAGCCAGTATTGAAAGTAACCTCCATATCCTGACCCTCCTCTTGGTCTTCATCTGAACCATCACCAGACTGGATTAAAGCACGGTACTTGTCTCGCTTCTTATTCTTTTTATCTGATTCATCTTCCATGTCATTATCAGCTTCATCATTGTCAGTTTCACTCTCATCAGAAGCTAGAAACTCCTTCAACTCCAATTCAGCTAGCTATATGAAAACAGACACTGTGTCACTATAGAAGCAAAAAGAACATACCATTTAACAACTCAAAAGCTTTTCTATCAAGTTGAACAGAGCATTATATTGATTCCCACTGTTTCTGGCATGCAAATTTGTCTTTAATTTACTAATTGTTGCTTCTTTCACATATCTTATGACAAGGGCTTTCATCAATGCTGAGTTATAAATGCAAATATATGATTTCAGAAGATGGTTGAACATAAACCAAGAACCACATGACTTTCAGAAAATGGTAAAATATAAGGAATATATATTTGCAAAGCAGTAGATCCAGAGTACAGGCAGGAAATTGGCATTCCTTTACATTTTTCCTTACAATTTTTAATTTTAATCGAGTATATTCATTAAAGAAAATAAAAATCAAGTAGCATCTCAAGTCAGGCAGCAAAAGAATACACTTTCTATCACTCATTCCAGTCGAATATATGATTATAAAAATTCATAGGGAGTATCCAACACAAGTGAAGAGGTAGACTCGGATCAAGCTACCCACCTGGTCAGCATTAAATTTTTGTTTCAAGGTCTTCACACGCTGTGGTTCATCTTCATCCCAAGAAACAGGAATGTTACTGTGCTGCAGTGCTTTAGTATGGAAATCCAACCCCTCATAGCCCAAAGGCGCCTGCGCAAAAAGTGAAGATCATAAGCACCAGTAGCTTCAGCCTCCTTTTTTATTGCTAAATTATTTAGAATACAAATTTCAAATGCAGGAGAAAAAAAAACTATTTTTGCTTCTGCAAAATGTACTTTTAATTTGTGCATGGAATGGTCCCTCTAGAAACAAATTTCCTGGCCTTGGATGCATATTTGGCCATGTAAGACTCTGTCAATGTACTTGCAATTATCATGAATACATAAAACCATCATCAAAAGAGAATCGAAACACATATACCTCTGTGGCAACATCACGAGGTGGGTGTTTAAAATCCATAGAGTCAGGAATAAATCTGAGATCAAGCACATTGGAAGATCTTTCAAACTCAACTCCATCACAAGATTTGTAAAGATAATCCGCTGTTGCAACTGAATCACATTCCACCACAGCATAGTAGTACCTGAGGAGAATGGCGCACACAATAAATCCATAATGAAAGAAGGAAAAACACGGGTAGCAGTCGAATGTACTGAACAGTCTGTGCACTACGTGTTAATGGAGGCAGCAACCACAATTTTGCATCTAGATTGGGTAAGTACAGATTAGCCAAAGACATCTTTGCATATATATTGGGAAAGTACAGATCAGTCCAATTTATATTTCAAAAGAGAAACAATTACTAAAATGATATACTGAAAAGTCACCATTAGCACACAAGATCCCTACAAATGACATTAAAGACCAATTAACTTGCAGCTTGGTGGTGCTCTTACATAAGCAAGATGGGTTAGGTCTCAGATTCAAGTCTCACCTTTGTCAAACCTCCAATAAAATCAAAGCCACCCATAAAAAATGATGTTTAAGAGAAATACAATGTTCACAATATCATTCCCAATAGAATACATGACTGGCAGGACATATAAAACTGCCTAAGCAGTAAAAAAGTTCTGCTATAGCAAGAGTGGCAGCCAAAGAAGCATAATGTGCTTCATTCTAATAAAAAACATAACAAACTTGGCAGAAAGGAAGGTCCAGGGTCTTTTCCTTCAGTAGACCTGATTAAATTTGCCTTGTAAGCAACATGCTTCAGTAGAAATTTCTGTCCACCTTATCTGAACGGTTAAACATAGGTCACTTGTGGAATAAAATGTACAAGCCAATGATTAAGTGGTTATTCTTATGCTTAGCTGTCTTCCTTTAAAACACCCGGGTTGGAGAAGGATTAGGCTCAATGATGTTCTTGAAAACTTTTAGCAGGAAGAAATGTGTAGAAAAAGACACGATTACCTTAGCCTACTTTTCTCATAAGCACGCAGCTTGTCATAGTCAATCTCATCATTGTCGTCATCATCTTCATCGCTTTTCTCATTTTCATCATCGAATAAGCCAACAGGGCCACGGACTTCTTCCTCTTTCATACGCTGAAGTCCAAATTCAGATGGGTAGACACTGACAGACAAAATTTGTCCTCCTTTTGGAAGAAATGAGCGTAATACAACGAATAAGTCAACCGCCTAGATTTTCAAAGAAAAAAGTCAGTTCAAGGGTATACCATCCAAATACCTAGACGACAACAAAGTAAACCATGGAAGGATATAAACCGAAACTTATGCATAGAGCTCATTACAATAAGACAAGGCCCTCATTACTAATAACATACATATTCTTGCAAGCCCTCAGTCACAATTTCATTTTTGCCTTTTAAAAATACTCTAGCATAATTGAAAAAGAAAGATGGGGACGGCCAGCTGCCATGAGCAGGATATTTATTACAGCTCAAGAAAGAACAAGAGATATGAAAAGTGAATACCCTATTGAGAAATTATCCTAGCTCGTGATAATTCAAGGATGAACAAATTTTCTTGAATACTCAATTTAGTTCCTGACAAACAGAAGGGGGGGGGGAATGAATGATGGTGTCCACATGCACACTTTCATGTTGTAGTAAACTTCCAGATGCATTAAATTCTAGAAATTTGATAGCATTACCCTGACATGCCTCCAGTCCATATTAACAACAGCAAGCCTCCGCGTTCCTTCTTCGATTACTGGTACATTTTCCACCTGTTGCATCCAGCAATCCATTACATAAAAAACAGCCATTAAGTTCATTGTATAACAGGAAATTAAAGCAATAATTGGGCACATTTACTCCTCTGTATCTTTGATACTTCATTAGGTATCAAAAAGCGTTAGGATAAACAGAACCTAGAATCATTTGGATTGTGTTTACCTGTGGAAAATCTGTAGATTTCCAGAAAAACTTAGAATAGAAAATTAAAGAAAACTTGTTTACAAATTAAGAATGAAAATTGTTTTCTTGAAAACAAGATTTTCTAATTCTCCACTTTTCCAGAAAATTGGAAAACACCAAAGTGGTTGTTTTCTAAATTCTTTAATATAAAAATACAGGTATTGTTTGGTTCACCTAATGTTTTACGGTCATTCCTTTAAATATTTTCAATTTAAGCCAAACATGACCCTAATTCTCTATTTTGAAAATTTTGTATTTAATGAACATGTTCTCTTTAGAATAAACCAAAAAACTATTTTCTAAAAGTAAACACAACCTTGATTTCCCTCCATTACTCAACAGCCCAACAATAACAGTGACAATTAACGTCAAAAAATTTAAAAAAAAGATAACATCACATGCAATTCTGTACATTAAAAAAACTACTACTAATTAACAATTTGGGATCAAAAGTACAAAAATTAAACCGTTGAGACAATTTCTACTCCAGACTTCCTAATTCATTCTTACAGCCACCACACATATCATACTTTAAAGTTCTTCATTGACTAAAAAACCAGGAAACATCAGTACTAAAAAGCGTAAAAAAATTGACCTTTTCATACAATGTTCGATTCTACTTTCCTCCATCCTATTAACAACTAAGCAATACCACTGGTTGGGAGGTTGCTACCAATTAACAAACACCTAAAAAGATTAACATAAAAAAGAGAGTAATAACAAATAAGCCTTTACCACAACTTCCCTCTATTCTCTTAACAAAAGAACAATGCTAATGGTTATGAGTTCACTATTAATTTAAAAACAAGCAAATATCAGCACAAAAAGGAGTACCAACAAAAGAAACCCTTTAACACATATTCCCATTCTATTTCCCTCCATTTTCTCAACTACTAAACAGCATCATTGTCTAGAAACCTACTATAGTTAAATATTCAAACTCCTTAAACTCAATTTTCATTCTAATTATCCCTCAGTTCTCTCAAAAACCAAAACAATAATAACAATTAACCCCAACAAAACAAAAAATAAAAACCAGCCTCAGCAAAAAGAAGAAGAAATCATACCTCCGCATTCTCCATATCCTCCTCCTCCTCGTCACTACTGCTACTACTACTCGTCTCCTCCTCTTCACTTCCACCCGCATCATCATCACTCTCCGTCTCCAAATCCTCTAATTCCTCACTCCCACTCCCACTCTCTTCCTCCTCTTCACTACTCAAAACCTCTTCTTTTCTTTTCCTCTTCTTCGAATCTTCTTCTTCTTCTTCGCTGCTCAAAACCTCATCTTTTCTCTTCTTCTTTGCATCTTTCGTATCTTCTTCTTCGATTCGGTAGTAATGACGAAGACTGCTATCAGTTTTTTGCCTCTTAGGTCTGCCCCGTTTATCTACCGGAGCAGACGATGTACCAAAATTTTTATCAGTGAACATACGATTGAACCGAGAGTCAATTGTCACTTTCGACTCTCTCTTCGGTACTCTCTGAAACCTCGGGTCTGTGTGTACGGATGCAAACCGTGGATCATCGATCATCTCGTTTTTGCTCTTGCTCTTTTTTTTCGAACCCATGGTACAAGTTTCACGACAGAGGAGTGCGTGCGAGCGAGCAAGCTAGCGATGGATTGAAAAACAGCTAACAGGAATTGTAGGTTTTTGTTTCTCTAAAACCCTAACCAGACGGGTTTTCTTTAGAGCCCAGTGTTGTGTTTGGGCTACTATACAATGCTTGTGGGCTTATGGGGTTGCCTAGACTTTGATTAAATAACCTTGGTGGGATATCTGAATAACTCGATTAAAAATAAAAATAAAATTATAATTATAATTTTACAATAAATATATATTAATTCTTTTAGATTCGTGATTGAATTTTTTAATTTAAAGCATATAATTTTTTAAAAAAAATTATAAAATTCAATTCCAAAAACATAAATATTAAAAGATAAAATTTTAAAAAAATCTAATCATACAAAAAACAAATTAAAAATAACAATTCAAAAGGTGAGGATTATTATTATTATTAATAAGTAATATCATCACTATTATTATTATCATAACCACTATTATTATTGTTATTGTTGTTACCACCTCCATAATTATTGTTAATATTATCATTATTAGTAATAATAGCAGCATTCATATTAAAATTATTATTAATTTAACAACCAACACCGTAATCACCATCACTATTATTATTGTTGTTCTTATTAATATTATCATTATCACTGTCATCACAACAATTACTATTAGTATTTTTATTATCATCACTATTCTTCTCCATCTCCTTCTCTCCCATATTATTATTATTATAGTAATAGTAGTAGGAGCAGTATTCTTACCACCACAACACTACAACAACTATTGTTATTATTATCATCATTTTATTATTATTATTGTTACAATTATCATTAATAATAATATTATTATCATTATCATTATTTATTTAATTAATGTTGTTGTTGTTGTTGTCAATAATAATAATAATAATATCATCACCATAATTATTAATTCTACTTGTACTACTACTACTACTACTATTATAACTAACATTACAATTATTATTATTATTTTTATTAGCATCATCATTATTATTAATATTACCATGATTATTATTATTATCATTATCATTATCATTATTATTTTTGTTGTTGTTGTTAAAAAAAATAAAAATCATGAACTTAATTTAAAAGATAGAATTAAAAACTATAAAAACTTTGACAAAAAAAAAATCAAGGAAAATAATAAGAAATAAAAATAAAAAAGACCAAATTGAAATCACTATTATCATTGAAAAACAAGAATCATAAACTTGATTTAAAATATCATATTGCAAGCCATAAAAACTTTGATAAAAAAGCAAATGAGAAAAATTAAGAAATTAAAAGTAAAAGAACCAGATCAAAATATCTTATATATACAAATTAAGAACCATGGATTAAATTATAAATAAACAAAACTTTAACAAAAGAGATAATTAAGAACCATGATATAAATTTGAAATAACAAAAACAAAATGAGGACCATAGTGTATTTATAGGGGTATGAGAGAGAAATAAAGGAAGAAATAAAAGATATGTCGATGATACACCAATTAGATTTCAAGCATAAGCACCACCTATAATGGAAGACGAAACATCAAGAAATAATCTTAGATGGTGGAAGATCATTTTTTACAAACAAAAACTATTGCACACGGCGCCCAAAACGTGCAACGATTCCACTGCGTTTGTGCGTGCTGCACGCGCTAGTAGTTTTTTAAATAAGGAATTATTATTTTAATGATAAATTACATAACTACCCTCAACCAAACTTACAATTAACCAAAAAAAAAAAACTAAGGTTGAAAGACTAAAATACCCCTAGCAATAATGAATCCAATGTCTTGCATCCAAGGGCACACATGTAACTCTATTATGTATAAAAAAAAGAGAAATACATAAATACCCCTACTTGACACCACTTAACTTATTATTATTTTTTTACCTTAAGGGTCTTTTGGTTATTTCACTATTTATAAAAACATTGAATGAGCAAAAATACTCCCAAACAAATTAGTAATGACTTATGAACCCTATAAAAATACCAAAATACCTATAATCCAAAGGCATTTATTTTGTATGGGAAGGACAAAATAGTCATCACATTATAGTAGTGAATAGGAAAATATGAGGGGGGTTACAATGAATCTCTCATGCTTTTTAGTATATTAGTTATTTGATCTCATGCCTTCAATTTTATTTGACAAAATGCACCTTCCAACATCAAATCCACAACGTTGTTATGAGATTGAGATAATTTTATAGAAAAATAATACTTTAAAAAAAATGTTAAGCAAAAAAAAGTATTTATCCTGCCATAACTAAAAAATATTGATATATAATTTTTTTTAAAAAAAATTATTTTGATTTCATTTAATTGAAGTAAAAAATAAATTCACATACACGTTGTCCGCCCAACCAATTATTTTTATATGTGGATTTTTCAGTTTTCAGCGACGATCACTAAGAAACTAGAGCTAGGGTTTTTCAATTATAAACATTCATTTTTTACCCTCCTTTGACCTATAAACACCTACAAAACAACCTAGAAATCCACATAAACCCCCTAATGTCTTAAAACAATGAAAATATTGATCCCAAAATAAATAAAAAAACTAACTTGAAACCTAAAAAATTTTCAATGTCAAGTCTATTTTTTAAGCAATTTCAATGTGAAATAACTCCAAGCTAAATTTCACTCAGGTAATGGAACTTAAAGATACTAAGATCAATTTTTTTCATGGCTATAATTGGTGCCAACATGAACTTTCTCTTTGTATTATTGATATTCAATCATTTTTTTTTTCGTTATTTTTCTAACTAGTGACTAAGAAAATAAATAAAATAAAATTTTGTATCAAAATTGAGTTTCAGAAAGATTTAAAATATATCATTAAAAAAGTAGATGGACAAAAGTGAATTTTCTTACACAAACTTTGAAATTACCATCTATTTTATTTTTAATTTTTTCACTTTAGGTCTTTATTTTTTAATTTTATCTTTTCTTAATAATTTATTTTAAATTGGCCTTAAATTTAGTCTTGAAATAATGAAAAAAAAAAAAAAAAAAACTCAATGCATACATAATAAGTTCACGTTGCACTCAGTGCTTGTCCATGATGCATCTATTACATGGGAAAAGGTAACCCCTTTTAGTGTTTGTTAATAAAGACTCTTTCCCTTCACTATCATGCTAACTTAGGTACTGAAGCATCCCTCTTATTTCAAGTTACTTTCTTTTCTTCTACAAGTCTTTCTTTATATAAGGAACCTTAATTTCACTATAATTGCAGTCCTCTTCGTTATAAAAAAAAAATATTAGAGTTTTTTCCACCATCTCATTAAAAATATTAGTTGTTACCCTGCACAACATAGAATTTTAAAAATATAGTTGTATTTATTTTAAAAAATAAATTGTTTTTTATATGTTTTTATATGTTAAAAATATAGAATTTTTTTATATGTTCTAAATTGTTTTGATACGCTGGTTTTTAAAATAATTTTTTAAAAATAAAAAAATATTATTTTAATGTATTTCAGCACAAAAAATATTTTAAAAAACAATTATAATTATATTCCCAAATAGATAATTATAAGTTATGCCTACCCCATATTCGCTTCATATTAATCAGATTTGTAGCAATTGAAAAAATATTCTCTTCTTTGGATATGAAGTGGGTTTGGAGATTTCACACTAATAAAAAGAATATATAATATTTTTTAAGTCCTACATAATTAAAAAGCAAATATTAAGTCCAATAAATATTGAATTTTACTATAACTATATATATATATATATAAAACCTCCCATTACAATGTTTAAATAATATGACTATAACTATTAACCAGCATTGCGGGGCAAATGAACACAGTTGCTATAATTTACTGTTAAACAATGATAGGTGCTCCAATGCCAGAACAGCTTGACACATTATTCTAAAGTCGTTTTTATCCTATTCAAGAAAAAAACGATTGAAATGTGTTTTTTAAATTCCAAGTTAGTGTTATAAGGAAAGATAATCTCCTCATTGGTTCGTGTTCATAGACTTGTTTTACAAGTTATTAACAGATGATGAACAGTAGAGATTAGGGCTCACGCGCGGAGAGAAAGAGCAGGCATATCGCCACCTGCACAAGTCCCCAAATGAATAAAACAAAATCCCAGCAGTATCTAATTTCTAATTGGTGCTGCATGCTAGGCTCTAGCTGCCACGAATAAAGCTGAGACTTGAAAAATAAGCTTTCACTCTCACTGATAACTAATTTGATGGCTTAACCCTAACCACCTCCCGACATACCTTTTCTGGTTACAGGCCCATTTGCTCAAGGGACAAAGCTTCCTTGATTGGTTTGTTTTACCTACGCCGCCCTCAGCCGAAGCTCCGATGCAAAAGATGGCAGTAATAATTTAAGGGTCGGACAAATCCCGGTCAGGAGCACCTGATTCGGGGTTGATTTAGTTAAAAAATCTTTGGATTGAATGAGTTAATTTGGATTAATTTAAAAAAATTTAAAAAAATTTTAAAAATTTAAAAATTTAATATTTTATATAAAAATATTAAAAAGCAATCCATATAAATACAGGCTAGATATATTATAAATAATAAAATTTTAAAAATTATTTTAAAATATTTTATATCTCAAGTTGAAAAAATATTATATTAATATATTATTATTTTAAGTTAAAATATTTAAACAAAAAATATTTTTTATTCCACATTAAAAAAATATAACTCTTTCTTGTGAACATATAATATATATATTAAAGGACTTCAATTTTCACGTTGAAAAAATAAAATATTACTTTGGTATTTATATAATGAATTTTGAAAATAATTAATAACCAACTCAAAAATATATATATAAAAAAAAAGTCTTTGACTAGGAGAAAAAACACATTTAAAAAAAAAAATAAGGTCTCAACCAGGTTTTTCCGGGCAGCCCGAGTCACGGGTCAGCCGGGTTTTTACTCATCCCGGTCTTTTATCTTACCCGGATTGGTTCAACCACCAGGTCGTTAGGTCTTGGATCGACTAGCTGAGCTGACCGGATCCAGATCGACCATCGGGTGAATCTAGGTTTAATAATAACTATGCTAAACAGCCAGCTGAGGTTACCTTTGCTAGTTGAGGCATTGAGCGTGTTCTCAACTCTCATTAATAAAGCTAATGGATGATATAAATTTCATCATTGCTCGGAGCTGTTTTAAGCAAAAAATAAATTAAAGAACGAAATCCCAAACCCCAAACGGGGCTTAAGCAAGGCCATTCTCATGAATTCTCTGCCCTACCCGTTTGCTCTCTTTGACTAGCTCGGCAAGCAAGAAAGACTCGATCTCGATTAGTGATGATTTTTTTAAAAAGAGAGTACCAGGCCATAAAAGGAAAAGAAGAAAGAGGAGAAGACATTATTTAGAAGTGGGATTTCTTTGATCCTCATTGTTCTTTAACGTGGTGGTTAAAAGGTGATCATTGTAGTGATTTTGAATGGCTTTTTAACAGCTCAAGTAATTAATTAGCTCTCTTCCCGTGCTCGATATACTCATTGAAGTTTTTCCAATCAATCATGCTGTAACTGTGATTAGGAGTTGAATACAGTCATTAGCGCCTTAAATCTCAAGTAAAGGAGGCTGCAAGAGAATCCACGCCCCACACACGTCTTGAGCAGCAGATACAGAACTCGAATGAATTACGATTGCTACTGATACCGATGAGACGACCGTGGACTGTACCAGGAGCGTGAAGGCAAAAATGACATGGTTTGTCTTGTAGTAACACTACAGTGAGGATGCTTAAATTGCACTACTCCATTATTAGCTTTCTCCTTCACCGACTCACGACTCTGGGCCAGCATCTCACCTCTGACAGCAACTCTCAGTCTATGGTCTCCCTCAGTTCCAGTATAAAGAGTCCCGAGAGCCGGTTTCAGTTTCCATGCGAAGATCCAAGTTGAGAGGAGCCAAGTCATAATTCCTAGCATCAACATGGGTTTTGTTGCTGCTTTATGCTTGAGCTCGGTTCTCGTATTCTCGATATCTTCAGGAGCGGATGCACTGAGCTTGAATTACTATGAGAAAACGTGCCCTGATGTCGATTCCATTGTTACAAAAGCTGTCAATAATGCAGTGAAGAAAGACAAAACGGTCCCCGCAGCGCTCCTCCGGATGCATTTCCATGACTGTTTCATAAGAGTAGAGATTAACATTTTATATTTTTCTTCCAAGGTTTCCTCTGTCATTTTCGTGCTCGTTGTTTGTTCCTAACCTGGATGTCTGCATCTTGTTTCAGGGCTGTGATGCCTCTGTTCTGCTAAATTCGAAAGGGAACAACAAAGCAGAGAAAGATGGCCCACCTAATGCCTCTTTGCATGCGTTTTTTGTCATTGACAACGCGAAGAAAGAAGTGGAAGCTTCATGCCCGGGAGTGGTATCATGCGCTGATATCTTGGCTTTAGCTGCAAGAGATGCAGTTGTATTTGTAAGATAACAAAACAAGCTAAAACATTCCCTCAAGATCAGGACTATCACTTGTCTAAACAAAAAGTAAACCTGGAAACTGAAACAGGGATAACAATGACAAAAAATAATAATTATGTTACTGATAGTTTTATCAATTTCATATTGCAGTCCGGAGGTCCAACATGGGATGTCCCAAAAGGAAGAAAAGATGGGAGAAAGTCAAGGGCTAGTGAAACAACACAGTTGCCTTCTCCTGCCTTTAACATAGCTCAGCTGCAGCAGAGTTTCTCTCAGAGAGGTCTGTCCCTGGATGACCTCGTGGCTCTTTCAGGTAAACAGAAGCCTGACTGCTACTGTTACTATTTGTTTCAATAGTTTTCATCTATGAAATCACAACGTTGCCAGCTACTCATATGCAGGTGGCCATACTTTAGGGTTTTCCCACTGCTCATCCTTCCAAAGCAGAATCCGCAATTTCAATGCCACTTATGACATAGACCCATCCATGCATCCATCGTTTGCAGCCAGCTTAAGGAGTATTTGTCCAAAATCGAACAGGGCAAAGAATGCAGGAACAACCATGGATCCCTCGTCGACAACTTTTGATAACACATATTTCAAGTCGATCCTCCAGAAAAAGGGTCTATTCTCCTCAGACCAATCTCTACTCAGCACTCCAAAGACTAAAGATTTGGTCACCAAGTTTGCTAGCTCCAAAGCCAATTTCAATAAGGCTTTTGTATCATCCATGATCAAGATGAGTAGCATCACAGGCGGTCAGGAGGTTAGGAAGGATTGTAGGGTGGTAAACTAAGGTTCTGTTAGCTTGGTTCATTACTTTTAAACTGTGAAATGGCAATCAACCAGATGTATCGATAGCAAAAACTAGACATCTGATTTGCTAATAGCTATGAAGGCCATCTATCTTATATTGTAATAGATATTTTGAAGAATAATACATCCAGAGATATTTTCTTGGTAGTGGCTTTTAGATCATAAGAGCCACGGTTCGTAATATAACAAATAATGAAGCTAGTAAGGAGTCAATTTATCTAAGCAAAGTTACCTGCAATCCCACTTCTTGCAACAGATGGTTAAGCCTACACTTTGGACTCAGTTATTAGCAGGGATTTGGTCCATCTATCCTACCTGGGCTATAAAGACCAAAAAATAAAATAAAAAACTTTAACAGGTTAATCGCATCAAATACCAAGAAAATTTACACTGATTTAAAGAAAAACTTCCAGAGCTGGGATCCCCAAAGGTATTTTCCATGCCCGAGTAACTAGCACTCGAGAACAATCTCTAAACAATAACAAAATAGAAAACCAATTGTCTATTTGTCCTCCAGTAATCTACACATAATAGATCTCCTTGGCATTCGTAGAAGAAACCAGAATAGATTATAACTACGCTAATTCACAGCATCAAAAACTTCAATTTACCACAAGTCATCTCATCATGGAAGGGAAGCCTCCCGTGGCAGCAATGAGTAGAAAGTGATCAAAACACCGCATCACTAGATAGCTATCCAGATGCTCTGATCAAAGGAAATTACTCGGGTAATGTCTATTCACTGATTAATACAATCTCTGCCAATTGAATATTGCCACTTAGCCCGGATGCCTTGTTGGGAGGCATGAAAGAAAAAACATCAATAAGCTTTACGCACTTTAATCCCCATTTGAGCATCAGGAATTCAATAAGATGATGCCCACTGCTCATAATTAAAATAAGAAAACAAATGAAGGTTTCATTAGAATAAGAAACATTTGAATAAAAAAGTGTGAAAACCACGAAAAGACACATTACTGTTAGAAGAGCATGCAAACAAGAAATGGCATGGTACAGCATAAAATCAGATCCAAATACTGAAGATGATCATTAATTACCTTCTATTATGATAAGTTGTTATAAAGACAGACCCCGGAGAGTTCTGGAGCAGGAAGGTCACAGTGGCAAAAAGATCATCAAAAGCTTACAAACAGAAATGGAAGTAAGCTTTTTTCCGGTGAAATTAAATTTGAGCAATATACAGGGCAAGGAAGAAGTAAACTAAGGAAAAGAAAAAAAAATCATAAAGATCAAAACCATAACAGCAAAAGTAATTTACCACTTGCATCATAGAGTACATCAGATACAGGGCAAGGAAGAAGTCAACTAAGGAAAAGAAAAAAAAAAAATCATAAAGATCGAAACCATAACAGCAAAAGTAATTTACCACTTGCATCATAGAGTACATCAGCCCCAAGAATAAGTTTTGGCTTCAAAGTGAATATAGACTCGTCCCAAACTCCCCATGTCAGTCCCAACACCTACAAAGTAGAAGTATATCACTAATTTTTTTGAAAAAAGGAAGGAAGAAAATACCCTCAAGGCTAATAGCATATGGAGAACAACAATTTTACAGTGATAGCTTACTTTACAATTAAGTTGATTCAAGTCACACACTCTTCTCATGTTGTCCAACACCTGCAGATCCAAAACAATAATGCTTATGAACAGTCAATTGAGGCAAGAAAAATCCAACCAAACTAACCTATTTAACAACCACATCAAAACATAAAGCGCTTTTATTTAGGAATCTAGTAACGCTATGTATTCTGAAATATCCATCATGTGTGCATTTCCTGAATAACATCAACTACTTGATGATTGGTGCTGTTTGAGAGTCCAGCTCATCAATGGCCGATATTATTCAGGAGACTAACATCCAGATTGAAACATAAGAGCTTCAATTTAAGGATCCAGCAATGCTATTCATCCTAAAAAACAATCCATACCGAATGAGTTTCCCGAATAATATCAACTATTTGAGTTTGGAGTAGCATCAGACCCACCAATTGAGTCCACCCCATCAATGGCCGATATTATTCAGGAAACTAATCCGGGATAAAGATTTCAGGAAACTACATTAGTGACTACCCAAATAAAACTGTGTCAACGAGATATCATTATATAGTACATTGCAACCTATCATATTTATTGATTTTTGAGAAGACTGGTTTAGGGTTAACGTTTTTAATTAACAAGGAATACCTCCAATTTATTAGAATCATCAGTCAGAGTAACATCTAATCCCAACTTAGCAGCCACTAATCCAGGCAAACAAGTCCCTGCACCAAGCTACAAAACTATATTATATCAGATTAAATATATATAAAAAAAAACTAAATATCACCCAATTATGAAAAAAAAAATAGAAAATCGAATTACCTCGAGAACACTAACACCAGAAAACTGCAATCTCTGTTGCCAAACATACTCAGCAAGTATAACACTACATGGCCACACGAACAGGCCATATTCTTCTTTCATATTCTAATTCAGAACAGGAAAAAAAAAAAAATGGAATTCATTGTCTACATTTTGAGAGCTAGAATTTTGGTTTTTTCTTTCTCTTGAATGGAAAATAAAAAGTAGTGCCTCGATTATTGAGATGGTGAACGCCGGTTTGTCAAATTTGTCCCCGAAAGTATGCTGAGATACCGTGGTCATGTTCCCGCCCGAAGAAGAGCCGCTGTCAGCGCCGTCTTCCGTGTCCATCTCCACCGGTATAAGAGAAAGATTTAGTTAACTGTGGTCTGAGTACCGGAACGTTCGCTGTGATTAAAAAAAATCACTTACCCAAACCGCTGCGTTTAGATCTGTGAATGGACTGTGGCAAAAGTAAAAAACAGTAGTCACGCGACTCGCGAGTCAAACGAACCCGTGTGAAATTTGAAATCACGGACAGTCCTTTAAGTATACACGTTTATTTGATTAGAACCCTTGATTTATTCTTGTTAAGAATAAATCCTCCTATGCTTAAATACATCACCCATTAAGTTTATGCGTGTCGCATAATTAAATACATCGGTCATTTTTCTTTATTTTTTTAAAAATTGATATCAGTTGGAGAAAATGAACTTAAAAAAGATGAAATGAAGAAAAATAGATGACAATATCACTTGAGAGAGAATTGAACAGCCTCTAACTCTAATACCTGTTTCAGCTGTCATCAAAATTTAATTTTTTTTTATTTTTTTATCATTTTAATTTATTGATATAAAAAATAATTTTTAAAAATAAAAAAATATTATTTTAATGTATTTCTTAAAAAAAAATGGTTTGCACAATTATATTTTAATTATAAAAAACTGATTTTTGGATCAATGAGCTTATGGTGATTTTATTGTATAATATATAAAAAATAGAATAGAGCTTGTAAATCATTTATTCAATTTGAGTTTCTAATCATGGATAATGGCAGTGGGATTTATTTGACCGTTTACTTTCTTCGACTATTTTGCTACTGACCTACCATCTCCTCCTGAAGCTGGTAAGGATGAGATTTAGGCAGCAGTGATGGGTTTATGTTTTGCTTGGGAGAATCGCCATTAGAGGAGGGGTTTGAGCTTGAGATGGATTCAGAGCTCATAGTTCTTGTGAATGCTGCTGCTCCTGATCGCTCAGTGCCATTTATCTGGAGAACATAACCTCTTTTTCCACAACCAGTCAGAGCTTCTTCAGAGAGATTGGATAAGCATGCTGACATGTTAGCTGAGCAGGGAAATTTAGAGTATGTTCAGCAGGTAAGAATTATTTTTTAAATAATTTTTGTATCAAAATACATGTTAATAATTTTTTTTATTTTTTAAAAATTATTTTTAATATCAGCACATCAAAACGAATTAAAAAAATACAAATCACACTTAATTTTAATAAAAATAAAATTTTATTTTTTAAAAAACACAGATTAAACCATATTTCCAAACATATTCTTAATTTACTCTTCCCTGTCATTGTTGTGCGTTTCCTTGATTCCTTTCCTGCACTAATTAGTGATTCTAATTAATCTTCGCCCGGCACTGGACTGCGGGCCCGATTAAATTTTTTTAATATAAAAATAAAAAGTAGACGCAGATTAAAAAAATGATAAATCATACTAAAGTTAATTAAACGTGACTGGATTAATTTGATCAGTTTAAAGATAATTTAGATAATTATAAAATAACAATAAAAATAAAAATATATACTTGTAATGAAACATTTATTTGAGACTGAAAAGCAAAACAAAACAATCTTGGATATAAATCTAAAATAAATTTAAAATTAAAAAATATATATTATAAAAAAACCTAGAGGCGTGAGCTTAGTTGGCCTAGCACTTGTAGGTCTTAATAAGTCCGCTAGCCTAGGCACATAAGTCCGCTAGCGTAGATGCATAGGTTTGCCAACCAAAGGCATATACGTGTGCTTTGATATATATTTTTTATTTTTCAAAGAGCCATTCACCCATTCATACTTGAAAAAAAAAAAAAAAAAAAAAAAACTTTGCGCATTTTGCTGACTAAAAAGTTGTTGAAAAATCAAACTCAAGGTTAATGGTGTTTAGTATTGTGGCTGCGCGGTAAGATTCATTCACAACCATAATTTTTAACGTTTGGTAAGGTTACTATCACAGTTTTTTAATGATGGGTCCCACCATTGACTGTGGTGCAACCACAATGTACAAGAAGTAGCTGCTTCTTGTACCGGGAAAAAGGGATAAACAGTGGAGCATGGCTCCACTGTAGCTGTTCACTAAAGTGAACGTTTTTTTTTTTTTTTTTTTGAAAAACCAGTGTGCTGCACTTTTTGTATAAAAAGTTTAGGTTTTTTTTTTTTTGAAAAATCAGTGTAATTAATTGATTTCACTCGCACTATTCACATGAACATAAACAATATTTTTTTTTTGTTTGTTAAAAAAATAGTTTAAGATGAATTAAATTTATTCTTATTGTAATCTCAATTTATTCCTGATAATATTTTATCTAATTTTATTGCATGCTCAAACAATCATGAAAACTATAGTTTTTGTCGAATGAATTTTGTACGTAATGAAATTGTATTTTTTTTTTAAATTGAGTTTTACTCGAAAAATTAGTATTTACTATTATTTAATAACACTACATAAATTAGAAGGATATCGCATGATGATGTAGCATTTGTGGAATTTGATTGCAATTCTAATTATGTTCTTGTCGGGTCCAACCCAATTAAAAAAAATCAGTTTTTATTTTTTTTAATTGTATTTTATTCAAAAAATTAGAAGGATGTTGCTTGATAACGTTAAAAAAAATTTCAGTTTTTATTGTTGTGTCCTTAAGAAACCATGAAAAATATAATTATTGTTGAATAAATTTCGTATGTGATAACATTGCATATAGTTTAGTTGAATAATAATAAATATTTGATATCAATATTATTTATTTCATGATATAATAATAGTAGTTAAATCTATAATATTTAAATTAAAAACAATTAATAACAAAAAAAAGTATTATGTATTATTCTAGAAAACATCTTTGTCTTTTAGTTTTTGTTGTAATTTTAATGAAATGTAATAATGGAATATAAATGTAATGTGATTTTATATTAAAAAAGCTAAAAGGAACCAACTATTTACCGTGTACATAGATTCAAAATACTATGTATTGAAACAATGTTTAATGTTTTTGTCTTTCTTAGCAAAACAAAATAATTGTTTTCAAGGGTATTTTTTATCTTTTCTAGGGGGTCATTAGGCATTGCCAAATTAATTGAGGGTAAAATGATCCACACACATTTTTTTTCATGGTACAGTGTCTTTTTTTCCATTTAAAGCAAAATGATATATCTACCTGACTTGGGTTTTTTTTTTTTTTTTTTTTTTACTTTTCATAGTGAATTGCACAATAAATTATTGACATAACCCCTGGAAGCCAAAAAAAAACCTGGCATGGTAGGCGTTTGTGTATTTTTCTTTTGTTTGTTCCGATAATAACTGATTTGACTGAGGAGTTGATGGTCAATTATCAAATATACAATATAGTTTACATAATTTATAGGGAGGCACGTAAGACTCCAGGAATGTTATGGCAGCACATGCAGACAATTTACTTGGCCAAACAATGGCTTTCAAGACGGTGATCAAACCCTCTCAATGGTACCGACCTTTCCAGATGGGGCATGTAACTTAATCACTTCTGTTTGTCGTCAATAGTTATTTCTCTTTTTTCTCCTTTTCTCTCTCATCATATAAAAACACGTTGACGCTAAAAATAATTCAATGCAGCCCTCAATTAGATTTCTTTTCAAATTTAGTTGATGTTTTTTTTATTAATAATTATTTTATTTAAAATAATTTATAAAAATAATTTTTTTTTTCAATTTCACCCCATAAATTTTTTTTATATATTAAATTTGGTTCATATTCTTTTATTTCCTATTTATTTTATTTGAAATGGTTTTAAAAAGTTTTTTTTTTCTAATTTTATCCTCTTTGAGTTTTTTTTCCAATCAAATTTGAACCTTATTTTTTTTATTACTATTTTTCTTTACCTTGAAATGTTTTCTAGTTTGATTTTTTATTATAATTTCATCGTTTGATATTAAATTTATCAGGTGTTGAATTTCTTAATTAAACTTGGAATTAGAGCTTAATGGGTTGTAAGCTTGAGATATTAATCCAAGTTCAGGAGATTCGCATGTGTTTGCTTTTTTTATTATTTTTCATCCTTCAATATTTTTTATCACTTTCTATGAAATTTTCCAGTCATTTTGACAATAACACGGGCTGCCTTGGGTTTTTTTTTTTTTTCTAGCCTTTGCTCAATTTAGCTTTTTTAAAGGGGTTTTTTTTTAATTAGTTAAATTAATTTATTTTATCGCTCAATATTAAATTTGTTTAATTTTGCCTTGGGTTTTTTTCTATTCCTTTGTTAGATCTTATTTTTTTATTTTTTTATTAGATTAATTTATTTTATTATTTAATATTAAATTGATCGAACTAGAGTCCAAATATGAACTTTAACATGTTACAAACGTTAATTTTTTAATATTAAATTTTTTGCTTAGTCCAAATATGAACTTTAACATGTTACAAACTTTAATTTTGATTTTAAAAGGTCATCTAGATGTGTTTGAATTTTTTTTTCCTGTTATAAGCTCATTCTTTTCGGTTTTATTTTCAAGTTTTTTCATGTTTTTTTTTACAGGATTTTCTATTCGATTTGAAACAAACATAGGTCACCTTGGATATTTTATTTTTGATATTTGTTAAATTTAATTTTCTTATAAGGATTTTTATTTTTGAATTATATTAAATCAATTAATTAAATATAAATATGAGATCCTTATTTTATAATTATTTTTTAGTTTGCTATATTCTGGTTGTCTTTCTAATATTTTAAATGGTCCTTTTCAATTATCTCTAGTTATATATATATATATAACTTTAGGAAGAAAATTAGTGAGGTGGGTTTAGCACAAGATATTTACCTAAAATTTATTTATTTTTGTGTTTTAAAAAATATTTATTTTTTTATTTTAAATTAATTTTTAAATTATTTTAATATACTAATTTAAAAATAAAAAAATTATTTTAATAAAAAATATTATTTTTAAATTATTCTGATTGGGTGGCTATCCGCGATTCCGCAGACGCTATTATCTGTAATTTTGGATTCTTAAAAAAGAAAGAAAATGGGATATGGTAAATCATAAATGACCGTCTCGCACGTGACACCCGGGCAATCACTATCTCTCTCTCTTTCTCGAATCATCATTATCAGCAGTCTTCTTCTTCCTTCTCCTCTCTCACTTTCAAGCTCATCTCTTGCGCTCCCTCTGTCAGGACTAACCACACGGTGTCATTTCCATGGCCTTTGCTCATTACTTGGCTGCCGTTCCCACTGAACCCTCAAATCTCACAAAAGCTGCACTCTTTAGCACCTCCCCCCCTCCCCCCCCTCCTCCGCTTTCTTTTAATAAAAATCACTTTGATTTAACTTTATCTTCTACTTCACTGAAAACTAAAGCACGCAAGCTATCTATATTTCCCAAATTCCGTCGCATTGGACAGAAAGGTAAATTCATAATTTAATTTTATATTTTATTACTTTTCAAATAAATTATAGGATGACAGATGACTTAATTGATTTGGAATACTGTTTTCAGGAAAGGCGAAGGCGAAAGAATCAGAAGTGAGTTTAGCAGCCGAGGCGTTTACTAATTTCAAGCATTTGTTATTGCCAATTACTGATACGAATCCTTATCTCTCCGAGGGAACTAGACAGGTTATCTTTTCATCTTTTTTCATTGTTTAAGGAAATAATTTTTTATTTTAGACTGTTTGGTTCTGTATATTAAGAACTGGAGAGTCTTTTAGCTCAGGGATTTCATGATATTTATTATTTGTTAGCAAACCAAAAAAAAAGGCTTGATCATAGCATTAAAATGAAGAAAAATTGAGGGGAAATTCTGCAATAATAATAATCCGACGTTCAAAGACCCATTCTCATGGATGAGTAATGCTAATTTCACATGAAGATTCTTATCCGAAGCTCTTCCTGTAAACATATAGATCTATTGAATGAGGTGATTAGTCTACTTCCGAATCGTAACTAAAATTACAAAGACAAGAAAGAGAGAAAGAAAAAACTTTTCTATGGCTGAATTTTTAGTAGACTAATCACCTCATTCAATAGATCTATATAATTCTTGTTTACTTATTTGCCTTAGCTCCATTTTTCCCTTTGTGCAAGTGAAAGAAACTGTAGCAAGCAGCTGGTTTAAAGTCCTTTTTGTGCTCTAACTTGTAATTACTTGTCTGACAGGCTGCTGCTACTGCTGCAGCATTGGCGAAGAAATACGGTGCTGACATTACGGTTGTAGGTAAGCATACTGACTTTTATTCCTTGCTATTTGTTTATACAAGTGTTGGGAACTAAGTACAAGAGGTGCTTTCTCTGTTTTTATTTTTCCCTTGGTTTACAGACTGTTTTCAATGCAAGATTTCATGGAATGTAGAAATTTACATTCTTTGCAGTTATTGATGAGAGGCAGAAAGAGTCGTTGCCTGAGCATGAAACCCAAATGTCTAGCATTCGCTGGCATCTAGCTGAAGGTTCGTATCTGAAACCATTAGTTTTAGAAAGAAAGCAAGATTTTTCTTGCTATTTGCAATTCAAAGTGCACACTTTATGTAGCCAGTAGCTTGATTTAAGGTAATGTCATTTATGTTCTTGTGCTTGCTGTGTCTTTCTTGTGCTGCTTCCTTGTGCCTCACTTTTCAAACATCAATCGCAAAAGACAAGAAGTGGAGTTGTAATCTTATCTTCTTTTCCTGTAGCTTGTGCTCATCTTTGACTTGGAAACTCGTTATCTAGTCTCTTTGTTTGAGTTGCTAATGCATTTGCATGTTTCTTTTTTTAAATGATAGGTGGGTTCCAGGAATTCAAGTTGTTGGAGCGACTGGGGGGAGGAAGCAAGCCCACCGCCATAATTGGCGAGGTTGCTGATGACCTAAGCCTGGATTTGGTAGTCATCAGCATGGAGGCAATTCATTCCAAGCATGTGGATGCAAACCTGCTTGCTGAGTTCATCCCCTGCCCTGTCTTACTCTTACCTTTGTAGATTGTAGTTATTTCACGACTTAGCAGTGACGAAACGCACTGCAGGTGCAAGTTTTCTACTGATAGGCTTCTGGTTGGATCCAGCCTGTTTAGCTTTTTTCTTGTTGATTATGTTCTTAGTAGGCTTGTGGCTGCGCAAGCGAGAAGAAGCTGTTCTTAAACATTAAGTGAACATTAGCAGGTGAATCTTATTCAACCACCAAAGCCCCGTCTTGATACTTGGGAGGAGTATTTCACTTTCTTTCAGATTCAAGCTTTAGTTGATCCTTACCGGCACCAATTCAAGTTAATCTTGAATATAATACAAAAAATGTGTTAATGTTCTGGATATATTTTAAAATATTATTATTCTCTTAAAGTCACAATGAACATGTCTACACCAGCATGTGTTATGTTATGGATTTGATTTTTTAACGGGAAAAAATAATTATATTATGAATATGTTTTTATATATTATATTTTTCTTAATTGAGAAATAATTTTTTATATATTTTTTATAAAAAGAATATATGAATTGATAAATAAAAAATGTTAATATTAATTAAATATTAAAGTGAAAAGTTAATTTTCATAATAGAAATAAAAATAAAAGATAGTTATATATACAAAAGAGATTCTATTCGAATATAACTAATTCATAATAAATATTAAAGTGAAAAATGTTCTATACAAATCAAGCTAATTTTTTTGAGTATCTTGCAACTAAAAAGTATCAATATTTAAATAAAAAACAATTAATGTAAAGGGATAAAAACAAAAAAGCCAGGGGTTAATAAAAATAGACACACGCACCTGCAAGCGACCTATCACCATTTAGAGACTAAAAAATAATTAGGGTAGCTATTATATATATAAATTCTATCAGAAATGTGTAAATTGCATAAAGGAGCTAGGGAGGTTAAAAATAATAATCTCATAGCATAGTATTATAGTTTCGTCCTCGTGGATGGGGTGTTATATTCACCTTTGTTTTCTTATAGTTTTGAAACCTGACATGTCGATCCAGATCCAGTTGATTTAGAGCTAGAATCGAGTTGGGTTAAAAATAATAATAATAAAAAAAATCTAGTGTGACCCGGTTGACCCGGTTAAAAATTCAGTTGCAACCAATTGATTTATGTTTTTTTTTTTTTACTAAAACGATGTTATTTTGATTTTTTAAAAAAATTAACCGAACAAAATCCGGAACTCGAACCGGGTCTAAAAACTATAGTTTTTGAACTCTACATGCTAATAGTAATTTTTATTTAAAAATATATTAAAAAAATATATTTTTTATTTTTAAAAAATTATTTTTAATATTTGTATACTAAAATATTGAAAATATTAATTTAAAATAATAATATATATAAAAAATATTTTTTTTAAAAATACTTTTAACTACAAGTTGCGAGTTTTTAAGGTGAATCTTATTCTTACCGAGCCTTGTTTCCAGTTCTGGATTGCAATCTAGACTCTAGAGTGTCACTAATATAGACTGGAAAGGAAAAAAAGAAAGTGAATAAAAAGAATAGTAAATTGATGGCTTGCGGTAACATACAGATCTTGAACACAGCAAGGAACAGAGATGTACTTTGCCCACCTTGGCTACAGATGATCATACATACACAAATACACACAAGTAAATCAGAATGGCATACAGGAACCGGATAATGAATCAGAGTAGAACTAAGAATTGCTGAAGAAGCCGATGCATTTTTGTTGAGCCCGTTGGCCGGAAGGTTTGCTGCCAAAGGACCCCTAAGCTCGGAACAACCCCAAGGTTTTGACCCCTCAGACGGGTGGGTGGCTTCCGAAGGAACCCAAAGCTCGGAACGATTTCAAAGTTTTAACAGCTCCTGCCCTCAGTATGTATTTGTGATACACTGCAGCTGCCAGTGCTCCAAGAAAAGGCCCAACCCAGAAAATCCACTGTTCACCATAATGACAACAGATCGAGGTTAGACAGACAGCCATTCTAAAAATATGCTAGTTTCCATTACTCACACTCTTGATAGAATGGTTAAGCAAGATTGTGCGAGGCTACAGAATTGCAATGTGTGCATGCTTGCGAATCAAAAGTAACTGTTGTTTCATTTAAGATTTTGACGTGGCTAGGGTTGTCAATTACCACCCGCCACATATTTATGTTGCGTTGAAATGCAAATGGATAATAGCTGTTAACGTGTCATGACGAAGTCAAAGAAGAACGCACCAGATCATCCATGGCTTCTGCAGTGCCACGATAAATCAAATTAGTAGCAAGGCTTCTAGCAGGATTGATTCCAGTTCCGGTGATGGGAATTGTAGCCAAATGCACCACGAACACAGCAAAACCAATAGGCAATGGGGCCAAAACCTGAAAAGCATAACATAAAAAATCTCAAAACTCTGCTTAACACCATCGATCCATTAGTCTTTAGAGCAGCTAGCACCATGTACTTACAGGCACGTGGGAGTCGCGAGCGTTCCGCTTAGGATCGGTGGCGGAGAAGACGGTATAGACAAGGACAAAAGTGCCAACGAACTCAACTCCTAATCCAGCACCCTTGGAGTAGTTACGCGAAACAACGTTAACAACACCATCTGAGTTCTGTTGTTCATCAGCATACATGAAGGCGAACACAAACAATACGCCAAGTGTAGCTCCAAGGCATTGTGCCACCATGTAGGCAGCTGCTCGAATCAGCGACATCTTCCTTGCTACGAGCATAGCGAATGTTACCGCAGGGTTAAGATGGCCACCTGAGGTTCGAATAAAAGATAAATTAAGTTCAATTTCCTGAAACATGAAATTTAACGGAGAGAAAGAAAAGTAGGTATATGATACCAGAAATTCCAGAAGTGCAGTAGACAAGCACAAAAATCATGCCACCGTAGGCACAAGCGATACCAAGATAGCCAACACGACTGCATTGGTCAGTATAATTAGGCTCCTTGTAATTAACAACGGTGGACACGGCGAAAAAAAGGAAGAGAAAGGTGGCGATAAACTCTGCAATTGAGGCTCTGTAGAATGACCACTGCTTCAGCTCTCCCATGTCTAATAGAGGAGCTGGTGGCGGGTCATGGTAATCCCTTCCATGTTGACGCTCTGTGTTTCTCTCTTCACTACCCATTTTTTTTTTCTCTGGAGTATTTTTTCCTTTCCTTTGCCGAACTATCTTTCTTCTCCTCTTCTACTTTCTATATATCACTTGGAATATTGCAATGGAGAGACGGAGAATGGAAGTATTTATCTTCAAGATCCTCGGTTTGTTTCGGTTGAATTTGAATTAGTCCCGGATATCAATTTTGACTCCGAAGAGACCATGGAGGGACCGCTATTTATTATACGGCGAGACCATGTGATTATGGTCAAAAATTGCAAGCCTCTGACCTCAAAAATATAGCCATTACGGGGGCGCGGCGGCTGATGAACAAAATCGTGGCAACAAGAAGCCATAATGGCCAGGTTGGCTTTGATGTGATTGTGGTGAGAAATTGCATGCTTTTTTTAATATATTTAAATTAGTTTTAGTATGTTAGTTTTAAAAATAAAAAAAATTATTTTAATAAATTTTAAAAACACGACTGATATTTATAAAGATTATCATGTTTAGACTTTATCTTGTTTTAAGGTAGGACCGTCCCATCTGCAATGATTGATGAATTTGGTATCCGTCCAATTCTATGGACCCTTTGAATATGAATATTGGGGTGTACACATAGATAAGAAAAACCGTCCAATGAACCCCTGTTATCCGCCCTGCACCTCGCTAGTAACTAAGAACGGTTCATCGGACCGGAGACCAAGTGCGTGTATTTGGATAATTTCGGATAAAAACTACTAATTTGGATAATTATTTGATTTTATTTCCATTTTCCTACTTTACTTTTTTTCTTTTGCCCGAATATCCTTTGCCTGATCAATAGCCTGAACCACCCAAGTTTTTTTATCCTATTAAATTCTTTTTAACTGACTTATTAAAAAAATTTGGTCCAATGAAAATTTACTGTCCATTAGCTTTGAAAATTTATTAATAAAAATGTAATTAGCATAACCCTGTTTTTTTTATATATATATTACATGAATTATCTGAAAATAATTCTGGATAATTACCCAATTAAATCACATATGCTCACTTCAAGGTATTAAAAACTGAGTTTAAAGGTTAGATTATAATATTACTAAAAGAGTTTGGAATCAAAGTGAACAGAATTGAAAAGTTTAAGGACCAAAGTGTAAGGAATGAAAGTTTTTAAAAATATCTTTTTGAACATTAATCTGATGTTTAGAACACCAGTTGACTGCATGTTGTAAGAGAACAAATTTGAGCGAACATCGAGTTGAGTCTTGAATTGTATTTTTATAACATGCGCTTGAATTTGGATCCAGATGTTCAATTCTAAAGTTGGTTTATTCATATTCTTTCATCCAAAATTTATGATTTTTCAAGAATTTATTACACTTTCTAAAAAAAAAAAAGAAAAGGGTATAATGTTTGTTATTGGCCACTAGTGGTTTGGTTGTTTGGAAACAATTTGCCTTTTGTTTTCCTCTTTTTACACAAAATTAAACAAGGTTTTTTTTAATGCTCATAGAAGAGTCTTTTCTTTTATACTTGGTGTAGGAGATTTTTTTTTCTAACAAGTAGTTTTATGTTAATAGAAATAAATTTTAATCTGAATTGAAATTTTATTAAAAACTTTTTGAGGTCCTTTCATTTAGAGCTAAGATTTTATAGAAATCAGAATTTGAGAAAGTCTTAAAATAATATCTAGACATCATTGTTCGATATTCATTATATTATTATTTTTATTTGATTTAAATTGCAATTGAAGCTTCCATATGTCTTCATAATTTATTTATTTATTCTCTCCTCTCTCTTAATAGTCAATTCATTTCCCGATTTATTTTAAATATTACTATTTTAATTTCTATGAAAACTCTATCTTATTAAGTCAATCTATCCGACCAAGCAAGCCTAAGAACTCATTGAAAAATGGAATAAAATTGATATACTATGTAATTATCTTTGTATTTTTTAATCTAAGAATATGATTGAGAAACCTTGGTGTAATACATAAAAGCATATAACTAGTTTCTTACATTAGCAAACAAAGAATTTGGAATTATGCACACAAGTTAAGAATTTCATTGTACAAATTTAAAACACCCACATATCAAGTTGAGACTTATCAGAATCGCACATAAAGTTCGCACTGTGAAAACTAATAAATAATAGAATGGCTTTGCTAATTGCCAGGCTCGATGAAGACCAAGGAAAGCCGGTGGATGATAATGGAGTTGCCTTAGCTAGTAGGATTGCTAGCTGCGGAGCGATCCCAAAGCTTTAACGGCACCGGATCTCAGTATGTACTGATGATACACTGCCGCTGCCAGCGCCCCAACAAACGGCCCAACCCAGAAAATCCACTGTTCACCAGCACGTAAGAACGTAGTCAAGTTTAGAGTTCAACAAAAAAAAAAGTTTAGAGTTCAACAAATTTCAAAGTATATGCGTCTCGGGAATTGACAACTGCTCAAAACACACAATTGGATCATCAAGCAAGGTTGCAGAGGATGTTATCTTATTTTAAAAAAAAAATTATGGTGGTTTCAGCTGCTTGTAGTTCAAGCACAGTTGCGAGGAAAGTTATTATTTTATGATAAATGTTAAAAAACCATCTCAACCTAAAAATTTAAGCTGATAAGTGAGGTTTCAGAATATAATTTATATTATTTTCTAACATATCCCCCTCATGTGAAAGTTTTTTGGGCTAAAAACTTGTAAAGACTTATATTACCTTGTGCTTAATTTTATCAGATAAATAGGGATGGTAAGATTCGAACTCGTGACCACTAGGTCATCAAGGCTCTGATACCATGTTAAAAAACTATTTCTACCCAAAAACTTAAATTATTAAGTGAGGTTCTAAAAAATATAATTTATATTATATCAAGTAAGAAAAGGGACTTACATGATCATCCCAGATTTCGGCATTCTTAACCACAGCAGCACCAAGACTCCTAGCAGGATTGATGCCCGTGCCGGTGATGGGAATTAAAGCCAAATGCACCACAAAAACAGCAAAACCAATAGGCAACGGAGCCAAAACCTGATCCAAGCAACATAAGATTGGGTTATTTATATAGCCACCGTAACTTTGAGAGCCACATCAACTAAATGTACAAGTTGGAGTCGATAGCGTTATACTTACAGGTACATGGGAGTCGCGAGCCATCCGTTTAGGATCGGTTGCAGCTAAGACGGTGTAAACAAGGACAAAAGTGCCAATAATCTCGGCACCCAAGGCAGTACCCTTTGAGTAACCAGGAGCAACTAAGTTGACGGCGCCACCGGCCTGATCGTAGTGAATGCCGGTGAGTATCATCACCATCCATACACCGAGCATAGCTCCAAGGCATTGTGCCATCATGTAGGCCACTGCTCGAGTCAGCGAAACCTTCCTTGCTACGAATAGCCCGAATGTTACCGCAGGGTTAATGTGGCCTCCTGTGGTTTCAAGAAAAGGACGAATCCCATTTCTTCCCATTAATAATTCTTTGTATTTGTTAATTAATTATGGATGCTATTTAAGTAAATATCATGTATAAGTACAGGATTTCTCTTTGGTATTTAAGGATGTAGATTTCCTAGAGATTGTTTGCCAGGAAATAGTGTTTTTTTCAAGAAAGAAAAAAGAATTTCTAAAAAGTAAATTATTTCTGGATATATATATACATACATTGATTTTCACACAACAATAAATATTTGTGGCAATAGTTTTATAGAGTGTTCATTCACTAAAGCGTTATTATTTTATAGAGTCCGGTGGATCTAGATACATGACAAATAATTATACTACTTTGTTTGTTCAACTTGATATTTTCTTATAAAACATAAAAAAATGCTTTAGGGCTTGTTATTGGGGCTGCGTTTTGTCTTAATTGTAATAAATAAGGTTTTGTTTAAAAATCCGTACTTCTCATTACTCAAAGGACAAACCCACTGCACTTCCCATTACTAGTAATAAAGCCATGGCTTGACAAAAATAACTCCACCCATCTTGCATCAACAAGTCACGACTATAGCTAGGATCAAGCTTTTAATTGATAAATTTTGCCCTTTTGCCTTCTCCCTGAGACAATCTTTCTCACATTTCGATGAGAAATTCCGTTTGACAACAGAGATCAAGCTTTTGTTTTCCATGGATATAACTTCTTCTAACCTCTTTAATTTTTTGCTTGCATGCTTGCTTGTAAGATCTTAGCTTGGAAAGGGACTCAAAAACAATTAATTGGCCCATTTCAATGGCTTTTTAGCTGTCGAATGAGGGGAGAGGTTCAGATTATTGTCGTGTAACCAGGTCATTTTCCCTAATCCGGATAAACCAGGGGATTACCTGATTAGTAGGATGTTCTCAAGTCTTTTCAAAAGAAAACTACTGGACTTAATTCTGCTGGGAAAATGTTATCCAGGAAATTTAGCCTTCAGAGAGGCAATGCGCAATCAGAAAATAGAACTTTAGATGTTGGATTAATTTTCTAGGCAGTGCAGGTGATGCTAAAGAGTTATGAGACAGGGAAGAACAACATTTCTTGCTTCTTTTCCAGATCAAACCATTTCTTTTCCAGCTTGCTAATTGAGCTTGGAGCAAACTCCAATCAATCACTGGATAGTTGGAGCAATATTGCACACAGCTTGAGAACATTTTCAGATGGCTCCTGAGGCTATGATTTTACTCTCTTTTAACTTTGAGGTGGTTGAGAACTTGTTAGCTAAAATCTCTGTGCATCCATGAGCCAAAATAACAGTGATAATAATTTATCTAGTTAAAATGTGGAAGCTTTTGTACAAGAAGGTAAAGGTGGCGATGATGCAGAAATTTTGTATGAATATGGAAGCTTTTGTACAAAATTTAGATTTCAATCCATGAGAATGAGTAAATGCTTATTAATCCCCCCCCCCCTAGAAAATGCTAGGATTTACTAGAAATTTGAACGCTATTTCTATTTTGTTATAATATAAACATATTTTCTGCTGTGAAAAAAATAAAGCCATGAATGGTACCAGAAATTCCAGCCGTGCAGTAGACGAGCACAAAAATCATGCCCCCGAAAGCCCAAGCAACACCAAGATAGCCAGCACCATCACACAAGTTGTTATGAACTCCCTTGTAACCAACAACAGTGCCTACACCAATATAAAGGAAGAGAAGGTTGCGACGAACTCTGCAATCAAGGCTCTGTAGAATGACCACTGCTTCAGCTCTTCCGTGTCTAGTAGAGGAGCTGGTGGCGGGTCTCTGTAGTCCTTCCCTTCAGTACTCATTTTCTTGGCTATATTTTGCTATTCTAAACCGATCTTTCTCCTCTCTTTTGCTTTCTGTAGTTCTTGGAGCGCAAGGGAGGGATAGATAACGAAGAATTTATTGTTTAGAAAAGCCAAAGGCTTGTGCTGCGCAGAAGCTGAATTTGAAGTGAATGAGAGGATGGAACAATGTCGAGGAGACCGTAGGGACCGTTATTTATTAGCATACAGCGAGACCATGTGGTTTTGTTGAGCAAATTAATGGCACTGGTTGAGACCGTATTGGACTGAATTATACTATACTATCGTGTAGGAGGAGGTGAGGCAATGATTTGGTGTGCATGACATTGTTGAGTTCAAAACCCTGAAAAATATGATAATCACATCTAAAAAGGAGCTTCCAATACCATATTCTACAATATACATCAGAAAAATAATCAATTCCACACATTTATAGATATTGCATGGGAGTTGCATATGAAATTGTTGATTGGGCAAGTCAAAAGAAAAAAAATTAAAGGAAAAGAAAACTGGTTAGGTTAATCCTAGTCAATTCGTCAAACTCACAGCTCGGGTTATGGACTTTACTAGATCAAGTTAATTTTTTTATTTTATTATATGATAAAAAATACAAAAACTAATTTATCATAGACTCAATACTAAAGGATTAAATTAAATAAAAATATTATATTAAAGGATGAAATAGAAAATAATAAAAAGATAAAAGGGGAATAAAAAAAACCTAAAAGGCCAATAAAAACTCGAATGGCATGTTACAACAAGGCCCAAATGTATAAACCTTAGGGAGATCAACGGGCCTAAGCTAGTATTTTTTTGTCGTTCGCTCCTTTTTGTTGCCTAGAAACAAATAATACTGCTAGCGAGAATCAAACCACCTTTAACCACACTGACACACACATTTCAACCAACTAAGCTACAACATGAAGTTGTTATAAAATAATTAAAAAATATATTAACTTGGTTCACTAATCACATGAATAGTTAAACTAACCCTCCATTCTTTTAATAAAGTAGTAGTATTTTTATTGTCTATTTAATTGCACCAAGAGGATCCATTTGTTGTTAGAATAATACTAGTTGAGCAATCGCTGCTTCGTTGCGGGTCAAATAAAAAGATTTTTGAGCAAAACAAATATGTTCAATTAATGCAAGCACATTTTAAATAAGAAGAAAAAAAGAATGTTGAATAATAAAACCGAAAAAGAAAATAAGCCCCAAAAAAATAATGACAATTCATGTTTACCTATTTAACTTGTGATTCGAGTTATTTGGCCAAAAACACTAAATTTGAAAAAGCCTCGAAACTCAAATATTTTTAACTAATCAAATGTTGAAGGATGAAATTAAAAAATAAAAATCAATCATACAAAAGGATAAAAGAATAGCAATTATAAGCCAAAGAAAGGACCATTCCCGTCCAAGTAAACTTATTAAACTCACAAGTTAGATTATGAGATCGGAATAACCCAATATAAAGTAAAACGAATAAAATTATAAAACTTAATTTTTTTAAAAACCATTCAGAATTAATATTAGATCAAGTTTTAGTGCAAACAATCAGTGTAAAAAAAGGTTGAAGGGAAGATGTTCATCACATCAAGCAATAATGCTTTTGCCTTCTTCTCCTATATTTTTCCAGCCTTTTTTCTATGTTTACTTTAGTCATTCTAGAGCTTAGGTTGCTCTATTATTTTTGTTGGAAGCTTGTTTTGAATAAATAAATTATAGATGAATGAGAAATTAATCTCAAAGAACCCTTGATTTTCCATTCAAAGAACTCTAGGTTTTCCTAAATTTAACTTTTGATTTATGGTAGCTAATCAATGGTTGATAATAGTGATAATTAATTCTTCAATCTTTTAGCTTCTAAAATTTACTATAAAAAAAGGGGTGAAAGAAGAGTTTCTAACTTGAATTTTTCATATTTTATAGACTCTTCCTCATCTTATTTTTGGTGTTTTTCTTCTTTTTTTATATTTTGACTTTCTTTATAAATCTAGAGTTTAGGTTCATATTGTTGAGAGATATTTGAGTTACATAATTTTTGATTGAAAGACCTTATTTAGAAATGTTTTTAAACCAAGATGATGTTGTTGGAATTTTATGAGGCATATTGTAGATATCATAGTTGCACAAGTGAAGAACAATAAAGTTTTAAGGACAAATGATTTATCTCTTACAATAACAAAAGATTCATTACTTTGAAGTACTTTAACAAATAAATATCTTTCTTATTTTAATTTAAACATAGTTTATTTTATTATTAGTATGCATGCTAACATTTTATATTTTATATTAATTGAAAGTTTGAATATATATTTAGTATTTTATTATTATTTTTATATTGAAAACATGTTTGTTTATTAGTTATGCTTTTACATGCATATGATTTTAAACATGTATGGTTTTTGTTGAATATCTTTCGTTTAGCATACCAAAAACTTTATTAGTTATGAGCAAACATACCAAAAACTTCAACAAAGATTAACAAAAGTTTCCAGGCAATTATAGATCGATGTGCCTTTTCCTGACCAAATTGTGGGGGTTGTTTGTGCTATCATTGACTTCAATGAAAGCAAGTGCATGGTGGTTGAATATATGGTGCAAGGAGACCAAATCAACTCTTTTTCTCATAAAAACACTGAGAAAATGCTCAAACGTGAAAAGATAGAAATTCTTTTTGTTTTTTCCTCTAATTTTTCCATCCCGTGGCAGTCTTCTCTGGCCCCTCTCCGGGAAGCGGGAACAAACCCTACGGACCTTTTCTACCAAGCTATCCTATATGAAGCTGTATGGTTATCCGCAGTCACACCTTCAATAGCACTGATTAAGGCAGTAAATGGCATTAAAGTAGCCCTGTCTACGCTTAATCTGACTTTTTTACATTCCATGAAGGTTCAAACAACCCGATCGAGGGACCTTAGCTACCTAGCTATCCTTGTGGAGTTAAGAAGAAGGGACAGTCGGGATTTTACTCGTTTATCTGAGCTTATAAAATATATTTTTTAGAAAGTGAAGTTTGTTCGAATCCAAAAAAAGAAATTATAGGCTATAAAGGCACTAAATGCCATTTAAATACCCCCTGTCCGCGCTTCTACGCTTAACTTCCACTCCCAGGAAAAAAAAAAAAAAAAGAGTCGAAGAATGAAGGCTTGCCCCCTCCTTATATTCTCAACATCTTGTGAAGGAAAAATATTGTTTTGATATAACTTTATATGGCCAAAATGCAGTAATGCGAAATGTTACTTTCTTCTGCTACATGTGAGTGGTTGTCCAGGCTCAAGCTGCTGGTAAAAACTGCTGGTAAAGACTGAAAAATAAAAAAAATAAATTTTGTTACCAAAATTATTTTTTTCCAAGATTAAAGGAATCGATTACCTAATAACTAAAAAATATAGGGATTACAGTGAGCTTTTTAAACAAATTTTAAAGATGCTATTTATTTTATTTATATTTTTCACTTTGATTTTCTGTTTTTTAATTAAATTCCTCACCAAGAAAATAATATAAATGGATGGTAATTTGGGCTCAAAAAATTATAATTATATAAAATAAAAAGTTTGATGATTAAAATAATTTTTTTAAAAAACATTACTGCTAAAATCCACATGTATCTATGCAAACGCAACAGTAAAAGCAAGACCCCTTTTAATGTATTTTAATACGCGAAGGAAGCATTCCTGTCATGATTCATGTCACTTTTTGTCAAGCCATCATCAAAGAAATGTCGCCCGGCATGGGCATAGGCAGGGGCATGGGCATGGGTATGAGGTGAATGATAATGGACAATTTTGGCGTTGGAGGAAAACAACCTGTTCTAAGACCAAATAAAATAAAATAAAATAAAATAAAAATAAAATAAAATAAAATAAAAATAAAAATAAAACAAAAAAAAAAATCCCTTTCCATGTTGTCCATCGTCATAACACACATGTTAAGCATCTTCAAAAGCAACAACTCTATTGAGAAGTTATTCCAAGTTACGTGCTAGCAGGGGCGGAGACAAGGAGGAGCTGGTAGTCCCCTACCCCCGCAAGAAAATTATTATTTTATTTTTTTAATAATATTTATATTATTACTATACCAAACAAGCTCGTAATTAAAATATTACTACCATAATTTTGCATTAAAAAAATTAATATTAATCATATTTTACAAGAATAGATATTAATGTCAAAGAACAATTTTAACCCAATAGTTTAAGCAGTTGGGTGAGATTACTTACATAGAGCCACATTACTTAGTGATTAATTTTTATAAAATAAATAGGGATGGTGAGATTTGAACTCGTGTCCGCTTGATCATTTAGGACTCTTATATTATATCAAAAAAATCACTTTTATCCAATAGTTTAAACTGTTATATAAGATTTCAGAATATAAATTATATTATTCTATAATAATCCATCTATTAAAAAAAAATAAAAAGAAAAACTATATATATATATATATCAAAATAAAAAAATAAAAGGTATCTATCATTATTTTTTTAAAAAAAAATCACCAAGCTAAAATGCATATTAATGCACAAGACTCATTCTATCCTAAGACAAATAATATATAAAGAAATGTATCAGCAAGTATAAATATTTAAAAAAGAAAATAAATATATTATCGAACCTAAAAGATAACTTAACCTCGTTGACAACAAATGCATTATGGAGACAGTAAATAAAATATCGAGTAAAAAAAGGGGAAATTGTTATTTGTAATTCACTTAATAAAAGATTTTATATTTTTAAATAGATCAAAATATTCCGTAATCAACTAAGCAGATACGCTTAGTTAGACTGAAGCTGACTGCTGACCGACGTGATTAGAGTGGATTATTTTTTGTTTTGTTTGATATTTACATAAAAAATTATTAAATTGATTTTTTTTAAAATTAAAATTAAATTGAAATCAAGTTTAAATCAATCGAATTTCAATTTGATTTGGTTTTTTAGAACAAAAATATATTCAAACCAGTTTGAGTCAGTTTTAGCTCGGTTAGGCTTTATTTTTTTCGGTTTGATTCAGTTTTTTCCCGGTTTGCCTTAATTTTTTTTTTTAGTTTCGTTTCAGTTCGGTTTTTTCGGTTTCAAATTTATAAAATCAAAATCAAACTGAACCGATCAAATTTTTTATAATTTTAATTACTTCAATCAATTTTTTTTTTATAATTCAATTTGATATTTTTAGTTATATATTTTTTAATTTTCTCAATTTATTTTTTTTTCAATTTTTTTCTCATCAGATCTAATTTTTATTTTACAGTTAAACAAGAAAACGCAGCGTCTAATTTTGACTTTACGTATTTTACCCCTACATCAACAATACATCAATCACACACCTAAACAACCTAAAATTAGGGCTATTTACGGAAAAGCACGCACCCATTAGATCCCCTTGATAGAATCCCCTAGAGCTAAGCAACCAACCAAACAAACCAGCAATGGCACATTACAATTCAGTCCCTCAGAATTTATCAATATTCTACCTTGTTTTTTAGTTAAACACAATTTGGAACACCTTTATTTCATTACCCTGAGACTAGATATCTTCCTCATCATTTCTTAGAAAATCTATTTACATATACAGACTCTAAAAATGTTATTTTGTAATTAAATAATTAATATAGATAATACATATCTAGATTTTATAATATATCTTGTTCTTGAAGATTTTTAGTTTTACAAAATCTCATAAATCATAAAAAAAGAAATCTCATACGTCATTAAAAACAAAAAAATAAATAATTAGACCTATTATCATTAGCTAATATTATAGGTTAGTTGCATTGTGAAGAGCTGTGTTGCAAGTTTCTGAAAAAATAGGGTTTATATCGAAAAGTATTCAGAAAAGAGACCAAAATGAAGCATTATATAATTACGAGGATTTAAAGTACAATTTGGCTACCAACAACAACAAGTTTGACAGAGGGAACAAAATAATTTTTTTTATAAACAAAACAGCAATAAAATAAAAGGAGAAGAAAAAAGAAACAGAGGGGGAGAGAGAGAGCCACCACGCTCGCTCACTGCGATCTTTCTAATTCCGATTTCTCTCAATCTTCAATCTTTTTGATTTTCTTAAAAAAAGAAAATCTCACTCTTTCTCACATTATCAGAATAATCGAAACCCTAATTTCTCTCCCCTTATCATTTTTTTTTTTTATCAATCCAATTCCTTTTTTGCCCCCTTTCAATCGATCAACTACAAAAGTTTGATCACTAACAGCAACAGACAAACCCTAACTGCCTGTTTTTTTAGTAATTTAATTTATGGCAACCTTAACTAATTCTAACCCGAACAGCATCGCCGCCGCCGATCACTCTCCACGTCACACAATCGCCGCCGATAACATCAGTAGCAGCAGTAATCCGGTGAGTAGTCCACAATCGCGACGGGAAGCCGGGAAGCAGGTTTCTCCACCGTGGGCACGAATCGTGCGCGGTGCTGAATCGGAATTTTCTTCTACTGCTTCAACGGTGGCGGAGCAAGCGGCTGCGGTTTTAGTGGTGGAGGAAGAGAGTGTGGAGAGTGAGAATAATGTGAGTAAGAGACCGGTGTGGAACAAGCCTTTAACAGCTAGTAATGGTCCTTTGGAGATTGGGAATGTTATGGGGGCTGATTCTTGGCCTGCTTTATCTGAGTCAGCTGCTAGGGCTTCTTCTTCGACAAAATCATCTTCTGATTCTTTGAAGGGCTTATTATCCGATGGATCATCATCTTCTGTCCCTGTTTCACAGGTGCCAATAGAAATTAATTTCATTTTATTTGGTTAAGTAAATGCAATATTTGTTAATTCAATGTACTATAATTTTCTAGTAGTTGATTGGCGTTATATTTTGATTTTCTTTGTTTTGTTTGCCTGGTGGAAAATTTGTTTTATTTAGTTGAGATTAGTGTGTAAAGTCTTAGAAAGAAAAATAATGTAAAGGTGCTTTTTTTGCTATTTATTTGCCTATATTAATTGAGGTGCATTGAAAATGTACTATCTGGGGTATTTTCTTGAATTCTTGGCATGGATGCGAGATTTACATTTTTTCTTAAAATATTTATTAGCTGTATACTCAGATTAGCGTAGTGTATTAAGTTTTAGAAACAAAATTGGTGTAGAATAGGAGTCGATGATTTTCTGTCTTTCATATGAGCTGTCTAGACCAAAACATGAAAAATTCTCCTTTTTTATGAGCTTGGTTACTTTGGTAGAGCGTGAGGGACAACAAAACTGTATTATTGGATTTATTGCTTAAATGTTTGGTATGGTTAGTAACTCCTCTTAGATAGGAAAAAAAAATAGACATCTAAGTGAGGTATATTTGATTTATCATTGTTGATCTCTATTTTGCAAGTTCAGGGAAATGTTAGTCATAGTTGGACTGATTGGATTGTATGTCTACTTTTTTAAGCTTAGTGTATGTTGTTTGAAAGAAATTAAAATGGAGTCTTTAGGCACCTAAGGTTGCATTTACTTGTGGAAACCTTCTTAAGAAATTTTTTGTAAGAAATAGAAAACTAAAGAAAGCACTTTTATTAACTGAAAAAGAAAATTGTTTTCCTTTAAACATGTTTTTTCAAATTCTTGACTTTTTCAGAAAATTGGAAAACACTATAATGGTTGTTTTCCAAATTCTCCACTATAAAAATAAGGGGTCTTGTTTGGTTCATCTAATGTTTTATGGTCATTCTCTTTGTTATTTTCAATTTGTGCCAAACAAAGCCCTTGTTTACTATTTTGGAAAGTTTGTACTTAATAAATATGTTTGCTAAATTTTCGATGGAAAAGTCTTTTTAATAATAAATAATAAACTGCATATGGAAACAAGAATACTATTTTTTGAAAGTAATCACAACTTAAATATTTATCTTAATTTTACTGCATTGTTGAATTTATAGATACCAAAACACAAGCAGCAGCAGCAACTGAGCTTCAATCCGAAACTAGTTGGGGAAACCAAAACAACAAACTTGTTTTTTTCTCAATAAAATTGGGGTTATTAAACATTTGATATGAATGAGTGGGTTTTCGACCTTTATAACTAGAAACACAAAAGGCAAACTTGTGGTTCTCTTTGAACTCGGCTATGAAATGGAGCATTTTTTTGCTTAATATACCCAGTTCAATTATTTGGTTGCACATACATGAGTGCTTGTTTTAATATGTGCTTTTCGTTTAATGTAGGGAATTGGAACTGCATCCTCATCTTCACAGAAACAAGTTGCCAATGGTGCAAACACTAATTCAACTTCAAACCATATAGTGCCAGTACGCCAAAGGCCAATGAAGCGCAGTAGTGCTAACACAACTTCTAATGGTGGTGCTCCTCAGTCACCAGGATCACAGGGCGCGGCAGGTGAAGGACATTCAAATAACTCTTCTTCTGGAGACCACGGGCAAAGGAATTCCCAATCCCGTAGCTTTAATGATCATCCACAACAACAACGCAATTCATTCAGGAACCGTAATGGTGGGCCACATTCTCGAGGAGATGGTTCTCATCATCATAGCTATGGTGGCAGGAGAAATGATCAAGATCGTTCAAATCAAGATTGGAATGCTCATCGAAATTTTAATAGGGATGGTGGCCATGTGCAGCCATCACCAGGAGTTTCCCCAAGGCTTATGAGGCCTCCACCACCACCTCCACCACTACCTGCTGCTGCTGCTACTTTTGTTGCACCCCCACCAGTCCGGCCTTTCAGCCCCATGGGGTTCCCTGGTAAACCATATCTGTTTCCAGTTCTGTTATGGGTAACACATGGGTCTGCTCTAATATCCCAATCTATTTCCAGATATGCGATCGCCGCTGTATTATGTTGCCCCACATCCAGATTCTATGAGAGGTGTGCCTATTATTGCGGCACCAATACCACCTCATGCTGTTTTTTTCTCTTCCGATCCCCCATTGCATAATAAGATATTGCGTCAGATAGATTATTATTTCAGGTGCTTCTTTCTTGTTTTGCTTTTGTACACATGTTCCTGTGGTTTATTTGTGTCAGTACAATATTGGGAAGTTAACAATTTCTCCTCATAAATGTTTGTTGCAGTAATGAAAATTTAATTAAAGATATATACTTGCGGAAGAACATGGATGATCAAGGCTGGGTGCCTATTAAACTGATAGCAAGCTTCAACAAAGTGAGTTGCTTTGGGTAATCGTGATATTGGTTCATTTTTATGATGATTTTTTTCTCTTGGTTATGCCTGTGCTTGATAACCACTTCATAATTATGTAAATATGTACTGCATTTTGTTTTCTCTTTGGATATCCTGGTTTTGTTTGTGACAGTTAATAGTGGTGTAAGGTTTTTACTGCCAGGATTTCAGACTAGGATTCCAATACATTTCACTAGAGCATGCATGTTAAGGTCATGTCTTCTTGCCAATGATGAAGTATCTGATTGAATTAGCTAAAGTTTGAAGTTGTTTCTAGAAACTTTTTTTTTATTCCATTGAAGTACTTTTTTATTTTTTGTAATTTTCATGCCATGTTTTAGAGTATCAATTTGCTTGTTTCTGATATTTATGGACATACTCTAGTAGTTTTGACTCATTAGGAGTCTGAATTATATTTTAGTGTCATGGTAGTTTAAATACTGAGCTCACATGTCTCTTTTCACTTTCACTAGTTGATTATCTATTTTGTTGCTGATGAATTACATATGCTTGATAACCACTTCCTAATTATGTTAATATGTCCTGCATTTTGTCTTCTTTTTGGATATCATGGTTTTGTTTGTGACAGTTAATAGTGGTGTAAGGTTTTTACTGCCAGCATTTCAGACTAGGATTCCAATACATTTCACTAGAGCATGCATGTTAAGGTCATGTCTTCTTGCCAATGATGAAGTATCTGATTGAATTAGCTAAAGTTTGAAGTTGTTTCTAGAAACTTTTTTTTTATTCCATCGAAGTACTTTTTTTTTTGTAATTTTCATGCCATGTTTTAGAGTATCAATTTGCTTGTTTCTGATATTTATAGACATACACTTTGGGTTAGTAGTTTTGACTCTTCAGGAGTCTGAATTATATTCTTTTTAGTGTCATGGTAGTCTAAATACTGAGTTCCCATCCTGTGATGTATATCTAGTCTCTTTTCTCTTTCTGCAGTGAAAAGTTGAGAAGAATTAGTAGATTATGTATTTTGTTGCTGATGAAATTACCCATACCTGATAACCACTTCCTAATTATTTAAATATGTCCCGCATTTTGTTCTCTCTTTGGATATCCTGGTTTCTTCTGTGACAGTTAATAGTGGTGTAAGGTTTTTACAGCCAGCATTTCAGACCAGGAATCCAATTACATTTCTCTAGAGTCATGTGAAGGTCATGTCTTCTTATCAATGATGAAATATCTGATTGAACTAGCTAAAGGCTGAAGTTGTTTCTAGAAGCTTTTTTTTCTTTTGAAATACTTTTTTGGTGTAATTTTCATGAGCCATGTTTTAGAGTATCAATGTGCTTGTTTCTAATATTTATAGACATACTCTTTGGGAGTCTGAATTATATTCTTTTTAGTTTCATGGTAGTTTAAATACTAAGTTCTCACTCTGATATATATCTTCTGTCTCTTTTCTCTTTCTGCATTGAAAGGTTGAGAAGAACTAGTAGATTATCTATTTTGTTGCTGACGAATTGGTTTTCCCTAATTTCATTCTGTTACCTATTCTCTTCCTAGAGTCAATAGTCTCTAAGATTCATGTTCAATCTCTTACATGCTGCATGGTTGGTCCTTTTTTTCCTTGGTGATTTTATTATGCTATAATTCCAGTATCAATTTTGTGCGCCTGGAGTTAGCATTAGCTGGAAACTCGGACGTATGTAGCTATGGAATAGGTAATTTGGTCTGTAGATTATAGGAATGCCAAAGGAAATTCCACTAAAACTTCACCGGGATTGATGAATGATGACTCAAGACAACTTCTGGAATTTCTGTCCTACTAGTTTAAATTGAAGGGTTTAGGTGTTTGTAAATTGAAATTTGGATATAGATATATGAGGGTTTGTTTGCTGAAAGTTATAGATCTACTGACAATAGTAGGTTTTCTAGGAGCAACACCAAGGAAAAAGAGCATCATAAGTTTTTAGAAGTCACACCCATGATAGATTGCAAGCATATAGGTGGAAAATTTATTCATAAACTCTGATTCTCTTGTGAACGATCACAGAACTTTATGCAGAGGTCCTTCTTATTTAAACCTATGTAATTAAGGGCTAATAAGACAATGAAACAAAACATAAAAGCCTAGATGTAGAAAATTCGAGCAAATGTAATTACAGAATTACCCTTGTATGCAAAAATACATAAAAATACAACAATTTTGCTTTTATTGTCATCTGCAAAACAATTTCTATATTCATCCACTTGTAAGAGCATTGGTGTATGGACAAATAATAGAAAATTTTGTCAAGTGGATGGAACTATATAGTTATGATTTTTGTTTTGCTCAAAATCTTTTTTTTTTTCCTGTTGTTTTTCTGAAAAGAGAGGGTGGCCTTAGTTCTTGATTCTTTTTGCATTGTGGGAGGGTTTGGGTAGAGTCAAATATACAGTGCTTCTCCATGACCTCTAGGTCACAACAGAACAATATTACTGTTGCGTGGAGGCCCAACCTTATTCTTCAAAATCTACCTAGTTTAGTAAATTGCACTTAATTTATTGTGTATATCATTATATTTGTTCCTCATATTTAGTCTATTGTCTTGAGATATGTTGTATTGAAGATTAATTTATGGATGAGGTGATAGAATTGTATTTTTTTTTTTTGAGTCACAACTTATATTCTACATCATTTTGACCTTGGGTTGTGTGCATCGCTTCATGTAATACCTTAATAGATAATTTGTTTATAGGCATAATTATAATTTCCTATATTACACAAGCTACACAGATATAATTTTGTAGAAAGTTTTCCATTATTTTACAATTGCTTCTTTCTTTGTGTCTCAGTTTCTGCATTATCGGAATATAATTTTTAATAAATTTCTGGTTGAAGTAATTATTTGCTGCTTAGATTCATGCCTAGTTAGAACCATTTATCAGTGCTGTGCTTAATATGTCGTTCTGTTTTCATTGGGATGTTGACATTATAAATTTAATCCTTAGGTGGTAATGGTTATGCTTTCCAGACATAATGGAATTCTGTTTCCTGGTTTTTTTTTTCCCCCTGTATGATGGCACTCTCAGATCTATAAATTGTGAAATAAACTTGAATGATTATTCCATGCTATGTGGGGATTGCTGTCATGAGCTTCTGATCTGTTGGGTTTTAGGTCAGGCTGCATACTTTGTTTCCTTTGTCATTCTTGCGTGTCTTTTAAATTAATTTGAGGGATTCTGATATCTCCATTGCTGTATTGAGCTTGTCAGCATGTGAACTGTCTGGTTGTTTGCTATCTTTGTATGCTTGTGTGTATCTATACCATGCTGCTTCTGAGTTTTTCCCCTTTAAGACACTGAAACCCACTAATGATTTATATTAATGGCTGTACATGATTTCGCGACTGTATTTTCATATGCTATTAACTTAACAATATCTTCTTGTGGCTTGTGGTTCAGGTTTTGCTTTTGACTGACAATATCCATCTTATACTGGATGCTATAAGAAATTCAAGTGTCGTCGAAGTGCAGGTGCCTTTTTCTGTACATTGAGATCTGCTGTTGTTGAAATTTTCAAGTTACAAAATAATGGTTTTGTGATTTCCCATCCTAACTAGTTTCTGGTCCTCAATTCTGAACCCTGTCACATTTAGGAGCGCATGATTTAGGCACTCAGATATACATGCCAAGTTATCAGAATTTAATAATGTGATCTATGTCTTACCTTCACTAATTCTATTTTCCTGTTGTATTTTAGGGCGAGAAGGTGAGGAAGCGAAATGATTGGATGAGGTGGATCATGACAACTCCTATTCAGTTTCCTAATGTTTCCAGCCCTCAGTCTGGTGAGAAGTCTGGCTATGACATGCTGGCAGCCAATGTCCAAGGCATCTCTCTGGAGGAGATGACTGCTGGCCATAGCAATGTGAGGAATCAAGCAGATGCTCGTACTGAAGCTTTTCTTGGTAGATCATTGTCTGGGGATTTTAATAGCCAGTCACAGCTGTCTAGCAGCAAGGGAATTGATGAAAACAGATTTCAAGGAGATTTGGATCTCCCCACTTCATCAAGAAATGCAAGTAAGTAAAATGTGTGCTACGCATTTTACGAAATACTGGAGGAAAGTGGGGACTGAGGGTTTTGATTGAACTGGTGGATGTCTTGGATTTTGTTGAATGTAGTGGGTCTTGCATTGGCACATTGAAACATGGTTTCCTGTCCGACAAATAGGAAGTGAATTAGCTTGTGATAAAGGAGGGGAAAAAAAAAACTTTTTAAAGATAGCAATAACTTGAAGGGAGAAATCAAAAGGAAAAAAAAGGAAAAAAGAAAAGAAAAAAAAAGAGAACCTTCATGACTTTGAGCTAGTAGCATGAGTTTGTTGGGATATATGTATGTTCTTATGGGAGTGTTCCTTTTTATCCCATGATTATTTGTGATGGCATGACGTTGCTGTTCTTAAGAGGGGGGGGTTTGGTTTTACTTCCCCTTACTGCCCCTCAGCTACTTTTTAAAAATCTTTGGGGTCAGATTACCTCCAGACTTCAGGAGGAAACATGATTTTTTGACTTGTGGCACTAAGTATATGCTCTATCTGTGTCTGCATATCGTGAGGGGGGAGTGAAGGGTGACTTTTGCAGGATGCTAAGCTCATGCTACGCCGTCTACTATTGCTCTATTTTTGGTTACGGGATGTCCTTTTTATTATTATTATTATTATTATTATTATTCTCGTCGCATATTGTTATAATTAGAGTTGGCATTAATATGTATAACTTTTTCTTCAAACCTTTTGAAGATTTCACCGCATAAATTGGTCCTCTTGAGTGAGAAGCCATTGAAATATCCAGCTTTGGATTGGACGTGGTTGGCATTACATGTTCATTTAAGACTGAGATTGTGGAATCTGAGATGTTCTGGTTTTCTGATTAAACCCATTTTTATTATTTATTGGTTTGCTGAGTGAGATAATAAAATGCCTGGCAGAATCCTGGGTGTATCTGCTTGATGTCCTTGATCTTATATGCTGTGTTATTTATTAGGTTCGGCCGTGGCAGGAAACCCTCTTGGACGATGATCCAGATTGAAATATATAATCAAAATGAGTTTGAATTTTGGTCGTCTTTGTGGTGTACCTAATTGTCTTGGTTTTTTGTTCAGCACACCCATGATATTTGTTCTATGGAGATGTGGTATGATTTTGATGCAGTTAACATGGTTTGTTGTCAAAAGAATTGACCTCGTTGAACGTCAATGAATTCAGTTTTATGAATGTTATGAGAGAGTCTTCAATATTTCGAGAATTAGCAGTCTACAGTACTCGTAGGTTATGTTTGTGGCAGTGTTATTTCTTTGCTGAAATGCTACTTCACAAATCATTTGGAATACTGTTTTAGAAGTCTTCTGCTGCTTATTTGGGTGACCATGTTTGTTGCATTTGTTAGCGTGGAATGGAACCATGGCGTAATTCTTGGCCACCGGGGAAAATAGACGATGATGAGTTATGGCTTCCTTAAATTCTGGCTTCAACTCCAGATATCAGCTAGCAGGATTCCAGCGTCTCCCCTTTGATTCGAAAAACCTCGGGATCTTTTGGAAATTCAGGGACTAGTTGCCATCATGTTTCAAACTTCGTATCTACTCTCTCTCCTATCTGCATTTCTATATTTCATAACCTTAGAGCTAGCTTTCTGGGTTCATCATTAGACTTTCCTTTGACTGTTCATATATTTGTTTTGCCAAAATGACTTATTTTAAAAAACATTTGGTGAAATAATATAGTTTGTAATGTCGATTGATATTTCTTACCAAATAAAAACTCGCATATCTTCTCCCTCTAGACCTGCGATTACCCACTCTCTTTTTCACCTTTTGTACTTCACTCTAGCCCAAAAACCATTGTGAATTGACCATTTACGACCTTATAACACATAACAAAAAAACTTCTTCTCCATCTTCAAGCCTCTCTTCATTTGTTTTTAACCAAAAACCATTGCCACCAATCCTTGATTACGACCACTATACTACCGCCATTTCTTGGTTGATAAATCAGCCTCTCTTCATTTGTTTTTAACCAAAAACCATTGCCACCAATCCTTGATTACGACCACTATACTACCACCATTTCTTGGTTGATAAATCAAGATGAACATCCTATATTACTCTTAATTTTATGAGTTTTATAGTTAATTTGTAATAATTAAAATGTTATGTTTCTTAACCATAACATTTTATCAAAAAACATGCACCCCCGCCCTGCTCACACCCTCTCTTCCACCATCTATTGTCTTCCACCATTTGATGTTCTCTCTAGCCTAAAATCCATTGCGAATCGATCATTTGTAGCTTTATCACATTAAAAGATTTCTTTGTCTTCTAGCTTTTCTTTGGTCGATTTTTTAATTGAATACCATTGCCCCTAATGTTGCCACCACTCTCCATTCATAACCACTACAATGCCACCACTCTCTAGTTGATAAATCAAGGTAAATATCCTATATCACTTTTAATTTTATGGGTTTCTTAGTTTATTATTGTTTGAGTTTTTCAATAACAAGGCATATGATGCAAAACAAAAGGTGTTTGAGTAACTTTTTAATTCACATGAGAAGTCATTTGAAGGCAATCAAAAAATAAAATCCCTGTATTGTTATTGTAAGGGATCATAATTAAAATCTTGATAATGAAATAATTGTTTTTTGGAGAGGTTTTTTTGTCATTTAGACTTGTGATTGAAGGGTTCAAGTCTTGTAGGTAACTTATTAGTGTTGATGGCACACATTTATATGAGATGTTTGATGGGAAGTTGTTGATTATAATTTATTTTAATACAAATAATAAGACATTCTCTTTGGCATTGCCTCTGTTTGAAGAGGAAAATAATTACAATTAAAGATGATTTTGCTTTGCTTGTAGTGATACATTATTGGTGACCATATCAATATATGTATAATATCAAACAGACATGCAAGTATGAAGAATAAAATGAAAAAAAAAAAAAATTATGGCATGAGCCTTTAGGATATTGTTGGTATTGTGATTTACACTTTATAAGCAACTTCAATGGCAAATTCAAAGACTTGTTTGCAAAGAAAGGTTTGATGAAGATATATTATGAAGCTTTAAGGTTTAAATTTGATTTGTGTTTTGCAAATATATACAAAATAAGCCCAACATATAAAGAATAGTTTGATCATGGACGAAAAAAAGATTGACATTATCTTATAATGGAGGTCATTAATATGACAATATAATAATCAATATGTCAAAAGCTTTTAATCACATCTTGAAATGTGCACATGCAATGCCTATTTCTAATTTAATTTGTTTGACCTTTTACAAGAGTAATGCTTATTTTGTCAAATAGAGAAAACATGCATTTGATTTCATTATATATGGGATAATATGGCTTCTAGCTGTATAGTTTGAACTAAGAACAAATATGGATAGATTAAGAGATTATGTTGCAATGTTATGCAACATCTAATATGGAGTTTTGCAAGTAAACCCATCCAAAACATGGCCTGAAAAAAAATATTCAATGGACAATCAAATTGAATGAATGAATATGTAGGTATAGTAAATGAAATATAGTTTATTGACCATATTCACACATTTTCGCATGTTATGATGAAAGTCATATTGATTATATTTATTTTGTTAACAATTTTTATTGTGTTTAGAGCAATAAAAAAATATACAGGATTTCATTCCATCCTTTACCTGATAAGTTAGACTAGAATAAATATTTTGGTCTTTGAGTAGAGCCAAATTTTTCGAGATGGGAACTTAATTTAATTAAAAAAAAAGAAGCACATTTAGTTACATAACAAGATATATACAAAAGAAAGGCATGTCAATTATAGATGTAACATATGCAATCATGAATGCAATAATAGGAAATCTTGTCCAACAAAATAGCATAGATGTCTCTTTATTATAAGTTTACGAATTGGATGTTATTTTTTATTGTTATATTATACTAATCGACAATAATTTATGTCTTATAGATACAATTACATAGGATGTCGTGTATTGGAGGTGGTGCTTCGGCTTCACGGGAAGGCATTCATATGCTCAAGGTGATGCTTCTTCTTCACAGGGGCCATCCAAATAATATGGGTGATGTTTTTGGTATGCCCATATCGGATTCACATTGTGGAGATAGGATTATGAGTACTTTACTCTCGTTTCCATGGATGCATTTGTTATGCGGTTGTAGGACATGCATAGGTCGGAGGATATACTTACAAACATTGCAAGTATATTTTAATTGTAGTTTAAATTGTCACTAATAAGAAAGTACATTCATGGCTTCACCATGCCAACAACATAAGCAAATGCATTGCATGAACATGCAATGCCATACATCATACATGCGAACAAGAATTGAAACCTCCATTCTTACTAAGATTTGAGTTTAGCGGGAAGCAGGGTGGTGGTGTCACCCTCGTACGGCAGAAACCATTGCACTGTTGCATGGTAGAATTGAAACATTTTGCGTGGATTTGGTTAGTTCATCTGAAAGTGGGCAAAGCACATGAAAAAGAGCTGGTAGAAGTGGAAAATGCATAGTTTCTTTTAACTTTTAAGACGACTCGTTGCTGCTGTGCCAGTCCTTTGCCTAGCTTGCCCTTCACTATATGATAGGACCCACCAATTACACTATCCTTTGTCCTCTAAAGCACTTGCTACACGTGCTAACCTACGGTTATTATAGCTTTATTGTCCAAACCCGATGGATCATAGCCTTGAAATGGACAGGCAGCGCCAAAGAGATTGAAAAATGATCAGAACCTGGTAAACGTCATTTCTCTCCCTCTGGAAAAGCTCAAATATAGAGATGCCTGACGGGTCTATATCATATTGATTAATGGATATTACCCTTAATAGAGGAAGTGTCCTCTCTGCGATGGCATCTCATTAAAAGTGCCACCCTTCGTTCTTTGCACGGCTTTTCTCCTCCGATTTCTTTTTAGCCTTCTTTCTTTTTACTACAACATAGACCACACACACACACACACACCCCATTTCTTGGAGATACAAACTGGGACGAAACATCCAAAAGCTGATCACTTAAAAAACACACACAAATCTACCAAGAAAGAGTGGAAGGTACATAATTATCCAGGGTTTGATTGAAAGGGGCAAGTAACTCTCTGTACATGGTTGTTTGAGATTCGTGAGGATTATTCCCCAGCTTGGGAAGAGGCCTAGGCGGAAAAGAACTTGTGGAAAGGTTTGATGTGGTGCATACAGCAGGTGAAAAAACAGCAAATGGAGTGGTGGGGCATGTAGATAATGGACTTCACTGTAAAAGATGGTCTAACTCCTTGAACAGTGTAATGCAGAGCTGACAGCTGTCTGCTTAAAGACTAGATTCTGGGTTCGCTCTGATTCTCTCTTTTCATCAACTTCCCCAGGGCTTCAGTCCTTAGCTAGCTCACCTTGATGACTTGAGGGTTATTACTCTGGTTTCTCCTTAGACCCGTCGGTTCTTGGAAGCCATCGGCAAGATTAGGTTTTCCTACCGGGCTACACCCTATACATACCCTATATATATATATATAGAGCCTTATTGAGAAAGTATGCATGCAGTGAATTGAACAGAAACAGATGTCAGCAACTGAATACTTAAATTTTTTCATTTTTTTTTTTTTTTAAATAAAAAAAAAAAAAACACGAGTAAGTTATAAAAAAAGCTCGGCCGCAGTCGGATAAAAAAAATATAAAGAGTAAACTGTATGCTTGGCGGGCTGAAACAGAGACCTCCCAGCCTGGACTGGACCCTTACTTGGCTAGGATTTTAAATTGAATCGAGGGAAAATTTTAATGTGATTTAGTTAACAAAAAAATGGTTTAATATGCAGGGGAAAAAATTAAGATGGCATCGATCTAACCTTTTTTTTTATTACACTAAAATGATAATATTTTAAATTTATTCGGATTAATTTAGATTAATATTTTAAACTTGCAGTCTAGTTTATATGCCTAAGTAAAATTAAGAACTTAGTGTTTTTTAAAATATTTTTTTATTTAACTATATAATAATAAAAATTGGTATCCATCGCATACAATTTACTGACAAAAAGAAGTAAGAAGAGTTGCAAAAAAAAGTCGTAGGCTAATATTATAAAAATAATACTATTATCTTTTTCAAAAATAAACAAAAAAAATCAAACGATATTTAATCAGACAATATTTAAAAAAATCTAGCAATGAAGTAAGTTTTTTTTTAAAAGAAAAATATCATGAAGAATTGTACAAAAATATCACTTACCAATATAATAATAAGAATTGTTCTCTCGGCCTGCATGACTATTTTTTATTGAGAGTCTGTTCCCATCCCACCTTTTGTTATGTATATATGTTGCTTCTTTTGCTTTTCTGATCAGCTAACGCAATTAAATTTGATTGAGAGTTTATTCTCATCCCACCTTTTGTTATGTGTATATGTCGATTCTTTTGCTTTCCTGGTCAACTAACGTAATTAAATAGTTTAGCTATATCCAGTTTAATTTCATATGGAGTTTGTTCTCTTTTCTGCCTTCTCTTCATTTCTGTACATATATATGGAATTACTGGTTTAATCTTAATACATACTTGCATTCTGAATAATAATAAAAATAATAAAAAGCTATGATCTAATTAAAGAAATTAATAGTCCAATGGTTTTTAAGGTCCCATTTATTTGCTGAAAAGTAGTTTCTTTTTTAAAAGTAAATTCCGATAAAATGAATTATTTTTTAATGTTTGGTAGTGTAATGAAAAATAAATTGAAAAAACATTTTTCAGTATTTGGTTATGTCATTAAAAATGAGCTGGAAAATAACTTATTAATGTTTTATTTTTTCAAGTTTATTAAAATAATGAGGAAACAAATCTTACAAATTAAAAATTTGAATGAGAATGAAATTGAAAAAAAATATAATTTCATAAATTATCTCAAATAAAAAAATAATAATCAAAATAATAGAGATCAAATCTAAACAATTAAAAAAAATGAAAGATGAAGAAATTAAAATAATAATAATTAACATTTCATAAATTATTTCAAATAAAATAAGTAACAATCAAAAGAATGATGATCAAATTTGATAGATAAAAAATTTCAATAAAAAAATGATAAGGAAAAAGCAAATAACAATTATAAAAATAAGGATCAAAGTTAATATAAAAATTAAATTTTAAGAGATGAAATTGAAAAATAAATATTCAATATATATATATATATATAGCAATCAAAAGTTTGAGGACCAAATTTGATATAATCAACAACTAATATGATATTTCTAAATTTTCATAATTTTTGAAAAATGCTTTTCGTCCAAAATTTTCAGGAAAACACTTTCCTGAAAATCAAGTTAAATCTTTTTTTGATTGGAAAGTGTTTTCCTGTTGACCAACTTTTCTAATGGCAAATAAACACAGGGAAGTTTGGAAAGTGGTTTCTCGAAAACAACTTTTCAGAAAACAAACATAGCCTACTTGTCATTCTTTATATATATATATATATATATATATATATATATATATAACACCGCATAAACCGTGTTATTTATAATGCATATTTCAGCAATTGAAGAGGTTGTCGGGAAGTTGTGGTAAATGTTTTGATTTAAAACTCATTTCCAATTCATTTTTATCTAAAACACCTAAATAAACTCTTAGAACCTCAATAAATCAAACTTTCAATCCAAAATACCCCTAAAACAGTTAAAAATACAAAATCAAACTGAATAAAAATTTTATTTCTCAACCTTTATATGCTTTCTCCAATAAAATGAAGGGTAAAACACACATTAATGAAACTCCTCACATCAAATTAAACTTATTGATATCAAGAGTAGATTTGTTTTGTCATTAGAATGTATATATATATGATAAATGATTTTCTCTCATATCTCATTTAATGATTCATTATCTCCTTCCTTGAATCCAGGGATCTAAACATGAAGAAAATAAAGTTTCTGATCAAAACATATAATTGTCAAATTAAAAGATTAAAATTAAAAAAAAATATCAAGGCTTTGTTTTTTTTAAAAAAAAAACATTGATTGAACAATGTTACGCCAAAGAAATCCTTCATTTTCCACCCCATTTTAAATTTTGATGCACTATTTTTTAATTTTTAACAAATAACTAAATCAAATTTATTTTTTTAATAAAATAAAGCAGGAAACAAATATCATGATTTTTCTTACAACACCAAAACCTGATAGAAGATACATCAAAATACATTACCTAGTCCAATCCTAATCAACGCAAAGGACAAAATAAAAATATAGTAATTGAAAAAAAATAAACGGAAAAGAAGTAAGCACAATTTCTAACTACAGTGTTTTCACTTGCACAGTACAGTGCGTGTATAGTGAAAGCACTGCATGTATTATTTTTTTTCTTTAATTTAATTTAATGGCTCATAGAGTTAAAATGGCATTTTTTAAATTAATTTTGGAGTATTTATGATAAATAGGGGAAACATATGTCATTAAATCAAGTAAAAGATTGTAATTCTTATGTGAGTGGGATTCAAATTTATTTTTTAAAGTAAGAGAAGAATGTATTGGTATCATAAATACATTGTTTTACATTAAGAATTGAAAAGTTAATGCATATATTTAATGGAATAAAATAAAAATCCTATGGATTAATAAATTAGAGAAAAAAGGTTATTAATGCTAATTAATGACTAAATCTAGAAGATTAAAGATAAATGTATATGATGATATTTGATATCGTAATTTGCGGTGCTCTTCAAATCTTTCTTTAATTTAATTATGCGGTAATAAAAATGAATTTTCATCACAATTGCAACCATTTAAATTTTTTTAAAAGAATCATAGTTGTTAGTATAAATTCTCTTTTATTTTATGCATATATTTTTCTTCACAAAAAAAATACATCTTCCTTTAGCTATGTTGTTTATTGTATTAAATCTATAAGCATTTAAAATAAATATAAAAAATCCTAATGATTTGAAATAAGTATAAGAGAGGTATCTCTTTAATAAAAAAATTATTTCTCTTATTAATGTACTCTTAGTTTCTCTGACAAAATATTTTTTTTTATTAGAAGCTTATTTCTTCAATAAAAGCTTATTATAATCTCAAAAGCAATTTTTAATAAAACAAAATAAAAAATTGATAATTGATAATTTTGATGATAATATTTTTAAAAATAACATAATAATAATGTTGAGAAGAATTATATAAAAAAATATGCAATAAGAAATTTTACAAAATAGATATTGCATCCGCACATAGAAAATTAAGCATATTAGATTCATATATACTATTCAAAAAAACATTATTTATATTACCATGAAAGTCACTTATATAATATAAGAATAAGGGAATAATTTGATAATTATTTAAATTAAATCATTTTTAAAAGAATTCAATTAAAAACATTAAAAAAAATATGATAAAAAAAAAAGGTCGGGCAAACATGGCATGGACATGTGTGTTGAACCCACACGAAACCAAGTCCCACACGCCTAGATGTCACTGTTTTTTTTCTTAACAAGAGCATACAACACATCATTGGCTTGTCAGTATTTTTGATCATTAGAAGTGTCACCAATGACTAAACAATCAAGGTCCATATATATCATAAAACTTTATAACCCCATTTCTAACTAAAAAAGCATGTTCTAATCAGCCTAAAAAATTAAAATCAAATTAAATAAAAAAACAATTATCAAGCTTCAATCTACTTTTTTTTTTTTTTACATTAATAAAGATGAAAACCACCTCCGCCAAGTTCGTCTCTCTCGAAGAATCTATAGAATTGAAAACCCAAGTTATTGATGACCAAAATCTAACCTTCTGAAAACTCTTTCCTCAAAGATTTTTGGGAACTCTTTCTCTCTCTCTTCTACGACTTGGAGACTAAAATGCAAAACAAAAAAAATCCAGAAATAGAAGGGCTCAAAATAAAACTAAAACTAAGGGAAAAAAGTGTAGATTTATGCTCCTTTCAAAGTAGTAACACAAGAAAAATCCTGTCCATTATTGACAACGTCAAATTTAGCCTATATGCTTTTAATTTTTTCTTTTACTACAATTGAAATTTTCTCTATGCATAATCAACATGTTATTAAATCTCTAAAACAATTCATGACACCTTGCACAAGTGCAAACATGAAATATAGAGAAAACAAAAAAACTCGGGAAAAAAACAAGAAATTTTGAGAACTAAATTGAAAGAATCTACAACTAAAAAAAAGATCTTGAATGATAAAAGAAAAAATTAAGCAATGCAATAATGCTTATGAATAGTTACTTGTGAGAGAATTAACATGAAATCCACCGTAAAAGGATTACTTCTTTTAGTTTCTTTACTAGTCTAGGTGCCCGTGTTCCACTACAAACCTAATCAAAAGTTAATGATAAAAAAAATTATGTGTGTTGTTAATCTTATTCAACTAAAAAAAGTTTTAATTTCAAATTAAGAACTTGACACACGAGATTAATAAAACCAATTGATAATTTTATGCACCAACAAATGATAAAAAAGTCATTAATGATAACTGCGGACTAAATTGTGAAGCTAAAAATTAAGCAAACATGATCTCATGTCATGTCATGCTATTTGATATTTTTTATTTAATTATACATCAATATCATTTTAGAAAAAATAATTTTGCTTAAAACCTGATTTGACTAAAAAATCCAACCTGCTATTGTTTAAATACTTCTTATATTTTTATGAGAAGACAATGTTTTTATCAACCTAAGCTAGCCCCACAAACCTGCCACACGGGACATAAACCCGTTATGTTTAATAACTTTATTAATTAGAATCAAGGTTTTGATCTAATTATATGATAACCAAAATAAAGACCCAAAGTAAAGGAATTGGACTAACTTTAATAAAAAATAAAAAAATCATCAACTTGTATAGAAAAAGCACGTGATAATATGAGAAAGATATTTTATAATCCTATTAAAAATGAATTGGACTTTATTAAATAATATCCCAAATATATCCTTAATTAATTTATTTTAATGAATTTGAATTAAAAAAATTAAGACATGGTTTGAATGAGAAAAAAGAAGAAGAAGAAGTGTTTCAAGATGATGTTGTTTTCCATATATTGTTTTTAAAAAATATTGATCGACCATGTTTTGAATGGAAATGGGTTAACCTAGTTAATGATCGAAACTCATGACTTAAATAATAGAATTACTTGGGTTTAATATATTGTTTATAGAATCTATATTTCACTTAATTACATGACACTAAAAATAGACATTCTAAAGAAAGCAATAAAATAGAATAAATAAATAAATAAAACTACTCAAGGTAAAACAAAAGCCAGCACTTGGGCCTAGACAGGCCAAGGTACCTAGCCCCAAAAATGAAAAGGCCATGTATTTGGGCTTACAAGGCTAAGGTTGTTTGCCTAGTTTTTTTTGTGGTTAATTTTTAAATAATTAAATGATGCGTCATCTAAAAGCCTAATGTTCGACCATTTAATAGTTGGTCATAAAATTGATCCTAGGTTTTTTGTTTACCAAAAAGTCTATTTTTCAACATATGTTTACCAAAAAACACAATCATAACCTTAAGAAAACAATCTCTCAACTTAAAACCCTTAAATTGGTAAAGAAAAAAAAATAAAGTTTGGAAAACAAAATCTTTATCAACCCCAATCTACTTTTTTCAATAAGATAAATGAAAAAAAAACCCTAAATAGAACTTTTCTTGTCAAATAGAACTTGTTGACATCAATCATGACTTGTTTCATTGCTATAATTTAGCCAATCATAAACTCTCTCACCTTCACCATTTTTTGACGATTCTCCCTCTTTTATTTTAAACTAGAAATTCAAAAATAAACAAAAAAAAGTGTAGGATGATAACAAAAATCACAAAAACCAAGGGAATGCAATGAAAAACAAAACAATTCTAAATGCAAAAAATCATGTTTTGAACAACAAAAAAAAACCCTTTATTTTAGGCACAATGTCAAATTACCTTCATTTCCAATTTTTTCCAAGAAACAAAACTAATTTTTATTTTTCAAAATTGGACATCAATCAAATATTAGAAAGATTTTTCAATAACTCAAGATCCTCATATCAAGCTAATCAAAACAACTTCTCTGGCCCAAATTCAAAATAATGTTAGGTGTATGGAAAAAATTGAAAAACAAATTGGTGACTGAAATAAAAAATTGCTTAAAGGAATATAAATACTCAAAATAATATTATGGTAAATGATGCTTTATTAAGGGGTCTATAATGAATTTAGTTTTTTGGTTAATTTGTAATTTGTAATGTAATTGTAATTAATGGAGTAATTAAATTTAATTATATACAAATTATCAATTACTGCAAGTCCGGTTCTTTCTTTTATATATTTTTGTCTTTTATTATGAAAGGAAAAAATTTAGTAATGTAATTCAGCCCATAACAAAGGATCCATTAGTAGTTCCAACAGACCTAATCATGAGCTAGTGTAAATAAGTTAAAGGAAGCCTTTAATGGGCTTTTGCAAGGCACATGAGTTGAGTTTTGAAAAAAAAAAAAAAAAAACAAACGAAAAAGAACAAGCCTTAATAAATTTGATTCATGTTCAAGATGAGCTTGAGGGCTATAATCCACGACCTAAATAGAAATTTCAGCATCAATGGGCTTATTATGTCAAATATTTTGTGTTTCCTAATCCATCAAGGAAATCATGAGATATTTAGTAAACAAGAGTCTAATATATCAATGAGACTTAATTGGAAAGAGAATTATACTCCACCATAGACACTGAGGTGGCAGCAAACTAGGAGTATTAGGACAAGAAAATTTTCTAGTTTATTTCTTAAAGAGAAGTTGTGGCATGAAGGGATTTTACATCCAAACAATTATTTCTCATGTATATTTTTAGTTATTAGTTGCGGTACCATATGATACATATTTCAGAATATTTATTTTATTATTTTAAAGTTATTTAGTTAGTTTTTGGTTTATTTTAGCTCTAGTTTCAAATTGGATAATAAATTATATTTAGGGTTTATTTTCAAGAGTATGTATAAATACTATTTTGTAAAACTTAATTTTCATATTGCAATACACATTAATTGCCACATAGATAATAAGGATTTTTCTTGCTTAGTTCTTAATTGACTCTTCAAATATTTGACTAATCTTTGTTGTGATTTTATTATTCTTTTGCTTATCTTTAGATCAAGATGTTGTACGAGGATGGTTATTATAATCTTAGTACCTTGAGACAGATCGTCCATTGTGTTAAGCTCAATTATCAATCTCAAGCCCGAAGTAGATAAATCATAGGTTTGCAAATTCAATAAACATTCTGCCAGGGTTCACATCTAAAGATTCGGTTCATACTTTTTTGTTTTTTTTGCATCTAAAGAAAATTTCCCAAACAAGCACAGTTCACAGGGATGTGTAGGTTGCACATGCATGACTTGTCAGCAATAATGTTTTTTAGTCTAGCATGAATGATACATGCGTTAGCAGGACCAATTTTTTTTGTTGGCACATTGATACACTCGCTAACAAAGTTTTTTTTGTTGATACATGTTTTACACGCAAAGGGTGAAATTCTTATTGTTGATGTATGTGTTACGCACGCCAACAATTAAGCATGTTGCCTCTTCTCTCACCATTTCTAGCCATATAAACATCAATTTTTTTTTCCTTATACTATTTTCATAACAATTCTTTACTATTTTGAGCAAAAAAAACATACCATTTGAGCATAAAACTCAACAAATTTTCCAGCAAAAATGCTATCACAAATCTGGCAAACACACTGCTCAAAATTCAAGCATATACGGCCAACATTTTCCAGCAAAGAAAAATCATAATTTCTTACAAACACCACTTTTAAGAATCTAGCAAACATAGCCAACATTTATAGCAAACACATTATCCAAAATATAGGTAAACACAATCAATATCTCTAACAAAAACACATATCAATTCAACATAGATACAACCCAAAACACATACTTTTTTTTTTTGGTGAAATACCCGAAACACATACTACCAAAAACTCGAAATTTATAGTACATTTATTGCCAACAACAACAATATGCATTATCAATATGTCATTATAATCATCAAATGCTAATAACTTATAAACTTGCAAAATCTTGAATGGACTAAAGTTCAATAATATAAAGTGTATAAAATATGGGGGAAAGAGTAATTGTCATGATATCGAAAACAGAAGCAAGTAAAAACAAGTTATTTTAAATATGTGATGACGGTCATGTGACAATACATTTTTTGACTGGTGCAAACCTATTAATAAAACTAAATTAACTATAGGAAAGGGATGGAGTGCTAATGATATAAAAAATAGAAACAAGTTATTTTAAATATGTGATGACAAGTTATGTGACAATATATTCATTGATTGGTGCAAACCCATTAATAAAACTGAATTAACTATAAGAAATGGATGAGGTGTTAATGATATCGATTGAATACTAGATGAAGTGAAAAAAAATGAAAGATAAATTATGTAGAGTTTCGATCAAGAATCAAAATATAAAGGCTAGCTTTGCAAATGTAAAATTGTTGTAGGTAGCTAATTTAACATATGTAGTATTAATGTTTCTAACTACAATATTGTTCAACATGAACAAATGAAATGAAATAAATATATTCCCTAGTAAAGAAAATGCATAAAACATTAATATCAAATATAACAAAAGCATGCACATTAAAATAAAGTAAAATTAATAATTTAGACATGTTATAACAACAACAATGATCCATAATATTTATGCTCTTACTAGTTTCAAACAATTAAAAGAAAATCCATATAATGGTTCTTATATATCTATCAATCGATGCAACTATTTTGAACTGAGTGTTGAAAGTAGGAAGTACCAACACTGGTCTATGATTTCAAAAAAAAAAAAAAAACATTGATTAATAATAGAGTAACCACTAAAATAAATGAACATCATATATATTTAAGCGACTCACGTATGTTTGTGTTGAGGGTAGAAATATAGATGGATCGGCAGCTCTCCCACCACCTTTACCATTTCTTGATAATATCCGCCAACTTTTCTTAACTTTAAAACCTTTGTCAACATCACTGAAACTATTACCAGCATCATTAATACCCCTAAAAACACCAGTAAATCCTCTTATAGCACTTTCTTTTTGGCATGTCCTATAATTGTGGCCAAATTACTTATAGATGTTGCACCTAAATGTGAGAACCTTTTTTTTATAGTACGAGGTTTATCTTCTCTTCGTTCGTTTTATCTATTCTTTCTCATCTACTCATAATCCTTTTAAGGTTTGGAGGTAAAATAATATATCTTTCTTTAGGATCTAAATTACCGTCTAATAATGGGTGTACAACCTCATTTTATATCTTTTTAAATGTTTCAATAGTGTAATTGCATGACATAAATCTTCTAACTCAATTCTTTTGTGATACACTCAAGGAATCATATGTTTACATTGAATGCTATTCTTTAACCATTTAGCACATAAGCATTGTCTTTTCTCCAAATCACTATAAACTCTACTTTGGACCTCAAAGACTTGATATCCATTAGAACTTGATGGAATCATTCTCATATATATATATATATATATATATAGACATTTTAATAGACTTATCCAGCAACTTCCTAACATAGAATGTGGTATATGTTAATCAATTTACAACTTAAGCAAATATATCATAACAATTGGCATACTCCTATGTTTCCCGACCCAAATGTTTAATGACTCATCCAAATTGTTAGCTATATTTTTAACATTGACTGTATTATCAAACAAATACCTAGCCCAAGTATCAATATGGATGCTATTTAATTAATTTAGGGTTGCATTGTCAACATCTTTGATGTCCTTCAAGTAAATGTTATAATGAAGATTCATATAAGCTTTTGAGGCACTCTAAAATTCAATATTCAACTCCAAATCATGAAATCCTTTATTCTTTATAATGATATAAATATGTCTTACACAGTGCCTATGTGTTACCTTTGGGAATATCTTAGCAAAAACTTTTGGTATACTATACAAAAGCAAAAGAAAATATTAATAATTAGAGGAAAAACATGAAAACAAATGCAAGAGTTGTATATAACAAAATATAAAGGATAATATAATGTTTTGCTTATCAGACATGATGCAAAACAACCTCTGATATACTCTAATCTTGATAGATCCATATAAAACATACAAGAACTATCGTCATATGTTGTTGTTGTTAGCCTCAACAATAACATATATAGTGGTAAATAATCTATTAATGGCATCCAACCTCGTTGTTGACAATAAGATACCTCTATATAGACCTTTAAGATAACATCTATTAATACCAATAAATGGTCTACATCTATTAATGAAGCCTTTTTTTGTAACTTTCAAACAAACATAAACTTGTTGAAAACTTCATGGTAAATAAACATTCAAATTATAGTTAAGTTCAAACTCTAAATACACATCATAACATGGATTATACTATTTCAACAACTACATATACCTAAGGAGTATCTTAAAAGACTTCTTGTGGCTTCCTTTAGTAAACCCTTTCGCCTTAATCTGAGCTCTCCACATTCGTATTAGGTATGGTATAATCCTAAACTTGTCATCCAAAATTGTATCCAATGTTTTATTTGAAATGAATGGGTCAAGACTTGTGATTAATAACAACTTTCAAGCGTATGACAAACCACCATGATGAACTATAATAAATGGTATTTTGTAACCTTTCATGGTGTATAATACAATATTACATGATGTTATATCAATGGTTAAACAAAATGTAATAAAATTAGGGTTATGTGAACAATACCTTATAAGCTTTAATTTGGGTTTTTTTAGGGTTTTAAATAAACATGACTAATTATAAGAGGTTATAGAAGGGTTAAACATAAATTATACACGTTTTAAGTTCAAATTAAGTCATTAGAGTTCTGAATAGTAACTCGTAAGCTTTGATTTTTGGGTTTTTTATGGTTTCCAATAAGACATTACTAATCTGGTTAAACAAAGGCTAAAACATGTATAAAATTTTAAATATTGTGTATATTCAAGAGAATATTGAATTTATTTATTTATAGGGTTTTTCAAGATGTAGCATTAACTTTTCAACAGTTAAGAAATTTTTAATTTTTGATTAAATCAGGTCAAAATAAATTATATTGTAATCAATTAACAAAAACCCAGATTGATTTTGATTTAGAATTGTTTGTAGAGAGAATATTGTCTAAAGAAAGAGAGAGGGAACTAGTTTCAAATGAGAGTGTGCACAAGTTGTATACTTCGGTGTGAGTTTTGACGTGTTTTTTTTTTGTTTTTTTATTTTTTATGCTAGTGGGGTGGAAGATAATATTTTCTGTATTCCTATACATAATGTCATAAACATGAACAATTAATTGAAATTAATATGAGAATTTTGGGTATTAATACTTGTTTGTTGGCATCCAATGTTTTGTGCCGTTTAACTTTTTGTGTGAACATTTCAGTTGCTATCTAGCCAAGCTACTCTTCCAAATGTTGTCGCCAACAGATTGCGAAGGCACCAGCTACAACAATAAGACAAAGAGTCTCCGAAAAGTCTCATCATCAATATCTTCAAAATCATCCTCCACTTCCTCATCTCCTTCAATATTTTCACCCTCCAATAATCTTCACTGCCAAGCCCAACAGAAGGCCGCAACCATGGAAGAAGTGTGGAAAGACATAAGTCTTGCTTCTCTTCATGACCACACTTCTACCGATCAAGAACTTTCTATGACCCCAAGACTCCACAACATTTCTCATCATCATCGTCATCATCATCATAATAATAACAGCCCTAACTTTATCCTTCAAGATTTTCTTGCTAGGCCTTTCAACAAAGACCCGCCAACAAGAATGGTCTCTATTATTCGAGACACCACTCCTTTTGGCTCTCCAGTGCCCGCTCCTGCTACTGTTTTGAGTTTGAACTCTGGCCCTGGCTTTGATTTTCTTGAGAACTCTGATCATCCTCAGAGGCCTGACTCGCAATTACAGAGCAACCCAATTTCAAATATTTCCTCATTCACTAGTCCTTTTGAGGGTTTAGATTCATCTCCCGGCTTGCCTTCTTTTTGTAAGAAAAGAACTCAAGAATCTGATGGTAGTTCTGGTGATCGCAGACACAAAAGAATGATCAAGAATCGAGAATCTGCAGCTCGTTCTAGAGCTAGAAAACAGGAATCTCCCTTTCTCTTTAAAGATTCATTTTCTTACATGTACATATACCCGTGCTAATTTCTTGTTTTGTTGTTGACGGGACATGTTTCTGTGCTTGTGCTTTATGTGTGTTTTTCTTACAGGCGTACACCAACGAATTGGAGAACGAAGTTGAACAGTTATTGAAAGAGAATGCAAGGCTCAAGAGACAACAAGAAGAGGTAATTAAGTTACTGAAAGTCGAGTTTTTGGATGGGATATTTCTTGACTTTAGCATTTTTTACACCGCAAGACCATTACCATTAGCTGTTAATTTAGTCAATGCAGCATGGAGTGCTGCTAAGCGTCTACATTGTTTCCAATAGAATTGATGTAAATGTCTATGTTTTTTGGGCAGCTATATTTGGCCGCGGCAGCTCAGCTACCAAAAAAGCACACCCTACAAAGAACATCAACAGCCCCATTTTGAGAACTGGTGTTGATGTATCAGTGCTTTTAATTTTTACCTTGTGCATCTTTACCCTAATATCACAGTACTATCTCCCTATTGGGGCAGAAGGGGGGAAAAGCATCGATGTTTTTGCAAGAAAGGGTGCAGCTCTAGCAAACACTGTTGTTTTAGGAAAGAACAAGTGTCTAGGAGGTAACCGATGTTGTTTCTGGCATTCCAAACAGGTAGGAGCTTAATTTGGTGGGTCTTAGTTTTGGCTTTGTATTGTATTCTCTTGTCCTGCAAGCATGGGGTTGAAGGGGTAAATTTGGGAAACAATATTGTGATGTTGGACTCAGCCCCTGCGAGTTGTACAGTGAAAAATGATGGGACATTTTGTTCTGAAACCAAGCAATTAGCCTATCAATTTGAACAACTCTGTACTGCTTTATCTCTATCTAGGGTCCATCTGTACAGCACCTCCCTCTCTTTCCTTATCATTAACAGTCATTCTGCCCCCGCGCTCTCTCTTCTTCTTGTTTTTTCTTCCTCCTAAAAGCATGGTTACTCCTTACTTTGTAGGTTCATCTCGTAACATTTCAATTCAAAGCGAGGCCAGAATTCAGCGTTTCCCACGTAAAACCACATTATCCTGGTTTTTTTCTTGAAACAAATCCACTGAGTGACTTAAATTTACTTGAATCTAAGCTCTTAACCCGTTCAAATCTTTTGACTGCTCTGGTAATTATGGTATTTTATAAGGTGAGTTTAGTCGTCGGATTAGCATTTTAATGTAAAAAACGAACGTAAATGTTAAAGGTCAGTGGGTCTTTTCAACCCCATCAATGGTGAAAACACGCGTATTTCATATTGTGAAGAGGACGATGTTTTACTTTATATAGAAAGCATTAATCCTCGGTCCAATACAAACTCTTTGAACCAGTCTCATACTGAAAAAGGCTCATTTGATTCTTCCAAGTGTTTCTTTGTTTCTCGTACAAGGTAAAATGGTTAAAGTTTGGACCTTAAATTTTGTATTTAAGTGTTTTTCCTTTCGTGACTGTTAGAGATAAAATTTAATTTTTGAATATGAGATTTCATTTTGAGCTCGATTTGTGTTGAGCTATTTTTATCTTCTTGTTTTTTCTCGTATTGTGCAAGAGTATGTTTCTTGGTGTTTTGTGGTGGCCGTTGACATGATTAATTATTTAATTAACCAGCCACTAAAACAGTTGGCGGAAAGTGCTTTAACAGGAAACTTTGCCCGCATGTTTTGGTGTCCTAGAAAAACACTTCCTTGTTCTTCAATTAATAATTTTTTATATTTTAATATTAAATTTGTTTTTTTATAGGATCATCTTGTATTTATTTATAATACAGATAGCAAGTTTGTTGATTAACCCAGCTGGTTAAGGTTTTATTTTTTTTATTTAACTTTTTGCTTCTCAATTTCATCTTTTAATATTTGATTAATTGAAAATTAAAATTCATGACTTGTTTTTATTTTTTTATTAGATTATTTCAGTCTTATAACTTGAAAATAGTGTTTAATAGGTTAACCTGAGTTAACTCGAGTCTTATAATCTGTTTTGATTTGTTTTTTATATGGATATATTGGCCTCATAATTACGGTGCGGGTTTTGATATTAAAATACTAGTTAAATCAGGTCTTTTTTTATTTTGTTTCTAAGAGGTTATCTTAATATCATATCCTTCAATATTGAATTTGTTTTTTATTAGGTTATTCTTGACACATTAATCGAGTCACATGTTTTGCAGGTTAATCCAGTTGACTTGGTTTTTCTTTTCTTTTTCTAATTGATTTTTTTTTTCCAGTTTCATTAATTAATATTGTGTTTGATTGAGAATTATGCCTCATGATTTATTTCAGTTTGATTTTTATAAGGTTATCATAACCTCATAACCTGGAAATAATGCTAAATAGGTTAACCCCTATTGATTTGGCTCATTTTTTTGTCATTTTTTAATTAGAATTTTTACAATTTCATCATTTAATATTTGGTCCGACATGATCGATTGAAAATCGAGTTTCATAATTTATTTTGATTTATTTTTTATAAGATTATCTCAGACTCATAGCTAAAGTCATGGATTTAACAAGTTAAATCAAGTTATTTTTTATATGTTTTTTATAAGGTTATCTCAGTCATATGACCTGGATCATGGGTTTGACGGATTAAATTAGGTTGCTTTTTATGTTTGTCTTAATTGATTTATTTTTTTTAGTCTCAGCCTTCAACATTTGACTAATTGGTAATTAAACTTCGTAATTGTTTTCGATTTTATTTCTATGAAATCATCTTAGTTTAATGATGTAAGTTGCGAGTTTGACAAGTTAATCGGAGTTGTTTTTTTTTTTAGGTTTTTTTTAATTGACTTTTTTTTTCAATTACATCATTCATCATTATGTTGATTAGAAATTAAAGGCTTTATAATTTGTTTTGATTTGTTTCTATTGGGTTATCATAGTCTAATAACTTTAGTTATGAATTTAACATGTTAACTCAAGTCAATTAATATGTTATTATCTTGATATTTAAAAACAAAGTCATCTTGAAGAAAAAAAAATTAGGGTCAAACTATATTTGTACGGGTCTTCCAGATTGTTTTTTAACCTGTAAGGTAGTCGGGTTATATCGAGTCAACCCTCATTTAAATTGTTTTCCACTAAAAAAATATTAGCAATATTTAAATATTTTTTTTTATGTTCAATAAAAATTTGACCTGACTTGTAGTGTAATGTAAATTGATGATTTAGTAGAAGCTGATTTTATTACCGTATCATTATGGCCATCAATACAAAATTGAGATTTTCTGAAAATAATAATAAAATGATTTCAACTTGCGTAAAATGTTGATACAATTTTTAGTTAGTTAAAATGACTTTATAGTTATTTTAGCTAAAATTTAACTAAAAAAAAGTAGTAGTATAGGTGTAAATGATCTAATATCACCTTTCCATTAACTACAATCCAGCACCTCGAAAAATGGAAGCCATGCCCTGTATAGTTAAAAGATCGTCAAAGGTTTTTTTTTTTTTTGAAAAACAAAATAGCATGGAAACGTGATTTATGGAAAATACATCACATCTTTCTTATCTATATATATTTAAAAAAAGTTGTAACATAATTTTTAAAATCCTTTCGAATTGAATTCAATTTAGAAATTTTATTAAAATCTTATATTTATAATATTTTAAATATCAAAAATTGAATTTAAAATAAAATTCAATCTCTACAAATAATACAAAGTCAACTCATATAATTTACTACACTAAAAAAGAGAAATTAATGTTAGAACTAGATTCTTCAAAATATCCTATTATTTATCTTTTTTTTAGAAGCATTTAAAGAAATAAAATGAAAGTGACAAGAATAGTATATAAAATAAAATAAATTGAATTATATTTCTTTCAAACATATAAATTTAATTTATTTATCAATAAAATTCAAATTGAATATTATAATTGAATTCAATTATAATACATAATTGATTCTAAATAGCCTGCAAATAAAAATCAAATATTCCTTATATGATAGTTCTTATGGGTTTTTTATGGGGGGATTTATTAAGAATATGTTTGGCAACACAACTGACTGTGTGTTTGCTAAAAATTCTGATTTTTAAAAGAAAATTGGTGTTTTTAAATTGTTTTGATGCACTAATATCAATAATAAATTTTAAAAATATATATATATATATATATATATTATTTTGATATATTTTCAAGCTAAAAATATTTTAAAAAATAATTGTTATCAATAATACCAAACACTACCCGAGTAACAAACACTACCCGAGTGAAGATAGATATAGATATATCATTTATCATTTAAAAAAAAAAATAAGTGGCGAAACTTAAATTTATAACCAGTAAAATAAATCTCTCTCTTTTATCACCTATTCTCACCTTAGTACAGACAGCAGTTATTTTATAAACTTTTTGAGCGAAAAAAATATCTCGGTCCACTTGCCATATTAGGTTAGGCAGCAAGCATCTTATAGTGTATTTTGGTGTCGTGGATATAGATTTTCTGGTCTAATTTGATGTATTTTGCCTATAGTGTATTTTGCTCCTCTCTTTTTTTCTTTTGTTATATAGTTGGTCTTTTTATGTTTTTACTATTTTAATATTCTAATATTAAATATAATTTTTAAAAAAACATTATCTCTATCACACTTAAAATATTACTTGACTAGATAAGAAAGTGACCCCCTCAAAAAAAAAAAAAAAATGAAGAGGCTTAAAATATTACTTGACTAGATAAGCTAGATAAACGTCAAAAAGTATGGGACGACGAAATATGCAATTAATACATTAGATTAGATTAGATACTTGGAAGTGTAGTAGTGGGTGGGTCCAACTTAGAGATAACTTGATCAGTTTCATTTATTTTCAGAAATCAAGTCTGCAAATGATGATGACATGGGGCTGGCGTTTCTTATGAATTATTTTTGTCCAAGGAAATTGATTGGTTTTTGTTTGCGAGAGTGGGCCAGTTGAAGTCGTTTGGTCTTTGGAGTGGTCGGCATATATTTAATCACTAGTTATGTCACCGCTCCCCCATGGATACAATTTTTTTATTTTTTATAAAAAAACATTATAGGTGTATGTTTTTTAATGTATTTTAGTGATTTAAAAATTCAAATTTAAATTAAAAAATTTATACATACATGTCATTAAATAAATCAAAAACTTCGTGTGCAAATAAATAAATAAAAGTCATTACTGATATCTAAAAATAAAACTTGAAAAATCAAGAGAGAAGTTTAGATTAAGATATTTAATCTAAAAAGATATCATATTTACCCAGTTGTGTTTACTAAATTTATTTATTAAAATATTTTTTTTATTTAAGTAAATAATAGTAGAAATAGAAACACAAATTAAATTGATCGAATAAAATAAAAGAAAAAAAAATCATGCAAGGCTCATAATATTATTATTTTTTTTGCAAATGCGGTACATTTTGAAAGAAAAAATAAATCAATGAACTATGCTGGAGAGAGTCCGCCTTACTTATTTGAAAAGAAAATTATGCTTGGTGTGGTGAGTCAAGGAATACAAAAACCCATAACTTATCTAAGGTTAAAGACTTAACCTCATGGTATCTTATATTTTAAATCGTTTTAACCATTGGTACTATCTTTAGCACATGTTTGAATTTAATCAAGTCGGGACCCTAATTAAGTCAATGAACTATGCACTATGTTAGTTACACAAAAAAGGTTCTCAACAACATATTAGATTTGAAATACGCAAGGGTTTATTATACAATATATATATATATATATATATATATATATATATATATATATATATATATTAAGAGAAAAAAAGCTAAAATGAAAGGGAGTTTCACTATGTCGCTAGAAACATATCATTATTTGATGTGAACCACGTGGATATAAATGGGATGATAATTCGCTCTTAACTTATTAGGTTAAGTTGGGACTAGGTAAAGGTTAAAACAACAGAGTTGTGAAGTTTTTTTTTTAAAAAGCTAGATTGTTATTTGAATGAAATGATAATTCGCTTTGGCTTGTTTGGTCGAACAAGTCGCATTAATTCTTTTTATATTTATTAACATATATGATGATGAATTAATTTGATGTGATGCTCTAAATAGTTTTTTTATCCTCGTTCCAAATATTTTATTACAAGCAAGAAAAAGAATAACATTGCTCACATATTTTTTTTATACAATAATTGAACTTTTGATTGGTACAAAGCAAAGCGAGGGTACCAGGCCTAGTTAGTACCAAGTTGCAGCCATCAACAAGAAACAGCTCCGTTGCCGTCCAGCGGCCATTTGTACCCAGGAGACCTGGGTTGGATTCTAGCAACGGAGTTATTGATTTTTTTTTATGAGCTTCGACCTACTTAAAAATAGTTTTTTTTTTTTTTTTTTTTAAATTGCAAAGTGTCAAAATGTGCAGAAACTTGAAACTCAAAAACCAGCTACATGAAAAGAAGAAAACCATATTACCATCTCTTCAGTGAACTGTTCTTCTCTCTTATGAGACCTCTCTTCTCCCCCCATGGACGACCGGCACAGCGGACAAGTTCTTCGACACACATTATTAAACCATCCTTCTATGCATACCTTATGAAACCTGTGCAAGCAAGGTAAAGCACTCGTGTCCTCATCTGCCTTCAATCGCGACAAGCAAACACAACAGTATTCACCTTCAGCTTCTACGATTTCGGATGAACATGATCCGACAGGAGATTCGAGCACGCCTTGCTTGACGTTGCCCGACACATCCACTGTGATTCTCCTACAAGCTGCCGCCGCCGCCGCATCTTTAATCCTCGGATGCCCTCTGAGGCCTATGAAGCTGTACACGAAGGAGACGAATTTTTTGAGAACCATTTTGGTTTTAATGGAGGATTAGCACTCTTGTTAGATATTTAATACAAGCGGTTGAATGAAAGTAAGCGCATATTGGATGGTCATATTTGTTGTCTACTTATTTTGAGTGATCTGTAAGAATTGTTAGCTTCAAAAGAGCAGAATTTGAGTTTGCAACAAAAAAGCGGTTGCACCTAAACATGAGTGTTACTCTTGACCTTTTCACTTGAAAATGGCAAATAACTATTTCCTTCGTGTTACTGGGTTATATGCAACGTGTTCTCAGCTTCATGATCATATCTATTATTCACCCTCGACTCCATAATACATGTCAATATGACTGATAATCCTAGCTCCTACGTCCACATAATTATCTGCTGTTCTTGGGGGGGGGGGGGGCATCTAAACCCAAACCATATTTTAAGGTGATAGGATTTTAAGATTCGAATTCATAACTCCATCATCTTTTAAATTGGTAAAACGCTGGTTCAGTGTAGCAGTTAGCTAGAACAAAGAAAATATGCGATCACTACTGATTGATAATTTTTTAATAAGAAGAACAAGCTGAAAGGATAATGTTGCTGCGTTCTAACGTAGATATTTTAACTCCTCCATGCCCCACCCAGACATAATTTTCCCTCTTCTTTTAGCATGAAGAAAACATCCAGGCTTCATATCATGATAGTCAAATATAATATGCCAACTACCAAAAAGCTAAAAATACACTGAAATATACCCAAAATAGTGGCAATAACTAATAAGAACAAAGAGATGAGAGTTCAACAACGTTTTATAAACATTAAAACCAAAAAAACACCTTCCAAATTGTAATGTAGACTTCGGAAGCACTACAACCAGAAACACATTATTTATCATGCATATAACTGACCCATAAATGCCTCTATTCGGTTCATATTCAGCATTCCACCGTCATCGAGAAAGCCTTCAAGCCCCAGACTAGGAACTGAATCCCCCCAGGTTACAATTGGGTGAAAAATTACGACGAGGTTGGGGCCATCCTAGACCAGGACCCTGATAAGGAGGAATACCAAGCCCCGGCAGACGGTCATAGTCACCACCTATAATTGAAGGACACCATAATGGATTAGGGTCCCTCCTGATCGGGACATGAAAGGGCAGAAATTGATGAGACGCTCGCCATGCATTGAAATCCCTCTTTGGCTTCTTATTCTCCCAATATGAAGCAAACCTCGCCTTCCAATTGAGAGTTCCATGTGCTGCTGTCCCATCTCCAAACTCCTCCACAAATTTCTGCTTCCATAAATCATTGTTTGAAGACAAGTACCGCATTTCTGAACAAACACATTCCATTTTTGCAATATCAATAGCAGGTAACAACTCAAAAATCTTGAGCTTCAGCTCTGTTGGGAGGCGCATCAAGCATGAAGGAAGAACCAGACCAGCCTTCTCACAAATATCTATCAACAATGGCAAAGCAAGACCATCCTTCACAATTTTCCAGAACTCAAAAATTTCCTTTTCAGGATACAAAATGGATGACCTGTCACTTCCATTCATCCCATCATTCTTATCATTTTCCCACACAAAATCTATAGCTGGCACAAATTTATTTATATCCAGACACGCGTGATGTAGCCCTGATCCACCCTTGGACAAACTCCCATAGACATTAACAAAATGGCCTAAACTTTGGAGCTTCAAAACAATTGTTTCAGCAATAACTTTACTATCCAAAAGTTCAGGAAGAGTGTAACAAAGTGACACTGCCAAATTCCTAGATGACTGCTCTTCTGGAAGGTGAAATCCATCAACTCGCATCCCAGATATAGAATTGAACCCAACAAAACCAGATTCTATAAAAACAGAATGAACTGCAATAACCAAGAGCTTGTAGTTGCTACCATCATCACCCAATTCTTTCCTCAATAGCCTCCTCAAGAAATACGGTTCAGAGAACCTCTTATTGCCCACATCTACAGATCCAGGATCAACATCCATAGCTTCCACACTGGTAAATTCTTGGGTCTCTAAGGTTTCTCTGCTCCGAGTTTTTGAACCCAGAGCTCCATGTCCTTCAGTAACTGCACCATTCATATCTGATTCTGCAATCTCATGCTTCTGTCCTAGCAAGTGCATATGTGGAGAGATTTCAGATATGGTTTCTCGAGAATCGGTATCATTAACCTCAACACCAATATGCCCTTGTACGAACAAATCTTGCTTCTCGAGCATATTCAAATCCGAACATTTAGACTCTTGAAAACTCATCGATTGATCTGGCATAGGCTCTTGTACATTACCCCGATGGCCTTGAACCTGTTCTTGTATAGAGGAACTAGAACCTAACCATAGGGGTTGACCAGAGGATGAGAAATCTTTGGGATTGACAGAGAAATAGATAAGGTCACCAGACGTAATACCGAGTGATTGCAAAGAATCCTCAGGCAATGAGGTATTGAGCTCATCCTTTCTATTAAGAGACAAATAAAGAGACGAGCCAGAAGAAGATATTGCTCGAGAAAGTGTTTCTTTTAGTTGCTGCAAAGTACAAGAATCCGGCACTTGTATTTTCACAGTTTCTTTAGATTGCACGGACCTTAGTCTCAGCTTCATAGCTAAAACCGGCTAATCAATGCAGAATAATTCTGGGATTGGACAATTGGATCTGAAAAACGAAACCGCAACAATCGTAACAACAGCAATGATCACACAATATCAAAAAAAAGGACACTGACTTTCTCTCTAACTTAAGGACAACCTAGTAATCAATCACACGTTATTTGTTGCGGCAGATGAATAAACAACCGGGTCAGATTTTTGGGTCATCAGCTGTTTCAATCATCTTTCCATCTATTGGAAACAAACACAAACAAGGGATTCCTACGTTTATCTATAACAACACAAATCACACACACACACACACGCACACACATATATATATATATATATAAAAAGACAAAGCAAAGTAATAATAATTATTCAAGAAATAAACAGAACTTACGGAAAAAGAGACCCCAATAGAATCACTGATAAGCGAATTTGTTTCTTTGCAATACCTAGACCCCACCAAATAAAAGTAGACAAAGTTAAGGACTATTGAAAGAAAAGAGTGAAGAGAGACCTTGAGGGTGGGCAGACAAGAATTTCTTAGGAGTTTTGCTGATTCTTGCTGCTTCTGTTGCTGCTGCTTTCTTCTTTCTCAATCAATCCTTAAAGATAAGATTCAAGAAATAGAGCCCTTAAATGATACCGTTTTTTAATTTGCTAATAATTTTACCTGTTCAATAAGCCAGCGCGCACCCAGGATCGGGCCCAACCTTCTTTCATTCTTTCTTTTTTCCTATTTTACATTTTATTTTATTTTCCACACACACACACACACACACACACACACACACATATATATATATATATATATATATATATATATATATATTATTTTATGTAATTCATTCAATTATATAAAGACGTTGGCATGGTTAACTTTTTTTTCTTCTAGCATAAAGAAAAAAATTAATTACAAAATAAAAAATCAATACTTACATTTAATAAAATAAATAAAAAAATTATGTATGCTAATAAATTATAATAATTATATTAATTCTAAAAAAAAATTTTAAATCAAAAAAATAAGATAAAATACATATTACAACGATCTCATTAATTGTTTTTTTGGTTAGAATATAAATAATTTAAACTCTATTGAAAGAAAATTACAAAAAATTTCATATCAATATATTTTTTTTCATGAGTTATTAATTTATAAAAAAAAATACATACAGATTTTTTTCTCTTTTAATATTAATGAGATAATTATTAAAAACAATTATGCATATCATTCATCCCTTGAAAAAATAAAAATAAACAAGGTTAGGTGAGTGGGCCTAACTTATAGACCCAAAACGCACCTCGCCTTCTTTTTTATGGTCAGACTCTAAATCTATTAGCCTAATTTTCAATCATGGGTGGTGGTTGGAAAATTAGGTTATGGTGTTTTTGGGTTGAAATATTTATTTTTTAATCTTTTTCTACATTAAAAAAAAAACACCTAAGAAACATTTTAAAAACCTAAGTTAACTAATCTTTCAACTCAAAACACCTTAAAATGGGTATAAAAACACAAGATCAAATTGAAAAAAAAAAAATTATCTCTCAAGTCCAATTTATTTTTTCAAGTAACATAGAGGCGGAAAATCACCACCAATAAATTCCTCTCATTATATAGAGTCATTTTACACCATTCTTGGTTATTTTGATTGCCTAAATTGTGACAACTATTAACTTTTTCTCTCTACTATCATTTTTCAATAAGTTTCTCTTTGTTCTCTCTGACTTAAAAACTAAAAATTGAACAAAAGGAACTTGTATACCAAAATAAAAATTATTGTGGATTTGGGGTAAATCATATTTTTTTTTTCTGTGTGTTACAATTCAATCTCATTTCTTTTAATTTGGTAATTTTTACCAAAATAACTTACCTAATTTCATTTAATTAGGCAAGCAATAAAAGAATATAATTGAAATAAAAAGGTTTTAAAATGAAAAAAGATCAAAGTGCTTCACTGTTCTTATGAATAATTAATCACCATCATATTTCCTATTTATTTTAGATGTGTAAGGTAATAAATTTTCTTCTTCTTCTTTTTATTGTAACCTTTTCTTTCAACCAAAGTCATTAAACTTGATTGATTCATGATTCAATCCAAAGTCTAGATCATATGTTAATTAGATTAACTTAGTTATTTTAGATGTGTAAGGTAATAATTTTTCTTCTTCTTTTTTACTGTAACCTTTTCTTTCAACTAAAATCATTAAACTTGATTGATTCTTGATTCAGTCCAAAGTCTAGATTATATGTTAGTTAGATTAACTTAAATTGATCTCATTCAATCTTAAATAATTTTATTTAAAAAAAATAAAAAAGAGTTAAAACAATTTTGCATTGAAATTCATTTTTTAAAGTCAAACCAATTTTATATAGGTTGTGGATTGACCTTCCAAGTTAACTATGTCGCACCAATTGAATTTGAGATCCAAATCAAACTAAAAGCTAGGTCAAGGTTGTTAAAATTATGAGTTCATTTGTAAAATTGTATGATTTACCAATCATCATATGCTTATCATGCAAAATTATTTTAAAAACTAAAAAACTAATTGAAATCATTCTAAGTTGGTAAAATTAGTAAACTCGTCATTTTAATATTGGTTTAACATTTTCATTGAAAATATAATATCGCTTAATTTCATTACAAGAATACATGTGTCTCACTATAAAACTAAGGACTTTTCCCCTTCTATGATACCCTCCCCACTAGCCTTAACTAACTGATTCCTCACTGTCATAACAGCATCATACACGATGTCTCCCTCGTAATCCTAACAAACCTAATTGTTCATCTCCTCCTCGTCGATGATCCAAACTTCATCTCCATCTCTCACAACACCATGGTCACAACACTGGTGACAGGGTAACTCAAGACCCACAACATGTCATCTCCTCCAAGATGACTTATGGATTTATAGTCACCACTAGTAATAATATACTCCTAAATAAAACAAGGAAAATTGGTATACTCTTTAACCTAGGTTTTTTAACACAACAGCATCAATGGTTGCTAGCTCATCATTTATGGAAAGGTACCCTTTTCTTTTCTATCCTAATTTCATGATTTCATTTTTGTTTTTAGTGTTATTACGATACTTGAATGCTTTTATAAAAACAATTATTAGTACTTAGTTCGTGTATGTTGTTTTTACCTTGTCAATTAGATTTGAAATTATGATTTCTTAGGGGGGAAATTTGATTTTAAGTGTATAGACTTCTTATTTCAACTCCAATACCTAGATTAAATGTAGAAGATCTTGAATTATCAGTTGATATTTTTTTAATTAGACATTTTCTTGGATTTCATTAGAAGTTAAGTTATTGATGGAAGAGTCTATGTAGCCAACCCTAAAACCCCAAGTAGTTTTCTTGGATTTTTGTTGTTATTCTAAAAGTTAAATTATAATTAAAAAAAATAGAAATTATTGATAAAGTTTTTGAACTTGAAACTAGAATTTGAATTGTTAAAAAAATGGATGATTTGAATTGGTTTTTGGTTTGAAGTGTTTTATTTCATGTAACTTTGTTTGAATGCTTGTAAATTATACTCTATAAGTCTTGTTTGAATTGATTACAGTTTGTTTCTAACAATATTGTTTGAATTGATTACAAGGCTTATTTAAATTGATTCTTGAACTGCTGAACACATGGCATCTAGCAACAATTCCTCTAGTAATAGGCTTGATATGTGATGTCAATATGGTATAGATATTTATAAGAATTTAAAAAAAATTTAGTGTAAGTATTAAAAAAAAAAAACTATTAGTAGAGGCATTTTTCATTTCAAACATTATCTGGCTTGCACTTGTAAGGATGTGGAGTCATGTCATAAAGTACCAGAAAATATAAAGAAGATGATTTTGGATGTTTTGGTGAGAAATTAAGAAGCAAATGAAAAAAAAAAAAAAAGAAGTTCTTCAATGTATTATAAAAGATGGTAAAGATAAAGGGAAAGAAATTAGATCAAAAGACAAAGAAAAAGTATAACTAGTAGGAGTGGAAGTACACAAACTACTATAAACTAGTTGCTAAAAAACAATCTTAGAGAAAAAGCATGTTAATAGACTTCAAGGTTTTTCTACACTGGTGTGATTCAATTTAACTGTGTGAAAAAACTTAGGTTTCTTAAGGCACTTAAAGGTTGCAAAGCATGGGTCAGGTTTTAAGCTTCTATCTTATCATGATATTAGAGAAAAGTATTTAAAACAAAAAATAGATCAGACAATGAATTTTATTGAGGAGTACAAGTTAATATATATATATATATATATATATATATATGTGTGTGTGTGTGTGTGTTTCAATAATATATGATAGATGAACATATAAGAAAAGACATTATATTTGCAATTTTTTGATTGATAGTTCTAAAAGAACAATTTTTCTAATCATCGATAAATACCTTTAATAGGTCTAAAATTATTTATAAGGTGTTTGAGATGTTGGGTGTTATTGTGGAGAGGAAATTATTGTCTAAGTAATCACTAATAATGCTGCAAATTATAAGGCTGCAGAATAATTATTGATGGGAAAAAGACAAAGATTGTTTTGGAAACCATATGATGCTCACTGTATCAATTTGATATTAGAAGATTTTGAGAAAAAGCTAAAGATATATCAAATAACTATTGTTAAGGGGAAGAGAATCAACTCGTATATTTATTCAATAACTATTCTTATTTCTATTTTTAGGCACTTTACTAAAGGAAAAGATTTGATTAGTCATGTTACTACTCGGTTTTTTACTATGTACTTGACCGTAGAATGTTTGAATAAGCAACCAATGACTATGTTTACTTCCAAATAGTGAAGCTCATGTAGGTTTTTAAGAATAAAAGAAGAGAAGCAAATTCAAATATATGTGTTTTGGATAACAGGTTTTGGCATGATGTCACTAGAAGTCTTAAGACAACATATTCTTCAATTAAAGTTCTTTGATTAGTTGATTCAAATGAAAAACCAATTATAAGATTTATATATGAAGCGATGGATTAAACAAAAGAAAGGATACAAGTAAATTCTAGTTTTATGAAAAAGGGTATTGAACTACTAATCATCTATTTTGCTAATTTTTTGCTTACTACTACTAGTTGATTTAATATGTTTATTTTTATTTTTGTTTTAATTGTGTTATTTATTACTTAGCTAGAATTTTTTTATAATTAGTTAAAAATGATAATGATTTCATAAATTATTATTATTATTATTATACCTATATGGAATATTCTTGGTGCAAAATGAAAACTTCAATTCCATAGATCTTTACATGTAACAATTTATTATTTGAATCATTATTATCATTATAATAATAGATTGATTATTTTATGTATGTTAATTGTTAGTTAATGAAAATCTATGAACATGAAAAATTATATTGTATTTTTAAGTCACTTAAACTATGTTTGAATTTTTAATTAAATTATTTTAAGATACTTGAAATATATAAAAAAAAAATTACTTATAATTTTATTATTTATTTTTACAATTCAAGTTTGTATTGTATTTGTTGTTGCGGTTGCTTTTCAAAATATTTTTCATTTTAAAATGTATCAAAATAATATTTTTTTTATTTTTTAAAAATTATTTTTGTTATCAATGTATTAAAATGATTTAAAAATAATTAAAAATATATTAATTTTAAATAAAAATAAAAAAAATTTAAATTTAAATTTTTTAAAAAATATTTTTAAAATATAAAAATAAACACCACATAATTGACTCGTAAAAACACGAAGGGGTTACATTACACTGCTTACAACATGATCAAAATGACGTGGCATAGCCCTGATGTTTCGAGGAAGGAAGTCATGCATTTTTTTATTTTCTTTTTAATAATTGAGAAACTTTCTTTTGAAGTGTAAGGTTGTGTTTGCAAATGCTTGAGAGGGGTGTGTTTAGCTGAAGCCGCCGCCGTTTAAAGGTTTCTCCTTTTCTCCAAACAAAATCCGGAAGTCATTTCAAAAGAATCAAAATGCCCTTGTTCAGCTGCCATTGAACAACAATCACTCGAAATCTAAACGAACAAAAATGAGATCAGAAAGCATGCATTAATGGATCAAACATCAAAAGTCAATAACCTCAAAGATTCACAAATGAATGGCAAGAATTTCAACGAGAGACATCTTTAAATTCAGACACGCCATTCTCACCCATTACCCCTACCTTCCCACTCCAAAACAAATCACCCTCTTGTCACCATCATCTTCATATTATGCTTCTATAAAAGACACGCCAATTACTTCTTACAACAACCCAAGATTTGAACTTCTATACTCAACTCTAAACCCATTTCATCTCTACCAAATCCAAGCTCAATTGATTACTTGTGGTCTTTTCTCCTTATGGTCTCCTAGACTGCTCAAACATTTTGCAGATTTTGGTGATATTGATTACACTATTTTCATTTTCAAATTTATTGCTTCTCCGGGTACTTTTGTTGTAAATAATGTTGTTAAAGCGTATTCGCTTAGTTCTGAGCCGAACAAGGCTCTTGTTTTCTATTTTGAGATGTTAAAGAGTGGGTTTTGTCCAAATAGTTACACTTTTGTTTCGCTTTTCGGGTGTTGTGCTAAAGTCGGGTGTGCTAAATTAGGAAAAAAGTGTCATGGGCAAGCTGTGAAAAATGGGGTTGATAGGATATTGCCAGTAGAGAATTCATTGATCCATTGTTATGGTAGTTGTGGGGATATGGGGTTAGCTAAGAAGGTGTTTGATGAAATGTCGCATAGAGATTTGGTGTCGTGGAATTCGATTATGGATGGGTATGCTACTCTTGGTGAGTTGGGTATTGCTCATGGATTGTTTGAGGTAATGCCTGAGAGAAATGTGGTTTCTTGGAACATCTTGATTAGTGGGTACTTGAAGGGTAATAATCCTGGTTGCGTGTTGATGCTGTTTAGGAAAATGATGAATGATGGGATGAGAGGTAACGATTCGACTATAGTCAGCGTGCTTAGTGCTTGTGGTAGGTCAGCTAGATTGAGGGAAGGACGTTCAGTTCATGGGTTTATTGTTAAGAAGTTTTCGAGTATGAATGTAATTCATGAGACTACATTGATAGATATGTATAATAGATGCCATAAAGTTGAAATGGCACGGAGAATTTTTGATAAAGTGGTAAGGAGGAATTTGGGTTGCTGGAATGCAATGATATTGGGGCATTGCCTTCATGGGAATCCAGATGATGGACTTGAGTTATTTAAAGATATGGTTGATCGGGCAGGGTTGGGGAAACGTGACTCTGTCCATCCAGATGAAGTTACTTTCATAGGGGTGCTGTGTGCTTGTGCTCGAGCTGGACTGTTGACTGAGGGAAAGAATTTTTTCAGTCAAATGATTTACAACCACGGTCTAAAGCCAAATTTTGCACATTTTTGGTGTATGGCTAATCTTTATGCTCGTGCTGGACTAATTCAAGAGGCAGAGGATATATTAAGAACCACACAGGAGGAGGAGGAGGAGGAGGAGGATATGCCATTAGAATCCTTGGTATGGGCTAATTTGCTCAATTCATGTCGTTTCCAAGGAAATGTGGCTTTGGGGGAAAGAATTGCGAACTCATTGATAGATATGGAACCTTGGAATTTTTTGCATTACCGGCTGCTACTGAATGTTTATGCTGTGGGAGGTCGATGGGATGATGTTGCTATGGTAAAAGACCTGGTGAAAACAAAGATGAAGGGCAGAACGCCAGGATGTAATCTTGTGGACTTGAAAGAAATTGTTCACAACTACGAAGTTGGACGCCTTGTGCCAGAGAGGATTGGTGAACTCAACACAGTTGATGAAATGGCCGTGAGACCCGGTCTATGAATTGCTTGTTCAGATCAGCATCCACTAAACAAGACACCGGCTGGGAGGAGGAAAGGTACTGCATCTGCTACACATTCATGGAGTAGGTTCTAATAGAACAAGATGACAGGTGGATTGCTTGAAGAGAGTGAGAGCTTAGCTGAGCAAGGAAGTGCTTGCCAAATATTTATTTTGCAGGGTCAGTTCTTTATACAGGATGAAATGATATTTTCTCTTGCTTTGAGTGGTGAGAGATGCCAACTCTGGTCTTTAACTCTAGAAGACAGTGAGCTATGGCTAACAAGTTGAATGAGAGGTATTATGCGGTTATGCCATTATTTTTGTTATGAGATGTGCATCATCATATTTTGCAGCATTAACAAAAAATTTATGAAACTGTTATTTTAGAAAAAATTTCGTAACAAACATCTCTATTGTATGACACAAGCCTCGATCAAAAGCAAGGCAAGCCAACTTGCTGCGCTCAAATCAGCCTTTGCCCACCCTGCAATATCCCCACGAATTTATCACAAACAAGAGCATGGGATTGTTCATGAATACAGTTTATTCAATCTCTTTCAACAGAGCACAGATACATCCTATGATTTGCCTACTCTATTTTGAGTAAAACCAAGGCATCTCAATTTACATGTTACTGGAAAAAGATGTAAGAGAGCCTATCTCACATGAAATAATTACAAAAACATAGAATAATATAGAAAATTAAGAACTCATACTCAACTATCTAAGTTTGGACATTGCAGTCTAATTGTATTTTTGAAAAACAAATTAGCTTCAAATCAATTATTTTTTATATTTTTGTAATGTTTTAATATGTTGATATTAAAAATAAATTTAAACAAATATAAAAATATATTATTTTATTGTATTTCCAAACAAAAAGTATTTTAAAAAACAATTCTTATCATAGTTTCAAACATACCCTAATTTAATCTGACATACACCTCAAAAGATAAGCTACAGTATGGTCAAAATACTATATGTACACATCATTATTCATCTTCTCACATTTAATTGTGGACTTGTTGTTTAAAATTTTGCTTTTTTTTTTTAATTTGATTCTCAAATTTTTTTTTTTTGTATGATTGCATTTATTTTTAGCCAAGTTTAAGAACAATTGAATTGAATTCATTGACAAAGAATAAAATTGAAAGATAAAGGACCGAAGTAAAAAAAAGCATCGCAAATAGGTGGTTGTTTCAAAATTCATACAAAAAGTTTAATTTAGTTCTTAAACTTTACAAATTACACATATTTAGTCCTCAATATTTTTTTCAATTCACTTTTAGTATAAAAAATTATTTTTTTATTTTTTAGTCTCTAGTTTGAGAGGGAAAGGCAAAGATTATTGAATTTCAGTGACAAAAAAAAAAATCGGTGTTAACACCAGTTCTAGCCATTAAAATAATTGATTTTGGTGTTAAAAGATTTTATTTGATGAAAAGAGTTCCACTTATGTGTTTTTTTACCTTAAAACTGCCTAAAATTTTATTGCTAAGCTCGGGAAGATTTTTTTTTTTTTTTGGTTAATTTTGGTTTTGTGTGGTTTATTTTTGTTTTTTAAGGCCACTTATGGATTATTTTTTTTTAAGATGTTTATGTCCTTTTCCGTGTGTTTTAGGTCAAAAATAAGTTTTTGGATAAAAAAAACAGACCCTATTTTTTCAACCACCACAATGGCTAGAATATAAAGAATATCAGACAACGCGTCGTCTGAAATATATTTTTTTAAATTATTGAGGCGAATAACATGTCAGCTATCCCGATTATATTTTTTAAAAAAATAATAAGTCATTCCCAAATAGACCAAGCCAGCAACATGTAACTTCTTCTTTTTTCTTTTGTTTTTTTGTGATTCTACCTTTTTAAAAAAATATAAGTTTTTTTTAAATATTTTCTTAATTTATATTTAAGTTATACCCCTTCTCTTGAATTCTTTATTTTTTGTATTTAACTTTTTTTTTTTTAAATAGTGGCTGTTTTTTTAATTATTTTGTATATATTTCATTTTTGAAGAGATTTTTTTAATTCATCTATAATTTTTTTATATGTTTTATATAATTAAACTTTATTTTTTAAAATAATAATAATAATAAATGTTTTATATAATTAAACTTTATTTTTTAAAATAATAATAATAATAATAAATTATTTTTGGATAGTATTTTTAACAGGTGCAATCTTACAAGATATTTTTTTTCTTTGATTTTATTCAATCAATTTTATAAATGTATCTATTTCTACTATCATTTGATTAAAGAAAAAAAATTATTTTAATAAATAGAGTAACCGAAAACAATAGATTAAATGAACTATATTATGAGATTAAATATCTTAATTTATATCCATTTCTTAACTTTTCCATATACTTGATTAATTATTGTTAATGACTTCTTCTTCTTCTTGTTTCATTTATTCTTTTTTTTTTTTATTTCTTGACATGGATGTTTCTCAATTTATTTAATTAGATATTTTTATTAATTTTTTATTTATATTTAATATTTTTTATGTAAAGAAAATTTGATAATTGCATAAATTTTCAAGCTATACTTAATATTTTTATGTAAAAACGCATGTAAACAAAAAAACCTACATGTTTAATTTTTTTATTGAAAAAAAAAAGAAGGCGGCACGTAAGAGAACACGGTCAAAGTACACCTCCCTTGCATAGCTAGTTATTCTTTGAAACATGTTACACGCATCGCATAGGTGGAAAAATAGCACCAGATCGAAGTCCTCTGCTTGTGGGCAAACGTTATTTGTTGCAGACCCAAGGGAGGCATTCGAGCAAGTCCACGACACGACAAAATAAAATTCCCAACAATAGATCTTGACACAGCGGTTAAAGGGACTTGTTTCTTTTCTCTGCATCTTAACAATACACACTTGAGATCTTGACACAGCGGTTGAAGGGACTTGTTCTTTTTTTCTGCATCTTAGGTTCAAACCTTACCGTGCACGCCTGTCATCTCCGCAGTGCCTTACATGTTTACTGGTTTGCAGGATGTTCAGTGAGGCGTGGGATTAGTCGTAGTGCGTGCAAGCTGACCCAGACACTCACATTAACAAAAAAAAAAAAAATCCCAACAATACAAAACGACCTGAGGAGACAACTTATGGGCACCGCTAAAGCAATTGAGGAGCAGGAACTTGCAAGGTAATAAAGCAAAACGCTACCTAATTCAATTCATGCTTTTCAGGTTTCAGGCAGATCAAGTAACAAAGAGACAACAAGAATATATGATTATGTTCAAGAAACAAACTTGGCAGGAACACAGAGGGAAAACAGATATAATAGATAAGGATCACTGCAAGTCTGCAACAAATAACATTTGCCCACAAGCAGAGGATTGATTGCAGGAAACTACTACCAATCCCCTCCCCAGAATACAAAGTATTATTTACAGTCAATGTGCTCACAGGTTCACAATAAAGCCATAGAAACATAAAGTCTTGTCTACGCTAAGATAACCCACAACATTCATTTGGCATTAGAACAACATTCCTTCAATGAAACCATCAGACACACTTCATTCAAATGCCCACTGGTTCTCACGACGAACTTCCTCCTCCTCCTCAGGTGTAAAGTCATTCTTGATGTTAAAGGTCTTCCTGATTTCCTCTGGAGTCTTTCCCTTGATCATGTCTGCAACAGTCTGGCAAGTCAGGTCCAGCAAGCCCTTGATGTTCAGATAGTTGGCCGCCTGCAGAACACAATTGAATGACAAAGTTACTGATTAGCCTTAATTCCCCACACAACCTGAGCCATTTTGAGAGAGGGCATTTCATTTTTGCATCAAATGAAAAAGCCACAATCAACTGGGTATAAGAGTGAAAACATTACTGTCAGATTCAACAGCCGTACCTATCATGTAAGCCAGAAAACAGAATATAAGACAATATAATGATTCTGTACAGATAATTTTATTGATTGAAGCAGCCTACTCTATTTTTATTCAAAGAAGAATCAGTTCCTTGCAATGCGAGCTACTATTCGAGTAAAATTAGAAACTTCTACCACATTGAAAATAAACAAGAAGAACAAAGGATTTCCCAAACTATACAACTTATTCCATTAAATTCAATATCTCTGCCTATGTCACTATACCTCCTGTAATGGCATTTTATTACATAATCCAACACTGAAAGAATCCCTTGTGAGGACACCCCTAAATCATAAGTAGTGTTAAATACACAATCTCAGCACCTAAAATTATTCAACAATCAAGAAAGAACAAAATATCAACGCGGACATCATTAACAATGAACCCCCATTTTAAAAATCAATAACCTAAATTAACACCTTAAATAAAATCACCGAGTACCAAAAAGGTTCAGACATGATTTTGCTCCAACAATTACTACCTCCTATCCAACATAAACAGCACCACTCAATTAGCATACAGTACTTATTCCAGTAAACCAAATATAACTGCTTATGTCGCTCTCTCTCCCATCCAATTGCATCCGATACACTATTTAACCTGAACTCCAAAACATCCATAAGATCCCAAAAACAAAAACAAAAGCAACAACATATTTTCACATCCAAGGCCTTTGAGCAAAAACAGAGCTTCATGAATTAGCTCCTAAAAGCTCACACTAGATTCTAGGAATGGCGATTTCACCCGAAACCCATGGATTCTAACCTAAACTGTCTCAATTCAGTAGGATATTTTATGGATAATTCAGGTTAAAGTTGGGTTAAGGTATGGATAGTAAGGACAGCCTCGGGCATGGATGCTGTTCTACCCAACCTAAAAACCCCACCCAGAATTTTTTGAAAGATTAATGACCACTGACCACACTAGTGACCGTCAGGCCATAAATAAAAAAGCCTACCAAACCAAACCCACTCTTTCCCATTAGAACATATAAAAATACAAGAGGTTAATATCAGTCATTCAAAATCGTGAATCCTAACCCTAACAATCCAATTGAATAGATAAGTACAGCAGTTACTGCAATAGAGTGCAATAGCTCATCATCATCCTATATTACTTTGAAACCACAAATGGTAAAAAGGGAAGCAGAGAAAAAGCCATGAACAAGAGCCATGGAAGAGGATCCTCATGCCTTAATGACAATTGAGTGAATGGGAGAGTAGGATGATTAATGATGCGACTTGAACCTCCTGGTTCTTCGATGAGTGAATGGGAATAGGATGATTTCCCCACAATGTTGTACCTTACTACTGTCAGTTGTTAATCTCTGTATCAATCAAATATGTATTTGTTGGAATACTTGTTGGGTTATAATATCGGTGGCCATTGATTATTTCTGTTTTTCCAAATTTCCTTGGAGGCCAATTATATTTCAATTGGCTGTTTTCAGTAAAGAATTCATCTTTTATTCAGTGATGACCATCTCTTCAGGATATGGTTTTTTTGGATATGATGTTGGGGGTCTCAGTTGATTTCCAGAAATAAGATCTATGTATAGAGTTCTTACAAAACAGAACGTGAATTTGCATCATTTCACATGCTTTTTAAACTCCTTTTGGGTCGAAAACCAGGGAAAATTTTAATAATTATAGATGTGTTCACGTAATGGGTACCTGAATGGATACCCAAAACCCAATCAAGTCTTCGGGTATCCAAAATCCAAACTGGAGGGCATTAAGTCTGATATGGATACTAGTTATGGTTTCAGTTTTGGGTATGGATAGTACCAAAACTCGACTTGCCATCCCTGGTCTCAAAGTCAATGTATTTTTTATTTACATATAACTTAAAGACTTCTAATAACAATCCTAATTATACTTCCTAGGAGTATAATTTAGGCTAAACGAATTAAACCACCTAAAATACATCAACAATCAACAATAACTAACCCTAATTAATAAAAATCAACCATTAAAAAACCTAATTAATCCCTAGTTAATCTAATTTTTTCAGTTAAAAAAGAATGCTTCACATAACTTCTAATAAAACCTAATTAAGTTTTCTTAAAAGAAAAAAAATAATAATTAAAGCACCTAATATACATAAGAATAACTAACCTTAATCGCTGCAGGATTCAGAATTAATCAACAATTAAAATCCCTAATTAATATCAATTTAAAAAACTCATCATCTCACAAAAAGTAATAACAGATCTGACAAAAAAAAGACTTACCAAAATAAGATCAAAAAGTGTAGCCTGATCAACTCTAACAAACTCAGTATCCCAATTCTTAAGCTCGTCATCGCCGCTGTTAGTTCCTCGATCCTCGGATTTCGGAGTCTCAACGTGTTTCTTGCAGTACTCGATAACTTTCGCTAAGATCTTGCTTGTGACGTTCGGCAACGGGATTCCGTTATCGGCGCAATCGTCTTCTATCATGTGCTTAATAGTCTGTGACTCTAAAGCTACGGCTTCGTCGACTTCGAACGACTCGCCGTCGCTGCTCCTTAGGGATATCTTTCTTCCAGACGACATCGTTTTGGAGTTGTTTGTGGTGGCTTTTGTTTCTCCCTCTTCTCTGCAATAATAAATACAAGTTACATCAGAGTAGAGAGGCCCTGCTTTGGGTTGGGTTTTTTATATTGATTTTTCAATGTGGTGAAACGTCACCGTTGAAAAATGAATTGGGAATCCCTTTCTAGCTTTTTGGTTTTGAGGGTGTTTGGTATTGCGGTAGCTGTTGTGGTTATGGTTTAAAAAAAATTATTTTATAAAAAGTATTTTTAATTGAGGTTGGTTCGAAAAAATAGGTGTTTGGTTAAAACTGTATTTGAAATTAAAGTTGAATAAAAAGTAGTTTAATATGTTTGGTTAAGAGTGCTTTTGAAATTGAGATTATAAAATAATTTAAAAATATATATATTAATATTGATGGTTTTTAATTTAAATATTATCGATTTAACTATTACTATTATGTCATGAAATAAATAATACTTTATATAAAATATTTTTTATTGTTTCATTAAATTATTTATAATTTCGCTACGTACGAAATTTATCGGACAAGAACTACAGTTTCCATGGTTTTTTGAGCGTACAATAAAATCAGGTAAAATATCATTAGAAACAAAATTAAAATTACGATCAAATTCTACAAATATCACGCCATCATGTAATCTCCTTCTAATTTATCTAGTGTTATTAAATAATATTAAACACTAATATTTTTTTAATAAAACACAATTAAATATTAAATATTTTTTTTTTTTGCAGAGAGCACGCAGACAAGGAGAGCACCTAAAAGACTAGGGGAAGAACAAAGGAAAAACGGAAGAGAAGAAAATGGTTTCAGTAGGCCAGCCCTCCATCACCGTCATCATCATCTTCAAGTGTAGCAACAATTACGAAGACTAGGGGAAGAACAAAAGGAAAACTGTTAAGAACAGCCATCGTGGTTGTACAGAAGGAAAATGGTTTCAGCAGGCCAGCCCAGCTGTCTCCCTCGACGCCTCCAGCAGCGGCACACCCAGGTAAGAACAACCCTCATGGTTTTCTCATCTGGACAAAGTCCACCCATACCTGAAGCACTAGTCAAGGAAGGAAGATAAGATCAATTTTATGAGCCCGTTTATTGTGTTTATAAACACAGTTGCATGAATAGGAAACGAAAAGCATATAATTTCTGCTTCAGCAAAATTGAGTTTTGAACGCAAATAAAAGTGGGGTCCATGCATGAAAACTGCGGCTTATTTTGTAACCAAACGATATGTTGGTACTGTTAAATAAAAACGCTGCCGCAAACGCTTAGCCAAACAGGTTCTTTGTCGTTACATGAAGTCAGCCATTTTTTGGGTGGAGGAGAGGATTGTGCATGTGGCAAGCATTGGTTGGGTAATGTTATTTCTCTAGCTAATGAAATTTTGACGTGTGTCATGAGAGGATTAGAGGTGGGACCGAAGGCGGTAAAAGGAAAGTGAATCGTTTTGCACTCGGCAGAACAGGTGGTGCCGTCTTGGGAAGGAACCGTTTTTGTAAACAATTCCGAGTCAAAAATTCAATTCAATCATGCATGAGCGTTTACTTTTATTTTTATATTTTAAAAATATTTTTAAATTTTTATTTTTTTAGATCATATTAAAATTAAATTTTAAAAAATATATTATTTAATATTATATAAAAGCAAAAATAAAAACAAGTTAGTTGAATTCACATGCTTGTTTATAATTAAATTCAAAATTCCTTACTTCACTTTTTATTCCAAACATGGTAATTAAATTCAATTTTTAATATTCCAAACGAATTGGTCAACTTGATAATCTTTTCTTTCGCTTTTGTGCCTAGTGATATTCTAGGAATAACTTTTGCGTGAGGATTTGGTTGAATGATGGGTTTTTGGGGTCCAAAAAGTTAGGCTCTACTTTTCCCAACACCAGTAATTAAAAATTAGGTTTTTAAATAACATATCATTTATTTATTTTTATAAAAAAAAAACGGATGACTTATCACTTACTCCTCCTATACATTAAAAAAATAGAAGAAGAAGAAGAAGAAATCAACTCACATGCCTGACATGCCTGGCTTTCAGGTTTTCAGGAAATTTTGATTATCTTGCCACTCGCAAGGGCTTGTCAAGCTAGACTCATGAGCAGCCGGGGCTCTCTTTTTTTATTTGTTTTTGTTTTTTAAAAAAAATCTTTAATTCAAACCCTCATTCTTTTCATGTATTTTTATTTTGCTTTCATGTTTTCAATTTAAATTTTAATTAAGGCTCTCCCTCATTTTTTTTAGATTGTTAATGGATTAAACAAAAAAATAAATTTTAAAAAGCAAGGTTATTAAACTTAGTAAAAGTTGTGACTAAGATAATGAATTAAGTGGATTAATTTGGGTCTATTTAAAATATCATCATCTCAATATTTATTTATTAAGAAAATTTTGGATTTTCATTGTTCTAATTTTTTGTTTTAAAGCAAATTATGTTTGGGCTTGATCTACTAAGTTGGTTGAGCCACAATTAAAGATCTGGATCTATTTAAAATGTTATCGTGTTAATATTAATAAAAAAAAATTAAAATAGTAACTTGTATTAATAAACAAATTAAAATAATAACTTGTAATTTTTTAATCAAACCTGGTTTTAACCGGATCATAGCTGGACTTGCCAAATTGATCAAATCTCTCAACTCTCATAAAATTTAATTTAATAAAAATATAATCAAACAAATATATTTTTATCCTTATTTTAAAGTATCTAGGAAAGTTTTTATGTTTTTGGTCATTGTTTTTATTTTTATTAAAAGGATATGTTATACTAGCAAATTATTACTCTTTTTACATAAAAAAAATATCACCATATAAAAAAAATTGTTTTGTTTTAATAAAATTTAATTTATTTTTATTTAAAATTAATTATTTTAATGTATTTAGATTATTTAATTTAAACATAATAATATTAAAAATATTTTTTTAAAAAATATTATTTTAAAATATTTTCAAGAAATTTAAAATATTATTATTTTAATATATTTCTAAAAAATAAATTTTCAAACACAACTCTAACGCAACAAAACTTCTAAATAGGCATTTAATTGGTCCAAAAACACATCCTTTTGAGTTCACACCCTACTAAAAATAATACGAGAAAAATATACATTAAATCGTGTTACTGAAATAAGACAGACTGAGCCAACTAATGAACAGGAATAAAACTATATATCAATTAAAATATATAGCTTATGGCACATCACGAGTGGATATTGAAGCAATGAAAGCTACTTTACACATATAGGTGACTCAGCATATTGGATAACACTCATGGCACAACGCGATCCCATACAAGTTCCATATAGCAGCGGCAATGGTCCATTGCCTATATAATACCCCAACCACCAGCTAAATAATCCCCCGGCTTATCTCTTAAGATTCCATGAACTGAGACGGAGGCGGGCTTGTTCTTGTCTTCTCGGGACCTGCAAAAGTAGATTTTATGACAAACATGACATGAGCACAGTTGCACAGGACCAGTCCACATCTTAATTAATTGAGGTTTAACAAGAGAGATTCCAAGAATACATGCCATAAACCCCACGAATCTCCACTTCTCGCCATTCTTGCACAAGGGCACAGCAACAACACATCAAGTGGGAGAGGAAATCGTCAACAAACCCTCCCTGCCAAAGATGTTGGTAGGAGTGAGGGGCAACTCGTGAGGAAAACAGATCTATATTTTCAAGATGAAGACTGGCTAGGAAGCAGGAACAACGGCAGATACTCACAAATAGAAAATTATAGCATAAAACATTGGTTGTCAATGGATCTGGTATTAGCGTATTACTTTTATTTTTATGCAGATGATTTCAGGGTCAAACTCTCTATTGGACAGTTTATAAACCATTTAATGTCAGCATCACCTTACAAATATGCTCAGTGCCAAGAACTGCATTAAGAATTTTGAACAGAAGGCATTTGTATTTCACTCTATTATTACATGATATACACACAAACACTAGAGATGTTCATCATCCAATGTGCACGTTTCTGTAAACTATGGGATACCCAAAGAAAAAATATCATAACCATGCAGCAGCAAGGTAGGAATTACCGTGATATTCAATGTTTTGCGAAGCTCCCTTCTAATGCAGCAAGTATAGCAACAACACGACAACATCATTGAATATGCCATCAATTCATTACAAGCTTCCGCTGAGGCTGATGATCATGAAAATAAAATTACCAGAGAAGCTTCAAAACACTTTCAAAAGAATGAATTAGAATTTCAAGTTTCCTGTAGTTTTTGCAATTGAAGTTGATAGAAGACAGGGAAAACATTTCAAATCTGACATTCAAAGCCTATATTTCATCAAGCTATTTAAATCTATTACATATGAGCTACTTTGTAATATTGTAATATACCTTCATGTCTGCAAGCCCACAAGCTACTTTGTAATATTGGACACTATTTTTTCCCTTAAAACCAATTGTGTCCAATATTTTTTCCCTTAAAACCAATTGTCACATTAAGTATATGGGCAACGAAATCAACATCAAGAGCATTAGCTCTCATACATGGTCTTTGTAAACTCCCCCTACAGTTGAGTTGGAAGCAAAAGTTCTGAAAATACTTGGGATTTTTGTTCACAACAACTCTAAAGAGTAAATTAACATGCGGAAGTTATGCAGAACCCTCCAGCATTAGAAGAGAGAAGGGAAAACCAACTCTCGTCAAATCCCTTGATTGGCCATCTTTTGTGTTTCCTCAAACCATTGCAAAAATAGCTTAGTAAACCTATGGTCGTGACTAATACAACTTGGCAAAGGTAACAGGATCCTGACTACAAAATTAAAGCCACTTACATATATGCCTGTTCTTTGCCACAGTAGCAATCTTTGCAAATGTACCACAAGGATAGAATAAAGTCTTTATACCTGAAATTGAAAAGGATTCTTGTAAGTAAAAGATTTGCTAGGTCTTTTGGTTGTTATCAAGCTCAGTCATTTTTGACAATTATTTCCTTGAGATGACTTCAGCAAAAGTACAAGAGAACATGAAGTCCAGAAGACTTGAATAAGTAAAATTGAAAGATTTGAGATGCAACCTAGACACCTGGGGTAAGGTGTCCCAAAACATGAATGACACTTGAACATTTATTACATGTCTTGAATAGTTAACAGCTTGTGAAACCAAAACCAGTTTTTTCCATCAACAACAATCAGGATTTAAATCTTCATTTATTTTCTTCATTTTTGGCGATCATTCGTGTAGGAAAGGAAGAGATTTTAATATAACATTGGAGTAAACAGGAATGAAAATTAAATAAACAAGAAGTTAGTTGCAATTTATCTAGTCATGCAGAAGGAAAGTAAAAATATAATAAAGAGATTGGTTTTTCTAGCACAGAATTGTTGGTCTGCATTGATATGAATATGAAAAGTAAGAGAGGGATAGATAGCATGAGGAAAATAGTACATCAAAACTGAATAGGAAAAAAAAGGTAATATATTATTGATTCACTAATGCATAAAACTCACTAGCAGAGAATAAAAGAAAACAAAATGCCTAATAAGACTTACACAGATACGGCTCTGAACAGCAACCAAGTAAATCTGCATGCCATTCTTCATGCTGATGTGAACCTCTACTTGACAGCAGATCATCTCTTGATGAAACTGAGGAAGTGTTTCTGCATAAAAAAGCATGTCATTGCCATCAAACTCTCTGAACTACCCTTGGTTTACAGAAAGTGTGAAGGTTATATATTTCATATAGCACTCAAACAATGACCATGGAAATACCATGGCACGAGGGGAGATGTATAAAAAAAAAAAAAAGGAAAAGAAACTTAAACCATATTCCTTTCTAGCATTTCCAACTTATTAGTGTCAAACTTTCAGGATTTTATAGAATTTAGAGAATTCATTTTTCTTGGAAAAACCACACCTGGTAACAGTTTTGAAAAATGGTATAAATTTCAGCGTATGTAGAGATTACATATTTATGGTATCAATTTATAATGTTGCAATCAAATTGAATCCTTTCTATTAAACCGACATAAGCAAAGCTCTTTACCGAAAACATGCAAAGCTTGTTGCAATGGAACTATCTTAAATATCAATTCAATCCAAATCAGCCTTTTGCAAATGAAAAATCCAAACAAAAACCAACTCCATGTGCTTAGATTATGTTTTTGGTTTATGAATAGAGGTTGGGGCCACACATTAATGCATGACTGTTTACAAACAACAATTTCACCCAAACTCCACAAACATAAATTTTAAAGATATCTAACCTTGAAGTTTTGTGAGAATCACATTTTGTACTATAGCTGTCATCAAATGGATGTTTGTTCTCACTAGCATCTGAATATGTAGGCTCCAGTTTCTTAGAACTTTTTGTTGACAAACTCTTCTCTGGATGAGAACTTGCAGCAGCAACTTCTGTGACCTCAATCAAATGCTGAATTACTTCACATTGGTTCACATCCAAATGTGCTTGCGATCTTTGTAGTTCAAGCTGAAGCTTCTCATTTTCCTTTCTTAGTGCTTCATTAAAACACATGTTTGGATAGGAACAAGAGAGAGTCTTTTTCAACATCGTGGTGTGTTCTCCTGAGCATTCTGGTTTCAGGATAACATCTTGCACCTTTCTGTCCTCTTCATCCAACGTGTACTCACGTTGATCCCTTTCAATATCTTCCAGTCTCTCCTGAATATAAGTGGGAAAAAAAATCTGCTTAGTAGAGCTTTTGTGGTTATAGCATGTTTTATAAAGGAACATGAAACATTGTGCAAATGAAAATATTAACCCCTTCCTTTATGAATATGAGACACGGAGTGGATTATCATAAACTCTAGGAGAAGCAAGAATAAATGCAGTTGCTTTTTTTTTTTTTTTGTGAGGGAGACACAGAGAGTTTTTGTTCAGTGTGCATGTGATTGGGTGCAGGGGAAGGTGTTGTTTGGACCAGTCAAAATAGAGCCAGACAGGAAAACTACATGCCAACTAAGTTTCAACAAGGAAGGTCTTGTATTTTCGACTCAAAGACCCCCTCGCCCTACAAGTGGAACCATTTTGTGGAAATCCAATCCTCATTCTCTCAATCATTCCCAAACAGAAACATGGATACCCACAGAAAATGCATAAAACACTCACTGCAGGTTAGCTTACCAGAAAATACTAGCACATACTGTGAATTTAATTTAAAATTTCCATCTCTATAAAACAGATTTTCCAAATTTTGAAGCCATTTCAATAATCCAAAATTCCCACCACTTGTAACAAGTTAATGACTTGTGTTTTAGCGATACAGTGTACAGTGAACCAAAAATACATGCACTGGGAAGAAGACAGATAAATAGGTCCATTGATTAACAAAGCTGTAAGGCTAGTGCTCACAAGCAAGCATGGTATAAATGGAATAAGCAAGTTTCATGAATTAAGTCTCCCATCATTAGAGGCTAGATGTCAATAAATAACCAAGGAGTTTGAAGAATAAGGAGTAGGCAAGCCTGACATATATAATCAAAGCAACAAAAGATGGAGACAATTACAGATATCATAGCAATAAGGAACACGGCAGCCAAAAAAAAAAGAATAAGAACAATAAATGATACCCGGACTCGAGAATTATCCACAAGAGTAATGAGAGGAACAAGCCGCAAGTACCGATCAATCTCATTCTGTGCCTTTCTAAATTGATACACAATGTTCCACCCCATTGCAAGCAAGTAAAGATAGCTCCTGTCCTGACAACTATTGACCAAAAGATAACTTCTTCTCAAAGCATCTTCAAGCTGCTCCAATGGTTCCCGCGTTTCCGGATACTTCTTAAGCTCCGAGATCTTCAATTGCTCCAACAAGTTCCCAATCAACTTCAAATGCTGTGCAAACTGCCGGCAATTCTTCTTGTGCATCCGTGCTGTAGTTGCAGCTTTACCTATCATGGCTATTAACCGCACTGCATCAATGCCTGTCAGCTGGACCACATTTGCCACCTCCCCAAGATGCTCCCACGTTGCCATTTTCACCACTCAGGGAACCTAAATCCTACCTTACCTGTAGAAAAATTCACTATCACCACTCCAAATATATGTCTTTCACTCTTAAGCTACATTACTCAAAACTGTTACCAAATTGAAATTACCTGACTGCATTTTCTCAACGCCATTATTATCAAATTGAAGATAACAAAGTTTTTTCTTTCAACCCCAATTTTCTTCAAATTTAAATTTTTCTTTTTAAGAAAAAAAACAAACTTTACATGAAAATGCTAATGAGAAAATGAAATCAATCTCCTCGGAATGGGTCAACAAATTCATTTTCACCACTCAACCACCCCAAATCTAATCGTGCTCGTACAAAGAGTCACATTAGTCACATTACAATCTCAAGTTTTATACCAAATTGAAGCTGTTTGACCAACATGCCAAAATTAAAAAACTAAAGCAACAATAGGTGAGCTTTCAAATAAAAAATTTCTTAGAAAAATGCAGTCAATGTCGAGAAACTAAAAGAATTATCAATTCATTTCACCTTTTGTAAGCCAACTTCTTCAATATTGCAGTAATTTTTTTCGCTTGCATCGCTTAATATAACGCTTACTTCAACTTCAAAGAATTCTTATGCAGAGAGTTTCTGGTTTCGAGCCAGATCAAGATCAAATACTAGACTTGCTTACTAGATCTTCAATTTTAGAAACAAACAGCATGACCGTTCAAGATCTTTAAAAGCTGAGAGTAACGGTGTAAATGACCGTTTCAACCGCCACAAAATTAAGCAAAAACAGCAAAGATAAATACATAAATAAATAAAGATAAAGCAGAGAGAGAGAAAAGAGCATTATTATACATTAAGCTTCTTGAGTCACTTTTCAAAGGAAGTAAAAAAGAAATAAAAGCTGAAATAAATAAAGCAAAATTCAATAACACATCAATTTCTTCTTCTTTTTCTAAAAAAAAAGAATGTTCAAATCTCCATTGACCCACCTTTTTTCGAACTATCTCTTTTCTTCTTCTAATTTTTCGCAAATAAAAGGAAAAACTTCACCGGGAATTTAAAGCCTGCAAGAGAAAACAAAAGGCTTCAAAATCGCATTGCAAAAAACTGTATTCTTGCCTTTGAAGAAACACCTTCATAAAAAAAAACTAAATAAAAAAATGCTAGTGGAAAAACTCACCTTCCTCTCCATGCAAATGCTAGTTCTTATTGTGAAATGTGAAAATCAGTGAGAAGAAGAAAGAAAGCATTGAATTCTGGGGATCACAGGCATTGCTTTGCGGAAAAGAGAAGAAAGAGGAGCTTCTTTCTTCTTCCTGTGAATGAGTTTTTGGACTCTTCTGAGAAAGAAGAGATTTTCTGTGTGTGCCAATGTTTCAATCGCTCACAGTAACGGTGTTGTTTGTCTTGTGAGGTTGTGAGTATTGAGTGCACGCAGACAAACCACACAAACTCGCCAGGCTAGCTAACTAGTACGAAAGGAGTTGGCTTGGGTAGTGGAGTTTTTGAAGTACAGAAATGCCCTCGTTGAGAATTTTATATTACTAGAAAGGACACCTCCTTTCTTGAGACGACGGAGGGCGAAGGGAATAGCAATTTCACTTTTATTTTCGGAAATGGAACAGGGCTGTTGACTGTTGAGATTTAACGAGCTCCAGCTGGCAGTTGTCTTTGTAATGGAGGGTGTCCTCTTCTTCTTCTTCTTCTTCTTCGTCTTTTTCAAGGAGTAGATTTATAAATATGTTAAACACTCTAGTATAGTTGTAATTATTTTTTAAAATATTATTTATATTAAAATTTATTAAAATAATATTTTTTTTTTATTTTTAAAATTAATGTATCAAAAAAATTTAAAAAATATTTATAAATTAATTTTTAATAAAATAAATTTAATCTTTTAAAAATACAAATACAACCATATTTTATGCTAAATTATCTTTCATTATGCATTTAAACCAATGCCGTGGCAATTTCTCGCAATCAAAATTTAAAATATCTTTCTGTTGAGAAAATGCATAATATTGATAATTAAAGTAGAATTGGTTAGAAGTTAATATTTACACACGGATTTAAAATATTTTTTATTTTAAAATATATTAAAATTTTATTTTATTTATTTATTTTTAACATCAATATATCAAAATAATTCAAAAATATTAAAAAAAATTAAAGCTAAACAAAATAAAAATACTTCAAATTTTTTCAAAAACATTATTAAAATACAGTAGTGATCGGATAGTTTATCAATCTAAAAATAATATATTATTATTGCACTTGAATTTTGAAGTTGGCATGGGTGATTGGTGAATTACTTTACAAAGCTATCATATTTAATTTGAATTAAAAAAGAATTTAATCCAACATATAAAAAGTTTTTCTTGAATATTAAAATAATTAAATAAAATCATAGTTAAAAAAGTAAGTATATAATACCAAATATGCTATATTGTGATTTTCAATGTTATCATATTATATTATTTAAAATTTTTTATTTAGAAATATATTAAAATAATATATTTTTTAATGTTTAAAAATTTATTTTCAACATCAACCAATTAAAATAAAAATTAAAAAACTCTTAAGAAACAATTTAGCTGCAGGAACTAACAGAGTTAGGAAAAAGGGGGTATTAGCGTCAAAACAGTAACCAGCAAGAAACATGGGAGCAGCAAAAAAAAAAGCAGCTTTCAGTTTCAACATCCATTCTCTGGCAACTCCCATGGGGACCCATTATGGTAAAAGAGGATGATAGAGCGCACATGCCATCCATCACACGTGTCCCCCATGTTTTTTGCCACTCGTCTCCATTTTATTCGCGACCATGTAATAAAAATCAAATTTCATTATCAATGAATAATTGTTTGTCTTTTGGATGTCTATTTATTAGTACTGAGTTGGGATGTTAGTGGATTTTATACGGATATGCGGGGTGGGTCTGCCTGTTTCAGAATCAATTTATTGGCCATTTGTGCGGGTTAGTGCATAAAATATATTCCGTTTCAATTTTCTTTGAAAACGAGATTAGTTAATTTCAATCACCATGCATAACACATACGGAAACATGTTTTGAGTGTATAAAAGTATCACACGCACATGGTTGACATGGACAGTCTCGTGGCTAATTTTCTCTGTTTTTTTTATTCATTTATTAGGATAATGTTAATTGCTGGTTTTGATACAATTTATAACTAATAATAATATTTTCATAAATAAAACAAAAATGTAGATGACAATAAAATTATAAGCCAATGAAGTGATAGAACTTGATAATATCAATATCAAGTATTGATTAAAAGTTATGATTTTCCAATCTTATAAATATCAAGTATCTTATTTGTTCTAAAACATTATATTTTTAAGACAAAAGTTATTACATAACCATAAAATTAAACATGAGACAATATCTCTTTGAAGTCAATCATGTAATGGATTTGGATCAACATCATTATTGGAGTTGTTATTAAAATCACATGCTACTTGTTCTTAACTCCTAAACTCCTGAGCTTCCAAGCTAATACCTCACATCATCAGTTATAAGAGTAGAGGGATCTACAATTTATAAGTTCAATGTACCATTTATTTTGACAATACATCTTGATGGGCTAGTCATGTAGCGGATTTGAGTCAACATCATCATTGACATCATAGATAAAAGCACGAGCTATGTGCTCTCTACTCTCAATCCTCTCAACTTAGAGGATTATAATGATATTAATATCTCATATCAATTAAGAGTAAAAGGCTATGATGGCTTATAAGCTTTAAATACCACTTTTTTATGTGTATTTTCAAACAAAATCAAACATGATGACATTAGTTTGAATGTAGAAAAACATCTGAAATATGAGCATAAGTAGTCCGTACATATATTCCGAGAAGATCAACCATCAATCCTTATTTGCTCCAAACTTCCTTCGATGTCTTATTTTGAACGACAAGTGTGAGACTTTTATTCAAGTTATGCATGCCAAAAGTTATGTGGTAGATCACTCATTTTTCTTTTCACAAAATTCATTTCGAAGAGGCACACAAAAAGGTAATTTCATAGCTCTTATAAAATTTTGCAAATTTATGTGACTGTACTCTCTACCATAATTCATTTGAAGAACTTTTATTGGTTGGTTAGCTTTACTCTTAAAAAATGTTTCACATCTCTTAAGGGCTTCAAAAGCTTCAGATTTCTTTTCCAATTGTAACCATAAAAAAGGTGATTATATTCTATTAGAACATGAAGTTATTGGTCCATAAATATTGGAATGAACAAGCTTTAATGACTTCATTTCTCTCCATGACTTTTCTCATGGAAATTGATTTTAATGTTGTTTGCTAACAACACATTCTTCACAAATTTGAGGAGTAAGAATTTTAGGAGAACCCATCACCATATTTTCTTGATGTAAAATTTTCAATTGACCAAAATTAAGATATTAATGGTGAAAATCTCATAACCATGCTTTATCTTTTAATCTCAACAAAAAGTATGAATAGATAATATTTTAAAGATATATAGGAAACAATCAATTCATGTCATGTTAACTTTATCAATTAAGCTCAATTTATCATATCCAATTCTACATACTTTGTTTTTCATATAAATTTCATACCTTTATTTCTTTAAGCTAACCAATGTCAAGAATAAATACTTTTTATTCTAAAACAAATAAAACATCAGAGATAGTATGAACAATATTCTTCTTAGTTTGGATTGTTACCATTCCTTTTCCCATAACAGAAACTTTAGGCTCATCATCAAACTTCATAAAATCTTGATCAAACTCATCTAGATCAAAGAAGACTAGTTTCTACTCGCGTGATTACTACACCCAGTGTCTAAATACCATAAAACTTGATGATTTTTCTAATTTATACAACAAGCCATTAATGGAGAAGTTTCATCTTTCTTCATTGCAAAATTAAATTTTCTATTACCATTACTATTTAAATTAGTTTGACATTTAGATTTGCTATCTCTATACCTGTGATACCTAAAACATTCAACATTTGATTTGTCCACTAGTTTATTAGTCATTACCAAATTGATCAGAGACAATTTTTTTTTTCATATTTTAAAAGCACAATGAAAGGACTAAAATACCCTTGAAAGGACTAAAATACCCTTGAAAGAAAACAATTTAAAATTGGTGTCTAGATGCTTTTTCATATTTTTACACTAGTTTTTTTTATATATAGTCAAGTTAACTAATGGACAATTTAGTATTTGAGTAAATATAAAATATATATAAAAATTAGTTGGCATGTGCAAAGCATGCATAAACGTGTGAAAGGTGCCTACACCCTTCAGATAGTACATACAGCCCCTCTTGACAACCAAAATTCCCTTTTCATTGTATCGCTGGGAGCACCCTTCGATATCTTCCTAGCAGAGCAACATGTGACAATGTTGGGGTGACAGTGCGCTGCTAGTGGTCATTTTCTTCTTCTTCTCTCACCTCTTTTAAAAAATTGCATTATCGTATAAAATTTAAGACTTGTTCTCTTATTTATTTTGATTTCAAATTTGATATGTATTCATTTGATTTTTATTTTTTATTCTTAGTTTTTTTATAAAATTCAAAATTGTTTTCAATTTCACTCTTCAATTCCAATTTGTGCATGTTATTGTTTTTTTCAATTTGGTTATAATTCTTTTGATTGTTTTATTTGTTTGTTCTTTTGTTAAATTGATTTTTCTTTTTAATTTCACCCTTTAATAAAAAATTTGTAATTGTCTTCTAATTTATTTTTTTATTTCAATTTTGATCCTCATCTTTTAATTGTTTTTTTATCCTTTTGTGTAGTTGAATTTTTATTTTTAATTTCATCATTCAACATTTGATTGGTAGGAAATTGAACTTTGTGATTTTTGCAGATAGGATGTTTATAGTCTAATGACCGGGGTAGCGAGTTTAAAAAAGTAACATTGACTGAGAACGTTTTTTTTCTTATGTTTTTATTTTATCATTTGATATTATTTTTTTAAATGGTTTTTTTATAATTTTTTTATCAGGTTATTTTAATTTTATAACCTATATTATAAATTTAAATTAAATTAATATTTTTTATAGATAATTATTTTTTACCACCATTTTTTTTCTAAAAATAAAAAAGTTCTTGCCCCAGATCACAACGCGGGTCCACGTCTACCGTCATGCTATGAGATAATTTGGCTTGTAGCACTATAAAAAAATCTTCATTGTTGTGGCTTGAACTCGTAAATCTAAAGTGATGGTGTCCGTACATCGATGCGCATAGCAATTGGCATTTAGCGTGCTGGTGCTATACTCTTTCATAGTTTTAAAAAGTGAATAAAAATATGTAATTAAAAAACACGAATACTAATCTGGGTGCAATTGCGAGCACTTTGTTTTTGTTTTTTTTTTATTAAGGTGGGTGCAATTGCGAGCACTCATTGTTGTTTAGCAGGTGGATAGGCTTGAGCGGGTCCACTCCCTTTCATGGGGTGGCACTGTGGCAGAGTTGAAAAGTGACCCCAACCAGACAGCCAGATGTCAAGGGCTCATCATCTACCTAAAAGTCAGGGGCAAAAAAGAAAGAAACAGAAACCTAGCAGAACACAACTAGGCAAGAAAAACCCATGCGTGACTCCCGCTGTCCCAGTGGGTAAAAAAACAGAAAGTGGTGGGTAGGTTGGTAACATGGCATAATGCCTTCCTGGGTTAAACGGCCTCGTTCTAGGGCGTGCTTTGATGTTCCTTGAGATTACCAACTCTCGAACGTTAGTTAAGCAGTTTGACAATATTTATCAATATTAATCTATTTTTCTAATCCAATTATATTCAAACCCCACTCGATACTCCCACGTGCTAAAGATATCATTTTTTTATCAAAGAAATTAATGAGTTCTAATTTAATCTTTATAGTTTATCATAAAAAAATAGTTAAATTATTATGTCAAAAAATAATAAAAAAGAGGATCTACTAACATCATATCAATAAGAATTACTATCCACTATCAAAAACAAAAGAAAACAAAAAAGAGAGGAAAGAACTTTATGCTTTGGATATATCCATTCCGCCATTTTATGTCATGAAATAGTTGTATGTTGCTATGTTATCACTATCATCACCGTTGTTTGTTTGTTGATTGTACCATCATCACCGTTATTGGTTCGGATTGGTGGAAATGTTACACAAACAAAAACATGTTTGGTTAATATTGTACATGAGAGATGAAATCAATAAAAAATAAAAATATATTTGGTTGAAGATATATAGATAAAAATATAAAAATAATTTTTTTTAGATGATTTTGTAATGAATTTTTGTTTTTTCAAACAAAAGGTATGGAGATGATATATATTTGTAAATAATATTTATTATTTTTTACACTTAAAATATCATTTTAAAAAACTATTAATTCTAAAATTATTCAACTAAGACATGTAAGGGTAAAAATGATTATTATCATAGTTTTAAAATCTAACTCAAGAGTCAATTTAAAGTAAAGCCCGAGTCACTAGTCAGGGTTCGGGTCATTAAGCGGGATGACCTGGACCAATCTGGATCTGCATACGAATAAAAGTAGTTATTATCATAGTTTTCAAACCCGATTTGAGAGTCAAATCTTGGCAAAACCTGGATTGTGAGTAGGATTTTTAAAAATAATCAAAGCAACCTTGACCCGTGTTTTATCCCAGATTGACTTGGGTTTTTGACCTAGTCAAGTAAAGTCAATCATTTTTTATTTTTTCTTAAAGACGAACCAGTCAAAACCCCAAACCAACTCGTCAAATTAGTCATAATTTTATAAATCAAAATTATTATAATATCATTAATTTTAATATTTAATATAAATTAAAGTAAAAAATAATAATATCTAGTTATTTTTTAAATATATAAATTTAATAACAATACAAATAAATAACAAAACATATATTTTTTAATATTTCATTCTATTTTACCCCTCACAATCAAATAAAATATCAAAACAATCATTCCGTTCTTTACATTACCGACAAATATAATTGTGTCTTCATGTCTTTTATCCCCGCTGTTTTTACCTTTTCAATTCCCATACAGTAAAAATACAAAAAGGTTCAGTTAGGTGAGAATGATCAGTGGCGTAAAAGCGGGGATGGCATAAACAGTAAGATAGCAAATCAATCAATTTAAGCGATGGGTGGGTGGTTAATTTATTTTACAGGAATTTGTACAATAATCCTCTTACAGTGACTTTTTCACACGTGGGTAACAATTATTAGGTTTTCTCCTGTATTCAAGTGGCCCCCGCCAAGAAAAGCAGCCCTGCGAATTGCGATGACCTCGCCTAAATGATTTCTTAGGATACAAATTAAATGGTTCGCGTGGAATTAGCTTGAATGATGCTTTCATTGATCTACACTGCTTATCTCCCTTTGCATGTGGTGAGTTCATGAGTATGCCTCCCTTTTTTTCGCCATTTTTCATCTGGTCTAGATTTGGATTCCCGTGCATGGATCACATTTAGGTATAAAAATGAGAGAGAGAGAATATTATTAGGTGCCGTGGTGTTTGATATTACCGTAACGACTATTTATAAAGTTTTTTTTCTATAAAAATATATTAAAATAATTTTTAAAATTTTTTATTTGGTCTAAATTTGGATTCACGGGCATAGATCACGTTTAAATATAAAAATATATGTGAGAAAAAAAACTATTATTTAGTGATGTTTGATATTGCCACCGCGGCTGTTTTGCATAGTGTAATTTACATAAAAATATTTTTTTTTATTTTTTAAAATTTATTTTTAATATTAATATATCAAAATCATCCAAAAACATAGTTTTTAACATTATATATATATATTGAGACAAGATGGTGGATGGATACATGTATATAACAAAAGGAAAGCTTTCCACTTCTTTAAGCGGAAGAATTTGCGGGCCAATTTGCTTAACATCACGGGTACTTGTTCACGAGCATGATCTCACCTATTTCTATGTATAAATTATATCGTTAATTGTTTTTTTTGTTAAATCCACTGGTTGCTTAATTAACCCGTGTTCCAAAACCCCAAGCTTGTCTTGTGGGAATAATTTAAATTAAAAAAAGACCGATACTTGGCTCCACGGCAACCTTCGTACGTGTATTTAATTCGTTAAACAAATAAAACTCTTGGTGCATATGCAAGGGAGGTACAATTTAAGTTATATTACAAGGTTGGTACACTTGGAATCCATGAATGAAGAGTTGTTCTTTGGTTTTTGTTATAGATTGGAGAAAACAAATACGTGTGTGGGCATGGAAGGCTGGAAAGCAGAAATAAAAAAACCATTTGACAGTATAAAATTATGGAATATTGTGCACTAAAAACTTTGTATTATTTACATGGGAGTCAAGACCATGGACAGCAGTTGGTGAGATATATAAAACAAGGCTGTGCTACAAAAGTGTTTAATCAGTTCGAGAATCCAGGTTGTGGCAGCAGCAATGATTCTGCAAAACATTTCGTGGCACCTCTTAGTGCTGTGAACGTGATTCCACGTAATCCAAGCGATCAAACCCTAAATTATTTCGCTTCACATCCCCCTGCACATAACAACATATTGCTACAATTTTCTTTCCCTTGCGCGAATAATTGTGTTTGTGTTTTGTTTTTTTTTTGAAATATACAAGCGTTTCTAGTGTACAGACGCGCAAATTGATGAGAAACCAAAACATATTTCTCATAATATTTACAAATATATAGTTCCTGGAGTTCATGTTCTACTACCCGTAATTTTACTAAAATTTCACTACTAGAATATTACATAACACCGATGGGATATTCCATCCGTGTTTCAACATTGATTTAGTAAAACAAAATTACTTGTAGGATCACATATGAATAAATATCATCAAAAAACATATTGTTTGATAATTTATATTCTGCTAGTCATTTTGTCAATAATATAATCACTAGTAGATTTATATAAAAAAATAACACACCAAATAAAAAATTATTGGTATTAATTTTGTTGGTAAATCTATCGATTATTAAGATGTATTATTGACAAAATAAATCGTTAATAAGTTTATCGGTGATCATATGCACATTACCAACATAATTAAATCATCAGAGAATTACATTTAATAGTGGCAAGTCCTATAATTTTTTTTTTCCAACTCTTCTAGAACTATACGAGGGACTTAGTCAGTCGGTCGTCAATTATTATAATTTCATCAATCATTTTGCCAATATTGTATTTAATAACTTTGATAACAATATATATTAATTAATAATGTGAACTAAACAAGTTATTGGTACCCAGTTAATTAGCTATCATTAGTTGAATTCAAAATTATTTAATTTTATTTTAACATAGTACTCTTTAATAATTATCAATTTTTCTCTAAAAAATCTAACTTCCTCTATATTTATTTAAAATTTTCAACCTAAAGATAGAATTGACAAAACGTGAAAAGTACCTATTAAATAACCTATTATTTATCTTATTATAAAACATACAAGTTATAAAATCAAATTTAATTTCATCAAATGATAAGTAAATATAATTTTTTAAAATCTTAAACAAACCCTAACTTGTACAAATAATATATTTATACAATAAATTTCTATAAGAAAAAGCTATTAAATAAGTAAACACACAAACAAACTACATATACTATATAAAATGCTAAAAAATAGTTACAATAAAAAATAGGTTAGGTTGTTTATTTGATGTGATGAATCTTATAATTACGATGATGAGAGATTGATACATTGATACGTGATAAAATAAGAGGGAAAAGAGTGTTGTTTTCTATGTAGGGGCGGGGGAGGAAAACAAGAAATGGGGGAGGGGGAGAGGGTGGATATTAGCAATGATTATTTTTTACTAGTGACTCCATTTGTGATATTGACACATCATGTTTTTTTATGGAAATAATATGCTTTTCAATTTTTAGTTTTTACCTATAATTCCCTTGATATATACTAATAAAAATATTTTCATTGTTGAATACAGACAAAAAAAAAAAACAAAGTCTCTATAATTTACTAATGATATTTATTTATTCTATATTTTTATTTATATTTAACAATTTTCTAGCCATTGTCAACAGGGGATCAGACTGATGGTAAGAACCTGAAGGTCTTGCATGATTTTAACGGATTGGAAATGCAAGTTACTTGTCCACAGCGTTGAGTGTACTGTTGTATACTTGTGTCAATACACAAGCTAAAGACTACAAAATGAGATATTATTAGTTGTCTTTGTCATGATGCTGGGGAGGGAGAGAGAATTTTGTTTGGCACCATTGCTTGTTGCTGTTGATTAAAATTGAAGATAGTTTTGGCTTAACATTGCATTTAATGGTAACAGAGTTGACAAGTTCCCTTGACTAGCGAATCCCGGCCTCCAAGCTACCACCCCACCGGGCAGTTAAGCTTTAGCTTTCCTTGCCGGGGACCACACCTTCAATGGCCGCGAAAAAGACCCGGTACTCGTATTTGACAGTCCTCAATGAGGTATCTCAAGGAATCTTATTTTTCCCGTAAAGGATTAAAGGGATTATATTATCATGTAATTATGGTTATTTTTTTAAATATTTTTTTATTTTAAAAAATATTAAAATAATTTTTTTTTTAAAAAATAATTTTTTATATTAATATATCAAAATAATTTAAAAATATCTAAAAAAAAATTAATTGATTTTTTTTTTAAATACTTTTGAAACATAAAAATAAACATGGTCAAAATAATGACTAAGATCATAGTAATAATTGCTTTTTAAAATTTTTTATTTAAAAATATATTAAGATAATATATTTTTATTTTTTAAAATTTATTTTTAATATCAACATATTAAAATGATATAAAATTAATAAAAAAATAATCAAAATTTGTAGAAAAAAAAAAAAAAAATCATCATGAATCGTTGACAAGAATGACAAATTATCTTAAAAAGAGCACCATTTGGTTTCTTATACGTTGAAGACCCAATTAAGGAATCCAATTCTAAGATTAATTATGAAAACGAAATACTTCAATTCTACTTGTCTTGTTTCCCTAACATATCACTGTCCGGAATGGAGAGGCTGATCAATCAATATCACAAAATAAAGCCTACATCTAGAGCGAAAAGATAAGGTCCATTTTACACCCACTCGTGCCCCTGACTACCAGCCCCCCGTCTCCGTGCCTGTACACATGTATGACAAAATTCCATGTGGTCAACTTATTTTTACATCTATTTTTTCCCCTAAAAAAACAAATAATTACAACATTCTACTATATTTGAAATTACCATTTTATATTTTTTCTTTTATCATAGATGGTTTAAATTATACTTAAAATATTCCACCCCATAGAAAATCTATTTCCTCGCTTATGTTTTCAAAGAAGAGTAACACTAGATTATATACTTATTGTTAATTAAATGGGCAAATAGCAATTTTTTCATGGTGGTAATCAAAATGATCAATGTCTAGGCTTACAACCAAGCCCGTAATATAAAAAGTTTTAGGGTATCCAAGAGATTGTTGAAACTGAATTGGGCCTGATGGGCCATAGATTGGAGAATCAATAGGCCCTTGAGGCATTGACCCACTCTATATTATTTTCGATCACCGTCTAATTTATTCAAAAAGATTTCATTATCAAAGTACTTCAACGCCCTCTGCATTCAAGTCAGCAAAGCGCCAGTCACGCAGATTTTTAATGGATACATGGATGGCTTAAATTGTCCTTTACAGCATTTAATCTCTTAAATGATGTGGGCCCCGCTTTCTCAAAATTGTCAAGATTAATATGTTAAATTAATCATCAAATCCATTTTTTAAAACTTAAAACAGAACAACTAATCAGAGTATCCAAGAGATCGTAATTATCGCTTGAGGACACCGCTAAAATCAAAGAGACAAGACACTCATATTCCATCACCCCAACACTGTAACTTGCCACGTTAACACTTTTGCATGAAACTCGAGTTGCTTTAACATCTCCCACTTGAAACTTTTGGCGGGCAATCGAAAATAAAATTCAAATAAAGAACCAAACAAACCCTAGCGGCCCCAATTGTTTTCCCTCTCTCTCAACTTTCCCTCCCTCCCTCCCCCTCTCTCTCTCAAATTCTCTCATTTCTGCTTTGGTCTCCCTATTTCCATGGACTGTGACCTCTTCTGAGTTTCAGGTTATTTAGCATTTCTTTCTTCTTCGTCTTTTTTTTTCCTCTTGATTCATTGATTATTATTTTCTTTTTAGATTTATATTTGATCATTTTCGGCTTTTATGTTTTGTTTATTACGGACTGCAGTAAATTAGGGTTTGTAGTTAATATTTCTGTTTAAGTTTTCTCTTTATTTTGCCATGATTAATTTGATTTTTAGCAATTTATATATGGTTTTATTGTTCATTTCTCGGGCTTTTGTCTGTGTTGAATACGTATTTCTGGTCAATCAGGGTTTTTAACGAGGTTTCTGGTGCTTTATTGACAGGTTTGGTTAATTAATTGGGGATAGTTGAGAGGATCTTTAATCCATGTGAGTTCAGTTTCTATGTTCATTTTGTAATTGTTTCTTTTGGTATCTAGTCTCATCTTGCGGGCTTATTAAAGTGATTAATTCAAATTGTCTTCTCAGACATTGATTAATGATGGATTTCTAATTTATTTTTATTTCATTATTGGATGTTAACATTAAAGGGAATAAATTGGAACAATTGGAAACAGATTTGAGAAGGGGAAAGAGTGTTTATTATGGGTAAAGTGTCTCCTAAGGATGGAAATTTGAAGACCCCAAAGCAAAAAAGGCGGTTACGGAGTTCAAGCAGTAGGTATTTGAAGCCAGGTGCGCTTGCTCAGCTTCAGTATAGCAAGGTGTCAGCAGCGAAGTCATGTACCGATCTTGGAAAAAAGAGGGTTGCTGTGTTTGGGAATAAGAAGGTGGGGGATGATGATGAGCTGGTGGTCGAAGACAGGGCTATGGATAAAAGCCCTTTGTTATTATCACCTGTGGGTTTGTGTAAACAGCACCATCCAACTATTGATAAAAGCCCCTTGATGCTATCACCCGTGGATTTGTTTAAACAAAATCATTTAGCGAGGACACCAAAGACCCCTCGGATTGAAGATTGTGATACCGAGTCTAGACTTGAGTCTCTTCCCATGGAGTTGCTGGTAATACTCATTCCTGATTATGGTATATGGAGGAATTTCTATTTGTTTAGCTTTTGTGGACTTGTTAATCCTTGGATATGCTTCTGTAATTACACTATGAAAATCAAGATCTAGAATGGTACAGATATGAATATGTTACCCTGCATGTTTCCCTTTAGAAAGTTAAATTAAATTAAAGTAGGTTGGAAATCCTGGAAATATTTAGGAACATGAAGGAATTTCAATATTTGATTTAGAGAGCTGGATGTGCTATGGAGGTATGATCTTATAGATTCCAAAAAAAGAAAAAACCTCATCAAATTTCACATCACATTTCTTTATTTGCGAGATGTTTTTTTATAGATGCTAATACATTTGTAAGTTGAAAGCATCTGCATGTATATGTGAAGCGCCATCTTGGCATCTTATAAAGTTGTTTGGAAATGCTTTGGAGAGAATAATTTCTGTTTATTTATGTGCTTCGTTGTTATTTTGTCACTGAAACTGTAATGGAGAGGCAAGTTTATGGAAGTTCTATTTTCTTGATTTATAAAAAGAAAACTTTAACTCTTGATGCACAAATGATCAGCCAATAGGATGGTAGCCATCTTAAATTTCAATGCTGTAGATTGAAATTCAATGAGGGTGAAAGTGGATATACCATCAATTTCCCCAAAGTGTTGTAAATGTTACGCAGCCACCTGTCATTTATCACGGTTCGTCTTTTATCTGTTTCTTGTATATATGTAACTCAATTGTTGCTCAGTTCAAGAGAGCTTTTCTGTTTCTCTGTCTCTTTGATACCTTAGCCTATCCACTAACGACTTCTGCCAAAACCCAAAGGCTGAGATGTGCTTAAATTATGTTGATGACAGGAAGGATGTTCTTTGCATAGGAATTGTGAAATCCTTCTTAAAACAAGAAAGAATGGATCATTTAATTTTGTTTGATACCTGCTACTGAACACACAGCTTTGCCCTTAATTCCTCTCAAATTTTTTTTACGCCTCGTTATTTGTATATTGATTCCTGTTTGTTTGTTTGTTTCTTTTGAGGTTAAAATACTCTGTCACCTGCACCATGACCAACTGAGGGCTGTTTTCCATGTTTCTCAGAGAGTTAGAAAAGCTGTAAGTCTCTCTTTCTCTCTCTGTGTTTAATCCACTGATGTTAGAGTTGAATTGAAGAGCGAACCCGTTAATGTTTGTTGAGAGCAGGTTTTGCTTGCAAGGCAATTTCATTTCAATTACACAACACCAGATCGCTCTCGACAGGAGATGTTACTGACAATGACCCCACGGCCTACTGAACACTGGCCTTTTATGAGGTAGGCATCCAAAAGCACAAGGTATTTTTTTATTTTTTTTCTCTTGTAATTATTTTTGAAGTTGCTAATTCATCCAGTTTTGTACTTGCGGTGTTTGAATGAGCATTGCAGCAAGGGGAGTGGTAAGGGCATTTTCATGTCAACTCCACATACCCCAAAAGCTCCAAGGCATGGTCCCCGGCCACCTTCTCGCATCAAAATAACTGAGATGAAGAGTATTGCTGCGGTTCTTTTCCAAGATTCAACATTGTCTTCAAGATGCATGGTGCCGTCCACCCTGCCAAAGCCCCTTTGCAAATCTGTGGCTTCTAACAGGGTTCTATTCTATGAGGAGGAGTTATGCCAGGCTGTTGCTCAGAATAAACTCCGTTGATCTCATTGTCGTTTCTTTCCCATTGCCTTGTGTTCCATTTGTATAGTTTGTTTCCATCCTATAGCTAGGTAGTTGTAGTTTGAAAGAGGGGTATGCAATTTTGTAGGTTTCTGGGGCAAATTAGGTGACAGGTAATATGGGACTTCCGATTTGCAGTAGTCCAAAGATTTAGGTTGTGGTTGCTGGAATAATATATTTGAAACTGGATACTTGTATATATTCCTATATATGTTTGCAATGATATTTGGATTTCTTCTATAAAAATATTAAAATAATTTAAAATTAAAGTTGAAAACAAACTGGAATGAATTTCAGTAATATCTAGGAGGTGGTGAATATTTAAGCTAAAAATTTCAATAATATCTAAAGAGAATATGATTCTCTCATAATAGATAATTTTATAAAATGTCGTAATGTAATGGAGTTTTTAAAAGAAAAAATCATGATGCATAATCAACAACGCAGATTTTTCATAGAGCTACACCTTGTCCACTTATTCTTAACTTTTAAATAGAATTCCAACAAAATTTATTGATAAAATTCCATATGATAGTTAAAAAGATAAAAGATTAAACTTATCATACTAGAAGATTTAATATAAAGTATATTATAGCTGAAAATGCATGAGCAAAATGAGATAAATGTAAGCTTATAAGATATACAAAAGTAACTCTTGGATATTATTTTTATCATTCTATCAAAACGAGTATTTGTTTAAAAATGTGCTAACTTGCTAGAAAAAGAATTTATTCTTGAAAGAAGCAATGGAATAAAAACAGAACTTCAAGAAGTTCAAAAACCATAAATTATCATCCACATAAAACTTGAGCTCAAAGCTATAATATCGGATGTTCAACCTAAAACTTAAAAAACACAATAAATTCGTAGATTTGATAATATAATCATGCATTAATGAGATATAAACTTTATTTGGAAGCTGAAAATAATGAGATGCTAATGCTTAATAAACCTACCACGGTTACCAACTACTTGGAAATATTATATAGTATTGACTCAAACAAACAGCTGAGACTATCAAAACTAAAATGAATTCATCAAATCTAAAATGGATTTCATGTATTTCAACCAGAAATTGACCTTGGTTAATAAAACTCATTTGATATAAATGGGTATTTAAAAGAATTAAAGAATTAAAGTGATCAGAGGAAAAGTTCATCTTCATGAACAAGTACAGATAAACTGATAATATAGGTTGTCGTCGAGGAACTAAAGATAGATAGTGATAAACTGATAATGAAAGTAGTTGCAGACTCTTGAACCAGCAACAGGTGTTTATATAGATTCTTTGAGCATGATATACATACACTGCACTCGTTAGATTTATATCAACCTAATGTATTGTAAAATAATAAAATCACTATATAAGATGGAAGGAAAGGGTCACCCAAATTAACTTCAGCTTGCTTTCATGACCGATAACAATTTCTTGAAAGATAAGGGACTCCTTGCAACTGCAAGCACGCTAATGCCCCTCTACTGGTTAGTTCTCAAACATCATCACTGCAGTTATTTTAGCTAAAACGTAACCATAAAATTCACAGGCTCATTAGAATACATGTGTGCTAACCAAGTCAACAAAAATCACTATCCTTCACAATTGGAAGACATGCTGGTCTTAAAGGCAATAAACACTAGCGAATCCTGCTGCCGGCACGGCATGAACTGCCCAAAAGATCTCATCTGGAATTCATGAACTGCCAGATAATCACGCGTTTCTTAAATACTTCAAAAAGATGAGCGCTCGGGGACAGCTGACAATGTAATTACTTGCCCAGTTCCACCTGCACTGTCAAATCCTTGATTCCGACATCCTGGAAAGTGTTTAAAACCTGTGCCTTCACAGATGCTGTGTCAATTTTGTCTGAGACATGAAGATGCAGAGTGCCAACAATATCTGTGTTAGTAAAGCTCCAAAAGTGCAAGTTCTGAATGCCACGTAACCCCTTTATCTTCATGGTATCATTTATGGCTTCTTTCAGATCCTGCTCATGAGCCCTCGGAATTCTTTGAAGCAAAATCTCAGCAGAGTTTCTAAGCAACGGAATGACTGAAGATACGATTAAAACGGAAATGAATATTGAGCAGGCAGGATCAGCAACAAGCCATCCTTTGTACTTAATTAGGAGAGTAGACAAAACAACACCAACACTTCCCATCGTATCTGCCAGAACATGCAAAAAGATTCCCTCCATGTTGTGGTCAATGTGGTGATGGTGGTGTTTTTTTGGTTCCTCTTGTCCAGATACTGGTGTCCTTTGTTGGGAACCACTCTTTCCCAAAGAAGAATCACTTTTAGAATCCAAATATTGAAGTTCATGAGGATTGGCATGATGATGATGGTCATGGCATCTGTGATCAGGTGAATGATCACAGTGCTCATGTTGATGGTGAGCATCATGTTGATGGTGAGCATGGGAGGAGTGGTCATGGTCATGGTCATGAGCATTATCGTGGGGATTGTGGCTGTTGGAGCTCCCAATTTTACAGCTGTCTATAATGCTCTGGTGATCGCAAAGATGGTGTTCATGATGTTCATCATGGCTAGCCAAAGACTTCTCATGGCATTCATGGGAAACAGAGGCATGTTCATCATGCTTTTCGTGGTCATGTGAATTGTGGTGACAATGAGAGTCAGAATGAGACTGAGAGTGGGAGCATGATCCAGAGCCACCATGAGCATGATGATGCTCTTCATGAAAGAAAACCAAACCAACCAAATTCACAACAAGTCCTCCAATCGAAACAGTTAACAGACTGTTAGTTGATATCTCCTGAGGGTCCAGAATCCTCTCAAATGACTCCAATACAATTAGTGCTCCAACAAGAACTAGAAGAACAGCATTAACATATCCTGACAGAACCTCAAACCTTCCCCGACCATAATTAAACTGATTATTTGCAGGCAAGCGGGAGATATAAGACGCGTATAAGCCAATTGTCAAAGCAGCACAATCAAACAACATATGACAAGCATCCGATATCAATCCAAGACTATTACTCATGAACCCAACAACAAATTCGACAACCATATAACCAGTATTAATCAAAAGGAAAAGTGCAATCTTACGGGACTTTCTCTCGCTCAGAATGTGGCGGATAGGCTTCATAATAAAACCACTAAATACCTTCGGAGGTGTATCCATTCCTAATTCAGGATAATGTGAATGAATAGAGTCCAAATTTTTAACACCAAAATACAGCAAGAAACCACATATCAAAAGCCCCCAAAGAGAAAGCTCAGGGAAATAGAACAGCTCCAAAACAACCGTGCAAAGAAATGTAACAAAATACTCTCTCCGGAAATCTTTAGAATCCACTAACTTCCCATCATCACTGCAATTCTCACTCAAAAGAACCCCAAAAACAACAGTATTCGCCAGAGGCCAACCTAAACTCGCAATAGAAACACCTTTTCCATCGCCATTACCACTTTCAAACACTATAAAGCTTACAGCAGCAGGAATAAACAGTATAATTGTGGTATAAAACAAAGAAATCAGTCGAACCCGTTTTTGGTCTAATGCTCTGATCGTCCCCCAATTCATAGAAACACGCTCATAAAACCCCAAGAAACCAGACACAAAAGGCAACACCATTGGCCAAATCCTAAAACAATTCTCTCTAGGAAAAACCGAAATCCCATATTTATCAATGAAACCAATGGAAAATGGGAAACAATCAATCCGATCCCAACTTATTGAGAGCAAAAACAAGCCGAAAAAAAGGGAAATAAACCCAGGTAATTTATGGGTGCTTACACCAAAATTATCATTCTTTCTCCTCCGATCAGTAACAAAACGAGCAGCCGCAACACTACCGGATAATTCAGCGAGAATCATGGCAGCAGTCCCACAATATCGAAGCGCTTGGAATCTGATGAGGAAAACAACAGTAAGGAGGAGAGATTTGGAAAACAAGAGCCTGTGTTGTGATTGGGAGATTGAGGAGAGAGAAAAGATGGGTTGGTTGGGGTTTGTTCTGAAGTGTAAAGGGGTTTTAGAGGAGGAGGAAGGGGAGAAGAAAAAAGAGAAAGAGAGGGATAAAAGAAAGGAGAGGAGACAGACAAGGAAAGAGAAAGGGAAGATACTGAAGGAGGAAGGAGAGGATTGAAGGAAAGGGAGGAGAGAGTAGAGGGAGCGGAGAGAGAAGAGGAGGAAGAGGAAGTAAAAGGAGAAATTTGAAGAGGATTTGGAAGGAAGGGAGGAGAGTCGGTGTTTTGATGGTGTTGGGATTGGGGTCGTCGAGTTGTATGGGTAGGGTCTGGATTTGGTGGGGGTGGCTGAGGAGATGGAGGTGAGGGTAGTGGTGGCGGTTCGTGGAGGGACGGATAGGCGGTTAGGACGGTGCTGGTGGTGTGGTGGTGGTGGTCGGCCATGGCGGCGACTATTGGTCTCTTGAAGTGGTGGTGTTGACTGTTTTTCTTGAAAAACAACTACTTTGGGAGGAGGAAACTGCGTGTGTAATTTAAATCTTATTTCAAGACAAATAATCAAAATATAGAATTCTATATAAATTGCAATTATAATAAAAATAAGTCTTTGGGAGAAGTAACAGTCATCAGGTAATATTATTTTTTAAAAGGTTTAAAGATTAAAAATATATTAAAATAATATACATTTTTTTATTGTTTAAAATTTATTTTTTACATTTAAAAATAATCATAAAATAAAAAAATTAATTTGAAACTAAAAAAAATTAATTCATTTTTAAAATACAGCTGGATCACAATACCAAATGTCACCTAAAATTTTCAATCACTTATAGTTGACTTGGATTGATTTTAAAAATTAAAAAAAAATCATGTTTAAAATTTTAATATTTTATATAAAAATATTTAAAATAATACATATGAATATATGCAGTAAAAAATAGCTCATAAGTTAACAATGAAGATACATTATAAAATAACATTTTATATATAAATGTAAACTATATAATTCTTTCACTGAAAAGTTAACAAAATATTTTATAAAGAAGGACGCCATCAAAAAAATGTAAAGCTAAATATTTATAGATTAATTATATATGTTTTAAATTTATTAAAAATATATAAAAAATTAGATCATATACTGAGTCATTCGAGTTCAGGTTAAGACTGTGATAATTATAAGCATGAGTTTATATAATTTAAAATCCAAGAAGACCTCGAGTCAACCCATAAAGTAAGGACGAGTTTCATTACTATAGATCAGAGAGGACATGAAAGTGACTTCATCATGCTTTCATGAACAGGAACAAAATCTACTTGCCAATGGGAATCTGCAAGTCTCTGGCTATTTTAGCTAAATGAAACCATCACCAATCTCTAAGTATTCTGACGAGTTTTCCAAATTAAAGAAAATGGCTGATACTTGTCAAGTTTAAAAAGACGAACTCTAGTAATCATAGCAAGCTCCAAACCTGTAACCACCACCCGTAACTCAGCTGCCACCGAGGAACAACATCTTGTGCTGGTGGCGAAACCTTTAATCCACATATACCCATGCTATCACTGATCATTCCACCTGCACAACCGAGATCACCTTTACTTCTACAACCGTCAGCATTCAATATCAACCAATCCATTGGAGGGTGAGTCTACCCTATCAACCCAGATTGCTTCATTAGTTTCTAGCTCCTGGTTCCATCCAGCAGCCTCGTTTTCCTCAATTCCTCGAACCAGTTTTCTCATCCCCCTTAACGAAGCTAGCCACGCCAAAAATCCTATTGTTTCTAGACTTCTACATCACTTCAAATTATGCAATAACCACGAAATCAGACCATCAACAAAGATGGCTTGCTTGTCGCGCATACAACCTAGCTTTTACCGAGTCGTGTGGGCTCGTCTACAATCCCTCGACACATGCAAGGCTGATTCAACAATAGATGGACACGCATGGCAGCGAGGATTGATTAGTCATATATATGAACGAGTAAACAAACGGACATTCTTATCCTCTCAAGGCCTTTCCAATCCCAAACTAACCTCCATAATGGTCCCACTTGATGATGCTGGTTCACTCTATGTCCATAAAGGTGTAATTATCAAATAACTCTTAAAAAAATTATCTTTTATTAAGTGGTTTTTCAGGTTTTTTTTTTTTTTTTTTAAGTCAGTTACTTTTTTTCTAAAAATTAAACTCTGGAATGGAAGTTCATTTTAGATTTTTTTACTATGATTTTTTTTTTTATAATTCTCATATAGGGTTACGAATGATTTGATATTTTAATATATATATTATATATATATAAATTAATTTTAAATTTAAAAAGTTATTAATATACGCGCCACTCGCGTGCATTTGGTGGAGCGTGTGGCTCCCACACAATGCCAAATGCCCCATTCACCATGGTGTGGTGTGGCGCGTGTTTGCTAGCGTAGCATAAAAAGACACCAATAAGGAGTTTTTTCCTTTCCTCTTTTTTTTTCTTCTTTTCATAAGAAAAACATGTTCACCATTGCATAAAAACAAAAAAAAATCTAGCTATTTTTTAAAGTTAAATTAGGTTTTTTTTTTTTTTTATTATTATAATGTATTTACTTTTGAATAAGTTATTAAATGCATTTGTTTTTTCAATTTCATTAACTGATACTTTATTTTTATATTCAGACTTGGTTTTTATTTTTTTAATTGCAATGTATTTAATCTTAGATTATTTATTAAGTTAATTATTTTTTCAATTGTATCCCTTAACACTTTGTTGTTATATTAGATTTGATCTTTGTTCTTTTAATTATGATATTTTTTGTCTTGAATATTTTATTGAGTTAATTTTTTTTGGATTTTATCCATTGATATTTTATTTTTATATAAATATAATTTTTATTCTTTTGATTGTTATTTTTTATTTTTCTATCTAAACCAAACCTAATCATTTTGAACTAGTTTTGGTTTGATTTTAATTTTTTTTATTTTTAAGAAATTTTCAATTTAATTATTTATTTTTTAATAAAAACCAAACCAAACTAACAATTTCACTCTAACATAATCGTATTCAGTTTGGGATTCATTTAATGGTCCCACGTGATCATTTCATTCCCGTGCCTGTTTTTACTGGAATCCCTCGTGTCATCCACACCTATACAAACTTACACGTGTTTATCCACAACAGAAACACGTCAGAAATAATTTTTAGCAGCGTAGGCAGGGCAGCTATTAAAGAAAGAGCAGGCACATTCCTCATTGTTCTAGCAGCGTCTATGTTTTTACTTTAAGACACGTTGCAAGATGGAGCCATTTTACCACTTGCACATGGGGTGTCTGGATCGCGTCTCCGAACTCTGTCACTGGCCCCATGACAGCACGGGACTCAAAAAACGCGAGCCATTAGAGGTATTTACTACTCAGATCTTTATGATACGAAATGATGAAATACCCCCTCCATATGTATCATGTCTTCCTTCTGTATCCAATGTCTAATGGTTAGAATGTCTGTTTTACAATGTCTAATGGAAGGTTTTCTTGTCCTGGTAGGGCTTTCCTGTAGAATTATTTTGATTAATTACCAACATGTATGTCCTGTCTTGTGCTGGTACAGACAGTGGAGATTAAAGTGAAAATGGACTGTGAAGGGTGTGAGACCAAGGTGAGAAACTCAGTGACAGGGATGAAGGGAGTGATCCAAGTAGAAGTGGACCGCAAACTACAGAAACTGACGGTGACCGGATACGTGGACCCAGACGAGGTCTTGCACCGTGTGAGGTATAGAACGGGAAAGAAAGCTGAGTTCTGGCCGTATGTGCCGGCTGAGGTAGTCCCTCTCCCATACTCCCCGGGAGTGTACGATAAGAAAGCCCCACCTGGGTACGTCCGAAATCCGCTTCAGCTCGAGGACCCACAGGCCTCGTCTATTGCAAGTGCCAGTTCTTTCGAGGTGAAGACCACTACAGCTTTCAGTGACGATAATCCAAATGCTTGTGTGATAATGTGATTAATTGCATGTTGTGATATAGTCAATCTCGCCTGTGATTGATGAGTTGTGTTGTTTGGTGCGTGTGAAATAGGTGTAAAATTTTCATGGAAGAGTTTATGTTACCGTTAGCCCTAGCAAAATTTCTTTTCGAAAAATTACCTTCCCTTCTTATTTTTCGAGGTTGCCAAATGTGAATTGTGTTTAATTGCTAAAATTTGAGGAAAAGGTTGCATCATTGATGATTGTTTTTTAATAAAATAAAAATATAATTTTTTAAAAGTATTTTTAACTTGAAAATACATTAAATAATATTTTTTTATTTTTTAAAAAATATTTTTAATATTAATACATTAAAATAATTCAATAAAAAAGAACCCAGCAATTTTAATATTTTAGACTCGTTTTTCCTTCCCCTCTTTTAGTAAAGAAGATTAAAAATAAAGAGAATAGAAACATGGAATTGACATAAGAGATTTGGTTATGACTAAATTGAAAAACATTGAGATTAAATATGTGATTTTAATAGATACGGGGATTAAGTTATAATTAACTCTTTAACAATCTCATAAAAAAACATTAAAATTATTAATGTAACACTGCATCTACAACTCTTTTATCTCTTTCGTATTATTTTTTTAACCCGTGTGGGATCAAACAAAACATTTTCATTAGGAAGAAAGAGACGACTTAAAAATTAAAATTGCTCTTAATAACACTATTTCACATATTTTGACCTCCAAACCCACCTTCACAAGCTATACAATCCCATTTATTCTAGTTTTGCCACAAGTAATTATGCTGCGAATAGCAAATTTGGACAGCAGGACTGCACATGAAGGCTTGCACTACAATGGCCAGGCCTGGTCCAATGTGGAGCCCTAAACTAGCAAAATCAGAGGATTGACATGAAACATAAAAAGCCAAGTTGATACTACAAATTCCCCCCCTCCTTAGCTCTCTCTTGGGTTATCAGCCTTTTTGCGTCCCTTGGGACCCTTCCCTGAAGACGATTCCACTGATATTGGTAATACAGTTCCATCCTTCACTTCATCTGGTATAGATAGCTGCTGCTCCACTATCTTCCCTGCTTCGAGGGACATCATCAAGTCCCTAAGCTGCACGTGCATGGAAATATAGAAATGTTAATCGAGATTGCAGATCCGTCTGCCTTGTCTATGGTAAGAACAGGATACGAGGGATGTCCAAAAATAAAAATAATCACCTGTTCTTCCAAGTCCTGAATTTTATCGTCCTTTATTTTCAAAGCCATTTTCTCCCTGAAAAGAAATTGAAGGTGATACCAACAAATTATAGTTCGATTGGAATATTGGAATTCAAGATGTTTCAATATTTACATTGCCGGCAAACAAAAAAAATGTAGGAAATGGAGCGAGTACGGACTGAGGTGACCTACAGCAAGGCCATAACTGTTGATAGTTTACAGCTTTCCTTACCAATCCACCTAGCTTTTCAGCACTGCCATGGTTTCAAATATGGCCAACATAGAAAAATGTAGAATAGGAGCTAATGTATAGAGAATTTTTAAAACATGGACAACATCTATTGTTAACCCAACAGCAGAGACTTAAAAACTAATTTTAACTTTCACATCACACGTTTTGTAAAAGAACATTAGGTGAATACAACGCAATAAAGCAAAGTCCAGACACAAGATTAAGGCTTTTTTTATAAACCAAACGTACCTCTCTTCGATTTCCGATATCTTTGCTTTCCATATCTCCTGATTTTTCACTAGATTCTCATTGAGCTTCAGGAAGAGAGAAAGAAAAAGGTGATAATTAACAAACATAAGAAGTAAACAAAGCATTAGTACTTGGTATTGGAAATTTCTCTCTGACAATGATACAGAGACAAAATTACATTTCCAATCATCCTAACTGAAGAGATCAGAAAAATCCTGTATAAGCCCAATTGCACACCAGATACTGACTCACATCATCAAGAAACTTCTTCTCTTTTATACATCTATCCAGCTTGGCCTGCAACTTCTGCAGTTTTTGAGCAATAGCCTTCTTAACAGCTTCAGAAATTTCTCTTTCAGTTTCCTCGTTGACTTCTTTGAGCAAAGTATCAAAATACTATGAAAAGAAGATATATTACTCCAGAGTACTGAAAAAAGCCCCGCATAAAGCATAATATGTAACAGACCAAAAAGCACGGTCAAAGTAGACACAATGGCCACATCATAATGAAAATTCCGTTGAATCTCCAGTATAGGCTCAAAAAGATAGTTCATTCAATATGGAAAATCAGAAGAATGCACTTACAAGCTTTTGGTTCTCAAGCTGGGTGGCAAGGAGTTCATTGTACTCATTGACAATCTGTAATAAATTTAAATAAGATTATTTGAACAAAAAAGCGGGAAAAATTACAAGTATCTTTTCTAAGTAACATGATACACATTACTGCTTCAACTTTGCTTTTCAAAAGAGCCTCGCTAACTCCAGAGTCTGCACACTCACAACCTCCACAACCATCGTAAGCATGCACACAGTGGGAATTCAACTCAACTAACTTCCCATCAGTTTTTGATTGAATCAGTCGGTGAACATAATTGTCACCAACATAATCCCAAACACGCTGTGTGTCCAATTCAAGTGAATAACAGTGTTGTGTTTCTTTCCAATGTCGTATAGCATGTCCTCCTTTATACCTGCACCAGTTTTTCTTGTTCAAAGAATGACAGACTGAAGGACACAGTGAAAAGAATAAAAAAACATAAATCACTCCAGACATAAGAGGAAACTGAAATCGTTACCTGCCACAGCCAACAAAACCACATAAAACACAAATCCATAGATTCTCAGAAGTTTGACATAAAAAACAAATTGATTTCTCAGGTTGTTGCTGGCAATATCGGCAAACCTGAAAGTGACAAGTAAATAACCGGTTAGCAAACTTCCAAGTATTTTTTCCTTCTAATTTCATTTGGAAACTTTATAAAAACCACAACAACAATAATGAATGCAGAAGCAAATCCTAACAATAAAGAACTGCAGCCACACAAGTCTACTGGCTAAGCAAGCTTAACCCCCCAATCTAAAGTTAGCATAAGCAAATGGTAGTAGAAAAGCTATACAGAATGGGGAAAACAAATCTGCTTATGCATTTTCTAAAGAATCCACTATATCATATTATTTACTAAAATCGGCTATCATATAATTAATTAAAATTACCAAATTCTTAGAAATAAAACTTATATTAGATGAATAAGAAGAAAAGGAAGATTATAGAAAATCAAATCAACAAGGGACATAGAAACAAAAAGCCGTGGATTAGAATTTTGGAGAAACCAATAAGACTTGTGGAAAATTGTACAAGCCAAGCAGAAAGCCATTGTAATTAGGATTTTAAGCTTCTGGAATCCAAAATTTGCCAAAGTCTCAGCAAACGATGCATTTCTGTCAATAAGTGATTTAAGACATTAGTGGCCAAAACTACTGCTTCAACCATAGCATTGCCTAAGAACAACAACAAAGATTCCAGGCAAGGCTCTTAGCATCAGTTGAACTTCTTGATTCAGTAGGTGGTGAGTGACCAAATGAAGTTTCGGCTAGACTATGATGAGCTCAGAAATCATCACATGATTATTTTTCATAATTATCAAAATTTAGCCCTAACTTTTATAACCCTTTATTTCTCATATTTTTCCAATCCATGAATTTGCATGTAAAAAATGAATGACTGGTAACTTTCGCAACTGCCACCAAATACAGTGCCCAAGGAATTGAAATATTTGTTTCCAGATCAAACATAGCATGATGTTTTAAAATTTTGGATTATATCCAGTACCAGCTTGCCTCTGCAGTGACAACCAAAAAAAAAAAAAGGAAATAAAAGTTTTAGGGCACTTGAATCATTGGTACTATGTTGCTGGTTTGTGAATTCTTCTATATTAAACTACAAAAGTATGGCAGGTGACAACTCATACAAACAACAAATGCCAGTAAGACAACATGTAATCTAATGATTTACAATTTACAATAAACAAACAGCATATACAAGGGTTTCAGAGCATGAAATCAAAACCTATGTTACTGATTAAACCATAAAATGATGATTGAATAATAAACAATGTTGTAAGACTCATCTGTAATTCATCTCTAAGAATTTGGATACGATGACATGCCACAACACATAAAAAAGACATATCAGGAAAACAGCATTTACTCTGACAAATTACATTACATAAACAATATAGAAACTAGGTAGGATTTGGAAGAACTTCTAGCCTAGGCATCAAGTATAGTCAGTGCATGCAATGATAAAGGAACAGCAAAAGACCTTACATAAGTCATTACATGTCAAAATTAAATGTGCTTTCAGGCGTTAATTGTTGAAATACAATCCATGAGATATCTTGACACAAAGTATCCAAAAGAAAGTGGTTGATTTTCAAATACTCTTTGAGGTACACTAAAAAAACCCAAAATACTTCACCAAATAGGAACAGGTTAGTTACTCTCAAGTCATAGGAATAAAAGGATTTGAACCCACCAAAGGTTTAAAATATTTCCTAATCATTCTACTTTCAAACTGGCCCCCCTTACACAAGCACAAGCAGCACATAAATAAAGTGTAAGAAAAATCAGCATTTGGAACTTTTAGCTTAGGGATCACCATAGTTAGTGCATTCACAGATAGAGGAGCACCAAATGACCTTACATAAGTTTTTACATATCTAATAATTTGCTTTTGGCATTAATCGATCAACAATCAAGGGGATATCTTGACAAACTGTATCCAATAGAGAGTGGGTGATTTTCAACTTTTGAGGTCCACTAAAAGGACCCAAGAGTACTTCATCAAATAAGAACAAGTTAGTTGCATTTCAAAGTCACAGAATTGAAAAGATTTGAATACTAAATGTTAAAATATTCTCATATCACTTCACTTTCAAATTGGGCCCCATAACTTGCACGTGCACAAGCAGCACATAAATAAAGCACAAGAAAAATCAGAATTACTCACCGGACAAGAAGAATCAGTCCATTTTGAAATGCAAGAGCAGTGGAAAGAATGATTACATATAGTTGTGAGAATTCCACCCATGTCTTGATCTAGCCTCTCTGCATCATGAAGAATTAGTACCATCACCCACAACATATTTTAGTGTTGACACTACCCGCACTATGCTGCGGGTAGGGGATTTTTTTTTTCAGACTTAAAAAAAAAAAAAAAAGGATATTAGGAAGTAAAAAATGTGATGCTTGCTGGTCGAAACACTTTTAAAATACATAAATGTTGATGCATTGGATGACATGTTTTTTTAAAAAAATGGTCGAAGCACATCAAATCAATCCATGTCAACCATGGTTAACTTGTGAAAACCGTGATGTAGGATATGAGATTGCGATAAAATTTTGGAACCCATGTCAAAACAAATTATGAAGCCCAGTTATAATGATCTAAATATTGAAGGTTGAAAGCGGGAAAAAAATAAATTTAAAAAAAGGACCCAAAAAGATGACTTGAGTAAACCTATATAGGTGGTCAGCACAACGTTGCTAGCCTGGGCAAATTTTTTTGGACGGAAGAAGAAAAAAGTTAAGATGATTCTAGGATTTCTCAAGAGATAAATTAGGTTAATTTAATAATATAAGAAAAAAAAAACAACTTAAATTTAATAACATGAAAAACCAAGCAAACCGGGTGAATCTCCTTAACCTAGGTTGATCTTCCAAAATTGTAACCTATTAAATCTTAGACCCAGCTCAATCAAGAAGCCTAATTCTCAACAAATTTAATGTTGAAAGATAGAATAAAAAAAACCAATCTAAAAAACTCGTTAAGGTAGAAAAAAAAAAAGGAATGATGAACAAACTTGATAGAAAAAAAAATGAAGTACAATGGAATTGCAAAAATAAAATAAATTTTACAAATCATCTTAAATAAATAAAAAATAGCAATCAAAAGAAAGGAGATCAAATTTGAGAGATGAAAAAATTGAAGGAGAATGGAATTGAAAATAATTTCCAATTTGAAATATTTTTTTCAAATAAAAAATTGCAATTAAGAAAATAATGACCACATCTAAAGGGGAAAGAAATTGAAGGGTTGTTGTGAATTCTTTGAGGGGCAACATAGATTGAGGTGGAGGAGAGAAAAAAAAGAAAATCAAAATGGTGTCAAACTAGATGGAATCACCATGCATGCACCGCCTAAGGAGGAAAAGGACCCTGAGAAGAATCTAATGAGGTGGTGAAACAAACGGTTTCGACCAACAGAGACAGCCGCACCCGCCGCCTAAAGGCAACGAAATGACTAACATGTGTAACACACACATACGCAGCTTTTTTGTTTTTTCGTTTATTTTATTTATCAAAATATGACATTGCTCCTAGGACCAAGTGATTGTTACTAAAAAAACCATTATGAAATTACAAATAATCCCCTGCATTACTGCTTTTAGAATTTCAAATTTAAGGGCAATAAAGTCATTACATTGTGCTTAAAAAAGTAAAATGTCAAAAATACCCCTAGACCATAGTTAAGTGTTTTTTTTTTTTTGCTTTTAAGGGTAATTAAATAATTTTATTATGTCAAAAATTGTGGAAAGATTGAGATGCCCCTTAACAATTCAAGAATAACAAATAGACCCCATGAAAAGACCATTTAACCCCCAAAGGTTATGGAATCCAATTTTGTTGGTTAAGGGCACAAAAGTAATTTCAATATGGCAATGAATGGTTTTTTTTGTGTCTAGGTATACATTGTTTTTCCCATGTGATTTAGAGTTTTTGTTAATATTACAATATCATGTGTTAGTTTCATTTTGGATAGCATATCCAAAATAACAAACAAGCTTTGCAAACTCAAAAATATTCTCCATTGTCTCATTGAACTTATAGTAAGTTTGGAATCACAAATTCCTTGAGCATCCAAAGCTAGGCTAGAAAATGTAGTTGCTTATATAACAAAAACCTTCATGTCTTAGCAATTTCAAGATAGAATCGAGGAGAATGAAAAGAAGAAAAGACATGAAAATGAGCAAGAAAGCCATTTCCAGCCATTGGATCTCAAATTACTAGTATAACTCATAGTAGCATAGCAAACAATAGTTCAGGTTGTCTAATTATCTTAGTGGAGGTAAATTGGAAGGCAGATAAAGAGTAAATTCTAAAGCGAAAGAACCCATGTGAAGGTCTATCTTTGACTTATCCACTTGCTTTCTATGTATGTACCTTACCTGCTTGATTACATCAAATTATGATCCAGTACATTCTTTTTAGGACCACCACTAGGAGCAGTGTTTTACAGAAATTGGAATCAAAATAGAACACAAGTGGGAAAAATAAAAATACTTGAGAAATATTTGGACCATGCAACATGGACAGAATTTTTCATGACCTCTCACAACCTAATTAATGCCTGCATCACAACTTAACACCAACCCTCTCTCATTCTGTCCCAGTAAACATCAGAATTAATTTATAGAGAAGAATATTTTCATCAGAAATCCTTTTAGCCACTGAAATCTAAGAAAAAGGTCATGGGGTAAATTTTAAAATGTATTCATGATTAAACAAAGAACATGTTGATAGATGTATGGTCCATTAAGCAAAGAGATTACAGCTTCCAAAGTATATAAACAAGAAAAAAGGACAGATGATACTTTTAATAAAGCTATCTGCTTTTCTAGCAATCTTATCTCTTATCGAGAATGCCTTTATGATGTCCTATACCATCCATCTAATTTCTATAATTATTTCAAATTTCATTCCAAAACATGAAGCATTCTCAAAGAATAGCTTTACAATGATAACTAAACATACCAAGACAAACTGGACAAGAAGGCTGCTCAGTTGTGCTTGTTGAAGATGGCTTTGTGTGTTCAAGTGAACCACTGTAACCAGTGAACTGGACATCAACAGTAAAAAGCACCCGGCAAACTTCCTCCTGTAGAAATATTAAAATGACTCAGTAATAATACAATGAGATAACTGATTTCAAGAAATAAATAAATAATGAGAGCAACATGATAGAAATTGTTAAAGAAAAGGATGCTAACCTCCAAAGAATTGAATTGTCTACCATTAAAATGAAGATAGAATTTATCAGTGGAGTCTTGAGTATCAAATCTTATAAGAATACTATAACGATCCTCCATTCCATCTAACCTAGCATTCATTGCAACAAATCAGTACTTTGATACAATAGAAGAATTATTTTTTTCAATAATTATTGAAGTCATTAATATTACCTAACAATTCGCATCTCCAGAATGTGGTGAATGAAAGAAGCACAAAACTGGCAGAAGTCAGCATATGTCATGTGGTTTGGCACTCCAACCACCGCCACTAGAGGTTTCCTTTCGACCTATACCATTATCAACCAAATTGAAAACCATTAATCACATCATCAAAATCAAACACACAAACAAACATAAACTGATAGCATGGTATACAGGGAGATCTGAAATGCCATTGTTGGAGAAAAGGTGCATAACGCCTCGTGTCTCTTCGATCCTAGGGTTTCCAGAGGAGAAGGGAAATGCCTCATTAGTTTGTGATGATGATTCCTCGGCTGTTGGTTGCCAGAAGTGGTCCTCCAGTGTGGCCCCGCTGACTGCAGCAGCGCTTGAACTAGGTGACATGCCTGTTGAAAACATTAAAAACTAGAGTAGTCATCATCAACCATCAACCTAAAACTAAAACATTAAAAATTTACCCAAGAAAGAACATATAAAAGCCGCGCATAGCTCAAAATCAATTAAAAACCTCAACTTTTTATGAATTTTAACCAAAATATCGGGCACTAGAGGCTCAAAACAACATTGCCTCCACATTCATCACATGAACTCATGTATTTTAAGCAATGATCATGGTACTATGAAGAAAACCAGAACCTCATGTCCCTCCATTTCCATAAAAAAAATACCAATATAAGCAGATTTATTCCGGACAAAACGAAAAAATCAGCACATTTTGGCATGCTGAGCAGACTTCAAGAACCCAAACCCTGGCTATCATAGTTTCCATGCTAAGCAACCTAGGCACTATCAAAGCCTAACACAGACTAATTAAAATTCAAACCTTTTGCATTGTAAAAATAAAATAAAATCAGAGGCATGTCCTCCACTCAAAGTCCCAGCCCTTAGCTCCTTAGCAGAAACCCAACTTCATATGCTTAACCGAATATATATATATAAAATTTTGACACCCAGAATCGCACAAAGAACACGACCTCTCAATTCGATCCTCCGCTACCACGAGGACCAGTTCCATGTATTTAATAGAAAAATCACACCATGTATGGGAAACATTAAAATAGTTTTGCAAACATTTCAGACCCTTCTAAGTCCTATAAGAGTTCCCATCATGTATCAAACGGAACCTAAACATGCATTTAAATACATCAAGGACATTCAAAACAGAGACACATATGAACTCATGTATTTTAAGCAAAGGAGATACCTCCGATGACCGACTCTGATAGCCTTAACCAACTCAACAGCCTTCGTGAAACCAGGTTGGTTTGACCCCAAGGAGACTTGAGAGCTTTTTGGAGATGCTACCGGTACTGGATCGTGGCTGTGGGAAGAGTTGATGTCGAAGCTGGTGATGGTATGGCAGCGGATTGCTGGAGGTGCGTGGTGATGATCGTGTGTTGTCTCTCTTGAAGCAGAAGAGGGAGACGGTGGAGAGAGAAGATGGTTGGTGATGTTGTGGTGAAGGTGTCTGTTGATTGGGTCAGATGGTGGTGGTTTTTAATATTAACTCCGGTGAGGGGACATTACACGGGTAGAACTATGGAGACGAGATAGTACGAGACGGCACGTAGAGGGCGAGGTCGTTTTGTATATGGTTCGGTTTACAATTACGTGACATGAAATTTTATCTTCCTCTTAGAAAGCACGATTGAACAAAATTAAAACAATATATATTACAATTACTCGTGCTTTTCTAATGTGTTTTTTTTTTTTAAGAAAAAAAAAACTCAATCATAAATTAAAATATTTATACATACATATAATTAGCTAAATTAATATTTAATAAAAAAATAACTAAAATTAAGATATTTAATCTTACAATATAAATCATGTAATTATATTTCTGTAGAATAAATTATTTATTTATTCAAAGTATTATTTATTCAAATAAAAAGTAAAAAAAAAAATCATTGATTGAAAGCTAACTGAATCAAATTGTGAAGTTTAGCTATAAAACAACTAAAAAGTTAATTAATCTAAAAATAAAAAAAAATTGAGTCAACTTGAGTTATTTCACTAACATGCGACCATGGAAAATCATATAAAAAAAAGTGAAAAAACAAGAGCATTGAACTAATTCTAAAAAAAAAAAAATTATTGAATAATAAAATTAAAAAAAAAACTTAAAAAATAAAGTCAACTTGTGTTAACTTTTTAAAACTCTTGATTGTGGTCATGAGATCGGATTGGCCATGTTGAAGGCAAACTCATAAAAACAACAAAGCAAAATTCTTAGTAAAAAAAATATTGAGATATGAAATTTAAAAAAATAACAAAAAAAAAAAAGTTAAACTAGATTAACTTGCCTGCCCCGTGATTATAGGCATAGAATTGGAATAACACCATGAAAAGAAAGGTAAAAAAAAAAACACGAGGACTAATTTTTAAAAAAGTTAAATGATGAATGATGAAATTAAAAAAAAAAAACCTAAAAAATATAAAATTAACTTGTGTTAACTTTTAAAACTCTTGATTGTGGTCATGAGATCGGGACTGGCCATATTGAAGGCAAACTCATAAAAACAATGAAGCAAAATTCTTAATAAAAAAAATTAAGATATGAAATTGAAAAAAATAATTAAAAAAAATATAAGTTAAACTAGATTAACTTGCCAACCCCGTGATCATATGCATGGAATTGGAATAACCCCGTGAAAAGAAAGGTTAAAAAAAAACACGAGGACTAAATTTTAAAAAAATTAAATGTTGAATGATGAAATTAAAAAATAAACCTAAAAAAAGACCTTAAAAAAATAAAGTCAACTTGTGTTAACTTTTAAAACTCTTGATTATGGTCGTGAGATTGGGACTGACCATGTTGAAAGCAAACTCATAAAAACAATGAAGCAAAATTCTTAATAAAAAATTATTGAGATATGAAATTGAAAAAAAATAACAAAAAAAATATAAGTTAAACTAGATTAATTTGCCAGCCGCACGATCATAGGCATAGAATTGGAATAACTTCATGAAAAGAAAAAGGGAAAAAAAAAACAAGGAATAATTTTTAAAAAATTAAATGTTGATGATGATGATATATATATATATATATAAAGACCTAAAAGGACTAAAGTTAACCTGTGTTAACTTTCGAAACTTGTATAATAATAAAAAAAAAGTATAGAGTGATGAAATAGAAAAAAGAAATACACTACAAAAAATTCAAAATAAAATAAACTACAATAAAAAAGAATAGAGGTCAAATCCAACATAAAAAATAAATTGAAATGTAATGTTAAGGGATAAAATTAAAAATAAAAATTAATTAATTAGAGGATAAAAAATCAAAGAATAATAACTGAGCTTGTAACATTTCATTATATGCAACACAATTATAACCACATATTTGTTGAATATGCAAGTCTAATTGAATTCGATTAAGAATTTATGCTTTAATCATGAATTTTATGTTAGGATTATTATGTGGATTTTAAAAATATTGAGAAATTATTGTAAAATGATATAATTAAGTAAGTGCAGAGTTGAAATAGCCTAAAACCAAGAATAATTTGAAATGAAAGGTGGTATAGGATGCCAACCACAATACACTTGGAAAAAAAAATTCAGTTAATTTAATGAGCTTGTTGATTTTGAATAAATTGATGTGTTAATATATAAATGAAAGTTTATAATGGAACATGTACATTTTATCTTAATTATGTTATTGTCGGTGTGAATTGTGAATTAGATTGATTGGTTTTACAAGGTTATATTTAGTGATGTTATATGATATATAACATGACAATGGTTGCTTTTAGCTATGAGAATCCAACAAGAAATGTTTGGTTGTTCATTGAACTTGCATATGAAAACTGGATAGCCTTTTCTTTTAAATTCTAGATAGGATTAGAGCATGAAAATAGTATAATTTGAGATAGGTTCATTCTTAGAAATTATAGCCTGAGATATTAGTGTTTCAATAAAACTAATCTTGCTTAATTCGGAGTTCTAAAACTCTAGATATGGATAAAAATCTGAAGAGAGGTCAGGTTGGGAACTATACTGAATAGTTTTGGCAAGTTACAATAATAGATAGTTCAGGTACGCAAATTATAAAATTGGGCTTCCCTCCCTTAAGTAAAAATATAGTGTTGTATTTTAGTTTTTTGAACAAAAAAGCGATGTTCAAAAACAAATTTTATAATCTCAATTATGATTTAAATAAAGAATAATGTTCTTGAATAATTAAATTAAGTTAGCTGAAAATTAGTTAGTTTCTACTTTGTTTATAAATTGTATACGTACGAGGGTTTTCAAAGTTTTTTATTTTTATTTTTGGGATTAAACTAAAAAAAAAGATTGAATGAGGAATTCAAATGAAAATTTAATGAAACTTAAATTGGAAAGAGTGAATTAATTGAAATAAAACTACTCTCTATATAAATAATTTTCATGCACATTCTTATATGTTCTAACGTGAACCGTACTAAATTATATTTCTAATATATATATAGTTTGACCATTTGTTAAAAAAACTATTTCTTCATAAATATAGTTAATCACATTTATAATATTCCACGACAATTATTATAATTCTTTCATGATCGATCCTAAATCTTATTTTTCTCTCAACACAAATACAACTCAAAACATAACATAAATTATTCATATCATCAATATATCATCAAATCCTAAATCAAAATACATTAGAAATTCAACTTTCTCTAAATATATTATTTTGATTCATTTTAAATCATCATACTCACATCTACACCATTAATATATACTAATTTACAAGAATTAAAAGCAATTAACCTAATTTCCAAACAATTTTCTTAAAAAAAAACTAATTCTCCATAAATTAAAATCTCAACTCTAATTGGGTAACATAATTCAATTCATTTAAATTCATTTTTCACATAATAACACACACTAATAGTATACAATAAACAATATTTACTCAAATTAAACAACTCATAATCAATCTTCATCTCTTGGTTGATCATTAAGTTCTCTTTGCCTCCATGATTTATTCTTAATCTTTCCATGATTTGGCATCTATTACAACCTATTCCAACCCAATTAATTAAATTACAAATAAATTTGAATTTTCCATAGTTTCACTAAGAGCCCAAACTCAAAGATTCATGAGTTTATTCAAAATCATCTAAACCTTACTCAAACTTGTATAAATGAGTATCTAGCACTTTACCATAAAATTATTTGAGCTTCAAATTGCTTCCAATCAAATTTCCACACACTTCTCATCTTTTTCCCCTCTTGTTTGTTTTGTCTCTCTCTATAAAACTCATTTTCCCTCTCCTTTAATCTTCTTCAATTTAGTATTATTTAAGTGTTTTTCTCTATGATAAATCAATCCTAAACTCTTTCAAACCCTAAAACCTTTCACAATTTTAAGAGAAAATCAAGAAGAAACTCTCTTTTTTCTATAAGTTTAATGTTAGCCATATTTATAAGGAGGGAAGATAATTTTTTTGTTTAACTATAAATTCACTACTTACTAATACTCTTATTTGTTTTCAGGTGATTCTCTAAACTTTTGGTGTAGTTTATTATTGAAATCACCTAATTTTATCCATATCTTCAACTTATTTTCCAAAAACTTTATTTCTAATTTGCTATATTTATTTGTTAATTTTTTTTATTATGTTTTCTTTAGGCAAAATTCTCTATTATTTATAAATTCATATACTTATCTATAGGTCATTTACTACTAATTTAGATTCCTTTTTATTTTTCATTTACTCATTTGCAATTAATTTTATCTTATTTTAGGATTTCATGTAATTTTAAATTTGTAGGGTTTACAAGATTTGATACAAGATTAAAATAAAACCTAATGATGAGGAATAAAATTAAATAAAAATAACAAATGGAAAAAAATATAATAGCTATATAAAAAATAATGACCAGATTAGATGTAAAGAACAAATGACATAACACTCCTATATTTCGACAACTTTTCCTTTTATATAAATTATTTATATTTATTAAAAAAACTAAGTTGCCTCTAATTTAACATGAGTATAACAAAGATACCAAACTAAAAATACATAAAGGCTCCTAGAAATAAGTATCATTTAATTTGCTTTCTAAGACAGTTAAGTAATTTTATTGTGCTTAAAAAAATAAAATTATCTCAAAGGTACCTTAATGCAAGTTAATGTTTTTTTTCTTTTAATGTTAATTCAATCATTGCATTGTCCATAATAAAAGTCAAAAGTCAAATTTTACCCTAATTGATTTGCCAATAATAAATGTTTCCCTATGAATATCTAGGTAAGTGAGGGGATAATTTAGAAAAAATATTGTTCATTGTTATGATACTTTCCCCACATAATTTAATTTATGTTAATCAATAATCAATTCAATCAAAACATTATATTGTTAAGGACATCTTTCATATAGCGAACCACATTGACTCTATTTTTTTTTATTAAAGTCATTTTTTTTATTAGATCTTTTTTTTCAACAACCTCAACTCTATGTTTTCATTCAAGTCCTTTTTTTATTAAGTATTTTTATTTCAAGTATTCTTTTTAATTGTGTCCTATAACTTCCCATTTAACAAACTTCAACCTTTTTTCTTCATTCATATATTTTTCTACTGGTTACTTTTATCTTTTATTTAACAATAGTGTGGTTTTACAAAATTGATACTCAATAAATCATAAAATGGTATTTGAAATTATAAACACAATAGGCAATGCAAGATGGAAGAAATATTAAAAAATAATGGAAATAAAACATAGAAGAAAAACACAATCCATAGTTGGTTGCAATAATTACTTTCAATATTTTCTTTTTCTTTTTCTCACTTAACTATTTTTATTCGTAATCTAAACCTTTCACATTAAGTTCACTAAAAATTGAGTTTGATGTTTTGTTTTAATTGGCTTTATATAATACTCTCATAATGTTAATTATAAACTTAAATATTAAGTTATTGCTCTCTTTGACAAAAAAAGAGTAAATTATATTCATTCAAACCAATTAAAACTTTTCCGACCCAATTTTAAAATGTAAAAAATATTTAACCTTTTTTTTCTAATAAATAATATATTTATCTCAACTTTCCAACTCATTTTTTTATTGTAATCAATTGATTCTATTATTATTTATTGGTATATATAATTTTTAATTAATTTTATTCAACATATGTATAAACTTTTTGTAGTCCGACAATTTTTAATGGAAATTTTTTTTAACAAAGCCAACATGCTTTTTTGAATTGAGAAAAAAAATAATTTATCTTATAGTGTATTGTGGGGGAATCAAACTGTTTTAGCCCCTGCTTGTTTTTGCGTTTTTAAAATAGTTTTTTAAAAATTATTTTTTTTTATTTTTTTTTATTTTAAATTAATAGATTATGTAGTGTTTTCATATCATTTTTGATGTGTTGATATTAAAAATAATTTTAAAAAAAATAAAAAAAATCATTTTAATGTATTTTCGAGTAAAAACATACTTTGAAAAACAACAATAACCACACTCTCAAATGGTAAATTATTCTTATAAACACTCTTGTTTATTCATTAATTAAAACATTGATATGAAGCTTTTTTTTAAGAAAATTGTATATATTATATATGTTTTTTTACTAGTCTTAATAAAATTTTTTTGTGTATCCTGATAATTTTTCATTGAATTCAATTATGAAAAAATACATAATAAATTTATACTTATTTTCATTGAATAATTTTCTTCAATATAATATAATATAATATAATAGTATATAAACACAAATTAAAAGATTACAAAAAGAAGTCATGTATTATAACTGCTTAAGAAAATCTCATAAAAACATAAAATTATAATATTTATTTTATTTTTTCTGAATAAGATAAATAACAGAAAATAAAAAAAAGATAAAAATAAAAATAGCAACTATTTCAAAAAATTAGAAAATAATAAACAAAAGAAAAATAAAATAAAAATTATGGGGCTTGAAGCCAAGCCCTAGCACGAAAATCTAGGGTCACAACAAAAACATTTTCTTCTGTGTTACCATCAAAACTTAGGGTGTTTGCATTGAATTTGAGCATGCCTCTGTAAAATTGTTAAAAAACTTCAATTTCTCATTGTTTTCATCAAAATACACATTTAAACAATTCTATGGGCTTTATAGCCATAAATCTGAGCTAAGAAAAATCATTAATTAACAAAAAAAAAAAATCAACACAAAATTTAAATACACACTTTTTAGATCTAAAAATTTAAATCGTAATATTTTTATATTCCAAAGATAAAATGGTTATGAATTTTGATGTATAGGAATTTTTGGCAAGTTTCTTTCTTTTCTTTTCTATAAATATTTCTATTTTTATTTATTTATTTTTTCATTTGTTAAGAAAATCTGACGGTAGAAAATATTTATACAAAATCAATACCCAAGATTGTTCAGTGAAGGAGGAGTTTGATTTTTTTTAAAAAAATTAACAAGGATAAAGTTGAGAAAAAATTATTAAATTTTTCATCTTTGTCTTTGTCCCACATGCCCCCAAAAAATAGAAACATAAATTTCATTCATTTTGATCCCTAAAGACAGAGATAATTTTGAATTTTGTCCTCGTCTCCATTAACCAAACATGATATTTTTCTATCTTGTAAATGTCCATTACCTTAAGCTATGTTTATTGTATGTAAAATTTACCTTTGTGAAATATTTTCTTCACCTTCTAATATTTGACTCACTTTGAAAAAAATTGATCAATTAAAAATATTTTTGGTAAAAGTAAAAACAAAGTTGAATTAAATAAAAATAATGTCTAGATGAAAATATTTTTGTCATATATATCATATAGTTTTTGCCTTTTAGCATTATCTTTCATATATAACAAAATAATACATTTTTCATGTAAAATATATTAAAAAATAACAAGTTATTTTAGATAAAATCAATGAAAGTCACACAAAAGTTGAACAAGAAGAAAAGTTGACAAACTTCAAACAAAGGACTAGATTGAGAATTGTACGAAGAAGGATGGGACCCAATCGATACATATTATAGTTTTGGGACTCAAGCGATAAATTGTATACGATAGGGACTAAATGAGGTTCCTCTGTAGAAAATATTTAAATGACGTGGAGAATCATAAGCCGTTGATCTTATCTTTAAAGAAAGGACGGTTTAGATTCCATTAGCTGTAGCCAAACGTGTACCTAAAGTCAGATCGAAAAAACGAAAAAATGAAACACTTGACAGTCGGTTGAGACTTGAGAAGTCAAAACGCAACCTCGATAAAATTTATAAAGATCGTTTTAGAGAGAGAGTGTTTTTTGGAGAGAGAAAAGAAAATGATCGCAGACGGAGTGGAAAACGAAGAGAAATGGTTAGCGGCAGGGATCGCTGGCCTTCAACAAAACGCTTTTTACATGCATCGCGCTCTGGTAAAACCCTAACTTGTCACTTACATGTTTGTTTATAAAACTTGAGAGAAATTGATTAAATTAGTCTAAAATAGGGTGCAATTGAGTGAATTAATTGTTGAATTTTGGTTCAGGATTCGAATAATTTAAGAGATGCTTTGAAGTACTCAGCGCAGATGTTATCGGAGTTGCGGACTTCGAAGCTTTCTCCTCATAAGTATTATGAATTATGTAAGCAATTCAAATCTTCAAGATCTTGAGATCTATTGTTCAAGGATTGGAAGCGAGAGAAACTGTGCGTGATTTGTGTGTTTTTGTTATTGACTTCCTTAGATATGAGAGCATTTGATGAATTGAGGAAGCTGGAGATGTTTTTTAAAGAAGAGGCACGGCGTGGGTGTTCAATTATTGATTTGTATGAACTTGTGCAGCATGCTGGTAACATCTTGCCGAGATTGTAAGTGTCAATGTCACAATTGATCTGCTTTTGTATTTTGGTTAGTTTTTGATTGATGAACTGTCATTGAAAGCTTAGGGTTTCAGATGTTACTTGTTAAAATTACGCTGTTTAAATTGAATCTGTTGCTTAAACGATAAGAGAGAAGAGATGCAGTTTAAACATTAAGTCAAGGAGTTTCAGTAGTAGCTTGTTGCTAGTATGTGCTGGATACATGGGTTTCATGTGTATTTTTAATATGTTCCTCGATGCCTTTAAGGTTTATTCTGTTATCCTCCATGAATGAGTATATTAGCCAACAACAAACTCATTATTAGATTCTCCACAATGTGAAAATACTGGAGAGCTATAATTTGATAGATTTGCCTGATGTAGTTATATTGTTGATTTAGTTAGGAGGGGAAGTCCTTAAGCAGAAAATTATGCAATTCCTTTAAGTCCATATATAACAACTAAATTGATATCTTTAGATGAAGACCATCTGTTCTGTCTGTGCTGTTTCTTTAGTTTGCGTGTCTGATATTTTTGAAGTAGAAAATGTATTTTGTAAGTTTGAACATGAAAGGTAGCAGATATAGTTTGCAAGTGAGAACTTACAAGACTGAAAATGTTTACTGGAAATGACAATGAAGCTTCTCAATTGTAACTTCATAATTTCTCTTTTTGCGTCTGTGTGCTTATTGGTTTCTGCTAGCAGTGAGTATCTTTGATCATACCAGATCGTCCTCTTTTTAATGAACTCTGCCAAGCTATTTGGAGTCTGCTGCAAGGATACTTTTTTATTTTTTTATTTTTTTTTATTTCTGCTCTCACTATAGAGATGTCAGTCAGTCATGTAAATTATCAGTGTTTGTGTATGCATTTTTTTGTGCTTTACTGCAATCTTTTGTCCTTCCAGGTATCTCCTATGTACTGTAGGATCTGTATACATTAAATCTAAAGAAGCTCCAGCAAAAGATGTTCTTAAAGATCTTGTTGAAATGTGTCGCGGCATTCAGCATCCTGTACGTGGCCTCTTCTTAAGGAGTTACCTTTCCCAAGTCAGTAGGGATAAATTACCTGATATCGGTTCAGAGTATGAAGGGTAAGGATATGAGATGATCGTTATGGGTTCCATTTAATTTTAGGAGAAAGGCATTTATTTATGTGGTTATGGAGAGCAAGTTTGGTGGTCTGGAGACCATTGTGGCTGGTTGGGCTTGACTTTGATCAGGTCATAGCTAATACTTGGAAAGTGGATCTGCCTATCTGAGGTGATGGCTGGAGCCAGGGTGACCAGATCCTCAATGAACTATGCATCCATCTTTACTTGCATTGAGATTATACAAAATGAATAGCTCTATAAGTCTTTTTTTTGCTCTTATAATGGTGGCATCCAAACACTTTAATTCAAGTTACTGACCATAAGCTGATGGAAAGTATTCTTGTCAGCTTTGTTGTTTACCCACCTGTTGGTGGATTGGTTTTGGAACTGACTAAATGAGTTGCTTCCTGAACCCCTGCAGAGATGCTGACACGGTTGTGGATGCTGTGGAATTTGTTCTGCAAAATTTCACTGAGATGAACAAGCTATGGGTGCGAATGCAACACCAGGTTGGTTGAAATATATGTGACTACCTGCTCTCATGTTCAGCATGCATGTGCAATGCTTGCATGTCATAAAGGTAAAATGTATCATGAGGGCATGATTTCTGGTCATGCAGGTCTTATAGTGCTTATGAATCATTCATACTCTTAGCTGATCATGAGTTGAGGCTTGGTATCGGGCTTTCTGGTCTGCAGGGACCTGCCCGGGAAAAGGAGAAGCGGGAGAAAGAAAGGAGCGAGCTGCGTGATCTTGTAATGCCCGTGACCTGTAAATGGTTAATTTCACTGCAATACAACTTTGTGAAGTATGTGGTTGCAGTTTTAAAAAGCTTAGCATTTGTTCCCCTCATATGTTATTAGGTTGGCAAGAACCTGCATGTCCTCAGCCAGATAGAGGGTGTTGACCTTGACATGTACAAAGATACTGTGCTTCCCAGAGTTCTTGAACAGGCCTGACCTTTTCACTTTGATAAAATCTTGTATTTTGAGCTCGTGGATGGGATGCATGCTTGCCAACTATCCCAAACTGAACTCTGTTTTTCAATTGTTTTGATAGGTTGTCAATTGTAAAGATGAAATCGCTCAGTTCTATCTGATGGATTGCATAATTCAAGTCTTCCCTGATGAATATCATTTGCAAACTCTTGAGATATTGTTGGGTGCTTGCCCCCAACTTCAGGTGTGTAATTTTGTACTCATTGTTTCTATTTGACATGGTCACATGTTAGCTTGTTATTCTCCTTCGATATATTTGCTTAAATGCAACGATTAAAACTGCTTCTTTGTTTCCAACTTGTGTTTCTCAGCCATCTGTTGACATCAAGACAGTGTTATCTAGATTGATGGAGAGGCTATCAAATTACGCTGCTTCAAGCGCAGAAGTTTTACCTGAATTCTTGCAAGTAGAAGCCTTCTCCAAATTGAACAATGCCATAGGAAAGGTAAATCTAGTCTTACCAGCCCTTTTAGGTTGCTAGACCAGAAAAGGAGCAGAATTTGGCGACTTCATTTTTGAGAAGAGTACAGGATTCTATGATGCTGTCTCTGTGCTTAGCATTGTTGAAGTGCTGTTTTCCTGTTAAAAGTTTCCCATTTTGAAATCTCTACAAATTTCAGGAGATTTTGATGTTGCCTTTCAAAATGACAATTCTTATATTTGTTTTGACTCCATATGTTAAGTTACAGTGATTAGTCTATATAGCGTATGCTAAAACAATTGAAATATAGTAATACAAATGTGTTGATGCAGGTGATAGAAGCACAAGTGGATATGCCAATTTTTGGAGCTGTAACTCTATATTCATCTCTTCTTACATTTACTCTTCATGTTCACCCTGACCGGCTGGATTATGCTGATCAAGTGCTGGTATATATGACTCCCTAAAATGCTACTACATTGCAATTTACATCATGGTTTTGTAAAATTTATTTTATCATATACCAATTAGAGATATAACCACTTAACATTTCTGTTTTGTCCTCTATTGTTTTTCTGGTTAAGCCTTCAGAAAGTAGTTAAAGATGCATTGAACTAACTATACACGCACTATGCAACATCATATAATGGGGCTTGCTTTCTAACTGGGATGAATTTTTTACTTGACCCTAGAGAAGGCAGGATTTGTTTTCCTAGTAATCTGAAAAGAGAACTTTCAAGCACTGTAAGAAATTAAATTTGACAGGGAAAATCATGACTGGTTGGGACACAAATTTTTATGTATGAAAGGTTTATAGAATTTATACTCTGCTGCCTCTTTGGGCAGTGTTCAGCAGTCATTTTGGCTTGCAGAAATAGTCAATGAGTAATTTCATCAAAGAAATTAAGAAAGATCATGTGCATTGAAATTCCAATTATGCGAAACAGGTTGATTCTCTTAAAACTAATTTATTAAAACAAGAAACTATTTATATTATTTTGTTCCGCTGTATATTTTAACAGGTGAGCTGATTCTTTTGTTTGTTATTCAGGGAGCATGTGTTAAGAAACTATCCAGCAAAGGAAAGCTTGACGACAGCAAAGCCACAAAACAAATTGTTGCTCTTTTGAGTGCTCCATTAGAGAAATATAATGATATTGTCACTGCATTGAAGCTTTCAAACTATCCTCGTGTAATGGAATACCTTGATATTGAGACAAATAAAATTATGGCAACTGTTATAATTCAAAGTATTATGAAAAATAACACACACATCTCTACTGCTGACAAGGTATGTTTCTGTCCCTTGTGCATCCTAATCTTTCTAACATGCTCTGAATACTCAATCTTAGTTTAATTTTATTCTGTAGGTTGAGGCGTTATTTGAATTAATGACAGGGCTTATCAAGGATCTGGATGGGGCTGAAGAAGAGGTTATTTGAAATTACTTCACTTTTCATGTTATGAAATTTGTGCTGCAGAAGTTTTAAGAAAAATCAAACTTCTAATGCTGATAACCACATATGCTATGGTTGTTTCTTATTGCCATCCAGCTAACAGTATTTGCCTGTTCTCCTCTAATGTGCTCATGAAACTAAGCCTTTGAATTGTGTATTGTGATTATTGTTTTGTTCCTTTATCTTTAGGTTGATGAAGATGATTTCAAAGAGGAGCAGAATTCCGTTGCACGTCTTATTCAGATGCTGTACAATGACGATCAAGAGGAAATGTTTCAGGTACATGTTCGTTTCAAAATCTTCATGTCAGCTTTTTTCAAGAGTTAAATGGCTAGCACCTATTTTATTTTACTGAAGCAAATTGTGGGTGGTGATTAATCAGTAGAATGATTTCCGCCTAATTTTGTATTTTGGTTTTGAACTTTTCTTATATATTATATCCGCCCTAAATTGCAGATCATATGTACGGTGAAGAAGCATATCATGACAGGAGGACCAAAGCGCCTACCCTTCACAGTTCCCCCACTTGTGTTTTTGTCTCTCAAGGTTTGCTTTTGCCCAATGCTAACAACCTTGAAGTTGGCAAAATTGCTGCTGCACATTCTGGAATGAGAATGTCATTGTTCATCAGATTTGGCGTCTGACATGAATAATTGCTGGTCACATCACGTGAATCATGCTTTAATCTCTTTTCCAGTTTCCATAATTTGATGGCCCCCCTATCTTTTTCAACGAATGCCAATTTGGATTTCCAACTTATTCTCAGCCTTTTGTTTGTGGTGTACAGTTGGTAAGGAGACTTCAAGGCAGCAGCCAAGATCAGGAGGAAAACCCTTTTGGAGACGATTCATCAACTTCACCTAAGAAAATTTTCCAGCTCTTGAATCAGGTAGCGCTTCATTGAAAGTTGCCTATCATGTACATAGATTTGGTTAAATGATCATTCATTAGAATAGCTGACGATGTAATCCATTCCCTTACAGACAATTGAGGCTCTGTCAATTGTTCCAGCACCTGAATTGGCATTACGATTGTACTTGCAGTGTGCTGAGGTACATGAACTTGGCACTGCAGTTTACTTGGTATTTTAAATACTCTCAAGGACCATTTGATGAAGCTGCCTCTCTTACTTATTACTTTTTATTTCTAATTGAGCAGGCTGCCAATGACTGTGATCTAGAGCCTGTTGCATATGAATTTTTCACCCAAGCATATATTCTATACGAGGAAGAAGTCTCAGTGAGTTGATTTGATTCACATCTATATTCAACCTTTATATTGCTTTATTTAAAGTTGCAAAATCAGTAATGTTTTTTCTCGTGCATATTTGCTGCAACAGGATTCAAAAGCACAGGTGACGGCATTGCATTTAATAATAGGCACCCTTCAGAGGATGCATGTTTTTGGTGTAGAGAATAGGGATACTTTAACCCACAAGGCCACGGGGGTAAATCCTATAGCATTGTTTTGCTATAATTAAAGTTTTTCAAATCAGATTTTTGAAGCTATTTGTGTGAAGATGCTGATATGATACCTTGCTTGAGCAGTATTCGGCTAAGCTTTTAAAGAAGCCTGATCAGTGTAGAGCGGTTTATGGGTGTGCACATCTATTCTGGGTTGACGATCAGGATAACATGAAAGATGGAGAGAGGTGAGTCTCATGCTTTTAGTATTGGTAAAGCCCAATAGTGATTAAGGGGACATCAATATTCTAATATGTATCTTGTCATGATGTTGCCTTGGACAGGCTGGTTGCATGCTATTGTAGTATACAGTAGGAGAGGAAGTATTATGGCTGTATTTAACTTGACTAATTGTGGCAGTGGTGGGCTGCTTCTGAGTGCATTTTAAATCTTTTTCCTAATGGCTTATGTTTAATTTTCTCTCTACCTACTTATTTTGAACCAGGGTTCTGATTTGCCTGAAGCGTGCTTTGCGAATTGCAAATGCTGCTCAACAAATGTCCAATGCGGCGCGGGGTAACACTGGATCAGTGTTGCTCTTTGTTGAGATTCTGAACAAGTAATTCTTCTACTCCAATCAACTCATTTAATTTGTTTCTCTGTATTTTATCTTATGATCTTTGATAATGGAAATTCCAACCTTTCTTCTACATGAAGGTATCTTTACTTCTATGAGAAGGGAAACCCACAAATCACAGTGGCTGCAATCCAGAGCCTGATTGAATTGATTACAACTGAGATGCAAAGTGACAACAGTCCACCAGATCCTGCTGCTGATGCATTCTTAGCCAGCACACTTAGATACCTTCAGTTCCAGAAACAGAAAGGTGGTGCAATTAGTGAAAAATACGAGGCCATCAAGGTGTGAAAGAATGACCGGATGCCACGGACAACTTTCCATGCTATTGGTTTGAACGTGACTGCTGTTGATATTTTTGTGGAGTGAGCTGCAGATCTGGCATTCCTGGTGGTCTGAGGAGCTCGATGCGTCTAACGCCAGTTCAGTGTTGACACCATGTGTGCTTATAAGGTCTATTATGTTGCATAACCTGCTGATATTTATTGATTGTCAATGAAATTGACTCTTTAGCACAAAGTCAACCCTGTCAATTTTTTTCAGGTTTTGGTGAATGACACCGTCGTTATCTTTACAGAGCTGCATGACCTGTCCGTTTAGTTACATTTTTGCTAATAAGCATTCCATGATTAAGAACGCAGAGTAAACATCCTTGGACCTCTTTCTGGATATTGTTTCATTTCATTGAGAATAAGATTGGGAACGGATGCCTGATTGTAGACTCCCCCCAATCCCCCCCCCCCCAAAAAAAAAAAAAAAAAAAAACAAAGTGTAGCAGACAGTTTTGAGTTCTTAAAGTCTCATTTGCTTTCCACATCCGAGCTACAGCTTATTTTCGTCTCCTCTTTAGCTAAAAGCCTGGTTCAGGCATGCTAGATCTATCTTTTGCAATTTGCAAGGCAATGCAAGAATCTGGTATTGCTAGCTATTGTTTCAGCCCTCAGTTTCCTCATTAAGAGTAGCAAGATAATTCAAGCTAAAAATCTGCAACAAATAACCTAGGAATTGTAGTCGGTGATGGGATCCTGGGAGATACTACATCCATAAGCTCTTTATTAAAAATGCCTTCTATCGTATGTCATGAGGGATGGATGAAAAGGCATGTATTTTGATAAATTCTTGTTTGGAACAATGGAAGGAAACCCAAGCATCATCCACTTCAGCAGTCTTGACTTCCATCATATCCTTCCCGAATAGATGGATGGGTTCATATCCATCCTTTCATCACACCCTTTCCCATCTGGCTCAGTTGCAATTGTTTGCAGACAGCATATGGAGTTTCCACGCAAACCGCCGTGCATGTTTTAATTCCCGACAACCAAAGCAACCGTGTCGTTCAATGCCTGTTGCCTAGCTAGCTCCACCCCCCCTATTTTCACTCACTTGAGGATGTTTCTGATTACTATTCAACATCCAAGTAAAAGGTTGCAAGCACTGCTTATATTGATGGCAGGAATAGATTTTTACCAGAAACAAGCATGTGATGTCATAATAAACCAAAGCAAGATTGGCAACACAACATAACCAAGCTCTTACAGCAACACAGAGTCATAGATAGACTCCAAGCGCGGCGACGTTATCTTCCTAGTCGGGATGTTCCAGTCTATTAATACATAAAACATATTGAAACCGGGAGTAAAGAACAGGAGGAGAGCGATCATGTAATTCAATTCAACAATTAGAGATTCATAATAATCCAAAAAACCAATACCAAACCACCTGATGCTTCATAGATCCTAATTACTGTCAGGAAAGACAATAAATTAAGCTTATCAGAGAGAGAGCAATGGAAGTGGGGAAAGGAACATGGGTAGCACAGAGGCTCTTCACACCTATTACAATCACAATATAGAACAGGCCTTTTGTGCTTTGCTCTTCTTTTTCTTTTGCTTGGGAGGTTGAAGGACAACTCTGATGGCTGCGTCGAAAACTGCCTTCACATTCTGCACCCGCAAGATAACCGAATTTAAACTCCCTTATAATTTAATTTAGAAGACAATTTCTGCAGGAAAATATTTACACCTGCTGTGTTTTTGAACTGCATTCAATATAAGCAGGTGCACCAATCAGCTTCCTCAGCTCCTCTCCCTTTTAGATATTCAAAGACAACAACATTAATTGTTGGGTGGTTATAGGAAGAATTTGTCTGCTTTTTTTTTTTTTAAAAAAAATAAGGATGACAACAATTCATGTAAATGCTCAAAATGGGAGCAAATGAACAATCGGTCGGATTTTTACCTGAGCTGTAGTAATAGGCACAGCACCAGGGTGGTCAATGAAGAACTGCTTATCATCCCGAAGATCTGGCTCATTAAAAACCAGAAAAATAAAAAAGTCAGGGCTAACTTAAGAAATACACTTCTGATGTATATTCAGAAAATGTTGCATGAAATACAAATTTGCAAGGAAATGAAAATCACAAATTAAAGATAGACTACCTCATGACAAATCACAAATTAATGAATCTTTGTCGAAGGAAATACAGGCTCATATGAAATAATAGAAATGAAAGACACAGAAATTAGTAAAATTATGGGACAATAAGAAAGATATGCAGCTTGACAACTGACTTCTCCCCCCCTAGTACAGTAACACCCATCAATTTATTCACTTATAAGTTATACCCATTACATCCTCGTGAAAAGTTTTGACAAAATCAAGCTGCGACCATTGATCTTGAAGCAAATTGCATAAAGCAGAACTTTTAAGTATCATCCACCCATAGAAAGCGAGAGGATAAAAAATAAAACCGCATGTCAAAAGTAAATCCTTTTCCATATAGAGTTTCTAATGACATGTTGCTGCAGACAACACTCATTGGATATTGAGTGATGAACTTACTGAACAGCAACTTAAACAATATTACAGGCAATCATGCACAATAGACAATAAAAGCTTCTATTAACTATACTTGAGACGATGCTAAAAAAGTAGCAAACAGCAGCAGAAACCCCATTAGAGAAGAAAAGTTACCTAGTTTTGTTCCAACAAGAACTATTGGGACACCAGGTGCATAATGCTTCAACTCTGGAATCCACTGGAAAAGAAGCCAAGTGTGAAATCATCAACATGTTTTTTTTTTTTTAATCACCAGGAATAGTTTATCTATGATTGGAAAAAAAAAAAAAAAATACAGCATCTTGTGCCATCTAATTTCCAACCTTCTTAGAAACATTTTCGTAACTGGCCTTGCTAATGAGAGAGAATGCCAGTATGAAAACATCTGCCCCACGATAACTCAATGGTCTTAATCTATTATAATCCTCTTGCCCTGATACAACAAAAAACAAAGTCAGGTCCAAGCATAAACACACATCAAAAATAAAATATAGGGGTAAGAACACACAAAGTACATGAAAATATATGAAGATCTATGCAGATTTACCAGCTGTATCCCACAACCCCAGGTTAACAGTAGCACCATTGACGACCACGTTTGCACTGAAATTGTCAAAAACCGTTGGCACATAATCCTGTTTATCACAACAACGAAAAGAAAATACGTCAATTGCATTACATTCAATAATACTCACTTGCAAAGGGTTTGATTGAATCCCATGAAAATAAAACCAAAAGAACGGAATTTTGTGCCACGTGAAATGGAGAGGAAAAATAAGAAGAATAATTTGGATAGATAACCCCATTTCTTTATTGACAAATCAAAACTTTCATAATAATAATCTTAACACCTTTTTTGGAAGATCCATCTTTGATCAATCCATTATTGGAAACAGAGCAGCAACACGACAGTGATCTTAATCTCCCATGATTGTTTATCAGCAAAATGAATCAAAACACTACCCTTAAATGGAAATGAAATGGATTCCATTCCACCAAAATTCAGAAAACCCACATCCCAATTCAGCATCACACTTACAATGAAAATAGAAACAAAACGAAACCCATTTATCATTTCCACCAGAACTCAAGAACCCACATCCCAATTTTTCACAGAAATAATAATAAATAAATAAAACAGAGAGACACACACAAAAGACACAGAAATAGAAAGGGGGAATTTGAATTACCGTAGGGAAGGTGTTGCTGGTGTATGAAATCAAGAGACAAGTTTTACCAACAGCTCCATCTCCTACCGTCACACACTTTATAAACCTTGATGCACTCATTTCTCTTTCTTTTCTGATTGATTATGGAAAATCTTAAAATAGCTTTAAAAGAGAAGCAAAAGCCTCAGATCTTCACCACCCGAGGACAAAACACCCTCTCCCTCCTGATCACACACACAAATCCCAGCACCTCCACGCCATCACCATCAGTTCATTAAGAAGAAGAAAGAAACCCAAAAGCGTAAAACCAAGACACGTAAAAGAAGATGAAATGAAGAGACCGAAAGAGCTTTTCTTTTGTTTTGATGTATGGATGGGTTACCAAGAGACAAGGGAGAAAAAAGTGATATGAGAGGGAATGTTTAGGTGGCCGAGAAATTATGCAGTTGAAGCGTTCATAAGTTGAGAAGGTCAGGAGGAGGAGGTGAGAAACCAAAATCTTGGCCAACTCAACAAACACAACAAAAAACAGACAAAAACCTGTCCTCCCGATTCTTTTGGTGTATTCCTTTCCTTTTTTCCTTAGAAAAATACGCATTAAAAAACGGAACTCTCTCTTACCTATCCTCGTACGTAAGGTATGCCACTCATTACCTGAAGAAATAATAAAATGAGGCTTTCATGATTGGTTATAAATTTATTTTTTAGAAATTATTAATTTAAATTTTATAAATTTTAAAATTATTAAAAATTTACATAAACTGCTTCATTTTTTTTTTTTTTAAAATCAATATTCACCCCCTTAAGAATCTATGTACGATAATATACTTCTCTTTAGTTGCTCCCTGCAATAATAATAATAATAATAAAAAAGAGCGTGAGATTAAGTAGTAAGGGATTTATTTTTCCTGTAATTTCAAGTTTAAATTTTATAATTGTTAATATAATAATTAATAAAAATTTATATAACTATTAATTTTAAAATTTATAAAATTAGTTGAAGTTTACACAAATTAGTTCAAAATTCTTATTATTAATAATAATAATAAAAAAAGAGATAATGTATGGTGTCCTTACATCACCCACTTACGAGGATACATGTAATAATTTCTCAATTTTTGAGATTCCTTCTATCCTATACTTCCTAAAAGTCCAATCCCTGAACTCATAATCTCTTTTTTGTTTATGTTGATGTGGCCACATACTTTTTGCATAACCTGATACAGCGTTCGTTGGTGATAAAATCAGCATCTTAATCTCGACCAGAGTGAGTTTATTAGGCGTCTTGTAATGGGACACATGTTTCTGACAGTTTGAGTCTGCTATGCATGAATCTTGACAGTTACATCATCAATTAGGCGTCTTGTAATAGCTTTTTTTTTTTTCTTTTAATATTAATGTGAGTATTAAATTAATTTAGGTGTATATCAATTAATTTAATAAATTTTAAAATTAATAATTATATAAATTTTTAATAATTATTATATTACCAATTATAAAACCCGAACTTAAAATCACTGAAAAAACAAATTTTTTAACTCTAAATTTTTGTCACAGAACCATCTACTATCTACTATATGGTTGTAATAGCTTTTTCTTTAGAGAGAGAGAGAGAGAGAGAGTTGATGGATTGAAGATTAAAATTGGCATTTATCTTAAGTGGGTGGCAGTTAATGACATGAACAGCTTAATTATATATATTATCACTAGGAGTTATTCAACCTCCCGACCTACATCATCACAACTGATACTTGTGTCATTTTCAGTTTTCACCAAATTGCTTTGTTAGAGCAGTTGTGCAGTAGCCCTTCAAGAACCAAAAGTCTTCATTTTCAGGTGGTTCGAGCAGCGTCATTCCTCTTCTCGTGGTCCACATATCCTAGGGCCATTCCCAACCCTTTTGAAATATATCATCGCTAATGAAAATTATTCATAATCTCTTAATCTAGATGACCGGGATGCGTCAGCAAAATGCCAACAATGGCTTTAATAATTTCTTTTTTAACTTCACCTTCTATTTTTGCACCAACTAAAAGAGAAAATCACTGCCCCGCCAATTTCGAATCTCAGGTATTGACTTTAGTTAAAAAAACTTGTCAACATCTCCGACATGTGCTCTTATGCCTCTCCTGTTTTGCTGGACAACCTTGTGTTCTTTCACATTCATTTCATGGACCATGCTGTGATTACAGTTGTAGATGACGTGAAACCAGCCGCAAAGAAATTGTGGAGGTTTGCTTTGCGAGCTATGTCAATCCATCTTATCTGGTGCTTGTGGAATTAGCTACACTGATGGTAGCTGTACCGCAAGCAATAGCAAGAAAATCGTGTTCTTGCGGCTTTGCACAGGCCTAAACAATTTGAGGCGTGATGATTCCTGTTTCTTTAATTAACTGCTGTCTACAGCCTTACTATATTCTGATTTCTTTTAACAATTTGATGCTTTCAGCAGTGATTTTTCTCACCTACCATCCACTCCTTCACGTACTTGAAATGGGAATTTAGTTCAGAGTAGAATTGAACGCAAGAGATCCATTGTTTCATTAGAGACAAGTTATAGCTTGTGAAACAGAGGCCTGATCTTGATGCTGCATTGCAAGCTAGAACCCTTAATTTGGTATCGCCATCTGACATACGTAGAAGAATCCAAGGATGTAGTTGATGAAGAACCAGAAGGTTTGAAGCAGATGAACTATTCCTGGCCTCAACCAATCACCATCCCTTACCAGCCATGTAGTGCTTTCCTCACATCTTCAGATACAACAGTTTTCTTGAATCTTGCACCCCTCTGCAACAAACCTATGTGGAACCGAGAGATCGAAATATTGGAAGCACAATAAGTCAAGAAGATGAAGAGGTCAGCCTGTGAGGAATGTAATCAAGCTGGACGAGAATTGTGCGACCACCCTGCAGTCACAAAAAAAGAATATTTGTTGATTACAATCTTTGGATCACAAGGTCAAAGAATATTTCTGAGATAATTATATGCCAGAAGTCTAGCGGATAATAACGTAGATCTCATTGTCCAAACAAAAAAAGAGGGGAAGAATCAGTAAAGTACATGGTTTTGAGATTACCTGACATACAAGAGCTCTGTTCTGGCTCCATGGATTCAGGTAGGGTGAAAACTAAGGTCCATACCTGCCAAACAAGAACTCTGTATAATAAATAAAATTATTACACTGATATTAAAAAAAAACTATCCAATTATATCGTACTTTTTTCAAATAAGATTAAAGATTTTTATAATAATTTATTTTATTATTTCTCAATGTAAATTTTTATATAATTTTTTAAAATCAATTATTCTTTTATTTTTTTTTCATATTATTGCATAGAAACTATCACCACGTAATGTTTTTTTGTTTTTTGATTGAATGTTTATTCTTAAATGATGATGGGTTTTTATTTAAAAAACCAAGCTTTTAATAAATAAATAAAAACACGTTTTTATCAAAATAAAATACATGAATAAAAAAAGGGGTTTTGGCTAAAGAAACACATTTTTTCCTCTTTAATTTAAATGATTTAAAATGTTTATTTTAATAGTGATAAATCTTTATTTAATAAACCATGCTACAAGCTAAGGCTTGTAGCTCTTTACATTCCAGGTGTTTCTAACACTCCCTGAACACTTTCATTGAAGACCTTGCTGGGTTAAGTGATTTGATTTTGACCTCCTTCAAGTCACCTCATGTTTTCACTTGCAGGTTAGCCTTGCTCTGCCCGTTTCAAGTCCTCAAAACACAAGGCATGATCTTCTCTGTGGTTAAACCAGGCGAGGACAAACAGAGAGGGGAAAGGAAAGAAAATAAGAATCAGCTTTATTACTTGGTGACAAATTTCTAATATTACAACTTGTCAGTCTGCCGCCTACGGCCACCACGGTAAAGCATACAGGCAAGCCCTTTAAAATACACGCCACATCTGGTGGTACATCAATCATATGCAGCTGGGCCCAGAACCCGGCGAGAACGGGAATCATGATTTGCAAAACGCGCGAAGTGTATCGTCGAGGGCCTTCCTATCATAATCACCGGTGAACACACAATTACCCAGGGAGCCTTTCAAAAGGATAAGCCTTAGCAACCCATCTGCTACCTTCTTATCGACCTGCCAAAGGATAAGAATACAGACACTTTAGCGATGAGAGAAACTAAAATGAACTTGTCCTTGCAGTGACATTTAACTCCCTTACCGCCATCACAGACTTGAACATTTCCACGGTGATGGTATCTGGTGGAGCAGTGGGTAGCTTCGCCTGTTGTAAGATGTTGTGGACACGCTTCACAAGCAGATCATCAATCCAACCAAGGCGGTATGACATGTCAACAGCCATGACCTGAATGCATGCACCCAAACAAGATAAGCATAAGCAAAGAGAAGTAGTGATTGGTGCATAATAGTGGAAGATAAGAAACGGTCAGGCAAAATCAATACCATGCCAGCTGCAACAGCTTCTCCATGGAGCCACACACCATATCCAAATCCTGTTTCTATTGCCTGGGAAAAAATAGGCCCACAGGAAACCATTAAAAAGTGAGGGCTTTTTTGGCCATGAACATGAACGAACTAGTTCATGATAATAGAAAAGCACTATATGACAGCAAGCTCACAAACAAAACTTAGTTTAAATCTAAGGAAGGATTGTAAACCCCTCCCCCACCAACACACAAAAACACAAAAGAAAGAGCATAAACAAGATGAGAAAAGAGTGCTATTATATGGACAAACTAAAAAAGTCTAATGAGACATTTGCTAGATAGATTGGGTGTCTAGCATTAGGTTCACAATTTCACAAGTGAGCTGCAAATCAACACCATGGCAGCAACTTGGCAATTTTCTTTACGACTCAAAACTAATAATTTGACAAACCACACTTATCACCCAGCATGTGAGTAATGCAACCTCTCTCTCACACACTCACAAACATAAACATAAGCATGCATCAGATATGTAATCACAAAATGTGTCAATTGCACAAACGAGAACTTACATGGCCAAATGTGTGACCCAAGTTCAAAGTTGCCCTTAGTCCACTTTCCTTCTCATCCAAGGATACAACCTCAGCCTTATTTTCACATGAACGCTTGATGGCATAAGCCATGGCACTTGGATCCCTGCAGTCGGCAAAGTCCGAAAACAAAAACATGCAAGGGTAAAGCCTCATGAAATGTAACATTTTTACTCTAATTACCTCCAAAGGCAATCAAATTCAATCAAGATGGTGCACAATCAATATCTAGGCAGCTCAGATTTAATTAAACGCATTCCGAAGACCAAAAATTAGACTCAATAGTTTGAATTCCATGTCAAGTTATTCCTGTTAGTGCAAACACAAGAATTCAACTTGCAGGGGTCTCAAAACCTAATCAATGTTCTATGATAAGCATTGAATACCTTGCCATCAAAGCCGCCATATTCTTTTCCTGCCACTCAAAAAACACTGCATCTCTAATAAGCCCATATTTAATAACCTCTGCAAGCCCTGATGCCAATTCCCTATCTGGCAAGGTATTAAGCGTGTCAGTATCTATCAACACACATTGAGGTTGATAAAATGCACCGATCAAGTTCTTCCCGAGTGGGTGGTTAATCCCAGTTTTGCCTCCAACAGAAGAGTCCACCTAAGAAATAAACAATTCAGAACAAAAAAATAAAACAAGTGTAATCCGCATTTAACACATCACAACCCAAAAGAACCCGTTAAAAAAAAAACCTTTAAACATTAAAAGCCAACCTGTGCCATAACAGTTGTAGGAATCTGAATAAAGTTGACACCTCGAAGAAAAGATGCCGCTGCATATCCACACATATCACCAATCACACCACCTCCAAGCGCAACAAACGTACACCTCCTGTCCAACCTTGACTCAATTGCTTTATCAAACACTTTCATAAGCGTTTCCTATCAAACAAAAACAAAAACACACATTTCAACTTTATCCCACCTAACATAGAAAAACGTACACATACAGGAACAAAAGTTCAAAACCAATTCATTAAATTTTTCCTTTTCTTCTTAACAAAAGATTAAATCACAGTCAAACACATTCTAGCAGAATTACTCATTGCGCATCTGCATTTCAATGAATTCAATCCGAAGTACTTAGAAGTTTTTTTAAAAAAGATTCTTTTTGTTTTTACCTTCTTCTACCTATCGGCTAAATCTCAGTCGACATCAATGCAACAAGATTTAAATTTTACTTGCAATATCCAATCGCCTATTTAAGTTTCTTAAATATTACACTCACCATATTCTTGTACTTTTCACCATCAGGTAGAATCACACTGTCAACAGAAACATTAGGATTCCCTCTTGTTAGAGCATCAACAACTTTATCAAGATACAAAGGAGCCACAGTACTGTTAGTAACAACAAGAACTCTCTTCCCATGGACATGTCTTTGAAGCAACTCGGGTTGATCCAATAGCCCCGATCCAATATAAATCGGGTAACTCCGATTACCCAAATCAACTTCCACTATTGTAGGCAAAGCTTTCTCTTTCGAGCTCGCTTCCATCACTGAAGCTGTACTTGCACGGATTGTTGACAAAGCTCTAATTCGGTTGTTCGGGTTTGTTAAAGAGATTCCGACCCGGTTTAATTTTGGGTTTTGGTTACGGAACCGGAGGTAGAAATCGGGGAGGGACTTGGGTTTTGAGAGAGACGAGGGGTTGTGGGTGGTGGGGAGAGAGAGGGAGATGGTGTTGGCCGTGGAAGTCATGAGTTTGGATGCGGATCCGGGTTTGGGTTAGAGAGGGAGAGAGGTTTGCGGGCGTGCAGATTCGTGAAAGTGTGTGGGTTTGGTGAGTCATGGTGAGAGTTTGAAGAGAGAGAGAAGAGAGGACAGGAGTAGGGTAGGTAGGCGAAGTGCCAAAGGGAGATGTTGGTTGGTGGATTGGAGATTGTGGCTTGGAAATTGTCACATGCCACCTCTAATAATTTGAATTAATTGTAATGTTTTTTTTTTTTTTAAATGGAAATAACATAATAAATTTAAAAATTTGAGGAATGAAAAAAATTTAATGAAATGGTATAGTTTGACCTTATTATATTTCTGAAATGTAACGACTGCATGTTGTATTTTTGAAACATGATATCAACTAAATATTGTGTTTTTAAAACGCGACAACTTAAAAATGTTATGCATTTTATTAACACAATATCAATTAAAATTTAAATAAATCGAACATTAGTCACATGCAGACATTGTTTCTCTCTCATAAAATAAAATCACTAACACCCTTAATTCCTTTCCAAATAAACCTATTAATCACTTGGATTTTGCTTTTAAAATAACTAAAAATCAAACCCATCCTAGTCTCTAAGCATCATTTGAAGTTTTTGTATTAAATATTAATTGTTCCCTTTGTTGCAGCCATTATTGCTACCCCAACCCTTCTTTTAGTCCTATAAGCAAGGTAAACATACTATATTACTATTAAATTATATTTGTTTTGGTTGAAATCAAATAATTATTTATGATGAATTCAGAGTTTATTGAATTCAATGATAAAATAGTTAATAATACAATCAATTAGGGTTTATTTGATATAGTTGAACATGAAAATAAATTAAATTAATTATGTGTTGTGTTAATTTAGGTTAAGTTACCGAATTAAAGATTTTGTGTATATTTTTGAAATCGATTAATAATGTAGTTAAATACACACACGTTCATGTAATAGAGTATAAATGAAGTTAAATTATGAAAAATTACAAGTTCCATTGAATTATTGATGAATTTAATATTTTTTTTGAATTATATTAATTTTCTATGAATTTGCATTTGATTTAATGCAATTGTGCATGAAAACATCAATTGATAATGTATCATCAATTATGTTTAATTTTTTATAAAGTTTGTTTTAACGTTAAATTTTGAGAGGTTGATTGAATTTGCTATAAATTTTTCAATTGGAGTTGAGATAGTGCAATTTAGTTAAAATCACGTTCAATATACTAGAATCTAATTTTTTTATTTTATAGAATGTCTAATAAAATATTTATGCTATGTCATTATAATGACAATATTATTCTTGAAGTGAACAATAGTATCACATATAATGGTAGGAGATATTAATGTTGAAATAACATAGAGGGTCAAATAAGTGAACATCAATATTATCCTGTGCTGATTGTGTGTAATGATAGTTTTAAGACAATGAATGATCATTTCATTCAAAGTGGTTTGAAAACGATGATATTGCGTGTAAGTAGTTGATCAAAATCTATATATATGTGTCTCAACTTTTGCTAGATCTTCAAATTCAGTTGGTAAAGATAAAAATAGTTTATTATCAGATGATTTGCTACAAATAATATATGATACTATGTTTGACAATCCTTTTGCTTATCAACATAGATTTGACTATTTTGAGCCTAGTGATAATGAAGATGATGTTAATGATGATGATGGTGTTGATCATGTTATTCCTTATGTTCCTAAATTGAAAGATGTTTCTAGGTCTAGTTTTGTTGTTTCATATGATGAAGCACATAGTCATAGACATATGTTAGGAGGGTCTGATTTGGAGGTTGGTCAAACATTTAGTAGTAAAAATGAATTGATTAATGTTGTTAAATGATGACATATTGCACACTTAGTTGAATATCGAGTTCAACGGTCGAAATCTATATTTGTTTAATTACAATGTGTATAAGCATCGGAATGTAAGTGGGACTTACGTGGGGAATATCATAAAAGGTTAGATTCATTTGAAATAACAAAGTTAAAAGGACTACGCACATTTGTTTCGACCAAGACCTCCATCAACTTGATACAAATTTTATTACTAGTACTATATCAACCCTTGTAATGAATAATATTTTAATAATGGTTGCAAGAATATGGTGTCATAACCCATTTTTGTTTTTGTACCTAAAATTTACCTTTCTTTCCTTTTAAAAATAATAAATAAATAATAATAATAGCAAGAAGACTGACGATTTGGCAAAAGCAAATTAAGAAGGATTTCAAATGTATAAAAGAATTAAGTTGTGAATTTTGAATGGAATTAGGAGTTTAATCGTGCCCTATTACACCCAAGACTGGAGAGGCAATGCAAATTCAAGATCACATTAAATGATTATTGGATGAATTTGCATAAAAATTAAGCCTAATGACATAATTAAAATTTTAATAGGCAATTTAATTTAATCATGGGCCAAATTGAAAGTTTAATTATGTTTAAGAATTAATTTGGGTCAAATTAAAGGATTAAATTAAGTATAAGGATTTAATTATATTTTAAATGGGTCAAATTAATTTCATCAAAGACTTGATTGGTGAAAAATTAAGTTTCAAAGCCCAATTTAAGCTTAATTGAGAATATTAGAATTTTAGAGGACCAAACTTAATTTTTACAAAGTCTATGAGTTGAAATCAGGGGTAAAATTATAAAGAAAATCAAAATTTAGGGTCAATTAAGGGTTATAGTAAAAAAAATTTATAGCCAACGACTTTTTTGAAAAAGACATCAAACTCTAAGGAATTAATTGATTGAAATTAGAGGTGAAATTAAAGAAAATTAAAAGTTTAATTATCATTTGAGGGTTAATTTGCATAAATCCAAGACCAAGGATCAAAAAGAAAAATGCGTTGAAATTCAAGGCTGATGTTGAAGTTTGACAAAGGCAAAGTTGCATAAAATTAAAAGTTCCAAGCCAATTAAAGACAAATCGAAATAATCAAAAGTCGAAGGATTACATTGAACTTTGGTTAAATCTTTAAATTAAAACCCTAAAGCCAAAACGACTTTGTTTTTAAGATAAAAAAAGATAAACCAAGCTCAGGTGGCTAATTTTCAGGGGCATTCAATGCCTTTTCTCCCCACTAAACCGAGCAAACCATACACCACTATAATGACCTGACATTATACTATACCCTTAAATAGATCTTGCCGACCAACTGCCTCTACAAATGCCTTAATGCTGCCCTAAATAGGCCAACTTAAATAACCTTTAGCTCCTAACTTTTTTAATCCATAATGGCAACTTTGAACCAACGACTGGATCCTTCTGGTTTGAATTAAAGGCTAAGATTTATCTCAAATAAAGATAAAATATTCTTCTTTCACCCCATATAAATAAGGGTGGATTCTAGGCATTAAGTATGAAGAAATTGGAGGCTAAAATTGGGAAAAAACTACCCCCTTCCCTTGAATTTTTTCCTTCTCTCTCGGCTAGCTTTTCTTTTCTTCCTTCGCCGCACCTCCATCCCCAGCACCGCCACCAAACACACGTCATCCCTCCCAACACCACCAAGTACCTTCTTCTCCTTTTTTTGGCTGCAAGCTTGAGAGCCATTTGTAAGCAGGGTATTGGTTCTAAATGCAAAAGGCAAAAAAATTCACATAGTCACTAGGCCTAGCGAATGACCATGTGAAGATGGGTTGGGCTCATTTCAACTTAGTCTAGATGGTTAGGTTAGGTCTAACCCAACAAAAAAAAAAAGAAAAAGAAAAACTATTGGGCCATCAATTGGCTTAACCAAGCTAGGCTGGACTTGTTTCAGCCTAGCTTAGATGGGTAGACCGGGTCCAACCTATTTAATAAATTACTAATATAACATAATAAATTAAAATATTTTTTTTAAAAAAAATTAAATTTTTCAAAAAATATTTTAAAAATATTTATGGATCCTTCTCATATTTTTCTAATTAATTTATATAATATCATGCTGTAGATTTCCAATACAAAAACCAGAACCTATAGACGAACTTATTTGGGCCTTGAGAGCAAGCCTATAAAATATTCAAAAAACTTAGTATTCACCAATAGCTTCTCCTGTACTCCTCTTTAACAAAGATCAAATCCCACCCCCACCGCTGTATTAAAAAACCCGCGAAAAAAACCCCGCTCGCCCACTCTCTCGAAAGTAAGCAAATACAATCCACATTTACCCGTACAAAACCCAAAATATTGTCGGGGATGAGGAAGATAAGAGACACTAATCTGATGATTCTATCATCAGATGATGAAGACGATTGTGATTACAAACCGAACTCACATCGAAGCTATACAAAGAAGCCAAAATCTAGATCGTTTATTACTCGTACAAACCCTAGACAGCCAAAGAAGCCTCGTGTTTCAGGTTCTCGGTCTCGATTTAGCATAGACTCCCCTAATTTATTTGAGGTATGTATACCTTTGTTTTGTTTTATTGGCCACTTAATTCTTTGTTTTTTTAGTAAATGTAGCACATAAACTTAACTTGATTTTACAAATTAGGTGCTTGAAGTTGTGGAGTAAATTAATTATGTGATTTCTTTACGGAGTATTGTGAATTTATTTTTTGATTTTTAATGCAGGTTGGGTTTCCTGAAGAAGATTTTGAAGAATTGTTTTCTGGGTCCAAGGTATCTGCTGGTACGCCATGGTTGTGGTTTTCTGTGCATAAATTGTTATTATCAAGCATTTTAGCTCGTGGTGGTATTATGTTGAATTAAATTTTCGATGTCATGCAAAATTATGGAGATTGGCCACTCTTTTTCTCTTAAGGATTTAATAAATACATAAAGCTTTGGTTGTAATTTTTTGTTGGGAATATTCTTTGTCGACGTTCCCTTTGAACTTAACATTGTTGGACTTTACTTTTGCTTGCACCACCATCGTTATTTTAATTCTTGTATTTATTTGTGCCGTCTTGATGCTAACTGGAAAGAGATTTGTATACCAGGTTCTGGAAGAAGCAACGTAAAGGAATTGTGGGTTGATAAGTATAAACCTCATTCCTTGGAAGACCTTGCTGTTCACAAGAAGAAGGTCAGTATATTTCCTCTGTTTCATTTCTGCTTATCTACTCTTCTAGATGTTTATATAGAAGGTTATTCTTTTTCCTGATATTTGCAGGTTGAAGAAGTTAAATCGTGGTTTGAAGAAAGATTAAAAACTACGAAGGTAAATTTATATTTATCAAAGCTATTACCATTTGTTCTATTTCCTTGAAGGAGCTGTACTTGTTTTCTTTTTTAACATTCTTTTTGCTATTTACCATTGTGAAAATTAATGCCCTTTTTTTTCAGAATTTGCAGGGCAATTTGATAAATAATGTTGTTGTCATCAATGGAAAAGCTGGTGTTGGAAAATCTGTAAGTTTTTGCTCTGCTGTTTTTAATTTTTTCCAGCCTGCTGTTTGTCTGGCAAAGGATGATTTCTGGATGTGATGTCATTTGACACGAGGTGCTTCTATATGTGGGTTTTATGTGGTTTATGGACTGAATTTTTGTTTTGTGTTTGTGTCAATGTACATAGTGTCTCTGTAAAATATGTTTGTGTGTGGCTGTGTGAATTTCTTGTGACTTTGTTCTTGTATGAGTACCATCATTCTTTTTTCTTTTTTGTTATTTGATTTTTGCTCGATAAGCTGCAATTATTGAGAGATTCAACTATTGACAATTCTCTTAAGATATTCAACTGTATTGCTGAATAACCAGTAATTTCGTTCATGGGCCATTGACAAGCAAGATATCCTGCTTCCTACCTTGCAGACAACTATCCATGTGATTGCATCCCATTTTGGAGCTAGATTATGCGAATGGAACACACCTACTCCCACAATTTGGCAGGAACATGTGCACAATACCAATACAGGTAAAATCTTATTGCAGAATGAAATGTATGGTTTGCATTGTGATTAACCTTGTCAGTTATTGAGATAAATTTTCTATTTCCCCATAGCAGGAAAGAACACTTCAAATTCGATGCCAACCATACTGTCATTCTTCATTTTATACTATCTTTGTATATGGTTATAAAATTGTGACCTGATGGTGGCATTATGCTGTTGGCATTTTGTGGTCAGGAATACAGTATACATCGAAGTTGGATGAATTTGTAAATTTCATTGAGAAAATCAGGAAGTATGGATTAATCCCATCATCCTCTTCTGAGGACGCGAAACCATCAATTATACTCTTAATTGATGACCTTCCTATGACTAATGGAAGAGTTGCTTTTGAAAGACTCCAAAGCTGCTTGCTCCATCTTGTGAGATCAACTCAGTTACCAACAGCTATACTGGTATCAGATTATGATGAAGCAGATTCAGCAGATCATACAGCACAACGTTTGGAACAACTTCAGTTGTCTCTTGAGAATGCTGGGGCTTGTAAGGTTACTTTCGAGAACAAATTCAATGTTAAAATTGAGATTCTTTTATTTCTGAATGCTTAGTTCAAACTGCTCGGGAAAATTTTCAGGTTTCTTTTAACCCTATTACAATTAACTCCATCAAGAAGACGCTCGGTAGAATATGCAGACAGGAGCAGTGTAGTGTAACTGATGAACAACTTGATCTGATAGCGAAAGGCAGTGGAGGTGATATAAGACATGCAATTACCTCTTTGCAGCTCTTTTGTGTGAAACCAGATCTAGTGCTCAATGGTTCCTATTCTACTCCAAGTTACTCATATGGAAAAGAAGATGATATTGATGCTTTAGTTAGTGGAATTTCATTGTTATTTGGCAGAGATGAGACCCTCTCTCTATTTCATGCACTGGGAAAGTTTCTGCACAACAAAAGAGAAGCTGAAGTTGCCAAAGCTATTACACCTGGTATGTATTTATGAAATGTACTTTGTTTTTGAAATCTAATGGCTGCATGTGCTTGTGAAAAGTGGGTGCATCTGGCATTCACTTCTCCTGTATCAGACAGTATGATGATTCTGCCCTAAATGCTTCTGCAACAATGCACTCTTCTGAGTTCATTCTTTTGTTGTTGCAGGAGATGCATTCCTTGTGCGGGAGAATTTCTCCAGGTTACCATTGAAAATGGATGCTCCAGAAAAGGTTCTTTGTCAAGCACATGGACAAGCCAGGCCAGTCACTGATTTCTTGCATGAAAACGGTAACCATCTTATATACCATATGCTCCTTCCTTGGGTGCTGATTCTTCAGATACTTCCTATCATTGCTCCCTCCTCCATTCCCCACTCTCCACATGCGCGGACATGTATACTCATGGAAACTTGGACAAACCTTGGGTTCTTTACCAGCTCCTGAATAGTATTTTTCTTGCAGTGCTGGATTTTATAAGTGATGAAGCAATGGATGATGCCTGGCATGTTTCTTCATACTTTAGTGATTCCGACTTGCTTCTCTCTTCTTTCCGAGGAATGTTGACTAGATATAATGAGGCAGAAAACGTTCTCCAATCAGCTGCTGCTTCAGTTTCTGTTCGTGGGGTGCTATTTGGAAATTCTCATCTTTCACCTCCCAGGTTTTTATTAGAGGCTTGAAGCAGTTTATTATAGGAAAATCACCTTGGAGTTATCCTAAATCTTTCTATCGTGCAGATGGCATGCTATCCGGAAGCCAAAGCTCTGGCAGGTTGAAAAATCAATGCTGCACAATCAGGTAGGTTGGACTTGTCCTCTACACTTCCTGCTGCTGCATTCTTTCCTTCTGTAATCTGTGATTGTCAATTTTTCATTTGAAACTTTACTTGTTTTTTTATTGAAAATGAAAAAGTCAATACTGTACAGCTTGAAGAGTTTGGGTTAGGTTTTTCAGTTCTCAGTTGGTATATTTATGGAAATTGCATGTTCTATTTACTTTGCTACTATGGATCTAGTGAAAAACGCATTTTATTCTGCTAAAACACCATGATTACGAAGTTTCTGGATGGGTACTTGAAGACAGCCTATTTTCTTTGATTTTGCAGTGAACCATATAATTGTTTGAGGTGTGAACTGCTCATAAATATTATCTTCTGCCTCTTAGGTGTGCCCTTTTAAGCATTTTAACAAGCATTCAAGCAAATCTTTTAAATGGTTTTTATGATCACATTGTCAGTTGCAATATGCATAGATGTTGGTAGGTGTTGATAGCTAATGTGATGGATTTAACTTATATAGGATGTTATGTTTGATGTGTCACTGCAGAAAGAGATAGTAAGACAGAGGTTTATTGCTTATAATGGATCCAGCTCTTGTAATGTGTCAGATGTAGCTACTGAGTACATGCCTGTATTGAAATGGCTTGAACATAGAGCATCTGGTTTTGAAGATAATCAAGCACTTGTGCACTGCAACAAGACAGATGATGAGAGTTGTGATAGGATGAGTTTAGATGACAAAGAAAGTGATATTTCTGATGATGAAATAGAAGAGTGGTAAGAAATAGTGAGCGTATCAGATGGAAGGAGTAATTTAGGTTGGTACTCCATTGTAAAATTCTAGTCATTGCTTGTCATTTTTTCCAACTTTACCTCCCAAAAAGTGGAAAGTAAATTTGTCTTTGGCGGTTCAGCATATTTTGAGATTTTTGTCGAGGTATATATCTAGTCAGATAATAGATCTGTCTGGGAAACTCTGGCTATTAATGCCGCTGAATCTGATTGCTGACGAGCAAGTGTATATTTGTTAATCTAAATATGCCAGGCACCAAACATTGGTAATGGGATGAGTGTTTTAACATCAAACACAACCAAACCAGACCTGCAATGATAGGTTGCCACGACCCGTTGTAGCTTGCGGGATACCGGTTAACAGTTGAACTTACAGGTCAAGGGATCAAGTCCGATGAGCAATGGGATTACTTGCATTTTATAAGCAACCTCCCCAACCTTTTGTATGACTATGACCTTGCAAGGCTCATAAAACCCTGGGTTAAGCTTAATGTTCTTTCTCCATGCAAAGCTCATCTGTTTATATAGTAGCAACTTTAAATAAACCTAACCACCAACTTTAAAGATTCCTGTTATGGCCTTGTCAACCATCTATTTCTAGAGCTTTTCAATTGCAACCTGAACCACTGATTCATACAATCTTCTTTTAATGGCTTTTTCCATAGCTGCCACTGGAGTTGTTGTAGAATCAACCTCAATATTAGGGGAAGGGTAGCCATACAACGCTTGAAAGGGAGTTGTTTTGATAGCTGAATGGTAGCTTGAATTATACCATCTCACTTGCTAGGACAGTGCATGGACACACATCTTAGATAGGTCTCTAGGTATCCATTCACTTTTTTTTTTTTTTTTTTAATTAGTTTGACTATCTTTTGGAGGATGAAAGGATGTGCTCATCAATAATTTCATCCCAAATAATGTACCTCAATCCCAACAGTTTTGCTAGTCCTTTCCTCTAGATAAGTGTGTGGAGTTTTTGTTCTAGCAAAAAGTTTAGACTTTCATGATCAATTTTGATAATAAACTAATCATGTTCCAAATAATGCCTCCATATCTCCACTGCCATGAGAATAACCAATATTCCTTTTCATATATGGATAAACCAAGATTCATTAGGTATAATGCTTTACTAAAGTATGCTAAGGGTCTCCTATTATGACTAAACACAACTCCTAATTCAGTAGTACTAGCATCAGTTTCCAAAACAAATGGTATGTTAAAGTCTAGTAAGGCCAAAATTAGTGCCTTGCTTAAAGTTTCCTTTAAACCATCTAATGGTACATGTGATCTTCCATTCTAGTTAAAATTGTTCTTTTTTAATAATCAGTTAATCCAAAAAATCCCCTAAATTCCTTAATTGACTGTGATATAGGCTTGTTTCTAATTGCTTTAGTTTTCTTTGAATTAGTAGCCACTTAGATATTCAATTTTCTTTTTGCAAGAAGAACATTTAGGCTTACAAAAAAAAATAACTGATTCTTTTGCAATGTCTCAAAAACCATATGTTGAATATAAAACTCAAATGAAGGACTATACACAAATATATCATCAAAGGCTACAATAATTTTCTCAAAAATAGTTATAAGGCAATATTCATAAAAGTCTAGAAAATAGTTAAGGCATTTGCTAACTTAAGTGACATTACCTTGACTTCATAATGGTAATGATAGGTTTTGAAAGTAGTTTTTTACACATCATCTATATGTATCCTCACTTGATGGTAGCCTGTCTTAAGGTCTAACTTTAAGAAGAATTGAGATCCGACTCGTCTATAAGATCATCAATTATGAGAATTGAAACTTATTATTGATTGTTAAATCATTAAGTTGTCTATCAAGAACCATCTTTTTTTTTTTTAACTAGCAAGATCAGAGAGATGAAAGGACTGTAATTGTGTTGAATTAATCCATTGTTCAACATTTTCTTCACCAATTTTTCAGTCTTCTTTTTATGCACATAAGAACTCTTATAAAGCTTGCATGTCTGACTTTTGGAACTAGAAGAATTTTGTGATCTAGGCTTTTACTAGTGGCAATTGAGTTGGTTCTAAAAGGACTCTTTCAACCTCTTTCAACTAATCTTGGACCGCTATATCTTGTTCAATCATAGTTGATTTCTCAAATGCTTTCACAATAAAGAATTGCCTTACCAGTCCACAAATAGCTTTCTTCAAATTCTTATGTATTTTTGTTGCTATGATAATTTTGAATTCAACATCCTCTTTTGTCTATTTCAATTCTATCATCTTCCACTCATTTCTAAATGACAATGACATCTTAATGAAATAAATAAAATAGGAGAATATTTTATTAACTAATTTACTTTTAAAATTACATCATATTTTTCAAGTTTTAATACTCTTAAACCAACTTAGAACTCATAGTTTTGCATGAACCAAGATAATTTTGAATAAATGGAATAACACCTTAACACACTTCTATATACCACAATAACTACTATAATAATCATTTTAATAATAATAACTTTGATTTCTTCCACAACTTTAGAAAACGATGAGGTTCACGCTATTTTAGGACTTGGTGAAATCTCCCATGTTAATAAAACTATAAGTGCTTATACTATTAATTGAGACTATCAAACTCCTTCCCTAACATTTTTTTTTTAAATTTTAATAGTGTTGTGAGCATAACTTTTTACCAATACATTCAATGATAACCCATACTCCTTTACTATGCTTTCTTCACCTATAATTACATTGTTTCTCTCATTCGCTTTTAAAAATTCTTCCTGCTCATTTTTTAAGCTTTCTATCATATTTAAGCCTTTATTATTGTATTGATGGCTTGATATATATTTACTCTCACATTTGAAACGTCAACCTAACCTTTGTCTTTGTTCATGTAAACTCTTATCTTAATATTTTGGCTTATGCATTGTTTTTGCCCTTGAATGATTATTGACATATTCTTTTATTACATTAAAAATTGACTTGAATCATACTCTTAGCGTAAACAACGTGTTTGTGTTTTTAAATTAAAAAGATGATATTTTAAAATGCATCTAAACTATTAATACATTCTTCTATTATGTTCAAACCTAACTTGAAATTTTACACAGGATGTAACACTGGTGATAAATCTAATGTATCTTAAATTTAATAGGCTTTTCTTGTTGGAATTGATTTATAAAACATGTAATGATCATTTTAAAAGCTAATTATATGTGAGGTCCACTCACATTTAGGGTTAAAACCATTTTGGATCTTATAATTCAACTAAAGTACTTTAACATTGGGATATTAACATATTTTAAAACCCAACTAAAGGCGAATGAAATTTTGTTCTAGATAACCTTTGGATATCAAGAACTTCAAACCCAAAATAGCTTTGTCGATTGGACAATAAACTTGTGGACTTGTGGGTTTGACCTTGAGTTTGGTTAAAGAAAAATATTTTCTATTAAATCAGTAATTTCTTTTAGTCTTTAAAATATCTTAGTACATGAACCAATAAATTAATTATGTGATAAGAATGCATGTTATTATGAGTAATTCATGAATTATAAAAATATTTGGATTATAAACATTCACTGTAATTAATAAAAATCCATGAATTATGAGTAATTAACATTTTGGTTCTCAAGTCCTATAAATAGATGTCTTGGATGGGTGACGAGACAATTCAGAAATCTCTTGAGTAATGTCCTCCCTTTGTTGTTTTTGGACTCATTCTTCTTCTTGTTCTTTCTACTCTAAAGCTTAGGTTCAGTCGTTGTATAGAGATATTGAGTATTATTTTTTTGAGTTCATTCAATATTGTTTAAGAGTGTATCTAAACAAATAGGAATTGTTGAATCCTATAGGTTTATTGAAGCTAGTTCATTTACGCAAAGTAAGAAGTAAAAAAGTTTTATAGAGAAAAGATTCATTTTTATCAACCAATATTTTATTATTTTAAAGTGCTTCAACAAATAAATATTCATATTATATTTAATTTAAACATAAATATTTTATTTACTATTACGCATATTAGAACTTTGATTTTAAATCAATTGAAAATTCAGATATATATTTACTATACATGTTAAAATTGTACTATATTTATGATGAAACATGTTCGTTATGATATATATATATATATATATATATATATATATATATATATATATATTGATAAGGATATAATCTAAACTTATATCTTCTTTAATTTTATCTTGGACTTTAATTTGATTAAAAGGAATAGTTTTATAACCATAGCTTTACATTTTCCACCCAAGGGCATACGTTTAAGATTATGACAGGTTTCCTAATTTTTAAATGCTTTGTGATGTATGATTGATGGATTCGTGGTTTAATCTTCTGATAATGTCGTTTCTTATTGTCCTGATGTTGTAGCGGGTTTGTTTCTTGAAGAAAAAGACCTTCCCCTTCATAAAAAAAAAAAAAAAGCATCACGTATGACTATGACATGTAGTTTGATACAGGGAATCATGTAACGTAATTAAATGAATAATGTAATGGATTGAGATAGCCAATCATATTCTTTTTAGTTTTTCTAAAGTAACGTGACGCTCGTTTTTTTTTTTTCAAAAAAATAGTTCTTATAATGTTGGGAAATTTTAATTTAGTTCCTAGATCTAATATTATGATTTTTTCTTATTATTAAAAAAATCAATTAAAAACCTCAATTATTTTAAGAATGTGCAAGGTGGAATAAAATCTCGTTTATTTTTGTGTTTTAAAAATATTTTTTTAAAAAATTATTATTTTTTATTTTTTTTTAAAATTAATATTTTTTTTGGTGTTTTTAGATTATTTTGATACGTTGATATTAAAAATAATTTTTTAAAAAATAAAAAAATATTATTTTGATACATTTTCAAGTAAAAAATAATTTAAAAAGCAACCACAATCATACCCTCAAACATATTTTTAAAAGGATTAGTAGGGGTGGAGCTACTACAAGAAAAATAGTTTTAGCCTCCTCATTAAATAAATTAAATTTTTAATATTAGAAATAGAAAATTCGATACCTTAATATTCTTTTCTCTAATTTGACTCTTCCAAACTAAAATTTCTAACTCTGTATTTAATTAAATGGTTGGTAGAAAATATTTTTTATTTGAAAATAAATAAAATAATTTATTTTTTTAATTTTAAAAATACAAAAAACTTTTTTAATTTTTTTTTTTTTAAAATACTCTCTTCAAGTTTCGACCTTCCTTCCAACTGCTTCACTATTTGAACGACGCGTCGTCGTCCAGACATTCAGCCGCCGTGTCATTAACAGCATTGGCTAAAATCATACATGATATCTCTCCACTTTGCTCAATCAAGTCCTCTGGTTCAATTTGGATCAAGTCATCAGTTTTAATTATAATTAAATTTGGTTTCAACCTCTTTATGAAATTAAATTCATACATGAATAGCTAACGATATGGTATGATTTGACGGAGAACATCAAGTCAAATCGCCTTCGATTGGAAAAAAGTCACTGATTTTATCTAATTGAAAGTAAGGGATTTGATTTGATAAAAATTGATAAATATAGGGACCATTGTGCAGCCCAACAACATAGCATCAGGCATTATCATCCTCTCCAGCTCCAGCTCTCCTTTTTCCTCGAATTTTGAGGGTCATAGAAGGAAACAGGAAATTAAATCGAAATAGAAGATAGAAGGAAGAGAAATGAGAGAGGGTTTGTTTCTTAGGCTATCACTCTTTTACGCTATAGTGATAATTGAAGGAAGTTCAGCGACTGTCCTTATAAAACCATCCTCCATTTCCTTCCCAGACCTTCCTGCTAAATCCGGTACTTTCCCTTCACTTCTCTTCAAAATTGAGGCTCAGAATCATGTCCTTTTTTTACCTTTTCTTTTAATTAATTAATCAACTTTGCTGTGATTCTGTGTTTTCTTAGCTCTCAGCCTCAATGGCTCTCGTGTGTGCGGGTCGTTACACGTGGCAAACCCTCTGGACGCTTGTTCTCCGCTACGCAATCGTTTCGAGTTCAATGAAAGTGGGAGGTTTGCTTTGATAGTGAGAGGTGAATGTGCTTTCGAAGATAAGATTAAGAATGCCCAAAGTGCTGGTTTTCGTGCTGCCGTTGTTTTTGATGATAAAGATAACAGGAATTTGATTTACAGTTAAGTCCTCTCTCTCTCTCTCTCTTATCTTAATCAAGTCGTATTTGCATTCTTATTGTTTTTTTTTTTTTTCATTTCCAGCAGATATTTTATTTATTTACATACTTGATTGAGAGGAGAAAGCATGGATGACTTCCTGTCCATCTAGTGTTAAAAATTTAGAAACTGGGAAGAAGTATTTTTAAGTGAGGGATCCCTCCTTTCCCTCCTTATCCTTCCCGCCATCCAAACGATGGATATACCCAATCCCTCCCCTCTTATGCATCCTTCCTCCAATCCCTCTTAACAAACACAGTATTAATGTTTGTTGCTGTTTACTTCCTATTCTTAATGTAAATAAATGTAGAGGGTGTAGATTCACGCTGTGGGATTTAGTGAGTGGGTGTTGGAGTGTGATTTTTAGAGCGAGTGTTCTCAGCAAGTATTATTCAATTTTCTGTGATTCCTGTATAACTAATTGTTCTTCATGATATTGTATTCAAATTTGTGATTTTTAGGAATGTAGCAAAAGTTTCCAGAAAATAGTTTATTTTTAGAGTAATCTTGATGGCAGTTTCTTAAAAATCTTAATGTTGTGAAACTCATGCGGTTTCAGTTAGTATTGATCCTTGGAATTACTCTGTTTTGTACCTTTTATATCGAAACAAATAAAAAAGTTAAATTTCTTGTTTTGAGATTGGTATGTAATTTAATATGCTATTACTTGTGTGCAGTGATGGTGAATCCTGAGGGTATTAAGGTCCATGCAGTTTTTGTTTCAAAGTATGCTGGGGAAATATTGAAGGAGCATGCACGAGGGAAAGAAGGGGAGTGTTGCATTTTTTCATCTCGTACTGATGCGGCATGGACTGTGTTGGCAATATCATTGATTTCTGTTGTTGTTATTTTAGGTCTCCTTATCATTGCTTTTGTTACTCCCAGACACTGGTTGCATTGGCAGCAAACAAATAATCGCTGTAAAAGTGTGGATAGTAAGATGGTAGAAGCCCTTCCATGCTTCATATTCCGGAATGCTAGTTTAAGTCAGTGTCATGTTGGTGAAACTTGTGCGATTTGTCTCGAGGATTATAAAGATGGGGAAGTTCTTAAAGTTCTCCCTTGTCACCATGGTAGGAACTTGCTCATATATTTGCAACACTTTTAAAACGGATTTAAGCATACTGCTTTTAGGTCGTTCCATCATCCCTATCTACATTCGAATTAGATATATTGCAAAAAAACAAATTTATTAGGTAGAAAGTTCAACTTCTATGCACTATTTTGTTGCTTGAGTGTTGATAAGACTTTACTTGCAGAATTTCATTCAACCTGCGTTGACTCGTGGCTGACCAAGTGGGGGACCTTCTGTCCTGTGTGCAAGCTTGATATGAAAGAGAAATCTGCATATTTTGGGGTGAGTGCACCAACCTCATGCTTTTCAGTCTATTCTATATGGTGGCTCTTTGCTGGTTAAGTGGAAGTGACTATTTGCACATCCATCAATATCTTACTGTATGTGGTACACCATAATGTTTCTCTAGATTAGCTTGTGAAAGTTGAGAGCATAGCTGTGTCCTTTAGGCATTCCAGTGATAATGTATATATGCCCCCCCAAACTGGTGCATCCTTTAGGCATTACAGCGATTATGTAAATACGCCTCCCAAACTGGTGCGATTAATGGAAATGTTCCATTGCCTACTTCAAATTACTTCCAAAATAGCTGACATGGTGCTCATACACTAGTGCATTCTGCTGGGCTGTTTTTCAAATTGTTTATTTTTCTTTCACTTCTTGTATTGAGGCTTAGGAAAGGATCAGAGTGTATAGAAATTAAGTTGAAGCAACGCCCCTATAAATGAGGAACCAGGGACATGGTTTATTATTACTATTGACCATCAAAACACATTAGCTAATGTCCAGCAAGGGTTATCACTTCGTTGTATTTCAATGTGCGGTAGTGCATTCAAGTAAAGTGCTTATGGGCAGTCCAGAAGGAGTTAGTTCAGCATTTATAGAAGTTTTTGATCTCCACTTTCCCTAGTAGAGTGCACATTGGATGGGGGATTTCTGTGTAGCTTTCTTGAGAAAGGTATGCTTTCTGGTGATAGGAACATGGAGGGTGATAAGCATTAGAAGGCATTGTTTTTGCAATGACCATTGGTTGTGTATTGTGGATTTTGCAATATTTTGACACATTCTTGTTTCTTGTGGTTGTGTACCAGTTATAGCTGTTAGCAACTGGTTGATAGAGATTGAGTGGTGTGGGGCTAGATTATTTTAAACAATGAAATGGATTATGTTGTCTGCTAAGTTTAAGAAGTCATATGCTGTTGCCCTTACATGAAGGTCCTCAATTTTTTTCTTGCAATGGAAAGGGAAAATAATAGAAGAACCACAAATTTCAAGAGCGGTAGTCTTAGATGGAAATAATACATGGTAATGAATTTGTCTATTTTATAACAGATATTGAAGCTAAACAAAATATAGTTTGCCTTAATTCTTGAAAAGATTCCAGACAGAATAGGTGTGCCATACTCCCTTTATGCAAAATATGTCAATTCTCAGCGAAAGTGGTTATCTTCTTTGCAGATCAAGAGGTGAATCCGGCTTCAGAATCTGTAAATACCTCTGGCAGTTTGCCTAGCTTTGATAATCAGGTATGGGGGTTAACACTATAAAAAATCTAGTGTTTTGAATCTTGAAACTTCAGCGATACATCATCGTCATGGTGCATTTAAAACTGGTTGATTTTGGGGGAATCGTTGACTATAAAAAAGCTTATGCTTTATATCTTCAGTGGTGAGCAACTCATGGCTAACTCCCATATTTTCCCTCGTCCTTTCTGTTTCAGGCCTTCTGCTGTTTTCTAGAGTTGTTTATCTCTACAAAGTCTTAAATTGACATATGAGATGCCGCTGCACATTTTGATGTGTTATTGTAAAATTCTGTCCGTAGAACTTCCATGGAAGCTCATTTGCTGTTTCAAACCAAGGCCATGATGGTCGGTCTCATTTGTACTGTCTTGATAGGGAGGAGAGTGAAGGATTGTGCTCTAGTCCGCGTTTATATACTGATTGTCTGCGGATTGAGCCAGGGTTAAAATCTCAACGTTCCAAATGTATATTCTACTGTATTGTGAATATCTTTTTTTTACCATGTTTGTCTTTGAAATTTGTTAATGTATATACCATGACTAAGTTAACGAGAATGATTCACAGAATGTTCTCCCACGGCGTCATAGATTGACAATCATCTTTCTTTCGCACCATTCAAGTTCTCTTTATTAAGATCTTTGCCAAAGCCTTGCAAGCGCACCAACTACAGTCCATGCTTTAGCTTTGAAAGTTGATATAAAGAATGGGATTATTCTAGTAGCCTCTTTATTAAGGATTGATATGGCTTCTGTGAGTGCTATCAATAATAGGCGCATGCAAACCATCTAGGTAGTGGTCCAGTAGTAGAACCAAAATGTTTGTTCTTTCTGTGGTTTCAGGTTTAAGCTCTGGAATTGTTCATATGATGACCACCGGAGGTTTATATAATCATTAATTTCAGAGTTTGTGGGATTAGTCGAAGTGTACGCAAGATGACTCGGATACTCACGTTAAACTAAAAAAAAAAAAAAGGCGCATGCAAGTTTGTATTGGGAGTTGACACTCTGTCCAAGATCTTGATGGCTGGATGATGCCGACAGAAATGTGAAGTGGATTCCTGGTGCCTGCTCAAGTAAAACCGCCCCTCAAGCATTGAAAGGTGGGTTTACTCTCCCATCGATGTCTTTTCACGCCTACTTGTCGTGATTCCACGTGATATAGGACTGTTACGTGTAATTGGGTCCACTGTGATGGGACCGCTACGTTTGCTTATGTACCTTTTCCAAAATTCCAAACAAAACAAATTGGGTGCTCTAGAAACAGCTGTGGCTGCTGTGGTAATGGTATCTGCAGCTGGTTTTCTCAGGCAAACCGCTCAAACAGCCACTGGATTTTGAAAAAAAGAGTCAGGTCAACCATATTCAACTTGCAGAGACGAATTGGTCTTCATGGGCTCCCTAGATAAAAGGTTCCAGTTTTTTTCTTTTTTATTGGAACAACATATAGTTCTCCTCATTTTCTTTCTTTATTTTGCATAACTTGATATGGGTTTGTTCCTTCGCGGGCTGTTTCTTCTTTTTTTGATCTATTTTAGCTCAGGAGCTGAAGTTGTCACCATTGATGTTAAGGCAACTAAGGGTTTGCTTGAGTCAGGCTATACTTATCTAGATGTTAGGTAAATGGCTCTCTGTTTCATAACTTTTATGGCGCTCTCTCTCTCTCTCTCTCTGGATTGTTAATTATATTGACATTCTAGGGTTTCTCAGAGTTGTCTTTTTTCCCTCATTCCAACAGGACAGTGGAAGAGTACAATAAAGGACACGTGGATGGAGAGCAGATATTCAATATTCCTTACATGTTCAATACACCAGAGGGTATGATCTAGAAATCAACTATCCTTTGCTCATCTCTCTCTTGATTCCATTGGTAGTTCATATGTTCTTGCAAAATAAACAAGTTTTCATATGATTTTGGGCCACAGGGAGGGTTAAAAATCCCAACTTTCTGAAGGAGGTCTCAGGTGTGTGCAAGGAGGAAGATAAACTTCTTGTGGTAAGCATTCATTAACTTACCATTAAATCTCTCAACAAATTAAATGTGAATAGAAAAACTTTAATCCACCTTTTTTTGATGATAGGGCTGTCAAAGTGGAGTCAGATCCCTGTATGCGACTGCTGATCTTCTTAGTGCTGTAAGTTCATCTGAATTCATTCTACAAGTGTCCCTGCCCTGGTTCTCGTTTTGTTTTGTGCCTAATTTTTTGAACACTCGTGAGTCGTGAGCATGATTCGTATTGCAGCTTTGTTGTTTTTAAAATAATTTTTTAAAAATTAATTTTTTTATTTTTAAAACTTTAATATTAAAAATTAAAATACTAAAAAAATATCAATTTAAAATAAAAAATAAAATTATTTTTAAAACATAAAAACTAAAAATTAATTTGACTAGTATTAACCATTATTTTTCTTTCAAAAACCAACACCATCTTTCCTCACTAAGAATTTTTTCCATCTTAGTTGTTCATTAGAATGAGTTTTGTTAGACTATGGTAAATTTGAAAGCATGGTAGGAGCTGCAAAGACTATTTTAAAAAGTTAATGAATCGGTTACATGCTTTTTCAAAGGATTGAATAGTGAGAGAGGTTGAAAGGGTGAGAAAACTGAATTGTTGTTGAATTTGGCAGGGTTTCAGAGATGTAAGCAACGTGGGAGGAGGCTATCTTGCTTGGACGGAGAATGTTTTTCCGGTGAAGATAGAGAAGGAAGAGAGAGATGAACTCTGATTTGTAAATCCAGTCATTATTGCCGCCATTTTGTGGATGCAATATTAAATTAATGTTAATGTCGGTTATTATAATAGCTGTTCAGCTTCTTTCGAAAGTTTGGCATTGCGGTTCAATCTGGATTTTGGTAAAATTAAAAAAAAAAAAAATTTTTTATTAAAATTAAATGTAGTTTGTATTTTTTGAATCGTTTTAATATGCTGATATAAAAATTATTTTTAAAAAAAAAAAATATTATTAACATGCCTTTCAACACGAAAAACTATTTTAAAAAACTAATACACTCTTAAAACCCTCGAAATGAAACAGAGATCAGTGGTGCGCATGTCCCAATCCCTAGCCCGTTGTAAAGCCAAGCTAGTGTAAGATAGAAATAAATAAATAAAGTACCATCAATGAGACCAGATTGGACGTGTCGTCAAAGTTGGTTAACCGGTGCCATCTGCCCCATGCTAGGGCTTTTATTGCAACATGTGGAAGCTAAGCTAGCTTTGAACTCTGGATAAACTGGGCGACGATTTTCAGAATAGTAATATTTAATAAATATATGTAGTTAGGTGTGATATTTTTAACTCTATTGGTTTCATAATGGCGAGGGAAATTAGGTAACCAACTTTAAAAATAACAAAGAAACTTTTAAAATTGTTAAAATCAAGGATTTTCGTAAGATTTTTTAATGTAGTGAAAGTTGTTTTTAAAAATTTCTATAAAAATTTAAATGTAATTTAATAATGAAATTAAAAATTATGGTTTGTTTAATTAACTTAATTTAGAATGAAAATATCTTTTCTTGGATTTAAATTTATTAGTTTATAAATACATATATTAGGTTATTTATATAATTTAATTTATTTGGGATAAATTTTTATTTAGTTATGATAAATTCATAATTGACTTTTCTAAGACATCCACTACCACTTGAATAATAATTTTTTAAAAATTTTAATTAGAGTTTATTTTTTAAACAAGTTTGATAAAAATATATATTTTGATTTATAAAACATTAAAAAATAATTTTATAAAATTAAGATTTTATATGAAACAATCAATTAAATAATACAATAACCAATTAAAAAATATTTAATCATGTCATTGCTTCTAAAATATAACATGCTTTCTTTCATCAAAAAAAATTCCCTGTATCAATTCATTAAATTTTTTTTATTTAGTATGCTAATTTTTTTTTTTTTTTAAAAACCCTTTAACTATGAACTATGAAGGCTAGCTGATCATTTTGTATCAGAAAAGTAGTTGTAGCTCTGCGAAGTATTTAATTTTGCTGTAATTGCACTTTAAAAGCAACCTTGTTATTCAACAAGCAGCAAAGTGTGTGTGTATATATTTTAAGATTTATTTAAAAATATAAAATTTATTTTTTAAAAAAAAAACACGGTAAAACCGTGTTCCAAGTAGAAAATTTTTCATGTTTCGGATATGATTAACTTCTATTTCTAACAAAATCAGAGTTTTAGAAACATTTAAGTCTTCTAATTATCTGAATAGCCCCCAATTTAATAAACATAAATATAGTTAATTAATGAATCAACCTAATTTTTTAATGCTAATCAATTTAAACACAGTTAAGCATCATGTTGCCATTTGCAGACATTTGTATTCTCCTTGTGGATCACCTAATTTGTTATACTATATTTATGAGATTCACCAACCGTCCTTTGAACATTCTCATGTTTATTATTATCATATGCATTCTACTTTTTTTAATATATATATATGTGTGTGTGTGTGTGTGTGTGTGTGTGTGTGTGTGTGTGTGTGTGTGTGTGTGAAGTGATGGATACATATGATTCTGTCTTGTGCAATATATATATATTTTTTATTATTAATATATTTTGCTAATATATCTCAATTAATTTTATAAATTTTAAAATTAATAATTTTATAAATTTCTAATAATTATTATATTACTAAGCACGTAGCTAGAATATGAAAGCATAAAAAAAGAATCCCTTCTGCAATGTTCATATGATTTTTAAACTTCCACATGAAAAGGGGAAAAATGGAAGACAAAAGACAAAGGCACGTCGGTGTCTGTTTCCCGACATGCGCAAGTCTGGTTGTCAAGATGTTGTTCTAAGGTGTCCCATTATTCCATTTGGCTTGTAACATCCTTGCATGGATTCTTAAATTCTCTCGGAATTCGAGTCCCTATTTCAAGGAACAAACCTAAGCCCACCAACATGAAAATGTTCACATCACTGATATGGTCAATCAGCTTTGCATAAGAAGCGATGAAAATGACCACTTGGGTCACCTTTGTTTCTTCATGTTGGCGATTTGATGATTTTATATACTGATATCTGAAGCTAATCGGGATCTTGGTATTGGAAGTAGAGATGGATAAAGAGGTGTCTTTGGAGTTGACCCCTACATGGGCTTTGGTCACTGTGGTGGTGGTTATGGTTTCTCTTGGTTTCTTCTTTCAAGGCTCACTGAAACAGCTTGCAAAGGTATAAGATTTTCTCACAAATGTTGGTAGTTCTTAATAAGTACAATTTTCAACCTTTTGACGCCATAAATATGCGTCTCTTTGCCTCAGTTCTCTCATGTCTGGATTGGTACTTTGATGTTATAATTATCTGTTGTGATCCTTTTGTCTTTCTTTTCAATAGTGGCTGGATAGGACCAAGAGAAAAGCACTACTCTCAGCACTAGACAAGATCAAAGAAGGTAAGCAACAAGAATCGATTGAAAATCCAAATTATTGGGTCAGTTCAAAAGAAAAGTAGTTGTTTTGATGCTCATTGTTTGGTTTTGTCAATCTGTGAGCAGAGCTAATGGTTTTTGGGCTTCTATCTTTGTTGATGGGTCATTGGATTGTTTTTGTGGCCAAGATTTGTGTTAAAACATCAACTTTGAACAGCACATTTTATCCATGCGCGGTGAAGAAGAATAATTTAACACCAGGACAACATGTTCTTTCAAGTGTAAAGTACCCAAACGATTCATTTGTTAAAGAGCTGGTGCACAAACAAAAGAATGAATATTGTCCCGAGGTGACTCTCCTCTTCAAAGTGTAATGTTTACATGGCAAATTTTTTTTCTTGGTTTGCATTGATAATTTTTGTTTTTATATCGAACTTTACCGTTATGCAGTGGGAGGTGGGGTCTGCTATTATTCTGTTTTTATTAATCGAAACACTGATTTTTTTGAACTTATATGTCGTCAAGGGTCAAGAACCCTTCGTTTCACATGAAAGTCTCGAACAGCTTCATCGTTTGATGTTTGTCCTGGGAGCTACCCATGTTTCTTACAGCTTTATTGCCATAGCCTTGGCCATGATCAAGGTCTGACCGCACCGGCCCTTACTATTACAATTTCTGTTGGTAACAATTGAAGCTTGATATTCATAAAGAGAGCTCTGAGGTTTTGTTTTTAATTAGTGCAGATTTATAGCTGGAGAACATGGGAAAACCAGGCTAAGACTATGGCTCTTCGAAGTGTACTAGGTGCAGAATTTTAAAGTCCAACAAACCATTGTGTTAATTTGTTTCCTGAATTCTTTGCTTAGAGTTACCATGAAAACCCTCATAAATGAGAATCTCTATTTGGCCATGAAAACAATTTCTGAATTTCAGGATCACCTGAAGCTGCATTTGACGAAACAAGACAACTATCTACCTTCATTTCTCACCACACATCCCATCCATGGAGCCAGCACCGAGTTCTTGTTTGGCTGGTAATATCAGAAAACCATGTACCTTTATGGCACATGCTGTTGCAGATCTAATTTAAGCGAAATAATAATGATATGCATGACTTGACTGTGATTGATCGCTAAACCTCGTAGCATTTACTTCTGATTTTCCAAATCATTGATCATCCGAACTAAATCACTCTATGAACACCTTTTTGAAGATTAATGTTGATTCCTTTGAATATCTAATTCCAGTCGTTCAGAATGTTTGGTTTTCTTTGGGGCCATCTATTGGCTCAATGTGAAAATCGTGGAATTTGGAAGACCATCTTCCTGTAGATGTTACGGATGTTGCTTAAAGTCAGTCCTTTTATAAAACTGATATTGTAAATATTATGCAGATCATTTCCATACATTCTGGTTGCATATTGATGAACTCTCTTTTTTACTCTGATTTTGTTTCTAGCATTTGAGTGATCATATATGAATTTGCAGCTTTGTTTCAGCCGCCAGTTCTGGAGCTCCATAAATCAAGCTGACTACATGGCTTTGCGTTTGGGTTTCATCAGCGTATGCTCTTCGTGATCTAAATGGAGATTCTCTTTCTCATAGATTCTACCAAGGAAAAATAAATATCTATCATATAGTATCTCAACATACAAGAAAGATTATCAGAACAAATCAGCATTACTAATTGTTGGCTCAAAACTTTTCATTCTTATTTTGGTTTATTTTTCTTTTCCTATTTTCAGAAACATCAACTTCCTCTGACATATGATTTCCATAATTATATGCTTCGAAGCATGGAGGAGGAATTCCGTGATATTGTTGGCATCAGGTAATGCTCTAATGGCATTCCTTGAATTAACGTGCTAAATATTGTTGCTGCTTGAGCCATTTACCTTTTCCAACAGTAATTTTTACTTGCATGATTATGTCATGGTAATATTGAGTATATACTGTCTGAATGATCAAACAAGCTAATTGTAGTTGTCAGAGTACTGCATTATAGCTAACAGAATGGATGTGCGCTGTATTCTGCATTTCATATTGTCTGAATGCATTGTGCAAGATAATGAAAATGTTGGCAGTCCAAGCAATTTTTGTCTGAAGACTGCTGTCTTTATGTTTTGGCAACCTAACTCCTGCAAAACAGCAAGTCAAATTGATTTCCAGTGTTTGGGCTTCTTTTGCAGTGCGCCTCTGTGGATTTATGGCATATGTTGCATTTTCCTCGAGTTCCACGGTAATTTTCCATAATTCATGATAAGCTAGTAACTGAAGAGCTTGTCTCAGGAAAACACATTGGACAGTTGTCTAGAACCTCCCAGTTGAGCTAACTCAGCCTTCATTTCTTAGAGGGAGAGAGCTTAGCAGTTCTGCTGATGCAACCAAACACCATCTTAGTTGCACGCACCTTTGTTTCTCTCTTGTATCTTTGCAACTCCCGCTGGCTTCATTCCTGAAACCTTAAACTTATTGTTTTTTTGTTCAGGAACTGATCTTTACTTTTGGCTTTCCTTTCTTCCAGCCATTGTAAGTCCACTAAGTTCCACTTTCAGCTCCTTCCCGTATACTTAATTGTTCTTAATAACCCATTGTATCGCATTCTTTTGCTTCTTAATGGGAATGTCACAGTTAATCCTCCTAATTGGGACAAAACTGCACCGGGTGGTGGTGAAATTGGCTGTTGAAATTATGAATTCATTTCGACGGCTGGGAAATCGTCAATTCAACCTGAGGGATGAGCTCTTCTGGTTTGGAAAGCCTAGACTTCTTCTGTGGTTGATACAATTCATATCATTTCAGGTAAGTGAAGCAAAAACATTATACAAAATTTGTGTTACAGAATCAAAATCTCATATACTTTGATGACCATTACTGTGGCAGAATGCTTTTGAGATGTCAACATTCATATGGTCCCTGGTAAGATTTTAATTCTCACTGTAGCACAACAGACAGTTCGATATCACATAGATATAGGCTAGATGTTGAGGAGGGGAATCTCTAGCATGCAGCTATGCTACATAAACTATATCAGATCTTCTGCATGACGAATTCTTCATATCCTGGCTTCTTTAAAATGTCTGCTTATTTTGGGTTTCATTAGTCCTTCCTTGATATGGAAAAAAGTCTTCTTTTCTCACTTATTGTATGTGATGCTGATAATGGTTCCTGTTACCAGTGGGAAATCAACGGGTCTTCTTGTTTTATGGACAATGAGACGTACATTGTTATCCGCTTGGTTTGCGGGTAAATTCTTTAATATTCTTGTTAATCCAAACATTTTAGATATATATCCGATCAAATAAACTTTATAGTATTGGTGCCTTTGTATTACTGCAGGGCGGTCACACAATTCTGGTTTAGCTTTATCACGTTCCCACTCTATATAATCATCACACAGGTCTGGTTTAGCTTTATCTTCTTTTGATTCCTATCTATTTCTAGGTCTCAGTTCCGAAAAGGTTGCTTATTTTTTTTTGTTACAGATGGGCGCAAAGTTCAAGAAAACGGTAGTATCCGAAAATGTGAGGAAATCACTGCATGGGTGGCAGAGGAGAGTGAAGGCCAAGCAAAGTTCATCTACTTCAAACCTTCTGGCTCTTCCATCAACTACGTCTTTGGGGTCTTCTATGACAGATAGCGAACTCAGCAGAGGCGGGAGCTCCACGAGAGTCGAGGATAAATCAGCAGCCTTGCAACATCAAGAGGCCTCTACTTCACAAGCAGTTACTAATGGAACATCACAGGATAATGAAACGCTTGAGGTTTCACTTGGTTCTGGTACTCCTTGCTACGACAGTTCTAGTGATGAAGACGATGCTGGTGTTCATGATCTTGGTCATTAACGGGTATGTCTCAATACCCGGTACCATTTACCAATGATCCCTCGTAATTTTATAATTAGAATGAAATTGGGCTGCAAGTGGTGAGACTGCAGTCTAACAAGACAACTATGGATCAATACATCTTTATAATTAGAAGGCAGGGTTTTTTGAAGGAGTTTGGCCTGGCAGAGCTGTGCTTCTACCAAAAGAGTTGGTGATGGCAGCAGTTCTAGCACACACAATATCCATTCAAATACAGAATCCGTAGCAAAGATGCTTGTGAAGATGCATTTCATAAATATTGCTGCAGAATGAATCCCAGTTGACGAATGATTATGGCCTTTGTGCGAGAGGGTTTTCTTAGCATAGGTTAAATAGTGTGAGGTTGGTATTTATAGTGGAAGGAAAATCTTATTAATTACTAAGATTATAGCTAATTAGAGTCTATCAAGTCAATCTTCCTTACTTGGATCCATGTCAAATCAAGAAAAAAATATGGATCAAAGCATATACATCCTTATGTTCAAAGGGGAAAAAGATGATTAAAGAGTGGTTTTTAATAAAACAAATATGATAAATCATCACTTACCAGTATAGATATACCAATTTCAAAACACCCTAAAATCACTAAAAAAACAAAAAACCAACCAAATCAAAAAATCTGAATAGAATCTGATCTAACCACTGTCATCAAACTTTTCATTGTTGTCTGGGCACTGCTTCTAACTAGGAAGAAAGCCTTGACTAAATCAGGAAAGCTATACCTTCCTCGAAGACAGGACTTTCTTAATAACTCTCCAACTCTAGATGATCTGTCACCTTTTGACTTTTCACCTACCTATGCCTCTAGTTGAAGTGTTGATCAATCAGCTAGAGATGATCAATATAGATTTCTATCTTTTGAATTTAATCAAGTAGGTGATGAGCATTCTGATGATACCCATGAATTATAATAACATTTGTTTTTTTTTCCTGCTTTCTTGTTTTGTAGCCCCAGGAGCAGAAGGATGAAGACAAACAACCATAGGAGGAGAAGTGATATTTCTGTGTTGTTTTCTCATCTGCCAGGATCAGGATCTGTTGTCAGCTTATGGGGAGATGCTTCCATTTTTAACGGCATCAAGCCAATCTATCAAAGCTTGCCACTCCTCGAGCTTTCAGGCTGGCTTTTGCATCAACAGTTCTCCTGCAGGTCCGGAAGCCCTTCAATGGTTCAATCACGAGAGGGCACCTGGACAAGAGCAGACATTATACGATTAGCAAGAACGTGCAAAACATGGAACTGTGTCTTCTCTGTTGTTTCATTATCCAAGTGAACTTTGGAACAGCAGATTGTATCTGATTTTGATTCGTTCTTGTGGCATGAATGTTGTACTTTCTCACTTTTGTGCGGAGCGTGTGGCTCACGCCGACCATCATTGTTAACTTTCTTGAGTTTTGTGAATTTGTTTGTCTCTTTAAATTCTTTCAAATGATACCAAAAGTGTCACATCAAAGGCAAGTCCACCTGTCATATGTGGCTCACGTGCAACCGTCGTTTGTAGCTTTTCTTTATGTTCATATATTCGTCTCATCAAACTATTTCTAATTATATCTGGAATATTATCATCAGCTTTGATGATGATGAGATTTTTATTTTTTTTTTTGTCTTCTCCCGTCTAAAATTAAAATGTGCACTTTTTAAGTATTGTTTCTACTAAACAATACTAGTATGCCAAATTTTTTTTTCAAAATATGGAAATTTTCAAAAAATTTATGGGTACTAGTTTGAAAACAAAAAAATATAAAAAATAAAAAAATTATGGAATATTTTTAAAAAAAAAATTATCTAAATTTACTTGCTTTAATCTATAATAATGGAAATCTTATAAAAAGGTTATTATGCAAGGTTGAACTAGAAAAAGTTTATTTTTTTTTGCAAAAGATAAATATAGATGAATCAATTTTTTTTTAAAAAAAAATTTATCAAAAAAAATCTCTATCCAAAAAAGGTTAAATAATCAACAAAAAAAATAATAAAAAAGGAGGGGTAAATTAAAACACAAAATTTTGAAAAGAGACATCAAGAAAATTTTAATTATAAAAAAAAAAGCAATATTAAAAGAAGAAAAAAATAGTCTAAGTATTATGGTTTAACTCATTAAACCTATAATCCAAACTATAGACTCACTAGATTCAATATTTTTTTTTTTTTTAAAAAATTTATATTTAACCTAAAACAAAAAAAACCACCAAAGAAGGTAAAAAAAGCCCATACAACTATAATGAAGAGCCTAGGCTCGTGGGTGGGCCTTTAAACCCAGGCTTGTGGATGCATGTGTTTGTTTTTTGTTTTTTAAAAGGGTGGAAAACCTATCATTCATCCCTTTTTTTTTGAAAAAAAAAAAGTAGGCAACACATTGCCAGCGTAAGCAGATAATGTGTTGTCTACATGTTTGGATTCGAGTCCCAATCACCATTGTGGTGATTGGAAAATCATGGCAACATTGTTTTTGTAAAAAAAAACTATTTTTAAAGTCATTTCAATAATAATAATAATAAAAAAACTTCACCAACACCCTTATAACACTACAAAACAACCATTAATCAAAATACTAAAAAAACGATCCTAAAAGTTAGAAATCAAAACGAGTCAGTTTTGGATTCCTTAACTTAGATATCATTTTCAATCAACATTGAAACTTTAAATAACCACCATCAAGCTCTCTTCATGTAGTGAAACCCATGGATACCAAGTAAAAAACCATTTTTATTATTGTTGAAAATGGCGTCAACAATTACTTGACCTTTTCTTTTATATTTGGGACTTGGTAACCTCTTTCTAATCAAGAACTAAAAAGTAATACAAATAAATTTTTATACTAAAAGTGATTTTTAAAGATTTAAATGACTTAAATTATATAAATTATGTTATTTTAAAGATCAAGTATCTAAGTGTATTTATCACAAAATTTTTAGTATGTCATTTATATTTAACATCCTTTTATTTTGACTTTTTTCCTTCTAATTTCTTCGTTGTAATAAATGAAAAACAGCTGGCCTTCAATTAGTACCCTATCTCATAAAATAAAACTTTCAATACCAAGATAAATTATTAAAAAATGAGTGAATCTACATTATTTATTCTATGAGTGCGTGAAGAGGTCCATCTATAGTAAAAAAAAAAGCTTTTAATGTTTTCTATCAGAATATAATAATACACACACACACACACTCTATCTTAAATTAATAAATCAAGTTAGATTTCCTATCTTGCACTCGTACTAATATCAATCCATCCAAAGGAAATGAAAGGTGGGTGGTTTCTTTCGGCTTGGCGACATTACACTTGAAGGAAGGAACCACGGATTTCCTTTGCAACGAAGTTTTACGCGGGAACCAAGACACTTTACCTCCTCGTGTACATAACTACCCCCCACGCTCAAAACATAGCAGAAGAAGGTTCACACGCACAAGAATGGCATCTCAAAACCCTAATCAAAATTCGTCCCTCTACCCACAAATTATCCAATCAAAACCCGACCCTTTATTCACCTCCTCCTCCTCCTCCTCCTCTCCATCCTCAAATCTCTACCCCAAAATTGATCCAGAAGACCTCGTCGAAAACCTTTTTCCTGGACATGATCATTCACAACACGAGTATCCACGCGCGCAGTCACACACTCAAGCGCCACCCTCCGCCCCGCCGGAGGTTGTTGAGGAAGTCTTGATAAAGATCGCAGGTGTTATTGTTAATCTAATTGATAAAAACTATAGTGTAGAACTCGCTTCCGGCGATCTCTACATCGTTAGGCTCAGTCAGGGAAATAATGTTGTGGCTGTTCTGGCCCGTGTTGCTGATGAGATCCAATGGCCATTGGCTAAGGATGAGGCTGCTGTTAAGCTTGATGATTCTCATTATTTTTTCTCCCTTAGATTTCCTAATGAGAATTACTCGTCAGATTCGAGCGACGGGGAGGATGATAAGAGGGAGAAAAGGGTTGATGGGGATAATATATTGAATTATGGATTGACGATTGCGTCGAAAGGGCAAGAGAGGTTGTTGTTGGAGTTTGATCAGATCTTGGCGAGTTATAGTTGTTTTTCGGTGCAGAAAGTATCGGAGAATGCTAAGGAATTGTTGGGTGGAAATGCGGCCAAGGATACTTCGCCGATGGATATGAAGTTAGGAGGGGAGAAGAAGGAGATTATGGAGGGGAAATGTGCTGCCTATTGGACTACATTGGCTCCTAATGTGGAGGATTATAGTGGGACTGCTGGTAAGTTGATTGCTGCGGGGTCAGGGCAGCTGATTAAGGGGATTTTGTGGTGTGGTGATGTAACTATGGATAGGTTAAAGTGGGGGAATGAGGTTATGAAGAAGAGGATGGACCCGAAGGAGAAATCAGAGATTAGTCCTGCTACTTTGAAGAGGATCAAAAGGTGTGGAGATTATAATATGATGCTGGTCTATCTGCTTTTCTGTCTTTGGTTACTGTTTTTACCTTGAATTTGCCTGATTTTCTTTCTTATTGCGTGGTCTTCAGATTATAGTCCTTTACCTTGAATCATATTCTAGATTAGAAAGCAATGGATGTAAAACTAGTGTGTGCTTTCACATGTAACATGGTTATAGCAAAGAAAACTGGGTTTCTACAGTTCTTCTGATTGGCATTGTCTTAAATCAAAATAATCACTTCAAGGATACCTTAGTTTGCGTATGCATGCAGGGCTAAGAGGATGACAAAAATGACCGAGAAAGTAGCAAATGGGCTTCTCTGTGGGGTGCTGAAAGTATCTGGATTTTTCACAAGTTCGCTTGTGAACTCAAAAGTTGGCAAGAAATTCTTTGGCCTTCTGCCAGGGGAAATTGTCCTTGCTTCCCTTGATGGATTTAGTACGTCTATCATCTTGAACCTTAATATTTAGTGTTTATTGTATAATAGATAAGGTTGAATGTGCTTTATTTACTCCTAACTGCAGCTTTACTTTTAAATGTTGGTAATTTCTGTGAAAGTTGGATCTCTGCACCTGCTTCATAGTTCAACATTTCCCTTTTTTTTCTGCTAAATTTCTTTGGTTTTTCCTCTTGTTTCCATTACTTGTCATATTGTTGAGTCTCTGGTCTCATATTTCTCTGGGTATGTTTTTAAACGTTGATAGAAAAAAGAAAGGGAATAATATACTGAACCTTCTGCATAGAAGTATTTCTGGAGTAATTTTTATTGATGGAGATCATTACACTGATGTGAAAGTAGCTCCGCATTCATTTAGTTTTCACGCATCAGATCAGTCTTTTAGATAAATTTTGCAGGTCTAAGGTAGATGTGGACAATAACATAGGAGTGATTGTGGCCAATTTCGGCTTTAACCTTAACAGATCAGTGCATTAGTTTTCTCCTCGTTGAGGTTTATTCATCATAATGAATGGGTAACAGATTTTAGGCAGCAGTTTTATTTTATATACATATCACATAAGGATGAGGTGATATGAATTTCCTGACTACCATTTATTAAATTGACACACATTGTTGAATGTTCAAGTTGTCTGTTCATTGTGATGGCTATTCTACTGCCTGCATCTTGTCCCATTTCAATTGAAAAAGGCCTCATATTTTGGTTGTTCTGCTAGCTAGCTAGATTTCAGGTCTATGGTACAACATTGAATTGTGCTCTCTTGAGGCCTTTAACTTTCTGTTTCAACATAAAGTTGAATATATCTTAGGTCAACATTGAAACCTACTATTTATTAGACAGTTAACAACATTGAATGGATGCATAGTTGGGAGGCCACAAAGGTTTCCATTCATGAATGGGAATTGGAACCAAGAAAGGGATGTAATTTTGGACTGTTGCATTAGATTCTGTTCTTGTTAAATCCCATGATGGTGGGTCATTATCTCAATGCCTTGACTGTCCATTGGTAGATTTGGAGACTGCTATCAGTTTGCTGTTAATCCCTGCGTTAATGCTGTGTTTTTTTCCCTTCACTGGAAAATCATGGAAGTTCATTTCCTATTCCTTCATTCTTTAAATGCCAAATTTGACATTGCTATATTTTTCGAAAAAGAAAAAAGAAAAAAAATAATTTTCATTAACTGTGCTTGTCTGTTAGGCAATAGATTTGTTCAGCATTGAGCTTTTGCCGATCAGATATATATGATTTTGTTTGTGATCTTTCTAGAGTGAACTTTTATTGGCGATTTGCACATCTGTATTGAATCTCCCTCTGTACTTCATCACATTTCCATTTTCATGTAAACAGACAAGGTGTGCGATGCTCTTGAAGTAGCCGGACGAAATGTGATGTCAACATCATCTACCGTGACAACTGAACTTGTCTCCCACAGGTAGAGTTTGCTTCAAAGATGAAATGGTGACATGTATAAAAAATCAAGGAACTCTTCAATCTAACCTGACACTCTAACTGTTTATTAATGAAAGGATGGATAGCAAAAATTTAGAGTCCTATCATAAGGTAGATCTGTTTGGACAGACAGTATGGAGAGGTAGTAGGTTTTTATTCCAGTATGAGTGTCAAGAATCATTATATCTTTTTGCATCTTCTTTTAATCAGAAATGACGAGAGTATAAACTTGGCCTGTAACCTGTCAGCAATTATCAGCATGTGATGGAGAACCAATTATACAACTATGCGTTGTGTAGAAACTGTGCCTGTAACCTGTCAGCAGTTTTCAACACCTGTTTGGAGACAAAGGAAACAAATCATACAATTATGCTTTATGTAACTGTTGTGCGTTAATCTCATTGTGTCTGGCATTCAATAGACTGAGTATTCCCAATATCAATATTATCTTAAATCAGTAATGGGTTCTTTTGGTGACCTAAAATCTAAACAGGCACCTGAATTGGACCAAATCTTTTGTTAGGCTATTGGTCTCTTGTTTCCTTAAAGTCATGAAGTAAGACATCGACTTCTCATTAAGTGTTTTTGATACCACAATGCATTCCTCTGAAAAAGCAGTGGTATGTGTGTGAACGAGGTGTTCAATGTAAAAGGGCTATAGCCCTTGAGGAGGGGGGGGTGGGGGAGAATTGAAGTGTGAAGTTATTGTATGTTGCTCTTGCAGGTATGGTGAAGAAGCAGCCGAAGCTACAAATGAAGGGCTTGGTGCTACAGGGCATGCAATTGGGACTGCATGGGCTGCATTCAAAATCCGAAAGGCATTTAATCCAAAAAATGTACTGAAGCCCAGTTCACTGGCCAAGTCTGCTGCTAAAGCCGCCGCCGCCGAGATTAAGGCAAAAAAATCCAAGTGACTGGCATGCTCCAGTCTCCACTTTTACTTACTGTTAAGATGCGACATTAAATAGAAATGTTGTTTGTCTGTAGCTGGATTTATTTTTTAATTTTGTATAATTTATGTAACAATTCATAGCAAACATGATGTGAAATACTAAACTTGAACATTCAGCGCCGGCTTTTCTAAGGTAGCTCCTTTCCTGAATGGGCTCTCCCCTGGCTTCGCCTCCGTGTGGCATTTTGAATGTAGGAATCTGTAACATTTTGGAATGGCATTTTCATTTGGCAGATTTGAAAATCTGTTGCCCTTTACTGGGTTATCAGCTCACTATTGTTCAGCTCGCTCTTACAATCATTTGAAGATGATTCCACAACCATTCCTGAAGATATCGTAATTAAACAAGCTACCAACAAATTCTATCCTTGAAAGATTCATCGTGTTCCTTTTTCAAAATGCCAGCCAGTAGAATTAGTTAAACACCATTCTCTTCCGCGGATATTTTCCTACCCTTTTAGCTTTTCCCACGCATGTAGCCAGACAGGGAAATATAGGTGATTGGTGATGTGTGGAATGCCATTGTTCTCACTGCGTCTTTGGACAAGTAATCATGGTATTATTCATCAAAAAAAGACACTCTCTCTCACACACACAGCTAGCTCTTCAAGCTCCTGGATGACGAATTTCAGACAAATCCACTGGTTCATGCGAGACAGACAGACACACAAAGCATGCCTTGTGCTTAAAATGGCCTTGGAAGTCTCAGCGTCTTCATGGCAGTGGCATGGCATCGGCGTTGGCATCAGCATCCACCTTCCTATCCTACCATTTGTGTGCCAGTCACTAATCGAATGGTGGGTCATATCCTCAAAGTGATCTAGGGTTACCAATGAGATAACACCATACTTGGGATAGCAATTAGCAAACAAACCACACCGAATCATGGTGGATCCTAACAGCTCAGGAAGATTGCCGAGCGCACCATATTTTCAGACACATCACCAGCACAAACAAGTCCATTACCTTTCCTACTCCGATAATATTTTCTTATGGAGCACCATCGTGGAAGGATGGATGTGACTCTGGTAATTCAACTTTCAATTGCCACCACTACCTCGCTCGCCATGACCACACGAACTTGCAAAAGCTTATGTCATAACAAACGAATCATGTTTTCTAGCATGCTAACCAATGATATATCAAACGGTTCATGCATCTGGGCTACGGCCCTCTTTTGCTTGATTCTCTGTCTGATCCTGATAACGAGTTGTCTCGGATATTTTACTCCACTTACATTTTTTCTTTTTTTAAAAAAAAAGTTTATGATGAACACAGGAGTAGGTGATGATCCTGCAGTCCTATCCTATCTTTCTTGCAGGAACTATACCTTCTCAAATCAATAACACAGACAGATTAATTCTAGAAATTATGATCATTGAACTTCAAGGGAAGAAATGTGCCACTGGCTAGTTCCTCATAGTGGAGCTCAAAACAGAGTACGACAAACGTGATGGTGTGCTGTGGGCACTGAAGCCATTGTCTGCTTTAGGGCTAAACTCATGACCTCATCTTCTAGAATAGTGGTTGTTGAGGGAAAGCAAGCCATAATCTACCGTACCTTCTCATTTGAGGATGGGAAATCGATAATATTGGTGGATTAGTGAAGTGGAGTCACAAAAGCTTTGTTCTAGAGGATGAAGTCAAGCCAGAGAGAGCACGCCCCTGCTTTGCGTGTAAATTAATTATCTATAGCCGTCCTCACACTTGTCTTTATCCAAAATGGATTGATGATACCAGCTACCCCAACTTGAACCAAAAATAATGTTATCGCCAGCTTATATTTTCACTACCCCTTCTTTAAATTCTTTTTTCCTGAGCTTTAATGATTCTATGTTAGATCCCCCGATACCTAATTAGCTCAACTTTAGCAAACTTATTCTTTTAATTAAAGAAAAAGCTCCCATGTTTACCTAATTGTTCATGTGTTTGTTCATGGGAGATCAAGCATTTTTTTAATATGAACTAATGCTTGAGTTGTCATGCTTCTTTATCATGTTTATTTTATTTTTTTTTTTTTATCGAGAGATTTTTTACTATGAACTAAAAAGTTTATGTTTGAGATCAATAAATAAATATAAAACTATATGTGTTAATAAATGATAATAGATTTATAGATTTTAATCAAAGATTGAGTCGGGAAAGCTGAGATAAAAATACTATTTTAAAAAAAAAAGGTTGAATATTTGTTTCGGTTTGAAATTGAATCTTGAAAGTTTCAATTAGTTTAAACCAGTACATTTTTTTTTCAAATTAAATCTTAACTCAATGTTAATATTTATTTTTAACATTGTGAGAAGTCTTATATAAAATCAACTGAAACAAAACATCAAATTTAATTCCAAATCAACTTAAAGTGAAAGGATTACATTGAAAATAAAAAAGTTATGTTACAAAAAAATTAAAATAAAAGAAAACATTATGGGTGATCGTACAATGAATTATATCTTTATTCTTTTATGTTGCATTTCCATTATTGTTTTTAATATTTCTTCCATCTTGTATTGTCTTGTGTGTTAATAATTCCAAACACTATTTTATGAAACCACACTATAGTTTTTAAATGAAAAGTAAAATAAAAAAGGATGCAAATATAAAAAGGTTGATATTTGTTAAATGGAAAGAAAAAGGACCATATTAAAAGAAAAACTTAAATGAAAAAAAATAAAGTTAGGTGGTTCACTATTCATGTAAAGTGTTTTCTACCTCAAATATCTTAACATGAAATCCTTTCTCTGAGATAATCTATTATAAAAAAGAGTTTCATAACATAGTTTGTTTTAGTACAATAAAGCTACACGTGTTTATCTTACCGACTATTGATTATGTGAAACTGTACTATAATTATTAAATGTAAATTAAAAAGAATCTAATAAAAAAAAAAACATAAATAAGGTTAAGATTTGCTAAACAAGAAGCAAAAGGCCGACTTGAATGATAAAAAGAGAGAATAACTTGAGTGAAAAAAAAAAAAAGTTGAGGTGGTTCACTATTTATATAAAGTAGTTCACTATTTATATAAAGTGTTTTCTACCTCAAATTAATATCTTAACGTAAAATCCTTTCTTTGAGATAATCTACTACAAAAAAGAGTTCCATAACATAGTTTGTTCTAGTACAATAAAGTTACACCATGTTTATCTCACCGACTATTGATTATGTGAAACTGCACTATAATTATTAAATGTAAATTAAGAAGGATTTAATAAAAAAAAAGACATAAAAAAGATCGAGATTTGCCAAATAAGAAGCAAAAGGCCTACTTGAATGATAAAAAAAGAGAATAATTTGAGTGAAAAAAAATAAATTTGAGGTGGTGGTTCACTTCACTATTTATATAAAGTGTTTTCTACCTTAAATATTTTAACGTGAAATCATTTCTATGAGATAATATATTACAAAAGAGAGTTTCCATAACATTATTTGTTCTAGTTTAGTAAAGTTATATTTTATTTATATTACTGATTATTGATTTTGTGAAACTGTATTATAATTATTAAATATAAATTTAAAAAGAATCTAATTAAAAAAAATATAAAAAAGGTTGAGATTTGCTAAACGAGAAGTACAAGCCCCACTTGAATGATAAAAAAAGAGAATAAATTGAGTGAAAATAAGAATAAAAAATAAGAATAAATTGAATGAAAAATATAAAATTGAGGTGTTTATTAATCGAATTGATAATAATATTCAGTAGAGTGGTAGAATTTGGTAAAAGCAAAACTGTGGTGTCTCCAATGGCAGAAGTTACCATGAGAGTCAATTAACAATTAATTACATGAAAATATCACACTTGATTTTTTAAAGCTCATCCTTATCACTTGTGTAAGCTCTATTGCAGCCCTTTTGCCATTTTAGCTTCAACCAGCACATACACTTTATTCCTGTCTTTTGGAATCCTTGCCTTTTTTTTCTTGAAATTGCACACCGTTGCTTTCTTTTGGTTCAATATTTTTTTTTTGTTTAAAAATATATTAAAATAGCATTTTTTTTTTATTTTTTAAAATTTATTTTTCAAAATGATTTAAAACACATACTAATAATAAATAATTTAATTTTTTTTAAAAAATATTTTCCACGGCAAAAATAAACAAACAAAAACAGTCTCTTCAACTAAACCAAAATGGCACACCGTTTTTCCACCGCAAAAACCAACAAATGGTCACTCCGACCAAATCAAAATAGCACTTTATTCCTGTCTGGTTTTTTTTTTGGGCCTGCAATATTTAGTCACCTCAGTAGAAAGAGGTGAGTCCACTCCACTGCGCTCAATCTCGAATCCACTCTCCAACAATGGACCAATTCGAGGAGTCAATGGTGTGAAGTACGAGGATGCCATCTCTTTCGGTCTCTATCGTCCTCCAGTAATTCTGGCATGAAATGGGCTGTATCCTCCTCCAGTAACAGCAGTGACTATCATGTATGAACCCTTCAATATTGGCTCAAATGCTAATCCAGAACAGTTGTATTTTTAATGTTTTCCATCTGAATCCAAATGGTTGTTTAGAGATATCCAAAAGCTATTTGAAGAAGAAATATAAATTTGAATCTCAAAAAGTCAAGAGCACTACGGGCCTTAAGAATGTGCCACACCTGTGTCACTGTTGATAGTGTTCTTCAACTTCAACTGTGCCCCTAATTTGAGGCGTTATTTCCTTCCTCAAAGAAGAAGATACATAAGTGCTTTGGTGTTTTAGAGGCTGTACGCATGGAACGAAATGTTCTAGGTCCAAGCTGACCCTCTCCAACACAAGCAATTTTCACCTCAAGAAACATAACTGGCTTTCCCACATCTATCAAAGAGTTTCACCCATTTTTCTTCCCTCGTCGAGCTTAAATTACCAGACCACTTTACTGTTTGGAATGTACCGAGGGCGAAAAAGAGGAACAGAGTTGAGATAGGTGGCAAGGTTGTTGTGGACGAGGAATAAAAACCCACTTTAGAAGATGTGCCTTACCTTCAAGAGGTGGGGAATGACACATGTACCACGGCATATTGAACACCACACCCCATTAATCATAGACACTTACAATCTCTCTCTCTCCTCCTTCTGTGTCTCTCATGCAAAGACAGAGCATAAGTTCTTGCTAATGTATCACACTTTATCCTCTTTTCAGATATGGCAGAGGAAGGAGATCGTAGGAACTACTCTAGTACTGCTAGTTCTAATGATTGTTCACCTACTATAGGCACTGACACACCAATAATGGCAACTCCTTTGAGGAAAGTGTGTGCCAGAATTCTGGGTTTCGCCAGTTCTTGCAGAAAGAATACAGCTCCTTACGGTAGAAGAATTTTCTATAGAGATGTTGAACAAGATGAGTTCCAGTATGGAAACACTCACTGTCTCTCCTCTTACTACAGTGTTTTTGTAGTTCGCCTGGCTATCATGGTTGGTCTAATCTCTCTCTTTCTTTGTACTGTTGTATTCCTTATAACCTCCATCACAGAATAATGAAAAAAACAATCTAGTTTATTGATCAATTCAGTAACATTAGACACAAGAACATGGGAAGACATGGGATAAATTAGCAATGGTTGTTTAGTCCAGATGGTGAAAGTAATGATGACTCAGGTTCTAATCCTACCCTTGCTATATAACGAACTGGAAAGTGAAATTGAAATGGAATTCATTGCCTATGTCAACAACATAAGCCTTTCTCTTCCAAAATCCTTGCTTCATATTCAATCTTCGTTTATGTTACATGATTATGGTAAGAAACTATGAACTGGCAATCAGAGAAGTCGTTTTTTGTATGCCAGAAACTGCTGTTTTGGTCAATGAGTACATTGTCAATTTTCTGCTAATGACCTTTTGCAGGCCATGCTCGCAATTTTGATTGGTCTGCTAACAATACTAACATGGCATTTCACAAGAAGCTATACAAAAAAGTCGTTGGATACCTTAGCTTCTGGCCTTCGATATGAAATTCTGCAACGCCCGATATTAAGAATGTGGAACATTTTGAATTCCACTGCTGAAATAACTGCAGCCCAGGTTAAGCTATCAGAGTATGTAATCAGACGGTACAGCAAGCCGACCAATCAAGCAGAGCAAGTGGAGGTTGTTGTGTTTATGATGATCTTAAAGTGCTGCCAAATCTGATCATAGAATTAGTCTCTGGATTATTTTGAATCGTTGTATTTAACTTGTCTTTCCTTCTGTTTTTTCTACAGCTGTATGAAGTGATGAGGGATGTAACATGGGCACTGTTCGCCAGCCGAAAAGCTCTCAATGCAATAACCATAAATTATAGAAATGGTTTTGTCCAGGCTTTCCACAGGGATCATAGGAGTAACAACACATTCTACATCTACTCTGATCTTGTGAACTACTCAATCAATGCCAAGGGACCTTATGATACAAACATGTTCTCGTCGCATCAAGCATGGGATGATCAATCCATCCACAGTAACCTTTCAGCAATTTGGTATCGTGAACCACTTGATCCTATCACAGGTGAAAAGAAAGGAAAAGCAAGTCCAATTCCACCAGATGATCTTATCAATATCGCAGGCCTTTCACAAGTACCTGATGGTGTGGCTTCATGGCATGTGGCAGTAAGCAAGTATACAGATTCACCTCTGCTTCAAGCAGCATTGCCTGTGTGGGATGCTTCCAATAAAAGCATCGTGGCCGTTGTAGGTGTTACTACTTCTCTCTACAGTGTTGGCCAATTGATGAGAGAGCTTGTTGAAGTCCATAGTGGATACATATATTTGACCTCTCAAGCGGGTTATTTACTGGCAACTTCCACAAATGCTCCTCTACTAACAAACTCAACAACAAGACCAAATCTTATAATGGCTGTCGATACTGAGGAACCAATTATAAGAATGGGAGCTCGATGGCTGGAGAAAGACTATGGAAACAAGTTAACTCCAGGTCAAATTGTTCAAGTGGAGAACGCAAAACTTGGCAACCAACAATATTACATCGACTCTTTTTTTCTAAATTTAAAGAGACTCCCTATCGTAAGTATCAACCCGACTGATGTTATATAGAACTGAATTTCTTTTAAATTCCTCATTATGCCCAAGTAGAATGAAAAACAGACTAAAATGATCTTGTTAATTTTATTTGATTTTATGCTTATTGTTCGTCTTAGCATTTAGCAAGCTACTACAATTTGTACAGGTGGGGGTGATCATCATTCCAAGAAGATATATAATGGGAAAGGTAGATGAGAGAGCATTCAAAACGTTGGTTATACTCATTTCTGCATCTCTATGCATCCTAGTCATTGGATGTGTCTGCATTTTGATTCTCACTAATGGAGTATCAAAGGAGATGAAACTAAGAGCAGAGCTGATAAGCCATCTTGATGCAAGGAGAAGGGCAGAGGCATCAAACAACTACAAAAGTCAGTTTCTGGCAAACATGAGGTAAATGACTTCTTGTCACAATAGTAATCTGTTTATGAGCTTAAATATTCAATTAGGCCCCTCAAATTTGGATGACTTCCACAAAGTTTGAGTACCCTGAAGATGTTTTTTGTTCTTGAGCATTAACGGAAGTAAGTATTCGTTTCATTTTTGAACTACAGTCACGAATTGAGGACTCCTATGGCTGCAGTGATTGGCCTGCTGGACATTCTTATCTGTGATGATTGTCTCACAAATGAACAATATGCAACTGTTACGCAGATCAGAAAATGCTCCACAGCTCTACTCCGGCTTCTTAACAACATACTGGATCTTAGCAAGGTGAGATACTAACAATAGCCAAGCAACTGTGAACACTTCTAATAGTGACAAAGATGTTAAGATGGTTGCTAAACCAACACAAACTAGAACATGCAATGCTCAATAAGTCACAGAAAGTCATTTTCACGAACCATTTCGAAATTATACAGGTTGAATCTGGAAAATTGGTTTTGGAAGATGCTGAGTTTGACTTGGGAAGAGAACTTGAAGGACTTATTGACATGTTCTCTGTTCAGTGCATTAACCACAATGTCGAGGCTGTTTTGGATCTCTCTGGTACGTGCTTAATAATTTTCACTGTTCATTAGCTATCATGTATCAATCACATGATCATTAACCTCTTTCTATTTCTGATGTTCATTGCTATTTACATTTTCTGTATGCAGATGATATGCCGAAATTAGTTCGAGGAGACTCTGCCAGAGTTGTTCAAATATTTGCAAATCTGATAAGCAATTCTATAAAGTTTACGACAAGTAAGTTCAACAATTGCACTGCTAACTTTCCTAGATTTTATCATGCGTACGAGAAAACTGTAATTGAACAAGGGACAAACTCGTCTCATTATGATCAAATAACAATGTGTATTCAACTTCGTCTTGCATAACTTAACTCTCAAAAATGACTTTCAGCGGGTCACATTATTCTGCGTGGTTGGTGTGAGAACTTCAATACATATAATGACGCACGGTTTCATCTAGATCAGAAGAAAATGCGCTGTGCACCTAAGCCAAAACTTAGGCAACAAGGGAATCGTATGAAGAAGGCCTCGAAGAAGGACAACAAAACGATTCTTTGGTTTGAAATTGATGACACAGGCTGCGGTATGAACCTCAAAAAATGTCTGAAACCATATAAAAATCTCTTCCATTTATGTAGTATTTCTAACAATGTTTTTCTGCGTCTGCAGGAATTGATCCAAGCAAATGGGAGTCTGTATTCGAAAGCTTTGAACAAGCTGATCCATCAACAACTCGATTGTAAGTAGATGAAACAAGTTTTAACTGGCCACAACTGGTTTGGTTCATCGATTGAATATTTACCTAAGTTGTATTGAAGTTGATACTTGATAGTTGAACTGCCAAAATAGGCATAGGAATATATTAAGAAAATCTAAGATCCATAACTGAATTTCTTACATATTCTGGTTTTTAACAATTCTCCATTTCAGGCATGGCGGCACTGGTCTTGGACTATGCATAGTTAGAACTTTGGTGAGTAAACTCCACATTCATATAAGATTCCGAAGCATTAAACAGAAAATCAAATTAAATATGCACACAAACAAACAAAGATTCCCCGACTCTGCAAAGATTATCTTTAGACTACCAGCTGCATGCCTCAAACTTAATTAGATAAAGGTCCTAGTAATGTTTAGGTAATCCTGTACAGCTATTAACTAATATCTTGCAGAATTTTTGAAGAGAAAAATTACCATCCTAATCCTTTTTATGCTTCCAAGTCTACAGCAGCTTACTGTGATTGACTTCTTTAACTTTTCCTAATTGTTGGGGAGGACAGGTTAACAAGATGGGTGGAGAAATAAAGGTTGTGAAGAAGAATGGATCCGGAACTCTAATGCGACTATACTTGCTTCTCAATACAGCTGCAGATGGTGCAGACCTACAATGCCAAATAGATTTTTCCAGTCAAAATATCGTGGTGAGTAAGCTTTCATTCTTCTGAAACAAATTGTAAGCTTCTTCTTCGTCAATGTTTTGATGATATTTTACAGATAATTTTTTTTAAAAAAACACCCGGGCTTGTTACTCTCTCCTCAGCAATCACCAAATCCTGCGTGCTTATATTGCATAACTGTAATTGTAGGTTCTGTTGGCACTATATGGCAGCATGGGCAGAGTTATTATGTCCCAATGGTTGCATAAAATTGGATTGGCCACTTTAGGAGTTTCTGATTGGAATGAACTGACACAAGTTCTTCGGAAACTCTTTCATGTTAGAAGACGTGAGAATGGCTTCGATGTCAATTGTTCTTTGAATGAACCATTAAAATCTGAAGTGCTTAATATTGAAGACATGAAGGACCCTATATTCATCATAGTTGTTGATATAGGGTTGCTTGACTTGAGCACAGACATATGGAAGGAACAAATTAACTTCCTCGATAAATTCTCTGGAAAAGCCAAGTTTGCATGGATGCTCAATCATGATACTTCAAATGCAATAAAGATGGAGCTTCGCAAGAAGGGGCATTTACTGATGGTTAATAAACCGCTTTACAAGGCCAAAATGATTCACATTTTGGAAACTGTCATAAAGGAGAAAGATATTGAGAATCAAAAGAAAAGTTCGAATGCTGCAAGAGCTACGACGAAGGACGGTGACACGCACGAATGTCTTGAGATTGATTCCACTCATTTTGACACTGCCAGCTCTGAAGAATCTGATACGGCTGAAATGGGCAAATCCAATTCTCCAAGCATATTTCATCTCACAGAAAAACAAAAGGAAACAGAAAAGATCGCAACTGAATCACTGTGCCAATCGTTTAAGAAGTGCTTAGTTGAATTGGCTGTTGTTGATGCAGAAGCAAGAGAAGATCCATGTCAAATTAGGCCCAATTTACCAAGTACCCAATATGGAAAAGATATGCTAGTCTGCAACAAGCAAGCACCCTTTTCAACTGCAACTCAAAATGAGAGTTCTAAACACGAAGAACGAATTTCAGAAAGCAGTAGTCATAAAGAACAAGGCAATTCATATTCAAGCAAAGCAGGGAATCAACAGAAGGCTCTTGATGGCTTACGGATTCTGCTTGCAGAAGATACTCCTGTTCTTCAGAGAGTTGCAACCATCATGCTAGAAAAAATGGGGGCTAAAGTTATTGCAGTCGGAGATGGACTGCAAGCAGTAGAAGCTCTAAATTGCGTTTTGAGTGAAAAGGATCTCAAAAGGGAATCCCCTGGAGATGATGGAGAGAGAGGTTTACAAACTGATATCCAGGAATCCCCACCATATGACTTGATCCTAATGGACTGTCAGGTAAGAAATGGTAACAGAGAGTGATAATTTGTTCTGTCTAACATTGATCATGTACTTGAATTTAGTCTATAAACTAATTCTGATTGATTTTGTGCCAGATGCCAAAGATGGACGGGTATGAAGCAACAAAAGCAATAAGGAAATCAGAAGCAGGAACTGGCTTCCACATTCCCATTGTTGCACTGACAGCCCACGCAATGTCGTCAGATGAAGCCAAATGCTTGGAGGTTGGCATGGATGCTTATCTAACGAAGCCAATTGACTACAAGTTGATGGTTTCCACCATTCTATCACTCACTAAAAGAACAGCCTAACCTTTCTTGTCACTTGCCATGCAAAAGCTAACCACAGAATGGCAGCACTATAAAAGCAATATAACAAGCTAGTCAAATCTACAAGTATATATTACCCCCTTGTCCTTTTAGTTTTTTAGATCAAGGGTTTTTGTTTCGTTTTCGAGTTCTTGTTTGCAATAACATAAAAGTTGTACAGCTTGTAACTCACGGTTTTAGGCCCTGGATTTTGTATTGCATGCAAGTTATAGAGTTATGAATTCCGAAAAAAAGAAAAGACATGAAGATCTATACCTAGTCTCTCTGATTCAAGAAACCAAAAGGATGATACTAGAATTAACATCCAATCAATCAGATTTGGTTGTTCTCATGTTTGAAAGGAACATGACTAGTCGAGTTCCTTGTCGGACATGAGAGAATTCGGAAGGTGAAAATGAAGCACAAATGTCGACAAACAACACCATAATGCACTTCTAGTAGATACGCCATGCCTGCCAACTTAAAGAAATGATGTCACTTTGGTCCAGATAGAACAGAAGGCAGCAATCGAGTAAATTCTGCAAACATTGTCTTTAATAGTGGACTGGATAGTTTGTAGTCTAGGTTACTTTCAATTTCCAAAACACCTTCCAAAACATTAACCACATCTGAAATAGAACTGCTAAACCAGATCCATCAATTTTCCTCAGAAAAACTCTCCAAGAATTTGGAGGGAGTTGGGCAGGTAGAAAAGCTGGTAGATTTATATAAACTCATAACATAACAGAGGAAGTCGGAAACATTATCCGGCTTCCAAGGAATCTTCGTGGATTCCGAGCCGGTTAGATAGAGTATCTTATGGCGAACCAGCTCCAAGAGGAGGGAAAATCAAAATGTTGTCATATGGGAAGTTGTAAAGGATCATCTTTCCCCCCCTATGGAATTAGTTTAGGTTATCCCAGGTTGGTTATTTTCTGTATCTGGTTGAGCGGGTGAGATTGAGTACTTTGGATTCTTTTTTAGGTGAAGGTTCAGAACTGCTTGAAAGATCATTATTATTATTAACATGTAATAAAAGAGTTTGGCTTTTCACTGTATAAAGAGTGAAAAGCCAATCACTGTTTCACTTTGATTTCAAAGTTTTTATTTTTTTAAAAAAATTTTAATATTAGATTTATTGGGTATAAGATTTTATAATTTATTTTAATTTATTTTTTATGAAGCTATCACGGTCTCATGACATGGATTGCGAGTTCTGTGAGTTAGCAATGTTGACTTGGATAATTTTTTTGTTTATTTTTTAATTTTTTTTTCAACTTCATCCTTTAAAATTGAGTTAATTGAAAATTAAACTTTATGATTTTTTTTCCGATTCGCTTTCTATAAACTTATTAGTCTTCTCACCCGGGTTTTGCAAGGTAACTCGGGTTATTTTTTTTTATCTATTTTATTATTTGATTTCTTTACAATTTAATCTTTTAAAATTAGATTGATTGGGAATTAAGATTTATAATTTTTTTTTCTATAGAGTTATCACAGTCTTATGACCCAAGTTGTGGGTTAGGCCAGTTGACTCACATTTATTTTGTCTTTTTAGTTGATTTCTTTTTAATATTATCCTTCAATATTAGGTTGATTGGGTATTAACCTTCATAATTTATTTCGGTTTGCATTCTATGAGGTTATCTCAGTCTTATGATCCGGGTCACAAGTTTGGTCGATTAACTCGAGTGGTTTTTATTTTATTTTTTATTTCTTCCTTTAACATTGAGTTAATTGAGAATTGAGTTTCATAATTTATTTAATTTTTTTTTTACACGGTGATATCTTGGTCTTATGATCCATTTTTGACTAGTTAACCCCTAGTGACTCAACTTATTTTTTTTATTGAATTTTGTTTTTTAATTTCATCATTCAATATCAGGTTGATTGAGAATTAAGTTTAATAATTTTTTTATTATTTTTTTTCTATAAAGTTATCAGAGTCTCTTGACCCGAGTAGCGGATTTAATAAGTTAACATGAGTTAATATAATATATATATTTTTATCAATATTTAAAAAAATATATGATTTTTTTCAAGTTAAACTATATTTTTTATCAATAATTCATGTTATCTTTGAATATGTAAAGTTGATCAGGTCACATCAGGACAATTCTTATATAATTTAATTTTTTTTTTTCTTTTAAAATACACACTAACAATACTTAGATATTTTTTTTTATAATTAAAAAAATATTCAACCCAACATAGAATAGACAATCATCTAGTCATATTATCTAAAGTAGCAGGCGAAGGAAGATTTAAGGATGAATGAATAATCTAAGAAGTCTAGGTTTTTGTCCCCATCTCACCCATCTTGAAAAAATGGTCAAAATGGAAACTGAAAATGAGAAAACAAAAACGTACTAAACGGGAGTTGGAAGAAGCAATGGACGCATGAGAAAGTCAGAGAAATTGGTTAGTTGTTATAAAGAAAAGGAAGTAAAAGAGGAAGCGAGAGGATGAAATAATCAAGGAAGAAAGAAGAAGGATTAATAAAAATGTTTTTTTTGGTGTTGTCAAATTAGCACAGTAAACATAAAATATTGATGAAATAACACCATTTGAAAAACATTGATGAAATAGCACACTTTGTTCTTCTCATTCTTTTAAAATGTGACAAGATAAAAATTGAATCCAGTTGTATCAACCAGTTGATCGTTTTCCAAAAAAAAAAAACTATAATTTTATGAATTTTTTTTATAAATATGTTTTATGAGTTAAAATATACATATTTATCTAACTTGTACACTAAAATATAGATTCCAATTAAAATTTTTAAAAGTTATTATTCAGAGAGTAGTTGTCTATTGTTTTTCAATGTCTACGATGTAGTCGAGCTTGTAATAACAAGTGATTTTGAGCATTCAAGTGTGAGTTTGCCATAACTAAATGAGAATCTATCCTAAACAGATTACCTGGATGGTCTAACAGATGTATTTATGGATCAATGAGAAAGGTGCAGGTTCAAGAGGAAGGATGATCGTGCTAGACCAAAATAATAGATCAAATGGGCCATTACTTTTATTTTATATCACACGCACACACAAATAGCTCAAATATATAATATTACTCTTTTATTTTATATTGAATAATAAATAGTACTTGAATAATACATACCCAAAACTCAATGAAATAAGTATAAATATGTATTTTTTATATGCAATGAATATGTGGTAGGTTCATATCAGTGAGTTGGTTTATAAGATTGATAGGACAAAATAAAAAAAGAAATCACTATCTATTTATAGTAACTTAAAGCTCTAATTGGTGTTTAGAGTTTCTTAGATAAGGAATTGATTATACTAAAGAAATATATTAAAATCACCCCAAAATATCTTATATAAAATAAACTACTTTGCGTTCGTTTTAATAATAAAATACTTATATGATGCTTCCATGTTAAAAAAAGTACTTATATGTGTGTTTGTTGTTAAAGGTGATAGACTATCCATACTTAAAACAATGATTCAAGATTCATATCCTACAATAAAAACTAATCCTCACCTTTAAAATATGGATCTTTACATGGTTATATTGACTTAGCCCAAATCCTCTCACAAAAATAGAGAGAAATATACCACAAGAGTGATATTTATGGTTAGATATTACAAAGAAAATATTTATATGATTTGTATTAAAAAAAAAACAAACAAAGATTCAATTTTCAAAAAAGAAGAGCTTTTTAAGGAACTTATCATCCATATGTTGGTTATTTGATAAAAAAATAAGAATAAAAATTATTTTTTTAAAAAAATAAGAATAAAAATTATTTTTTTAAAAAAATAGAATATCTCAATATCTAGAGAGCATGACTCTTTTTAAGAATCTTACCTTCCATAGGGTTGATTCATTGAAAAAAATGAAAATGAAATAGTTTTTGTTTATTGAAAGACAATCAACATATGATGATACAAAGAAAAAAAAATCACATATAATAATGTCACACAGACTTGAAAACACTTAAAATATGAAAATCATTCAAATAAGTATCTAGATAATAAATGGAAGAAAAAACAACATCTTTAAGCTTAAAGACATGAAGAACAAAAACACAAGAAAAAATGGCAACGCGTGCCAAGCACGTGCATGCTCTGGGAGTTCGGAAAACAGAATCAGTGGTGGTGTATGTCTTACAGACGCTGGAAGCAAGGCAGGTTGTGGGTGGTGTGTTACACACTCTGATGACTGGAAGGGTGTGTGACCTACTAGATCTGGTGCGCCACCTCTTCATCTACCTCTTTACACTAGCAGCGTGGTTCATCGTTGTTCATGGTGGGACATCGAGCAATATCGGGAAGCTTCGACACGTCTCTTTTCTCTCTCTACTCGTTGGTCATTAGTGAGGTTGGTACTAGCTTCATCTACGAGGAAGGAGAGATGACTAATCTGAGGTGTTGGTTGTTATGGTTACTCTCGCCACTGCTTTGTTCGGAATATTCTAATGGGGTGAAGGGTGGTTGATCTAGTTTTGACATCTTTTTTTGACCGGAACTTCTTTTGTTCGGATTTTTCTATGGGTTGTTTTTGTGTCTCCGGCCTGGTGTGCTAATCTGTTCTCTATTTATATTGCTAGGGTTTTTGTCCAAACAAGAAAAATCAAAACACAAATATTTTTACATTATTTTCTCCATGAATGAGATCTCTCTGTACAATTATTTTCCAATCTTGGTTCAGTTTTTATTTATAATTTCCTCATTTGTATAATCTTCCATCAATTTGGTTCTTCATTTCTCTCATGCTTGTTGTTTTGCTCATTAATCTTTTCTGTTTATTTTTTTATTCTTTTTTATTATGTTGAAAATAAGCATCAAAATGACAAAATAATTGAAAGACTACAAATATAGTATAGGAATCCGATATTGTGGATATATATCCATTGTCATCCGCGACAAACAAGATCAAAAATGCAAATTCGTACAAATAAAGAAAAAAAAAACTATTTTAAGTAATAACAATATATGAAAATTTTAAAGAAAAACACTATCAAAATTGATGCGGTGAACAGAAAGGACATTTATCTTAATTTGTGAGAGCAATATTACGAAGAGGTCGACATAACAACTTGGATTCTCCCGGATTGGAGCTTTTTAAAGGACGAAAAATCATAATTTATCTTATTTTATAGTAAAAAAACAGAAGACTATAGCTCCAAATATAGGTTCAGAAAACGTACTTCCCTACAATGACCGCTACTGGGGCAAAATTAAGTTTAGAAGATCCACGACACGATATTACAACGCCAATGATTGGTATTGCAAGATTCAACAAACCCTAGCGTCCGGAATTCCAATTAATACTCGTTCACTTCTCAATGCCAAGTCAATGTCTTTTGCGATGTTTTGTGAGTCAACTGAGATACCAAACAGTCCTCTTCTAGCAAACCCAGAGCAATAAAGGCCATTTTTTCCTTTCCAGATGTTAGGGAAGCAGAGTTTTGGCATTCCACTTCCATCAAAAAGGTCCTGGCCACCCTGCAACGATGATGAAAGACATTCTTAGAAGCTAACTAACCGAGATTAGAGCACACGCACGGTCAACGTCTTCTGAGAAATAACAAGTGCAATACCTTGAGCCAGTGTCTCACAGTACTTTTGTAGCCAGTAGCGAAGATAATGGCATCAAATTGTTCAACTTCCCCATTGGCAAACTCGATTTTGCTTCCTTGGATGCCTCTTATGGATGGAAATACCTAGAGGTCATAATTGAAATATATACAACAAAATGATCATATGTTATGGAATTAATTAATTAAGAGCTAGTTTTGTACGTGAATTTAACATTTACCTGAACCTCTTTTCTTCTAATCTTTTCCACAGCCCCAACATCGATCGTAGGGGTTCGACCGACACTTTGTTTTATATAAAACGGTCCTCTTGTGGGTCTTGGAAAGCCGTAATTTGAAATATCTCCATGCTTCAGCCTGCTTAGTAAGACAACTATGAAGTCCACTATGTTGCATGGGACGCCATAGCTCAGCAAACGCATGCCAATATACACAATATTTGTGGTGAGGACATGCACCGGACTGCGAGCAACGATCGAAGTCCTGACGCCCCAGTTTGATAAATCATAAGCAATCTCCATTCCTGAATTCCCACAACCAACTACTAATACAGCTTTGCCCTTGTATTTTTGGCCATTTTCGTACTTGCTTGAGTGCATGAACTCTCCACCAAAACTATCAAGCCCGGGCACCTCAGGAATAAACCCTTTACTATTCTCACCGGTGGCGACCACAAGAAACTTTGCGACGTATTCTTCATGCACGTTTAGATCTGCTTTCTTAGCCTTGATATGCCACTTTCCACTCTCTTCATCACGATACGCAGACTCAACAGCCGTATTGCATCGCGGATTGATCCTAAAATGAGACACGTAGCTGTGCAAGTAATCAAGGAAACCCCTCCTGGGGACAAACGTGGGTGCATCAGATGGGAAAGGCATGAAGGGAAGTTCACAGTATTCCTTCGCGAGGTGTAACTTTAGACGGTCATAAGCCCTCTTTTGCCACAGAGAGGCATAGCAATCCTCTCTTTCAAGAACAATGTTAGGGATGGAGAGACGGTTGAGGCATGCAGATGTTGCTAGCCCAGCAGGTCCTGCACCTACAATGACCACATCAATGGCTTCCATTAGAAATACTAAAACAAGGGCTTCGAAACCTTGAGATTAATCTGCTTTATATATTTATATTTTGAGTGTGAGAAATAGAAATGTGGATGCTCAATTTCATGCATTTATACAAGAGCATGAATGTGATTTTCTCACTCAAACTTTATCCAGCAATGGAAGGCTTCTTCTTTTTTTCCTTACCCTCATGAGTTTTCTTGTCATTTGAACCAGCACATAAAATGATACAAAAACATAAAAAAATATAATTTTTTACTGGATAGTGTTTGAGCTGGATTTCCAAATACTACCCTTTACCACAGTTATTTATTAAAGAGGGAGAAGGTTACTTATACAGATATCCTAATCTTACAAAAGTAGAGTAAAAAGGGACAGATAATAAACATTAGGGTTATGAAGAACAGTTATGGTAATTCCCAAAACAAATTGAACCTAGCTAGATTTTATTTCTTATCTGGTTCACTGGTACTAGCGACTTCCGAAATCAAGAATGCTGGTGCGTATACGTTGGCTAAAATGCGTGGATTTCTTTGGTGTCATGTATGGGCCGGGATTTTAAGCAAGTTCAATGTTTGATAATACTATCCGCATTGGGCAAAATTATTTCTATATTAGATGCAATCCATAACTAAATTACCTTTTTCTTGTCTTTGATACTATATCTGTTCGTCTTTTTTAGAAAAGTTATTTTGGATACGATTGTTGTTGTGTGGCTGTTATATACGTTATTATGATTATATATAATTATGGACATTTTTTTTTTATTAACACCCAAATAAAATATATATATATATATATATATATACACGTACTATAAAAATATTTTTATATACAAAAAAAATTAATATTTTAAAATTATATTTAAATTAAAAAAAATAAATTTTCTTACTTAAAATGAAGAATCCTTAATAAGATTTTCCATGTATAGATTCAACAATATTCACATTAGTTTCTAAATTCAAAAGTCTATAAACCTTTGAATTTTGTGCATAACCAATAAAAACACTCTTAAGATCTCTAGGTTCAAATTTTATTAATTGAGGATCAAAAATTTTATTAAAAGGTACACATCCTCACACTTTAAAATAATTCAGATTTGGTTTTTTACTGTTCCATGCTTCATAGGGAGAAACTTTTAATTTTTTAGATGGTACTCTATTATGAATGTAACATTCAATAAGGCTTCATCCCATAAATTATTTGGTAATTTAGCATTTAAAAACATAATTTTGAAACCCGGTTCGGCTCGGTGGGCCATCCCGGGCCTAGGTTTATTAGCATTTTATTTCTTAAATTTGTTTTCTTTCTTTTGTACTTTCATATTGTTTTGAGTTATTGTCGAACCAGTTTCAGTAATCAAATTCACTTTAGAATTTGTTGCTTGCAATTCACGCGTACAAAATTAAACCTCAATTTGTGAGTATGTTTAAAATTGTTCAAAGGTAAAATTATATGTAGAATGCAGCATCTTCTTCCTATATTCATTTCAAGATAGAAGAAGTTTTGATAAAACAGCCTCCACTTGAAGTGAATTAGGAACTTTAATATCCAAATCACTAAATTTTGATATCAGCATTTGAATTCTATGAACTTGATCCATGATTGACTTATTGTTAATAATCTCATACTTAAAAAGTTTTAAAACAAGAAAATAATCAGAATTTAATTTTTCATGTTTACAGTGTGTTTTCAAGGCAATGTAAATTTTTTTTAGCAATTTTAATTTGGAGAAGATGTCATAAAATCAACTGGTCAGAGCATTCATTATATGTCTTTGACAAAGCACTTCATCTTTTTCACGTTTTACTCTTGCAGTCTTAACAATAGTAAATATATATAGTAAATACGGATAGATTCAGACAAATAATATAGTAAATTTTTAATGAAGTAAGCATATCCTGGAGAATCATATATATATATATATTATATATATATATATATATATATATATATATATATATATATAATCCAATCTTAAAGTTTATAGGTCTGTCCTCACTTAGTTTTCGTCCAGAATTGTCAGCCCTCTTCCACTCTTCGATCTCCATTATACACACTTTTGATTGAGGCAAAAAAAATTATATCTTTGTTATAATATATAGTTATTTTAATTAATTTTTAACTAGCTAGCTCAATTTAAAGTAATTTCCCAGTAGTGGATGTAAATTGTTATTTTATATTTAATGAAGCAAAATTGGATTTTGAAAAGTAACATAATTTGTGTTTGTAAATAATACTAATAATTAATGTAATTTATTTGATATTTGTATTGTATTAATTTTATAGTTGTAAACCAACTATTATTACAGTAATAATTTAAGTTATTTATATTTATATAATATTGTAGATCCGTTTCTACTGTTAAACTATTATGACCATAATAGCAATTATAATAATCATATTCAAGGTACAAGACGCTATTCTCATAGTTAAATTATGTATTATTTAAATAAATGTAATTATTAATTATTACCTTTTTAGTATTAAAAATATAATATAAAAAGCATATAGTGTAGACATTTTAAAAGAGCTACAAGATTAAAAATAATCCATACATGAGCATTTGGAAACGTGATTATACTCGTGTTTGTAAAATAATTAATTTTTTTATTAAAAATTAATATTTTTTTTGTATGTTTTGCATAGATTTGATGTGCTAATTTCAAAAATAATTTTTTAAAAATAAAAATAATATATTATTTTAATGTATTTTGATACAAAAAGTACTTTGAAAAAACAACCACAACCACAACCACATTCATGAAATTTAGGTTTGTCTATATGTTGATTATTGATAAACAAGTTTTGTTTTTCAATATACAAATGAAATAATCATACTAATTACCTATATAAAAATACTGCAAATATAATTATAAAAAAGACATTAAAATAAATATATGTAAAAGCAGTGAACAAGATATCTAGTTTTTTTTTTTTTTTTTTTAATGCAAGTTGTCTTCTTTTAGCATAATCTTTGAGCCAAAAATTTGAAAATAAAATGGCCCATGCAGGTCTCGAACCTGCGACCTTCGCGTTATTAGCACGACGCTCTAACCAGCTGAGCTAATAGGCCAATACATCTGGCGGGTCTCTGCATTAACAATTATATAGTTTAAACGTTACGAACTCAAAAAAGAAGTATAATTTCATAACTAACATCGTCTTGCTCAATCAATTCTATCCCACAACGGTTGAGGCCATGAAAGAAGATTATGAGGTACGCAGTATTGTTCTCTGCTTCAGATTCGTTCTTTTTTTTCCCCCTCTACTTCTATTTAATTTCATGTTTATCTCTTGATTATCTCTAAATCAGTTATCTTTTCCTTAATCATTAGGTACTTCGAATTCTGATCAAAATGATACCAAGACTTTGGCTGCTTATCTATCTTGTTATATGCATCTTCTTAATTTAAGAAATTAGTTGATTATCTATGATTTTGATGTTAATTAATTTCCTAATGCTCTAGGATCTGTTCCGTTTCCAATTAGGGTTTCGAATAATTTGTTAATTCAATGATTTTATGTCTACTGAAAATCATAATCTTTAATTTTACCGATTTATTTCGTCTACTAACATGATGCCTAGTTTGATGGCCGTACATAATGCTCTTTCTGCTCCGTGTTTAGAACATATGTAGATGGAGTGCTGGTTTACTTTATCTGTAATCAAAATTACAAAGCAGAGGAAAATAGTGTGCCCTAGCTGCGCAGATATGTGTAGATTATCGATGCAAGATACCTCTGTCTGTTTTACTGGAAGTTGAATAGCTTGTCGAGTTTGTAAAAAATGCCTGTTCCTGCTTCTTAATAACATTTTTTTTTTTATGTAGTTGCGTTTGTAATTCTGTCAATATTGGAAATTTAGAATAATCCCTAAAATCTTCCCAGCTGTTGGCTGCTTTCTTTATTTCAAGTCTAATTGTAATGATGTGTTTTGCAGATTGAAGAGAAAAAGCAAGCTGCTGCTGATGTCTTGTTTCAGTATTCAAAGTTTGTGATGGCATGTATAGGAAATCAAGTTCGACCTGCTGGCTTGAGGTTGCATTTAATGAAGGTAATACACCACAGCTGGTTTCTGGTTAGTTGGAATAACTTAGCAACCATAATTCTTTAAGTTCATATGAATAAAGGATGATGTGAGCAATTTCTAGATGACTTGTGCTAGTGTTGCCTAATGTTTCTTCTTGGAAAATCTCATCAATTGAATGAGTGGATCTGACTGGTAATTTCCACAAATTCAATGATTTAGATTCATAGGGGAAGGTTTTTGGTATGGTTAGTATGTTCTAGATGCTTAATTTGTTTATCTAAGAAATTGATGCGAACCCTGGTCCATATCAGAAATGTTCTAGCTAGGTCTGTGGTCAGTGCACAAAAACAATGAATCTGATCAAACACTGTTCTTGTCTTTCATGTTTCAGGAGATTTCAGGTTTACCAACTTCTCTGAAGAGAGAATCATCCCATGTAGCGGCTTCACCTGATGCAATGGGTGAATCATCAAGTTCAGGTACTGCCAGACTAGATAAAGCAGACAGTTTTCGTGCATTATAGTTTTCAGGGAGCGATATGGAGTTTTTGATGTTTGGAGTCTTCGGTATTTTGCTGAGCCACATAAATCCCTGTTTCTGTTTTATTATTAGCTTATGGGTGTATGGCCTTTATTCTATTATGGGCGAATATTTTTAATGTGATATAGGAAATTGTCCATCCTCATATGATGTATAATACAGAGATGTCTACAGAATAATAATTTATTTCTACCTTCTTAATCATCGATATCATTCTCTTCACATGGAGTTCTGCTTGTCTATCTTGAACTCTATATCTTGCTTTAGAATTTACAGCATTTACATGCTATTATATGAATTTTGTATATCTTGCTAAAATAAATGGGGATAGGTATCTGTGTCCGGCCTCGATTTAAGAGAATTGGTTGTCTTTCTATAGATGTGAGACCTGAGTTGTTGATAGCAGACTTAGTAGATTCAGCAAAATCTTTCTGACCTCTACTAATTATTAGCTTAGCCAGAAGCATCTCTTCCATTTGTTAATGCAGGGAATAGTCTTGGTAAGCTCTCCTTGTGGATAGAAATTGTGGTAAATGTGGTTATGCAACAAAGGCAATAGCCTGGTCACTGTCATTCTCATTGCAATAATGACCTCTTTGTTTGGAAGTCGGTCTGTGCAAGAAATTTGTAGTCATGAGTAATGACAGTGATGATTCGATTCATGGTGACTTGCCATTTGTTGCATGCTTCAGTTTCTGTTTGCTTATCATGCTTTCTTATCTATCACATGAAAACCCTCAAGGTCTACGGTGTTATATATGAAAGTCCTCCAGCTTCCAAGTTACCATAACTGTCACTTAAATTCCAACTATCTAAAACACCAGTAAAAGAATGAGGTCGATCCAGACACCGTTGTACCAGTAATGTCTTTCCATCATAAATATTATTTCATCAATAAATAGGTTACTGTTCTTTTCACCATTTCTGTATTGAGGGAAGACACTAGGAGGAAAAGCATAGGTTTGAGAACTGTTACCATCTTTCCATTGATAAACATTTCCCACCCCTCTTAACTAGCATGCTCTAGGGCGTTGTCGCTGTTAACAAATGGCAAGTGTAAGGAAGTCCTCTTTTTCTCAGTCAATGCCATGTATGATGTAATCTTGTGTGAGTTGGGTTTTTCCGTTTCCCAGCAGGCTGTAAAGACTTTTTGAAGATGATTGTGGATTATAACTACTTGGTTCCATATTTGTTTACTCCTGCTATATATGTTCAGAGCGTGGCTGTTGTCAACTAATTAACATTGATTAGTGCCCTACTGCACATGTATAACTTGCATTCGAACATGCAAGGACTGATATAGCTAGGTACAACTAACATTGTAGGCTAAATTGTCCTCATTGAAGATTGATAAAGACGAGAGAGAGAGAGAGATAGAACATGTCACAAACATTTCACAGAATCTAATTTTGTTTTTGATGTATTGGGACAATTGTTATGTAGGTGGTAGGCATGCGCTAAATGAATATTGAGCCATCAACAAGGTGCCGTCCTTCTGTCCCTCTCTCTCTCTTCTTTTATGCATGACTCGGATAGGTTACCCACTTCCGTCTGATTCCTCTTGATTCTCCTCCTCTCACTGCTTATCCATAACCATCTCTGTTTTCTATCGGAATTTACAGGGGAAGATAAGGAAAGATGGAGAAAAATAAAACAATCAATCTGCATCAAAAAACTGACAACGTTGATGATAACAGAAGGGGGGATTGGCTGTTTAATTTATGGACTTAGGTGGACAGTTTCATAGGTCATTAAGCTTAAGCATCATTGCTTTCAAGCTGAGAAAAGAGATTTCATAATAAAAATCTGTCTTTATCTATTCACAATAAATAAGCCTACTTCAGAATCTCTCTTCGCTTTCTACCTTGTGTAATCCAGAGCACCGTTCTTCGTAACGAGGAAATCATCACTGTCATTACTGCAACTGCAATCCTTGCTGTTTTTCAATCCTAAGCTGCAGTAGAAACACATTATTTTCCTGCCTATGCTCTTCATTGACTGAGGTGGGTGCTGATAGGGAGGGCATATCCTCAGCTCAAGATTCAAGTCCCGACACTTTTCTCCATTTGGGTTCTTCTGGTTTTTGCACCCAAAGCCAGAAGCGATCTCTTCTTTCAGAACTGCACCGAGAGAGGTGGTCATGTTGTCAATGGCTGATTCATTGATTGGTCGGTGAGTCGAAGGGTCAATTCCTCTGCTCAGCAGCTTTTTTCTTACATGGGTATTCCAATAGTTCTTGATCTCGTTATCCGTCCTTCCTGGTAGCCTCCCCGCTATGAGAGACCACCTTGACAGAAGAATAAAACAGTGTTACTGTCTTTTCCATTAAAACCAGCTACATATGGCGGGTTTAGGAAGTAGAGCCTTACCTATTACCAAGGAGGCTGTGGAGTTTGATTATGAGCTCATCCTCTTCTTCAGTAAAATTCCCACGCTTCAGATCAGGGCGTAGATAGTTGATCCATCGAAGACGGCAACTCTTTCCACAACGAAGAAGGCCAGCTGATTTTGGCAGGGACCTCCAGCAACCCTCACCATGAGCTTGGATATAAGCAACGAGACGCATATCTTCTTCTCTAGTCCACGCCCCTTTGTTGGTGTGCTCTCTCTCACAGCATGGAGATCTCCCCATCTGTTTTTGTGCTTGCCTGCTTGCAGGAGAGTTAGCAACTGTAGAGTGATTGATGTTGGTTAGTGGATATTGGTGTTGCCTTGTGCAATGGGATGTGAGAGCTTCGGTTCTTTGGAACTTAGCCTTCAAGTGGAGTCGGGGATGTTTTATAGTACTTCGCTGGGCCGGTGGACACTGTGTCCTCGCAGTAATCGCTTCTAGATACGAGTTGGTAGAAGAAAAGGGTTTTGGAGGGTCCACCTGGTGGCATAATATTTATGGCTGTCAGCATCTATAGAAATGGAGCACTGGTCCCTGACAACAAATAGGTTAATTGTGCCCAGCGCCTCGAGTCACTGTCAGGTAAGTAATCTACAAGTGGGGCGAAAGAGTGAATGAATTGGGTCCTCTCTACCTCTAACATTCAAGAGATTAGCTTCTAGCTATGAGTAAGGGATCATGCCACCCAATGTCAAGGTCAACCAATTAGAACTGCAAGTTGCTGCAGGCAAAGAAGATCCTTCAAACACTTCATATCATAAAACACGAGATGCATGCCCACGCGCTGCCCGGATTTATAAAACAAATATATTTAATAGTATTATAATTATAAATCAACGCTAAATAAATAATAAAAACTAAAAATATGATGGAGTAATATTTTATGACAGGAAAAAAAAGTTGTTAGTAATCAAAATTTAGAGATTGAACAAAATGATTTGTAGCAATCCACAGTATTTTAGGAGGAAAGATACAAAGCTTTCACCACATGATTTAGCTTTTTTGTTAATAAAAAGCAAAAAAAAATTACAAAGCTAAATTCTCTACCAATTTAATATTAAAAAAAAACCAACAAAGATAATTTTGAAAAGGAAAAAAAACCTATAAAAAAAAACGTTGTAGCAATTGATAACATTTTGTGAGGAAAACTACAGTGCTTTCTCCAATAAAATAAAATAAAAAATAATTTAGAAAAATATTGTAGCAATCCATAGTATTTTTTGAGAAAAATTACAACGCTTTTCCCACATGATTTAGCTTTATTGTAATTATAATATTAAAAAAAAAACCAACAAAGATAATTTTAGAAAAAAAATATCAAAAGAAAACATAAAAAAAGAGAAAAAAAATCATGTTGGAAACACCGTAGCAATTCATAGTGTTTTGTGATGCTACAATACTTCTCCACATAATTTAACCTTATTTGTAATGACTTGTAATAGTAATTTCCAACAATGTTTTGTGAGGAAAGTTATCGTGCTTTCCCCACATAATTAAGTTTTATTACAAAATTAAATTCTAACCAACTCAATATTAAAAAACATAAAATCGACGAAGATAATTTTAGAAAAATTTATTACAAAAAAAGAAAACACAAAAAAAAACTGGAAAAAAACCATGTGAGGAAAAACAGTATCAATCCATAGTGTTTTATGAGAAAAAAATTTGTATTTACTTGTAATTGCAATTCTTAATCAGCTTAATATTTAAAAACATAAAATTGACAAAGACAATTTCAGGAAAAAAACATAACAAAACATAAAAAAAATTATATGAGAAAAAACATTGTAGCAATCCACAGTAATTTGCGAGGAAAGTTACAGTACTTTCCTCACATATTGTAACTGTAATTTTTAACCAGCTCAATATTAAAAAAAAAGATAATTTTGGAGAAAATCATAAAAAAAAAAACATATGGAGAAACACTGTAGCAATCAACAATGTTTTAAAGAAAAAAATTACAAAACTAAATTCTCAATCAGCTAAATATAAAAAAATCAACAAATATAATTTTGAAAAAAATAAAATAGAAAAACTATGTGGAAAAACACCGTAGCAATCCACAATATTTTAAAGGAAAAAAATTATAAAACGAAATTTTTAATAAGTTCAATATTTAAAAAGTAAAATCAATAAAGATAATTTTTTTAAAAAAATTAAATGAAAAAAAAAGAGAAAAAAAAGCTAAGTTGAAAAAAAAAAAAAAAAAAAAAAAAGGGGGGGAAGAGGGAGTGTTTAAACAAAAAAAAAAAAAAAAAAAACATTATAAATTAATGTTGTAATCCACATTTATAGGTGTGGGGGAACAGTGATCCCCACCACTATTTAGATATTGTTAATAAATGCATTTTTACAAGGGAGGGATCTACTTTTTTTTTTCTTCAATAAAATATTGCAAGGGTATGATGAAGTCAAGACTCGAAGACATGCGAAGGGATCCGAATAAATAACGTACAAGATTAATTAGTAAATCTACGTCGCGAAGAGAACTGCCGGTGGCAGTTGAGCATATTGCGAATTGTCACATCTTGCTTCATGTTCTAACGTCTGTGCATGATTAATTGCACACGAAGACTAACACGGATACATGGCTTGGAAGTCAGATGCGCAACTTGGAGGAGGACGGCTGGCTTTAGAGGAGAGGACCACAAGGCCCAGCACCATCAAGTTCAACCGACCATGGTATGTTGCAACAAGATCTTCATCTTGATTAGGTTTGGTAGAAGGGCTCTTTTCTTTCTCGTGTAATTTCCGTGTCCAGCAATGCGAAGCACAGTTGACAGCAGCAACCTGTAAATAATGCAGGTTCTAAGCACCTAGCGGACTTGTGTGTCATATAGAAGAAGAAGTTCACATATTAGACCGTACGTGTTGCTTTCTTCTCGAAATCACCGGTAGCATTACAGGCGGCGGCGGCGGCCCTAGGAGCGAAACCCTAGAGATAAGGACCATTCAAAATGAAAAACTTGAATATTCCCAGCAAGAGCTTGATCGTCAAGGCATGCTAATCCCATACAAATTGATATCAGGAAACATGTGGAGAGTTCTTTCTGTAGAGAACAGTCATGAAATCATATTCGTCATCCTGCGTAAATTATTTCTTGATGATTCTCTTCAAACTAGAAGATGCAAGTCATCTTTGATAATGATGGTGAAAAAAAAAAAAAAAAAAAAGCCAAGCATATTGCTTTACTCTACCCTTTCTGTATTCTGAAGGCTCTGGCCTAAACTCCATGTGCTTATTAATCAATTCATATAATGGTGTTAATATGTTAGTACCAAATATTTTTAAGCTGAAAATATTAAGAGTAATTGTATAAGTACCTAATTGTAAAACAATTATCATAAGGACTAAATTATAACTTTTTCTTAAATACAAGGACCGGTTTCTCTAACTAAAAATAAAATATAAGGATTAAATTAATTTCTCAAAATTAAAGATTAAAATAAAACTTTGTCAAGGCCTCACTTACATTACTAAAAGTTTTGCAATAAAACAAAAGGATTTTAAATTACTTTTTTTTCAATAATGAATTGCAATAATGAATCATTTAAATTACTTTTTTTTTTCATTACATACATATTAAATTACATTACATCATATCAAGAATTTTTTTTTTTCCAAATATTTTCTCTTTTTTCACATATAAAGACTAATTATTTATTAATCAGCAAGTCTAATATCATTGTTAAAAAGAATTGACTAGTTTTTCTTTTATTTTTAATTTCATTGTTATTCCAATTTTTTTAAAAAAATATTATTAAAAATTGCAACATTTATGAAAATGAAAATAAGAAAACATTCGTCCAACAACCAATCAAAGCGTTATCATTCTATAACAATTATTAACAGAAAATTGTCTACAGCGGCAATTTTCAAAAGATGCCTACTTCCTTGAATAGAAAAGGACACCAGTGCAAACAATTATAAGAATATAAATTATAAAAAAATTATAATAAACCCTAAGGGTCAGTATGAAAATAAAAATTCTCTAATATCCGCCAAATCTCAAATTATTGATAGAGGGCGAGGCGCAACGGCTAGTACGTGAAACGGTAACCTCAACGGTCGAAAAATTCGAAAGTCTCTCTCTCCCCCGTCCCCTCTAAAAATCCCTTCTCATCTCTGCAAGAGACGCCACTTCAATTTTTCTATCAATTTACCAAAAAAGAGCACAAACAAAATAAAAGGAAAGAAAAAAGAGGACCACCCTTTGTTTTTCGATATGATGCAGGATATGTGGAATGCACCACCTGGTTTTAGACCAACAAAATCTGCTCCAACTTCACCAGCAAAACCACTTGGTGTTTCAAGAACTCGATCTGAGTCATTTCAAGCTATCCACAAAGTCCCTGTTGGTGACTCTCCTTATGTTAGAGCCAAGAATGTTCAGGTGAATTAGTTACTCATTATTGGGTCATCTTCAAATTGATTGAGATTTGTTCTTCTTTTGGTATTGATAGGTACGATGACTGATTTTATTAATGGGTTTTGATTGTTTTGTTCTGATTAGTTGGTTGATAAAGATCCAGAAAAGGCAGTACCTTTGTTTTGGGCAGCAATAAATGCTGGGGATAGAGTGGATAGTGCATTGAAAGATATGGCTATCGTTATGAAGCAACAAAATAGGGCCGAGGAAGCCATTGAGGCTATCAAATCATTGCGACATCGATGTTCTGATCAAGCCCAAGAGTCTCTTGATAATATTCTTTTAGATCTTTACAAGGTGTGTCACTGGTAACTGATTCGACGTTGTGTCCTACACTGTGGTCAATTTGATTTTTCTGTAACATAGAAAATACTTATTAAGTTTGATTTCCTGACATATAGAGATGTGGAAGATTGGATGACCAAATAGCATTGTTGAAGCACAAGCTGTTCTTAATTCATCAAGGGTTTGCTTTCAATGGAAAACGAACAAAGACTGCAAGGTCTCAAGGGAAGAAATTTCAGGTTTCTGTGGAACAAGAAGCAACCAGATTACTGGTACTTAAACTGAACTCTTTTTTTCTGTACCTCTATGTAATCTCTGAAATATTATGTGTTTGTTACTTATAAGGTTTGATTTTTTTTTTTGTTTTAGGGGAACTTGGGGTGGGCATTGATGCAACAAAACAACTACATTGAAGCAGAAGATGCCTACAGAAGGGCACTTGCTACAGCACCGGACAACAACAAGATGTGCAATCTTGGGATTTGTTTGATGAAGCAGGGGAGAATTGGTGAGGCTAAAGAGACATTGCGGCGAGTGAAACCAGCAGTGGCCGATGGGCCAAGAGGTGTAGATTCGCATCTCAAAGCCTATGAAAGGGCACAACAGATGCTCAAGGACCTTGAATCTGAGATGATGAGCAAAGGAGGCGATCGGGTTGAACAAAGAAGGCTCTTTGATGCCTTCCTTGGTTCTTCATCAATTTGGCAGCCTCAGCCTTGCAAGGATCACCTGCAAGCAACCAGTACAAAATCTTATCATGATGATTTCGCCAATGAGAATGTTGATTCCAATATAGTATCGAACCAAAACCAGATGTTGTTTCCTCAACAGAATAGTGTCAAACAGTTTGCTCCTTTTGGGAATTTATGGAATGTTGATGCACCTCCATTCTATTCCTCCAAATTGGTAAAGGAACCAATAGGTCATGAATTCCATGAGACCCTTAAGAGGACAAGGTCGGGAAAAACTGCTAATTCAAACAGAAAGATTGAAATGGGGTTGTCCACCACACAATCTGTGGAACCAGGAAAACCCAGACCAAAGACGAGGAGGTTATCTGATGAAACAGAAGACAAGTTGTCACAATTGTTGCCAGATAATGATGACTTTGAAGAGGCCATTCTTGCAGCGATTCTAGGTCCCGCAAGCAATTCAAGAAAGACAGCAGTGAAGGTAGTTGAAACTGCCTCCTCCGGGATCTTTCAGCAGAAGAAGATTGAAAAGCGACTTAAGGTTTTTCAAGACATCACTCTATCTCTCAGCCCAAGAGCCTGACTGAACTTCGTTTAATTAATTACAATTACCCTTAACTAATTTCAATTTCAAGAGTCAATAATTTAATTCTAGAATGGAGATAAACTTGTTCTCCTTAAACCCCCCTCCTCTTCAGAGGGAAGGAGTGGCGCAGGACGGTGGCAGTAGAAGGTGTAGCAAGCTAGATTTTTTGTGGGTTTTCCACTACACGCATGTTGTTATCTATTTACTTCATTTATTTAAGTAAGCCTCTTCAATATGTATAATGAAAATCATTTACTTGTTGAAACTCATAAGAATTTTATCTATCTGAAATTTTACTATTGCTAGGAATTAATTTTTTATCCTTAAAGTTGCTTTATTCTTGTAAAGAAAGAATAACTTCAATAAACCTACTAGGAATTCTCTTTTTTAGTATACATTCTTAAATAAAAATCTAACAAACAAGTAAATTATACTTAATTATCTTTATACGAAGATTAAATCTAGACTCTAGATTATGAGAAAAATAAAAAAAAATAGTTACAAAATACTTTTTTATATTTGATTGTATTTTTATTTTTTTCTCCATACTTTCATAAATTACACTTTAAATTATAGAATTTACATGTTAAATAATAGTTTACATCCTTAAACATCACATGCCAAAAAAAAAAAAAAAAAAAATGCCTAAGCATTTATATGATCACCATTATATTCAATTTAATAAATAAATAGCCCTTAGTAACTCTATATTATGAAAAAAAAAAAAAAAGATTACTTCTTATAGTTTGATTGTGTTTTTTTTTTCCTCCATAATTTCAGAAATTACGAGGTTTACATGTTAAATAACAGTCTATATCCTTAACATCACACGCCGAAAATTTTTTTTAAAAAAAAAAATTGCTTGAGTGTTTACATGATTACTATAATATTCAGTTTAATGACTAAATAGCTCTTTGGTGCTTTAAAATAATAAAAATGTCATCTTAATTAATAATTCCAACAATATCATCCATAATTAATGAAATGCTACCAATGTACAAAGTTTGGTTGATGAATTTTTAGGGTAAATTTTGATATTTCTTCCTTTTCTTCTTCTCATCTCACCCTCCAAACAAAAAAGGAAGCAAGTCATCCATTGGTCTCCACCACTTCACTTAGATTGTCCCATTTTCCATTAAATGAGATCCTATTGTACACAAGAACCCATCAAGCAATCAGATAATTCATCCTACCAATTTAACATGAAAAATAACAAAAATTATATTTTAATAATTTGTATTTATTCAAGATCCACAATAGTACAACATAAGACTTCAATTCAAGGGTTGAGATATTGCCAACTTAAAGGTTTCTAGAATTTTCTTTCTTTATTGCCTATTTATTTGAGAAATTAGAGTTTGATATAAGGCTTTCAAAAAACAATAAAAAAAAATTGAGAATTGAAAATTAGAAGAATTTTCTCAAATAAGTTTTTGAAAGTTAAAAAAAAATAAGATTGAGGAATTTGGTTATAGAAAAAAGGAGAGAGAGAAAAAATAAAATGAGATGATTTATAGTAGGCCATGAAAATGGACGAGAAATTTAGGAAAAAGAAATGAAATTTAGGAGTATAGGCAAGAACTACCTTCTTTCTCCACCTCTAAATCTCGTAAATACATTCACTCGCCATCTTCATATCCAAAATCTTTAAATTCCTTGCCTTTCACCTGTAAAGCAAACATCTTCTCTCCCACACGACAATTAAGTTTGTCCTAAGTAAGCTCTACCATTTGATCATTTTAATTTGGTCATTCTCTTAACCAATCGACCTTGTTAAATGCCTTCTCCATAATACAACCCTCCTCTCTCCATTAGCAAACTCTTTCCGGGTCGATTCAAATCAGGCCATGGTTTCTATTAGAGGTACAATTAAATAAATATGGTAAAATGATGTCTTGGGCCGATAGTGATTCGACAATTACAAGAGGGTTTGGTGCTTGTTTAATTTAGGTGCTTGATGGGGAGTTGTCAGAGACTCAGATGAGGTTTTGAAGGTGACAACAAAGAATTTGGCACCTTTGAATGTTGGATTTATATGTGAGGGCGTTTTCATTTTTTGAAATTTTTGTTTGATTGAGGATGTAAAATGTAATTTATCAAAGTACAGTGAGAAAGTAAAATCACGATCAAATTATAAATTTTTTTTTTGTAATTATTCCAAAAAAAAACATAACAAAAACATGAGATGTGATTTATCATTAAACATGTTTTAAATAAATTTTCTAGTTTTTTTTTTTCAGGACATCAGTTTATCAATAAAAAAAAATGTGATTTCCATTTTGTAGTTTGCTTTTGGTTGGATAAAAAAGACATGAGACAACAAAAACATTTATTAGAGAAAAATGTTAGTATTGTCTTAATAAAACATGGTTCATAGGTTCATATTGGAGGCCAAATTTAAATGGGATTCACCATAGTTTTTAAACCCGAACCGGCGGTCGACCTGGTACAACGACTGGGTTACGGGTCAGATGGGTTGACCCGGGCCAACCCAGGTCAACCCAAAAAAATCTGTTGTTTATGGTTATAGTTTAATTTTCTCTCAATTTGTTGTTAGCACAAACAAAAACAGGGCAAGAAACAAAGCCCAGATTCAAGCAAATTGCTTGCAAGAAACAGAAAAGGATTGACATAGAACTTATATCCATGAAGAGAAACGAAACCAATAAATACAAAAAGGAAAAATCATTTTAAACAGGTATGGATCAACATCCAATAGTATGGTGGATCATCTTCTTAATTTTCAAATACAAAAAGGAAAACATGAATTACCCATGTAATTAAATACAACGAATTAAAAACCAAAAAACCTAGAAACCAGAAAAGCCAAAAAGCCACAATGAAGAAAAAATGACAAGGAAGAAAAGGATATATAGTTTACCTACAAAACGCGGTTCTCCAAGTGTATAGTTACTGGTTTGCTTCATCAATCAGTAAAGAACAAAAATTTGAGAAAGAACTGAAGAGAAGCAACAAAAGTTAGAGTTTGTTGAGGCAAAAAAGAGACGGGAACTTACCAGCTATGGCTTGCCTTGAAGTTTTTTGCGGGTGGAGATTCCTCTACAACTGATATGGCTTGAACTTTGAAGAGATTAGGATTATGTGAATTGTGAATTTGTGATTCTGTCTTCCCATTGTAATGCAAATGGTTTGATAATTTAACAGTCAAAAGATAAAACGGTGACGTTTTATTTATACATATGAAAAAAATAACTGGGTTTCATCCGGGTTTACCCGGGTCAACCGGGTTTTGCCCGGCCAAATTCCTGGATGGTTTTTTCATCAATCCGGCCCAGTTCCAGCCTCGGGTTAGCCAGGTCCCGGGTTGACCCATCGGGTCGGGCCGGGTTTTAAAACACTGGGGTTCATTCATATTTAGAGTTAAAGTATTGTTGGAAATTGCTCTCTAACAAAAGTTCTTTAACATGAAACATTAATATGATTTAAATAAATTGTGAGTGAATGAGAAATTGATCTCAAATAGCACTAAGTTGACATCTTTTGAGAAACTCAAAACCCTTTAGTCCATATAAAAAAGAAATGAGATTTTCTTATAATTTATATAATGGAAAGTGGAAAGCTTATAAATGAGCCTTAACAAAGTAGTATGCGTTTAACTCATGAGCACGCTCAGTTTGGGCCTTAATCCTTGGGTATAAGTTTGGGTTTTTCTAACCTATTTTGGACTTGTAGTTAGTTTTTTTCATCTTCTAGGACATTTTTTTCAAAGAAAAAAAAAATCTTATTTGTAAGGCTAAATTATAAGGTTTTTATTCTTTTTAAGACAAGTACTTCCTACTAGAAAATTGTAAAGTACAAATGAAGATATTGATGAAAAGAATATCATTTTTACATTACGATGACAATTATTGAACATGTCATCGTTGTTTCCATTAGTAAATATTGAGGGAATTATAGATGAAATTCAAGGAATGAAAAAAATTAGGTAAGTATTCCCTTATTATTTTCGTTAGAAAATATAATGTGTTAAATATTGCCAATGGAATTACCGATGAGAAAAAATCATTTCTAATTTCTATCAGAAAATCTATTGGTAATATCTAAGTTATAACCTGTCACACGACTCCCCTTTTCCCTGCTCTCTCATTTCTTCTTCTTTTTCCTTCCTTTTTTTTGCAAAAAACATCACCCTTCTCCTTTATTTTGTCACAAATCAAACACATCATCACAAATCCAGCCACCTTAACACCCTATGTATTAGTATCCTTTTTCTAGTTTAGTTTATTTTTAAAGATTTGTCACATCAAGTAAAAACCTAACTTTTTTTTTATGTAACCCATTATTTTATGTTATTCTTTTGGCATTTTAATATAGTATTTGTAGTTTGTTTATGTGTTTACTTGTTTTATAGTTCTTTTCTATAGAAATTTGTTGTACGAATGTATGATTTAATTATACATGTTAGAGTTTATTTAGGATTTTGAAAAAAAAATATTTATTTTTCATTTTATGAGATTGAGTTTGATTTTGAAATTTAGGTGTTTTATAATGAAATAAATAATTGGTTATTTAATGGGTATGATTTATTTTTTGTCAACTTTATTGTTTAGTTGAGAATTTAGGTAAATTTAGGGGAATTTGAATTTTTTTTTAGAGAAAATTGATCGCCATTAAAGGGTACTATTAAAATAAATTAAATGAGTTTAAATTAAATTAATGATAGCTAATTAATCGGTACCAATAATTTGTTTAGTTTATGTTATTAATTAATACATGTTATCATCAATATTCTATATAGGTTTCATATAAGTAATGAATGATTGTTCTTGAGTATATCAAGTTTCATATGAAGGGTTGCGCATGATGGATAATTTTTTGAATGATTAATTTCAATAAACGAATGAGATTTTAAGTTTACAAATATGGAGGTTGCTTGCATGATAACATTGGCAATGAAATCATCGATGGAAATACCTTTGTTTAAATGGAGTCGGGTTTCAAAAAATTCTTAATGGAAGCTTATGATTGATGTTTGGTTCAAAGAGTTCAAAATCAGTACATACATAAATGGTTTTTTTATATCTAATTCGGTTAGTTTTTTAATTTTGATAAACTAATTATTTTATGAAATTGATGTGTAAGAAAGAATTTTATTGAGAGAAGGTTGACAACGGTGTGGCCAGGATTATGATCGATAGATTGACAAAAAAAATATAAGTCATTGACAACATGTTTTTTAACTATATTATTGTGTTTGTGACTCTATCAATAATTTTATTTTTGACTAAATCATTGTTTAGACACTAACAAAATATTTTGTTGTTGATATGTGATTTTCTAGTAGTGATTCTCCATTAGTTTTAGTTCTAAAAAATCAGTATAAATATGGGTGGAAGTGGAGGATTTCTAAACACTTTGAAACAAATCTGTAGCCTTCCTCTTTGTTTTTCCAACTTATATTACCTCCAATTTCTATTAGTTTTTTTATGTCTTATTTTTCGATTCTAGAGTTTAGGTTTTGATCTTTTGTAAAGGAGGCTGAATTAATTTATACTTTTGGTTTGTGGACTCTTAAGAGAAAGTAAATCTGAAAGTTAAGTTATTGGAATCCTAGAAGATTATTTGCAACAAAGATTGTTTGTACCAATGAACAAGAAATTTAGTTTTAAAAACAAATAGTTTAATCCTTGATAATATCTTCAATAAGTAACTCATTTTGACAATGTTTTTAATTAAATATTTGTCAATATAAATGCTAGGATTTGTTTTGTTTATATTACTACGTACTTTGAATATCATTATTCTGTAATTTCTGAGTACGTATGCTAGGGATTAGTTCTAATTATGTTTCAAAGATACAAAATATATTTTATAAACTTGCATGTCATGATAGGTTCAGGTATCACTTGTTTAATCTAAACAACCGCTACGTACTTTCTCCAACACAAAAACGGATTGCTTCAGAGTCTGTCATGTCCGAACTTGGAAGATGAACTTGACCAGCATTATTTGACCATGTCTATGACTATGACAAAACATCCAATTGATGTCGTAATATGAATCTTAATGTTTATGGGGATATCTGTCCAGAAATTGCATATGCAGAGATTGGATTGGATGCGGGCTAGAGGCAGGCGTGGAATGTAGAAACACGAGATAATAATTCTTGCTCTGGGCAAATAAAGAAAGAGATCAATAAACCGTAGAAAACAACCTTTTTATTATTATTATTGCGATTGATAGTTCATATAATCTATGTGTTTTGGAAAGTCACTTGTTCTGCTGATCTTTAAGAAGTCCAAACATGACTCTTCAAGTTCACTACACTCTTCTGTTGATTTCATAGAAGTAACTTAGGATTATTACAGTTGCAGCAACGGCGACTCCCACAGCAGTTTGAGCTAGCAAGGTACGGTTCTTTGTGATTGCTTTGAGACTCGAGGAAGGAGGAGTAAAGCCCAACTCTGATAACTTCTTGTGTGATTCTGCATAATCTGAAAAGAATGCATCCTCATCCTGCCATTTAACCAACAACTTTCTCAATTCACTATCTAATCAGCAGCTGATTCGGAACTTTCCTAAATTAATCTCCATCTAACAAGAACACATCATATGGAAACTACCTCTGGAATTGCCCGACATATTAATGACGAACGACATGCAACAGAAACTGAAGAAAACCTTACGTTGGCTACTAAAATATGTCACAGCAAGGCAACACAACATGGAGAATATGTAATCTTTAAAGTTCATGAGAATATTACCTCTACGTACAGCACGACATATTTGCGGAACTCGGGATCTTCAACAAGAACCCTGTCTGTCCGCAGTTTTAACAGTCCCTCTGAATCCCCTTTCAAGAGCTCCCTGATTGCAATAAAAAAGAGATTGATTCTTTATATCTGCTTTCACCATGACTTTGCAAATTATGCTAGTGAGCTGGCATATGGAATGAGCTCAAAATTAAATATGTTCTTACTGGAAGTAAGAGTTGTCAAACTTCAAAGGCTCCTTTGTCCAAGGGCCATCAAAGCCTGATCTATCTCGATGAGCCCTTCCCTACAAAACCCAAAGAAACATCAACTTTAGTTATGTTTTGACAACCCAGAAAAAAACTGCATCGGTCAAAAAGTACCAATGTGTGGCCTCCAGACAGTGCCACAATGTCCTTGTCCGATAGACCCATGCGATAGAACACATCCCTTAAATGTGATGCTCCTGCAACCAGAATGAATCATAATATAATAATTTCCATATCATAGAAAAGCTATTAAGGAATGAATTGAACAGAGTCATTATAGAGAAAAACCTTGTTTTGCATCAGGAAGACGCCCTTCTTCAGGAGATTCCGGCGAATCCTAATTGAAAAACAAAATTTTACTTCACGGCAGTAGGAAAAAGTTAATGAAGTTCTACCATGAACATTACCTTTCTTCCTGGAACAAAGTCAATAGTAGGGCCTCCGGTTACCTCAACTGCAACAACCCCAGCAAGCTAAACATTCGAGAATGATTGAGAATAAGTTAAAGATGGAATCAGAACACCACAGTTTTCCTATCATAAACAACTAACCACTGTGATTTCAAAAGTGTTCTTAGCCTATCTGATCAGGTATTCTCTGCAGTAAAGCTAATTAACATAATGAGAATAGAGATGGTTCTTTGACTATAAGAAATCGTTAAGAAAAAGATAATCACCTGATATAAGTCAGCATATGTAATTTTGGGGTGTTTGGCCTTGATTCCCTCTGAAACGAAAACATAACCAAGTAGGTCATTAGCAGGAAGAAAAAAAAAAGCTGTTTTTTTCCTTACAGTTCTTTGAATCTTCACTAAATTACTAATAATATCAGATAAAATGATTCACAAAAGGGGGTAAGAAACTCACCACAAAAATCAATAGCAATTTTGAGACCATTGTTTGCAGCATGTGCCAGCTCTTTCTCATTCCTGATGGAACCATCGGGCCCTCCTGTCTTTGTTTTTGCATCATAAGTCCCTGCATCATGCCACCTGAAATAAACATTCCAAAAAACACCATTATAACATTTCGAGAAAAAGCTATTGCTACGCAGTCCTTAATTACTATCCAATACCAACCATCCAAACAAAATATTTGTACACGCAAATACCAATTTAATGTACACAGGACTTTTGTTATAAACAGATAAATGCAGAGATTGTACTTACGCTAAACGAAGCATGATGGGAGCACAACTTTTGCTAGCAATGAGAGCGCGAAGGTCTCGACGAGCCTTCTCAATCTCCTTTGAGTACTCAGCATCTACAACTTTTCCAGCCATGAAAACAAACCCAAGAAAAAACAAAGTATATAACTTTTTCGACAACCCAACAGCCAAAACCAACAACCCGATATTGATTTAAGGTTCACTTTTAATGTCTCAAATATTTATACATCAATTCAGACAGATTGGGTAGGAACAAGATAGAAGCAATGAGGTCCGTCGAATAGAAGCAAGGGATTGTGTTTTGCTGTTTAGGAGGGAAGGTAAGCTTTTGAGTTTAGCAAATGCAGATGTTTACAAAGCTTCCTGTCTGTAGCGCGTGATTACTACTCGATCAAAGGAGTATGATTAAGTTTTGATCAAACGGTGTTGGGTTCTTGTGAGCTTTTTGTTGCTATGGGAGCCCGTGTGGGGCTGAAAGGATTCTTATCTTTGTTGAAGTTTGGGCCTTTTATCGTCTCGTGGAAAGAAACCATGGATTTGGTTCGCCGTCGTCATCCTCGTCCTGTGAACTAATTATCGTTATTTTGGGCCCACTTAAATAAACTTTGGAACGAGCCCTTAGAAAAAAGAAAGTAATTGGTCATTTTAGTCCCTGGTTTTGCTAGTTGAATATTTTAATTTGACCAAAATTGGTCCAAAGCTTACACTTTTTACAAGGAGCCACAAGCAATTAAGCTTAGTAATTTACATGCCATCCAAGTGTAGAGTGGAGAGAGTTATAATTCATCTTTGGAAGAATTTGATGTCAAGTTTTCTTCTTAACAAGGCTGGCTTCAAACAAACTATAAAGTTTTTTTTATCAATATATGATTACTAAAAATGGATTTATTTTTTTTTTTGTTGTTGGTGAGGAGTTATGTTGTAATGACATTTTCAAATTGAATATTAAAAAATATAATAGATATTTTAATTTAATTTATATGTTTTTTGTTATTAATTTACGTTTATATATGTCACATAAATAATAGATGTTTGAGAATCATGAGAAGTCCCAAAATTAAATAAAAATCTTGTAAGATGTTAAAGTTCCAAGATTAAATAAAGATATTGTAAGATACGAAATATGTAACAAATCTAAAATCATAAAAATAACTCATATAGAGAGTATTTCAAAGTGTAGTAACAATTATTTTTCAAAGTGTATTTTACTTGGAAATATATTAAAATAATTTTTTTAAAAAAAATAAAATTAGAGCATCAAAATAATCTAAAAATATAAAAAAAAAAATTCAAAATTTTTCTAGAGTTGCTAAGTGTTTAAAAAAATATTGGATTGTTAGAGACTTAGAGTTAAATAGTATAGAATAACCCACTAAATCTTACCCTAGCTTTTGCTCTAGAGAAAAAAGAAGTACTATTAGGCAGATGCATATCCAGGTAATCCCACGTCTGGACCACGACGTTGTAAACTTGTGACAGCATGTTCCATGTGACAAGAGTCTAATAAGTGAAGCACTGACTGCCATGATGTACTTGAAGAAAATTTGGCTGCCTCTGTGGTACTTTAATTACCTATTTAGTCTAACTTTGGAGTTAACGAAATCTGTCCTTTTAACCTTTTCCAAAACACTTTAATCAAATGACCATATTGTACCCCAAGGAGTTTTTTAATTTTTTTACCTAATTATATGATATCTTTTTTATTTTTTCAAGAAAAATAATAATTTAAATTCTATTTGATCAAAAATATAATATTCACGAGCACAAACATAAAAAAAATCTAAATAGTAGGTTCAAATATAATAATTAATAAAATAATTGCTGATATTGTTCAAAAAATGCTAAAGTCTTTTATGAAAATAAATATCAAATTCAATGATATTCAATGAAATAATATCTTAAATTATATTATATTTATTTAACCATAATTAATTTTTATTAAACTTTAGAAAAACTTATGAAGGGTTGCATAAAAATAGCAGTCGCTACTATTATAAAAAAAGTTCCTTTAACCTTATCTAAAAATAAACTTGAAATTGAATGGTATTAAATAGAATAATATCCTAGATATAATTCTAGTTTATTATTATGAGTTTTGATTAAAATTTAAAATAAAAATGCCTCATAAAATAATCTCAAGCGCATAGCTTGGATGGACCAATTCCTAGCCTAAAACACAAAAGGCTAGTCATAGATGGTCCTGCAAGGTTAAGCCCGCATGCCTAACCTTCTTCTGTTTTTTAGTTTTCTAAAAACACATATTAGATAACATGTCGAGCCATTAAAAAGTCATCAAGAACTCGGGTTAAGACCTTTAAGATTCATTAGAAAAAAACAATCTCAATCCTTTTTTTAATTAAAAACACCTTATAGACCTACTAAATCCATTTATGGTCTTGGATAAGCATTTAATTAGTTGAAAAATAAAAACTTAACTAGAATCTAAGAAAACTTCCCTAACCCTAGTCTAACTATTTTCAACAAGAGGAAGGCTCAAAACTTTTTTTGTTTTCTCTTTCTTATCTTTTTATGCCAAATTTTGAGATTGAAAAATAAACGAAATGAAATTTTGAATCGAAACAAGAATTGTAAAAACTACAAGGATTGAGAATGAGATCAAAGGAAAATAAGTGGATTAAAAGGTATTTTTTTCACACAAATTAGAGACTAGCATGCAATTTTCTTATTTTTTTAGTTTGGTCCCCTCTATTTTACTTGTATCTTTCGACTACAAAGTAAGACTTAATTTCAATAAATTAATCTCTAATCAAGTTTTAAAATCTAATAAATATTTTATAACTCTAGGCAAAGAAAATGGATGATCAACTCACAAAACACCAAAAATAGTATACAAAACAATGCAATAAAAAATAAAATTTAATGATCAAAATAAATAAATAAAAGCATGATTGAAATCCATAATAAACTATAAGAGGCGCTACAATATTGTAGCTATAATGAACACATCTAGGAGAATTAGTTTATTTTGTAATAAACTAAATGATTTAGGGAGAAGTAACAATGATGAATTGAATTGTTTATATAAGCAATAGTTCTTTTTCTTTTTTTCTTTCTTTCTGTTTTCATTTTGGTTATCCAACTTTATTTCATTGGAGTCTCAATCTTTCAAGTTATATCATCATGATTTTATGTATTGAGATTTTATTTTTATTTTTTGAATGTTCTCACATGTATAAAGTGTTAAAAAATATTTCAATGATAAATTAAAGCTAAATGTTATGAAATAGAATTTTATATTGAAATTAAGAAAAAAAATTAAAAGAACAAGGATGGAATTGAACGCAAAAGGAACTTTAGTTTTATTTTGTCATGGAAAACTTCAATTTGATCTTTGAAGTTTTAATTTATGTATTATATAGTTTCTATTAGCATAACATTTATATTTTGATCCCAAACTTTTTTTTTTTCATGCTTCAGTTCCTAGATATTGAGATATTGAGAGAAAAGATAAATAAAAAAAATTTATAGAATAAACTAAAAGATTTAGGAGGAAGAAATGGTTATGGATTGCATTGTTCATATAAACAATGCTCTTTATATATATATATATATATATATATATTTGGTCATCCAACATTATTTCTTTGAAATCTTGTCTTTCCAAGTTATGTCATCATGATTTTATGTATTGAGACTTATTTATTCTCGTATGCTCTCACGTATGCAAATTATCGAGAAATATTTTGATGATAAATTAAAGATTAAGAGAATAAGGATCAAATTTTACACAAAATAGACCCCATTTTCATTTTGACATGGAAAATGCGCCAATTTAGTTCTTGAAGTTTCAGTTTATGTATTATTTGGTCTTTATTATTTTGTCATTTTATATTTTGGTTCCAAATTGGTTTTTATTTTAGTTCTTAGATGTCAAGAGAAAAGCGAGAAAGTCATTGAAATATATCAAGAAGAGAGAAAAAAAAAAAAGGTTCAGATGGACCATATTTTGGCAAAAAAAAGAGAGAGTCAATTTTGGTATTAATTAATGTGTTTGTCTTTGCAAGAAAATTTCAATAAAATATAGTGTTATTTTTTAACCATACTAGAAGAAATAGATTAGGGTTCATAAAAATTGTATTTTTTTTAGATTTCTATATTTTAAGATTAAGAATAAATTTATCAAGATTTATAAATTTTTTTTAAAGTGTTATCATGTAAAAACAACTTGAATAATGAGATTTAGAGTCCAAAATCTTGCGGCCTAATTTTTTTCCAAAACCACAATTTTTCTATTATTGGAGGTGATTGGAAAAATGTCCCATGAAAGATGCACCATTCACTCTTTCAAAAATAAATAATAAAAAAAAAAATCAAGTAGACATGCAAGTCTAGACTTCCAAGCCTAGATGTACTTACGCTTTTCATGCTTGGCTAAGCGAGCATGACTTCTTTTTTACTTACTTTTTTTTTTTTATTTATTTAAATTTCAATTAATACCCTCTCTTTTATGTTTAAAATTGTTTAGTTTAACTTTTTTTTAAATAGTAATTAATATATTAAATTATTTTTATAATCTTATTATACTTCAAAAAGATTATTGTAATTTATCTATAGATTTTTCATATTATAGAAATGAAAATTATTTGTTCATAGCAAACAGAATCCACCTCTAGGATAGAATAAATCAAAACCTATAAAAAAGACATATGAGTAAAATGTTTGTATGGACAATATCTATCTTTTGCTTTTAGCTGGAGAATCAACTTTCCAAGTTAGTATTTAATTAGTGTTAAAACGTTTTATTTATTTATCATTTTATATATCTTTTCCAAGTTATGTAACATTTTAACAAAAAAACATAAGATTTCCTAGAAACAAAACAGCATTGTTCTTGCATAAAAATACATTTTATTGAAAGGAATACATCGATATAGGAAATAAATTATAGGATACTCAATTGAGAATCCTTGTATAATTGAGAGACTTTGTAATTTTATCCTAAACAAGAATGAAGAAAAGGAAAATGACCCCAACGCATATGGTCCCCTTCCATGCTTGTCTACACCCTTCCTCTAATTAATATCATATTCTAGATTATTGTTCCATGTTGCGCTATATGTTAGATTATTTTTTTAATATAAAAAAAAATTTAAGCACTGCTAATATATTTTTCAATTACAAAATAATTACGAGCTAAAAATATGATGGATAGTGAGCAATATTTTTTTTTAAAAAATATTGATATGATAATTTATTGATGTTTTTTTTTTAAAATATTGAGATTGTGATATATTGGATCAACTTGAGTTAATTTGTCAAATTTGCGATCAAGGTTATAAGATCATGATAACCATATACAAAGAAAATCAAAATAAATTATGAAGGTCAATTTTTAATCAACCCAAAACTGAAGGAAAAAATTAAAAAAAAAAAACCACTTGGGTTACCCTGTTAAACCAGCAACTCGGTTCATGAGATTAGAAAGCAAATAAAAAAAATTACGAAACCCAATTTCCAGTTAACCCAATGTTAAAAGATAAAATTAAAAAAAAAATAAATTAAAAAAGGACAAAAAAATTCAACCCAAGTCAACTTAGATTAACTTATTAAACTTGTGACCTAAGTGATGAGAGTGAGATAACTTCATAAAAAATAAATAAAAAAATTACAAAGCTTCATTTATAACAGGTTCGATGTTAAAGGTTAAAATAAAAAAAAAAAATTAAATCCATGAAATTAGGATAACTTCATATAAATAAAATTGAAAAGAATTACAAGGCTTAGTTCCCAAATAACCTAATATTCAAGGATGAATCTGAAAAAAAAAAGAGATTGAATTGGTGGAGGATGAAATTGAAAAAATAATTATTTAATTAAAAAATAATCAAAAAAAATAATATGGATCAATGAGATTGAGATAATTCCATAGAAACCAAATCGAAAAAAATTACAAAGTTCAATTAAAAAAGATATCAAAAGATAAACAAAGTCAATCTAGATTAATTTGTCAAACATGTGACTTGGATCATGAGATTAGAATAATTTTATAAATAGTAAACAAAAAAAATATAAATCTCAATTTTCAATCAATATAATATTAAAAGATGAAATAGAAAGAAAAATCAAATAGAAAACAACCCTAAATAAATTAAATTAATCTACGTTAATCTATTAAACCTGCAATTTAGATCATGATATTATAATAAATTCATAAATTCATAATAAATAAATAAAAACAATAAAATTTTACTTTTAACCAATCTAATATTAAAGATTAAAAATATAAAATATATAAAAAAAATTATAAAGTACAATTTTCTAAACCATATAATATTGAAAGATCTAATATCGAAGGTTATTGAAGGGTGTTACTAGCCTCGTTTGTCGATTAATGTGTAAGAATTTTGAGAGGCGGATTGTTCAGACAACGAGATTCCGCTGTCGCATTTCCCTGAGAAAGTCCAAAGGTAAATATGGTATGGTACAATTCAATTCCCAAAGCAAACTGAATTCTGCCAAGGGATTCTTTTCACAGATACAAGCTCCATGAACGACACCGTCCAACTGCATGTTTATATTCTCCACTTGTTTTTACTATAAAACTCCAATCAACCTATAGTTAATAGACCCGAAATAAGATCTAACCCGACAAAAATACCAAGTTGTCGGGTCATGAAAAGTCGTAACATTGACTATCTATCAACCAAGTGGATTTGTTTTTCATATTAATTAAATTTCACGGATGGATTTGCAAGAAATTTCTTTTTTTTTATTTTATTTATAAAGATAATAATCCTAAATAAGATGATTTGTTTAAAACTTAATTGAAAATGTACAGTATTAATATCAATATGTGAGAAACTGGTTGAAAATATTCTGATGGTCAAAACAAATTAAAAACTAAAGAAAATTAACAAATATAAAAGAAACAAAGAGATTGGCTTTTCATTTCGTTTATTTTCAATTATATCTGACTATGATGATATAAATCTATTTGTTGTTATCAATTTTGATTTACATTGTCTTGCATGCCCAATATGTCATTAAATATTCCAATGTTACATTCAAAACCAATTTTACAAAATTAAATTTCAAGTTGTTCATAAAACTGAATTTCAAAGATTAAAGACCAAAATTAATATTTTAAAAAGAATTTTCAATGCGTTAATTGTATTACATGGAAATGTTCTTTTTGATCCCTCCTATTTATCTCTTTTCATTATTTGGTCATTGTTTTTTAGGCTTTTAACAATTCAATCTTTTAATTTATTCTTTTTTAATTTCAGCCCCTGAATCTTAGAGAAGAGAAAAAAAGTCATCACAAAAAAAAAAAAAAATAGAGAGAGAAACTCTTGATGACTAAATTCTAACTATAAATAAACTACGAATTTAATGTATTTGGATTTGTCAACAAAGATAGACTAGGACTTGATTTTTTTTTTTCATTTCATTTAATTTGTTTTTTTTATTCAATTAAAACATGTTTTGTTATTCAAAATTGGGTTTTAAAGGCATTTTTTTTTTTTATTTTTGAGTAAAAAAAGAGTTCAAATTTAAGTTTTTTTATATATAAATATTTAAACCCTGATTTTTTTAGTCAGAGCCACCTATAATGATTGGAAAATGTTACAAACTATAAGATGTGTCATTTGCCTAAGTGAACAAGTGTCGCACTATTTTAAAAAATATATAAAGGAGTTGGAAAAATATCTTCCACTTTTTATAAAAAAAAAACACAAGTGCTCGGCTTTTTTTTAAAGAAAAAGCAGATGTAAGAAATTGTTATTAGAAGGATTAATTTTTTTTCATTAGAATATTGTTTGGATGTCCAGAACTACACTTTGGTAATGTCATTTATATTAATTTGATATTTATTTTATTAAGTAAAATAAATATAAGGGTCTTTGTAATAAAATAGAATGATTTATATAACAAAAAAGATTTCTAAATTAATGATAAAATAGTCAAGATTTCTGTTTCAATTTAATTTATAGATATTTTAAACAGTATAATTAAATTTAATTCTATAATTTACTATTTTATTATAAATATAAAATTATAATAAATTATCAATTAAATTAAAAAAAAATATATATAAATCGAATTCAATTCATTCCGGTTCCAGCTCCTGTTAGTTAATACTACCACCATTTATTACTCTCTCTCTCTCTCTCTATTATTTGAACCGATAGCCATTCAAGTGCCTTTATGACCGTTGGAATCTCAAGTTACCAAAACACCCTCCGTTGTCTTTCCTAAGCCAAATCAGATGGCAAATTTGGCAATTGACAACCATCAAGAATCTCAAAAGAATCTTCTCAACATGGCCTCCCTGCTAAGCCCAACTAACAATTTGGATGGATTGTGTCCTGCATGTTGGAGGGTATGTTGTAGCTACTTAAATATACCTAGAGGGGCATTTTTCGACTCTTAAGATCTTAAATATAAAATTACTTGGCTGGCTCTTTGCCCAGTGCTCACTGTCTTGGAACACTGTTCCTCCACCACCTCAACGAAACCAAAGTATATCCCAAACCTAGGAACACGCACGCAGACAGAGTACAGTGTTTGACAGAGATTGGCAAGAAGCTTAGACGGGGCGTTTTGAAAATCACTATATAGTGTGCGTGTTTTCTTTAGAGATCAAATAGTAATCAATGACCATGAAAGACCATCCAATATTGATCAAAGTACTGTAAGATCTCCCAGTACTCTTTTACTTTCGAAAAGTGCTTTACTTTCCCTTTTTCTCTCCAAATCAAGAACACCACCTGAAGAGTAAAGGCTCACTTGATCGATCTAGAGAGTGGACGGAGGCAACAACAAGAGCAAGAAACAACGACAGCAACATGGGCTGTTGTTACTCAAGAATAGAGAGAGAGGAAATGGTGTCAAGATGCAAAGCAAGAAAGAGATACATGAAACAATATGTTAAAGCAAGACAATCGCTTTCTGTTTCACATGCAATGTACATCCGTTCACTTCGTAGTACTGGATCAGCCCTCCTTCAGTTTTCCAACAATGAATCAGACCACCACCTCCGCCTGCCACCCATCCACCCCTCTCCACCACCACTTCCCCCCACCCCTCCACCACCTCCACCACCTCCAATGAGTCCAAGTTCAGACACCTGGACGACCACCACCACCACAACCGCCGCCTCTCCTCTTCCTCCGCCTCCTCCTCCGCCAGTGGCTGGGTCGAGTTGGGATTTCTGGGACCCATTTGTCCCTCCTCCGCCGATATCAGTGGAGGAGGAGGAGTGGGAGGAGGTGACCACCACCATCACGACATCGGAAATGGTGGCGGTTGCGCCACCTTCGGTAGCTAGTCGGTTTCCTAAAGAGAACGCTAGTGGAAGTGGAAGTGAGCTTGCTATGGTGGTTTCAAGAAATAGTAAAGATTTAGTGGAGATCATTAAAGAAGTTGATGAATATTTTCTTAAAGCTGCTGATGCTGGCGGTCAACTTTCTCGTGTTTTAGAAGTCTCGAGCCCTAACTTGTCAGCAAGACAAGGCAAAGGAGGTTAGAGTAGTTAGTCTTCGATTTGTTATTTTTATACATTTGTTTTATTATAGCCCCATTTTCTCGTTTTGACTTTGTTTGGTTAATGAGAAAACTAAGTAAAACAAGGGGGAAATGAGTTCTTTCACTTCTTTGTCTTTTATTCGATTTGTTTGTTGATGTTGCAGGTAGAGTTTATAATTATGGATGCAATTTGACTAGTCCATCATCGTGGACATGGGGTTCAAGCCCAAAACTTGATGGGTTTGGAAAGATGAGTGAAGAAATGGTGGTTAGTCATGTAGGAAGTGGGGGTGTCGCTCATGTTAGCCATTGTTCCACTGTGGAGAGACTATATGCTTGGGAGAAGAAACTATTTATAGAGGTCAAGGTATGGCCCTTACGGATCATATTTTGTTTTTAGGCATATTTTGCTGCTTACACTTTGGATTATCGATCTGATGGTACTTGATGAGTCAAAAAAAGTTGGGCACTGGCTATCCCATCACTATATTCTATTAAATGATGATATTCTATGTTATGTATTAGCTCTTTTCCCTTTTGATTTATTTGAGACATTATGTTTGTTCTGTAGAATGCTGAGAGTTTGAAAATTGAGCATGAGAAGAAGGTGGCATTGCTTAGGAAGCTAGAGGCGAGGAGGGCTGACTATGTAAAGACGGAGAAGATGAAGAAAGAAGTAGAGAAATTGGAGTCCCAATTGATGGTTGCTACTCAGGGTATTGAGACTACCTCTGCTGAAATCATCAAATTAAGGGAGACAGAGCTTTACCCTCAACTCCTTGAGCTTGTGAAAGGGTTAGTATCATCTTTTGTTTTTGTGTTAGTACTTTTTGTAAACCCATGATCTAGCTGCTTTTAATTAAGAGCTGAAGCAAGTAACAAGAAACCCCAAAGTTTTCATGCGATCGATCCTTGTTACATCATTTCCCATTCCTAGGGAGAGTATTGCAGTACAGAATTTTACTTTGGATTTTTGGCCATGGAGAGTTTTTGCTTGTATATATTGCAGTACAGAGTTTTACTTTTGACTGCTTTTATTGGCTTGTTTTCAATGCATTTTCAAATAAAAAAACACAACACCCATCAACAAAGCTACCATACTTTCAAACAGTCATTTTGTCTCTCTTGTTTGCTTTTGTTTCAAAGAGATAGGGTTCCAACTGTGCTATGTACGATGGTTAAGGGGGGCTATGACCTCAATTGTGTTGGCGAGGAAGAATCTTGTGGCAGTGTACTTAGGGGAGGTACTTACAGATAAACGGCCCTGATTGATGTGGGCTTTCAGTCAACAGTGTGTAATTATAGCTCTACTATTGTGGGCCTGGTGGCAGGTTGAAGTATACCAACCTTGCAAATCTTTTGCACAGTGTCTTATATCCTTGCAATCTCGCAAAACAAATACAATTTTTCCACTGTAAATGGAGAGCAAGCAATCCAAATAACTACAGTGATGAACAATTTTAGGTTTTAAGGTCTGTAGAGGAGGACATGGGCTTAATAAACATCCTCCTGAATTGACGATAGGAGCCTAATAAAACATCCTGCTAAATTTTTAATCTTTAAACACCATTTGTATAGACATGCAGGCTGATGTAGTTTATCGCATTCATATATGAGGTGCAAGCTTCACATTAGATGCTTTAAAAGTCCTCTGTTCCTCTGTTCCCTTGCAGTTTAATGTGCATGTGGAGAGGCATGTACGAGTCACACCAGGTCCAGACACACATTGTTCAGCAGCTCAAATATCTCAACGCTATCCCATCTACTGAACCGACGTCAGAGATTCATAGACAGTCGACTCTCCAGTTTGAGTTTGAGGTCCAGCAATGGCACCATTCATTCTGCAATGTAGTCAAGGCTCAGCGGGACTACATCCAGTCCCTCACAGGCTGGCTCCGGCTTAGCCTTTTCCAGTTTAGCAAAAACCCAATTTCCAGAACCAGTCAGGAATCAAGAATTTACTCCCTCTGCGAAGAATGGAACCATGCAGTTGATAGAATTCCTGACAAAGTGGCATCTGAAGGAATCAAGAGCTTCTTAACAGTAATTCATGCTATTGTAGTTCAACAAGCAGAAGAACACAAGCAAAAGAAGAAGTCAGAATCTGCCTTCAAGGAGTTTGAGAAGAAGGTTGCTGAGCTTAGATCTTTGGAGAGCAAGTATGGTCCGTATTCAATGCCTGAAACTCCGAGCACAATACGCATCAAGGACCCAGTTACGGAGAAACGAGCAAAGGTTGAGATCTTGCGGGCAAGGGCAGAGGAAGAAAAGAGTAAGCATGAGAAGTTGATTAGCGTAACAAGGTCAGTGACATCGAATAATCTCCAGATGGGATTCCCACATGCTTTTCAGGCAATGGTGGGTTTTTCGAGTGTGTGTATGAATGTTTTTGAATCGGTATACAATCAAGCCAAGAATGCTGACCAGGAACATGATGTGAAGAGAGAACAGAACTAGATTTAGGATAAAGAAAGTATTGGTAATTATTATCCTGTATATATAGATTGAAGCCTGGAAAGATTTTGCATTATTAAACCTCCAAGAGATGGAAAAATTATCCTGGTCCAGCAACGGTAAACTACATGAACACATATGGAGGGCAGCAGGTAGATCCTTGGTGCAGTTTGTGATTGGAGGCTTTGAAAGGTAATGGAACAGGAAGCTTAATTTGTATTAGGGTTTTGAACCAGTGTTGATAATCTATCATAGGAGAGAGTGTGAATGGTTTTGAAATTTCTTTCGATCTGATTTGGAAGCACAGAACTGTTTATTTTGTTGAGTGTTTAAAGGGCGACTTGTTTCTTGAATGAGAATTCATGCATGGTTACGATCTTTTCATCCCTGTCCCAAATTCAACAGCTGGCCTGTCCTAGATAAAAAAAAAAGAGGAAAAAGAATTAATGCGATTTAACTTGGAGTGCTTATGTTTATCGAAAAGTGATTTTTTTAAAATTATTATTATTTTATTATTATTATTATTTATTATTATTATTATTATTATGAAAGTTAGTTAATAAAAAATATTTTTGATTAACAAAAAATATTTTTTCTGTTAAAAAATATTTAGCTTAATTTTTAGAAAAGTGTTTTTCTTTTATTTTAAACAAAAAAACACTTTCCAAAGTTGTGAAAAATTTAAAAACTATTATATTATTTGTTGATTATATCAAATTTGGTCCTCAAAACTTTTGATTGCTATATATTTTGTTTGAATCTTTTTTTTTTCAAATTCATCCCTTAAATTTTGATTTAATTTGATTTTTGTATTAACTTTGGTTCTTATTTTTATGATTTTTATTTAATTTTCTCTTATCATTTTTTAAATTAAAATTTTTATTTATCAAATTTGATTTTTATTTTTTTATTGTTACTTATTTTATTTAAAATAATTTATGAAATTTATAATAATTATTATTTTAATTTTATTCATCTTTCAATTTTTTTTATCTATTAGATTTGATCTTTATTATTTTGATCATAATTTATTTTATCTGAGATAATTTATAAAATTAGATTTTTTTTAATTTCATTCTCATTCAACTTTTTAATTTATAAGATTTATCCTTATTATTTTAATAAACTTGAAAAGAAATAAAAAATTAACAAGCTATTTTCTAGCTTATTTTCCATAACATAACTAAACACCGGAAAGTCTTTGTCAACTTACTTTTCATGACACTATTAAATATCAAAAAATAATTTATTTTTCTAAATTTATTTTTTAAAAAACTCACTTTAAAAAAAAATTATTTTCTTACAAACAAATAAGAACTTGTATATAAGAGAGGGTCTTGCCTCGAGCTTCTTAAAAATCAAATAGACATATTTATTGTCTAAAGTCATGGAAAAATTAAAAAAATAATAAAATTGAACTAAAATCATGTAAATGCGTGATTTAACTGTTGATTTTATGATATTATAATGATTTCAAATTTTCAATTGTTATCTTTTCAATCTTTGCTGTTAGATATTTTATTTTTACTCACGTATAAGCCTCGTAAGTGCTTGTAAGCGCTAGAGTTCATTGATTTTTTCTTTTCTTTAATCAATAGTATAAGATTCAAAGAAAATATAATCTTGTTTAAAACCTTCTTACCAAATAAAAAAATTATTATTATAGAATAAAACATTTAAAAATTCCTATTTTATAGGGATATTTTCATAAAGAGTGACAAACTATACTCTAAAATCTAATTTATTATATGTTTATATCTAAATATCATAATTTTTGAATAAGTTTACAGTATTATAATTTCACTATAAAAAATCTTATAAGTTGTCTAAGATATAATCTAACAAGAACAAGACTTCAAGATATATATATTTTATATATTTTACTTTAAATTATTTAATTCATTCCCTTTCAATTCATACAAAATCTACAATTTCTTATTGATCCATTCAGAGATCAAATAACTAGAAATACACTAAAAAATATATGTTATTTTACTAGGTATTGCTGTTTATTTACATGATTTCATCATGAACGGCACATTTCAAGTAACAATGCTCTTTTTTTTTTTTTTTTTTTTCCATTGAATTTCTTTCTTCTATTTTTATTTTGTGATGCTTGTGATATTTTACTTGTTGATATTTTTCAAAAAAAAAATTTATTGTATTTCTCTTGTTTTTTTTTTTTTAAATACTATTATTATTTAAGCATTTTTTTTTACAATAAAAAAGTTTGATATGGTCCACGACGTATCGTAGGTTACAAATCTAGTTTTAGATAAGCCTGAGTTAAGACAAAAATGGAAATATGGTTGGCGCATGAATCGTAGGCTTCACTTGGTTTAGGAAGCCGTATAGATGAGCTCTGGTAGGCTTCGTTCTCATCCACTCCTTCGATTTTGACAGGTCCTTATTGTTTATACTTTCTCAATACACCCCTTCGTGTTGCTTGTGGCGCTCAACTTAATTTAATATCCATCAAATTAACATAATAAGTGTTTTTTTTTATTGATCTACAGATATTCACAAGGTCCCAGCAGCCCAGCTTAAGCTGGCAACATTGCTTTCTCCTGTTTTTAAAAATATTTTATGCATGAGCCACCATTGATCTGGTCTTGTAACACCAGTTGCGGAATTGTAAAAACAGGGTGTATCCAAGGATTGCTTGTAATGAATGCAAAACAAGAAGTATTTATTGCGATAGCTCAATCCCACATGGAGTTCAAAACCAAAGCAAATACTTCAAGCTCTCTCTTGTTCTTCTGCGATATTCTTAGTCATGTGTCCATTGTTATCTCCTGCATCTTCTTCTGGAAAATGGTTAGGGTTTGTTACTGCAATATGGGTGCAGGCAGTCTGCGGTAACAACTACACCTTCTCCAACTACTCTGATGCTTTAAAATCAATCATGGCTCTTACTCAGCTGGAGCTCAATACTCTATCTGTTGCTAAAGACGTTGGAAAGGCCTTTGGTCTGTTGTCTGGCATTGCTTCAGATCGTTGGTCAACTTCTGTAATACTCCTTATTGGATCATTTGAAGGGCTCATAGGATATGGAGTTCAATGGCTTGTTGTTAGCCAGCGTATCCATCCTCTTCCTTACTGGCAGGTATTCAAAGCATTTACCATAAACTGTCCAGCCATTGAATCCATCTAGCTGTAGTGTCACAGGATCATCAATCCTTTCGAGTATATTTTTGTGCGCTTCATAACCAAATTAACTAGTGTTTGTTTTCTGCTACAGATGTGTATATTTTTGTGCTTGGGAGGCAACAGCACAACATGGATGAACACGGCAGTTCTGGTAACTTGCATACGGAACTTTCCAAACAATCGCGGCCCAGTCTCTGGAATCCTGAAGGGTTATGTAGGACTCAGTACAGCAATATTTACTGATATTTGCACAGCTCTTTTCAACTCCAATCCTTCTGCATTTCTCTTAATTCTTGCTATTGTTCCTGCTATCATTTGCCTTGCTGCTATTCCTTTCCTCCGCGAAACCACATCTGCTGCTGGTCCTATAGAGGAAAAGGAAGAAACCAGATTTTTCAACATCTTTAATGCCATTGCCATTATAGCAGCTGCCTATCTCTTGGCATTTGACATCACTGGAAATCATGGTCATGTTGTCTCCCTTGTGTTTGTTGCGGGACTATTATTCCTTCTAGCAACTCCATTATTTGTTCCTTTATATTCGGTTCTGTTGAAGCTCAAGTCCAATTGGGACATTGAGCAGCAGATTAAGGAACCATTACTTGCTGGCCCAGAAGATTCACCAGCAAAGCCACAGGAGCCAGAGCCAGCAACAATAGTCAGTGTTGAAGTGGACAATGCTGGAATCAAGCAACAACCAATGATTGGGGAGGATCACACAATCATCGAAATGATACGGACATATGATTTCTGGATTTTGTTCCTATCATTCCTCTGTGGTGTGGGTACTGGAATGTGTGTAATGAACAACTTGGGGCAGATGGGCCTGGCTCTTGGATACGTTGATGTATCCATTTTTGTTTCTCTCACCAGCATCTGGGGATTTTTCGGACGTATTATTTCCGGTCTGGTATCAGAACAGCTCCTCTGGTATGTCTTTGTCGCTCTCTATTTCAGCTTCTGAACTCCTCACATCTCGAATTTCACAGTTCAGCTTTTGATATTTCACACCCATCATGTTATTTGCAGGAAATTCGGGACACCAAGACCTCTATGGAATGCAGCTTCTCAAGTCCTAATGACACTAGGATATGTCATCATGGCATTGGCCTTGCCCGGATCACTATATATTGGCTCAATCTTGGTTGGAATATGCTATGGAGTTCGTCTGACAATAACTGTCGCAGTAGCCTCAGAACTATTTGGTCTCAAATATTATGGCGTGCTATACAACATTCTCATTCTTAATCTTCCACTGGGTTCCTTCCTCTTCTCTGGCCTGCTTGCTGGTTATCTTTACGATGCTCAAGCCGCTAGCAGCCCTGCTGGTGGTGGCAATACCTGTGTTGGTCCCCATTGCTATTTCCTTGTCTTCCTGATAATGGCTCTTGCCTGTGTTATTGGGTTTGGGCTAGATGTGCTCCTAGCAATTAGAACAAAGAAGGTATACTCCAAGATTTACACAGACAGGAAATTTAGTCCAGCTTCAACAGTTGCTTAGGGATTGTTTATCGATCAAAGATTTATTGTTTAGTAACTTCAATTCTTAGATGTCCAGCTGGTAAAGTTTGTTGCTTGTTGCTTGTTGCTGTAGTTCTCATATCACGTTTCTTGGATTAAAACATTTGATTTTTGTATCAAGTGGTATTTGTTTTTGTAATCAACCGTGTTTTTAAATTATTATTTTTGTTTTAGATTGTTTTTATATAATAATATTAAAAATAGATCTTTTAAAAATAAAAAATATTATTTTAATATATTTTTAAATAAAAAAATACTTAAAAAACAACTTTAATTATTATTGTTTATAAATTCTAATATTTTATTATATGTTTGATCAATTTTCATTCCTATAACCAAAATATCCATTGCTTGCCCCTAAATTCAATTGTTGCTAAGGGTAAAGAATATTTTGGTTCTCAAGTTTAACAATATACTCCTTCAGTTCTATGGTTCAATTTCAAACCTAACATTTTAAAGGCTTTGACTTAGAATACAGGTGAAAATGAGGCTTTCATATTTTCACTAGAACCTGAATTAAGGATTTTGTATTTCAAGATTTGGATTTTGCATCCATGATATCAGCACTGTGATTTATGTAAATATAAATTCCAAAAAAAGAGAGAATAAATTCTATTCTTGTAAGCATTTACACTGAACAAGGCATGATCATGCATATTGGGCTATACTCTAAATCTTGATTAGAAAATTTTAAATAGTTTTTATACACGAAAGTTAGGGAGATGATCTTTTCAATCTATAAACCAAAAATGTTATGAGTACTGAAAATAAAAACAAAATAAAGTTGAAGAATCAGGAACGTGAGTATCCTGAAATATAACGAAGGAGCCAACTTGGTTAAAAACAAGAATGAAATGGAAGCCAGAGCAAATACAAAACCATCATCTCTCAGATGGGCAATCTTACGCCAAGCCCTTCCTTCTTCGCAAATCCCATGAAAATTCTGGTGCTTCCTTAATCTCTCCCAACACGTCAATTATGACACGTTTTTGTAACTTGATTAGTTTTTGTAGCTTGTATGTTAGTTTGGGACACTGTCGAAAACCAATTTTTTTGCAGATAATCAGTCACCCAGTGCTGTCAAGCGAATTTCTAGAAAACCCATCTAGGATTTAACTTGATACCAGGCCAAGCAGTTGAAGACCATGTCAATGAAGAATCAAACTATATACATGTTTGCATTTGCTACGCTTTGCCTGATGATGCAAGTCCCAAACTTTCGTTAAGTAAGTTTATGTTGCCTTTTGTTTAAGGCATTTTATCAAACTGATGATGTTATTTATGAATTTGAATTGAAATTTGATTTGGGTTTTCGTTGTTGATTTATGCGTGTGGGATTTTGTGCAAGAAAAGATTGGATAATGGTGCTGATTTGAGTGATTTTGAGGTTTCTAATAGATACAGTGTTGATAACACTGGCCCAGTGTGTAAGTTCTGCTTGTAATTCTTGATTTTGTTGTATCAAGTTGTTTGTTTATCTTGTTCCAAGGAAAAAAAAAAAAGTTTAGAATGCAAGGGGGTACTGAAAAAAGATTATATTTTGATGAACGTTTTGGATACCTCTAGTCAGCATATATATAGCACTTTTTCTTACTATTCCTTTGATTTTAATTATGTATCTTAATTGTGGAGTTCATCATTTATTCAGCTTCTTCAAGAATGTTGATTTTAAGATAAGTTTATCATTTATACAGATTCTGGAAGACACTTTTGATAGAACATGGTTATGTGGTTACATTTGATTTCATAATGGCAGTTGATATGCACCACAATTGTTAGTTGTTTAACACGGTTTTGGATTGGTGGGAGACTGAAACTTGAATACTTGTGGGAGAAAATTTGAACGGCATGAGCATCTTATTTGTTATCTTTGTTACTTTCACTATAAAGGTGTTGTTATCCAGGTCAGTGGCCATCTGAAGATGTCCTTTCATATTTTTGCTTGTCACATGCAGATATGTTCAGATTTCATGATAAGTTAGGTTAACTTGGTAAGATATGATGTGAGAAGTTTAGATGGTTGAATCTTTTCTAAACCTAAGGCAGTGGCGTGCTATTGTCTGATTGGGGTTATTCATTGAATAAGAGTCATAAGAAGATTTCATGTCTGTACCATATTGAAAAATTAACATGTCAATTGGCAGCATGTACATAGATTGTGGAATTGAAGTCTGTTTGCATTATCTTCTGAGAATTTCAAGTTGCCCATGATTCAATATATACTTGTTTAGATTTCAGTTAATGTTAAGCTCTAAGTTTCTCAAATTGTTAGTGATGAGCCTAGAATTGGTTTCAAGGCCTGCTCTAGTAATAATAATATGAATCAGGTTGGACGGTCTTCATCCTGGGCTAGCCCTTGCTTGCAACTTCTTTAAGATTTGAAGTTATTGTAAACATTTACTTTCTGTCATCGAGATTCAAGATGTCTTACATTGTTTTGTATTTTCTCATTTATAAAAAGAAAGGTTATTTTGAAGATAACAATAGTGGTTTTGAATAAAGTTTAAATATGTTTGTTTTTGCTGTGTCACTTAGAGATATAAGGATGCAAAAGGCATCACATAGCCATATCAGAGGCCTAGCTCTTTGGTTGTGCTGGTCATTAGCTTTGCCGATGGGAACATTAGTTTAGAACTAAATTTTTGTTGGTTTGCTGGGTTATGATTCAAAACTTTTATATTCACTTTGAGTATGAGCGTGACATTGCTCCACTTTCTCTTTTATCTTTTATCTTTTATGTTCTTTAACATCCAGACATTCAGCATAGCATAGATGCCAGCTCCACAGCATTTGGCAATACAAAATTGAAGACTATGACATTGCATTGGGATGAGGAAGTAACTTATAATATCTCCAACACTTTTGATGTCATAGTTGCCCGTGACTTGTAAGTTATGTTTCTGTTAACTTTCTGTTTCAATAATTTATGCTGCATGTCTTACCTTCCCCTTTTTTCAAGTCAAGAATCACTAAATTTGGATCAGTAAATCGTTTACTCAATGGCCACCAAATTTTTTGCAACTGTAATATATTCTTGGATACATTTCTACCTTGACAAAACTAGAGTGGCAGTCATATCCAAATTGTGTCACTACCTCAGTTCACATCCTATTATCCTCCTGACCAGTGTGTTTTTTTTTTTTTTCCCAACAACAAAGTTTAAATCACATACTTGATGCAATCTGATGAGGAATTCTTATGTCATTGACAATTTGTTATCAGTCTGAGGCTGTCTAGATTCACAAGTTTTCTTCACCAGTTGGCAAAAGGTGCCAGCAACCATTTCTAAATGCAATTATACTAATATATGGCTAGCACACACTGATGTGTTTTCTCCTTTTCCTGCTAAACTCGTCCCGTCTTCCTCTATACCCAGTAAATGGATGTGCCATTTGACAGCACCTTTTTTTGAAGAGTTCCACAATGCCCTTGCCTGTACCGTCAAACTCTTGCTTAGAAATTCTGGGCCTCTGGAAGCAATATTCTCTAGCCTTAAAAGAGGAGATACGCTGGACAAACTCCTAGAGAAAGTTGAAGAAAATGGGCTGAATTTCTCTATTATAGAGAACTATGACTCTGAAGTTTGGAAGTGTCATCAAGGTTTTATGGCCCAGCTATGAAAAGCATCACTGACCCATTATTTGTTAGAATACATTATAAACTCTCGCGGCCTTTTATTTTTCGTTCGTATCCAGTATTTTTAGGTAAAGGGTACTCCATTTATCCGTGTCATGCAGCAATTACCATGTAGAGGACTTTTTTTACTTGCTGGATGCAGTATATTAGCCTACTATAGTGGTGGGTCCGAAGTCCCTTATATTGTGTAATCCTAGGAACTAAATTGTGTAGGTCTGATTGGTTGATGATTCGCCAACTGGAAAGGAAAGCCTGGAGATGCCGTTTTTAATTATTATTATTATTATTATTATTATCTTGGCTCAACATAAAGATGCTGTTTTTTATTGGTTTTAGTTGCTTCTTATGATTTCCTTTTTGAACTTACTTCTGCTATAGGTGAGAGGGCTTGAAGCTTTTGACAAAAGATTCCTTATCTTCATCTGAGCATCAACATTACTTTGAAAGTATCTACGTATGGCCGTCCTTGACTAAACAAAGACCGTCTGCGTAATGGACAATCACAAACAGTGCAAAAGCTATATGATGCTCTGTGGATCAAATAAACTAACGTTTAGTGGAGGAATGGAACTGCTTGCTTTTTAATATTGTGGCACATACTGTGTGTACAGAGTGGAGAAATGAACATGCCATGAACATCAGTGTTCTTGCTCTTTTAAGGTTTTACTCGTTTTTCTTTCTCTCGATCCCCCCCCCCCCTCCATGAAAACCATTATTCTTCTGGATCTATGTATCTTGCATTTTCGAGTCTGGTACAGGTATAACCCTTCTTTAGTGTGCATACAAGCTCGGTCACGCTTGCATTCCTGCTATTTCTCCTTGCCTTTTTGAGACTGTAGGCCTCCAGGATGCTCTGGTCGGATGCAGTTCTTCTCTCCTAATGTCTTAATAATGCATCATTCGGTGCAAACCTTTACATCTTGAAAAGCACCCTGGAAATGCAGACCAATCTTCTCTTATCTTCAGGAAAAAATAAAGTTAGATGCGTTGGTGTGGCTCCACCACACAAGTTGGCTAAGCATCACATCTGATGTTCTCCGAGAGCTAATCTACAATGGCCTGTGGGCGGCAATTTGGATCATACTTATATTGGCTTCTTCAGCTTTAATTTCCTTCCCTAGTAATTGTGATGCCCACAAATCCTCTTTTTATAGGACCATGCAAATTAGCCTGATCATCACATATACTTTGCTGTTTGATAGCAAATCTCCACTTCCGTTGTCCAATCATCTATTTTGCAATCTGTGATATCTCACCGGTTCTTGAAAATAAGGGTGCAATGCATGTGCTCCTTGTCTATTTCGGTGCTTTGATTTTTTCATATAAAATATTAAAATTTCAAATATAATTTTTTATTTTTTTCTCGGAAAGACTTGATTTCTTGGCCGGGTTAATCCCGGGCTTACTTTAATAATTATGATAGAAATCCACATCCAGTGAATCATGTTAGTATTGTGACATCAAACACTTCCATTTCCCATATGCAATAGGTTTTTTCTTTTCTTTTTTCTTAGTGTTGGCAGTGGATTTTTTACTACAAGATTTCTATTATTTCTTGAAAGAATAGGGACGATAATGAACACCAATGGATTAAGTTTTTATTATATTTATATCTAATTTATTGAGCAATATAAAAGCCATTTGCCCTATCAGTCGGGTAATATTGTAACTCAAATTCTTCACTGTTTTTTCTGAGACCTAAAAGGAAATCTTTGAAAAAAGATAGCAAATCTTTAGCAGCTGACTTTGTACTGCTGAAACGCAACCATACGTTCATCAATCTCTCAACACAGTTCAAGAACGTCATAATATGATTGTTCTTCGACATCATAGTTCCTGAGTGCGTCCATCATTAATTTACATTAAGGAACTTATGTGATAATCAATTAGAAATATATTAAAATGATTTTAAAAATATAAAAATATTTAATTTTAAATTAAAAAAAATCAAATTACTTCGTTGCGGAACACACTATAAGACTCACTGTTGCAAAACACTGTCCGAGCCCATCTCTCCACCAGGGTTAACAGCATCCCAAACCCAGAAAGGTACTTACAGATTTTGCTTTCCCGTTGCTTCCTAGTTAGTTCATTTATTTACTTTATGTAACACGATTCATTTTGCTTTTCAACTTTATTACTTCATTTTCCAAGCATTATATATATATATATATATATATATATATATATATATGAAAAAAAATCCCACCTTTACTGGTTCTTGAATATCAAAATCAAGTTTCTTTCCTACCATGTGAGCCATTCTATAGGTTATTTTGTTTTGGTTGTTTGATAATAATTATTTTTTAAAGTGTTTTTTTATTTTAAAATATATTAAAATAATTTTTTTATATTTTTTAAAAATTATTTTTGATATTAACACATCATTTAAAAACATCAAAAATATATTAATTTAAAGTAAAATTAAAAAAAAAAACATTTTCCAACTACAATATTAAACATAATCAAACACAATCCAAAATTCTGCTATTGGATCATGATTTTATTTATATTTATTTTTTAGAAATGGAACTTGTACTTCTTCGTATTCTATACATGGATTAATGTACTCACAAGATATTTATTTCTTAAATTTAATATAATATGATGAGAAACAAACTTATTTTATTATCTTAACCAAATGTTAAAAGTACTAAATCCTAAGCCTAAAGCGAAAAAAAAGAAAGAAAAAGAGCAAAAAAAAAAAGGAAACCTAATTACTTTTTTCGACAGCAAACAAATTGCCAAGTATGGGATTCCCGTAAAGTGGCCTTCCACTTTCGAATATTTTTTACAAGTATTCACGTCAACAATAAAGGCTGTCCTTTTTGTCCACAACCTCAACCCACAAAGACTCTTTCTTTCTTTCACTTTCATGATTTTTTTTTTTTTTAAAGTTTTTAGGCTACATGACAATAGAAACGGCAAGAAAATATAAGAAGATGGTATTTTTAATATAATATTTATTTTTTAAAGTATAATAATATTTATGAGTTTGGTATTTCTTGCTTTGTTAAAGTATTTTTTTTATTTAAAAATACATTAAGATAATACATATTTTTATTTTAAAAAAATTATTTTTAACATTAACATATCAAAAAAAAAAAAATAAATTTTTAAAAACTAATGCTGCAACCTCATTACCAAAAATACACCCAAAAGATCCCGGAACAATATAAAAAAAAGAAACACATTATATTTCTGAAATATAAATAATATGCTTGACGGTACATATTCTATCACTAAAACATGTGTTTAACACTAAATATGCTGAATTTGGAGGATGGGTGTTTTTGCAATCTGGGTTTCGTCAACTTTCTCAATCGGTCTCCATATTACTGATTCTCAGGTGAATAGCTTGGAACGTGAGAGACAAGTAGTGATGACTACAAGTGAGAGCTGGAAAGAATGAGAGATGTGGCCAAAAGTACTAATGCAAATTGGAGAACTAAAGAATGGTGGGTTTGGGTTCCTGATGACTCTCCAACGGCCAAACTTGCCAGCCATGAACTTTGTAATTCAGCTTCCTGTGCTGAGGATCCGGTGACCGTCCCTCCCAGCTCTGTCCCTGGCCCATCAATGGCTGTCCCCCCGATTGCTTGTGGAGGCGCGTCACTTGAAGACTTCAGACTGCAACAAGAAGAATATATTCCAAATTAATCAAGACGTCATATCCAATCATGAACATAAATTAATTAAAGTATCCAATCATGAACATAGATTAATTAAAATACTTAAAGCCGTCGCCGCCTGTTTATTAATTGTCACGGAGCAGACTCACATAAACAGACAAGAATCGTGAACGATTATCCAGATGCTTTCAATAATTCTCCAAAAGCAGATAATAATAACGATTTTACCTATGGAAAGTGGGGCAGAATGTGATGGTGTAATCTGCGCCTGTACATGTAAAAGTGCTAGTCGCATCATCGTATGCGTAGCTATACGACTTCGGACAGGCACTCTTGAACACTTGAGAATACATGGAAGGCTTGCAAGATGCCGGTGAGTTGTACTCGCCGCTGCAGCAGTACTCAGGCTTCCCAAATGCCTCACAGGCGCTCCTACAAGCACTGCCGCCCTCAGTTCTCAGCTCCGTCGGGCACCTCCTATTAAGGTCCGTGACACACCCTGTCGACGCGCACTGCCCTGAACCTCCACTCACTTCTACAATCATTGGCAAATTGTATCCATCAACAAGACTAACATCATAGAAATCCTGGGAGCCTGAGCCTAGAGTGAATTCAGCTAGAGTGGCGGGCGGTGTGGCTCCTGCACCATTGCACTCCACTTGCCCGGAGCCACAGTCTGCAGTAGCACAGGAACCATGGCCTGAGGAGTCGAAATTGCAGCCTGATCGGCCCCAGAAGCGACCAGACCAGCCTGTTGGGGCTTGGAAGGAGCGAGAACTACCTTTCCTAAGCTCAAAGCCAGTGCTGTCTAGTTCTGGACTGCCTAGGATTCCTGGCCAGACTGAGAAATCACATTTGTTAACAAATGTGAATTTAGCGCCTGAAACACCTGAAAAGGAAACCATGGACAAATCTTCTCAGCACTTAATTTAATGTAGTTTCAATGCAATTCAGGAAATCAAACCAACTCTCTTTACCTTCAAAAATGAAGAGCAGGCTCAGGAAAGCAGCACAATAATGGGGGTGATTTTGTGAGAATGAGAGCAAATCCATTTGAGCTTTCTTAATTTCTCTCCTATGTTCTGATAGAATCAATGGAGACAGTAACAAGAACAGGGTGGCCTTTGTTTTGTCTGAGAGAGATGAAATTTTGCTATTTGTACTAATAGTAGAAAGATTAGCTTAACTATTAGCAATGGACTAATAATATCTGGTGGTACATTTCTTGGTGACAAGTGAAGAAAGGATCGATTAAATAGGAAGGAGAAGAAGAACAATAGCCAGGACAGGTCTTTTTGCTTTGATAGATGGAGGATGAATGCAAGAAATGCTTGGCTAAATTTGGCTAATCACCCATACCTTCACTTTCCTTCTTCCTTTTTTTTTGTTTTTTAAAAGAATGGTTGACGGGCGGCTAAGCTAGGAGTGGTGGAGAATCTCAATCATCAGTCATGCACTTGTTCTATTTACTTATTTATTTATAAACAACTATAACAAAAGACACATCACTAAATAGTATCCTCACCTACAATTTAAGGCCTTAGGTCTCTCTATTTTCTCTTGCTCTATGTGCTCTTACTTGGCCTCGTATTGACAGATAATGAATACGATCATGACCCGAATTGTTCTTACTTCAACCAAATTGTTTTGATGATATTTGGTGATCCAGAAAATTTGATCTTTGCTGCGAGAAATGTCAACATCCATTATAAAACCACTGGTTCTGTTATACAAACCTGCAATGAGTCTGTGGAGGAGAAAAAAATTGCCAAGTTACCCAAGATCTTCTCTCCCCACCTCTTGTTCAGATTTTGAAGATAAAATTGCCAAGTTCTTTTATGTATTCATATCATACCATATCGTATACATGAATAAATCTAACTGTGAATATTTTATGTATTCATATCATATTATATAACTGAATACTTATCAAAGGCACTAAAAATTAACAATAATAACAAAACTTCATTTTTAGATATTTGGAAATGCTTTTATATATATATATATATATATATATATATATATATATATATATATATATGTGTGTGTGTGTGTGTGTGTGTAAGTGTGTGTGTGTATTTAACTTCAAGATCCTTCATTTTACAACTTCAATATTTCTCAAAAAATACTGATGGAATATTATGAAAGGATATAGTAAAGATTTTGTCTGCTTTGAAAAATATCATCAGAATTAGCAATGAAATACTACTGTCAAAAAATATCTTGAAAATATATTATTAATTTTGTCAGTAATTTAATTAGTTGACATTTTGCAAATCTATAGAATTGCCGATGAAATATTCATACCTAAAAATCAACTTTTATCACTCATTTTTCATCAAAAATCTATTATTGTTTATTTTCTTGATAGAGTTTTTCGTTGCCTATTATGTTGGTAAGTTGCTACGCATTTTATAAGTTTTACAAAAAGTTTTAGAATGGGTGTAAGATTTCCAGTGAAAATACTGATGGAATAGCCTTTTTGTTGGCGATTCCATCAAAGATTTTAATTATTATTTTTTTGTTATGATCCCTAAGTTGACAATTGCTTGCTCATAATAAACCTACAACAATAATAAAAAAACACTTTTGAAAATTAACTTGTACAAATTTCACAATGAATAATGTTAAATGGATTACATAGACCTATAAGTTTTCACAATTGAAAGATTTAAGTAGTGAATTTATATGAATAATACATAACAATGAGATTGGTAGAATTTCATGCACAAATATTAAAAAAATATATATAGAAATGAACACTATATTAAAATTCCAGCAAAAAACCATTAAAATTCCAATTAAAATACAATCAAATCAACAATGTAAAGTATATATACTTGATATATCACATCAGAGGTGCTAAAGAAGGTAGAGAGGGAGCAAAAAAAACCTGAACTTGAAGGTTAAGAAGGGGAAGCTAAAAGTACACCATAATTGCATTTAGTTGAGCCCAATACATTTATTTTGTTGTAATATTTATGCTCTCATCATACTCTTCATCTCAACAATCATTGTTCATGAATCGTTTTTTTGCACAATCTCATCAAAGCCCTGTGAATTATAACTTAGGTTGGTATGTGGTGTGCTTATACTTAAAATAGTGTGGTCCGCCCTAAGTTTCCAGGCTAATGTCATGGGTAAATCATAAACCTGATTCCTATTAGGTTCATCACTTATAAAAGCTTCTGACCATATTTAAGGATCATAAAGAGGATGACTAGAAGTGTCATCGCTAACTTTTGCAACCATGTTGGTGTTAATAAAATAAAATAAGTTAAATTTCTAAATTCAATGATATTTTATATTGTTGATGCAAATAAACAATCTTAATTGCTTATTTACTATCAAAATACTTACAACTAATGCTTTTGCTCTTGTATTAACACATGTTTTCTCATTTTCCCATATCCCTTTCTTTATATTAGTTTCCTCGTATAACTCAATTTGAGTCAGTTCTCACTTAAACTATTTTTCCTACAAATTAAATAATTTGTTAAAAGTCTCATTGATAAACACATAATTAAAACTTCAAGAAAAATAATAAAATATATAACAATGAGTTCTTACTAGGCATTTTACATGGTGGATAAACCAAATCCCTCATCCAGTATGCTTGCTCATTTAACCATGAAATTTTTTATTTTTATTTTGTGAATTGGAAATTGAGTGCCTTGTAATTTTTTCTTAAACCATAAATTATGGATATAATGCCCAATCACGTCCTATTACATGCCTTGATTTATATCCTTTTCAACTCCATATATCACCTAACTTGACCTTCTTAATTACTTGTTCGTGGGCATGGTATAAAAAATCATGCAATCTAGTATATAAATTTATTAAATATAAATTAGATAAGAAAATAAAAGAATAAAAGTTTACAACAATATAATATTAATTGATTTAGACTTACCTAGTAGCACAATGATTTTTATACACTCTAGTGACAAATATATGTCACTCTCATTACACCAAAAATTTTCCTTGATTAATTAGATTCAAGAATTCGTTTTTTAAATTTTAAAATCTAGTAACTCAAATTATAAATTATTTACCTAACTTTAACATTTTACCACCAAGCATCTATCATATACATATATTTGTTCAAGATAATTATGAGATTGACTTTATTGAAACAATGGTTATTCAAATAACCACTTTATCGTAGAAGTGATGAAACAAGTAACTTCAATATTTATAAACCTAAAAATCAATTTAAAAAATCTATTTTTATATAATTATAAAACTTAAAATAACTGAATAATTTCTTTTGATGAACCAAAACGAATTGACCTAAAAAGAGAGGAAGTTTTTAGTCTAGAAATGAACGTTTAACCTCACGTGCTTCTTTTAATGTTACTTTTAAGAAAACTTGGAAATCAAGAAATATTTTTAGGTCACTTTACATTGCTTGTCAAGGCTTTTTCTTTTAATGATACTCTTGCTTTCTAGTACATTTGTAGCCGTAAGCAGGTTGTGGTTATTTCCAAGAATTTATAGGTGCGGGCCCCTCAACTTTTATTTTTTTGCAAACCAGAAAAAATTAGAATACGAGGACTGATCAGAGTTATAAATAAGTGCCAAAAAAGGAAAAATAATTATTATTTTTTCCTTTTCTCCTAGCTCGTACGCTTTTTCATTTCCAGTTTACTACGGTGTTCTGCTATGCATTGTTTCAGTACTCTATACAAACTACACTTTTGTTCTTCGGATTTATATGGGATTTCTTGACGTCTCGCCTTTTTTTGGTATATTGGATACACTTCGTCACGACTGAGCTCATGAAAATACATTATTGTAGACCTGTTGCAGCTGGTCTGAGCATGTTTGGTGCTGAAATTAACCATTCTCACTCAGAAACAAGATTTTCTGGGATTATAAGAGACTTGACTGCTTTTCTGTTGATAATATTGCCTTGAATCCGATGTTGTTGTTGTCTATTATCTTTGGCTATATAATTTTTTTAATTGCAATGCATTTCTTGCGAAAATAAAAAAGAATTCATAAACTAAATATATCCTAATTCCATTCAAGAACAGAACCACGTGGATGTGGGAGCAACGTGGAAGTAGACAATTGGAATCCGGGCCAACGTAACACCAAGTTGTTTTAAAAAAAAATTATTTTTTTATTTTTTTAAATAATTTTTAAGTATTTTTATCATTTTGATGTTTTGATATTAAAAATAAATTTTTAAAAATAAAATAAAAATGATTTTAATATATTTCTAAACAAAAAATAATTTAAAAAATAACTATTACCATAATTTCAAAGCATTGGCTGCTTTTGTTAAAGCAGATTCTCCTTCCATTTAAAGAACATGATGTGCATCTTAAAAGCACTTCAAAATCCGGCCATTGGGTCAGCTAACCAGCACGGCGTTTTGTTCATCGGAGGCTGTGGTCATTGCCATAAGCTTTACCTTCGCAGCAACGTTATTGTTTTGAAAGCAGCGGGCAATTCACATGCTATCATATAACATTAACAATACATAAACTTTATGAACATATTATCATATATCAATAAAGCTATTTTCTCATTCTCGTTCAATCCTTTTCTCCCAAAAAAATAATAATTTGCTATTAATTGACTTTTCAAAGATAGAAAAATAGTAATATTATACGTGTAATGTATATAAATCTAGATATTATATTTAGATTATTTTTCTATGATAAAATATAAAGAGAGAAGGGTATGGTAAAGAAAAGAAATGAGAGTATTCTGAATGTTTCTTGTATATTCAAAAGTAAAGAGTACATGTATATATATAGTGTTATGAATTATTCTAATAAATTAATAAATAATAAATCAATTAAATTGCTTAAATGATTTTATAAATAAATTGAATATATACACTTATACAAGCCACTCACTTGCTACTAGCTTAAGATCTTTACTTTACTCCTAATTAATCGAATAAAACCTATTCATCATTGAAAAAAAACCCCTTAATTAATGCATGTGTAGCCAAAGCACTCATTTCAGACAACATAATAGTATGTATTAATTCTTTTAAAAAAATTCCTAAAAGAGGTAGCACTATTATTTAGCTAGCTATTATAGAAGTAAACATAGATGTATTGTGATTGCTTCAATTCATTGATAATTTAATTTAATTTAATTATTTTTAAATGTGTAAAACTATGATTTAATCCTTTAATTAATTTTCTGAATTTTTCATATTTAATTTATATAGTTTGAGGTATTTATGTTTCATTCTTAAACTTTATATCTATTATGTGTAAATGCTTGAATGTTCAGAGAGGTGAAAAAAGTTATCAGAAAAAGGATTGGAAAGAATGTTTTTAATTGGTCACTTTCCAACCATAAAAAAAAAAAAAAAAAGGTGATTTTGATATCCATAGGTTTAGGTTCATTTCGGAGATGGAAGTTCAACCTATGCCTACAAAAACAGATTGAGACTCGTAAAGGTTTCTCTTTTTTTTTTTTTTTAATTTAGTATGAGTTTTGGTTTTTAAACTAATTTTGGGGTATTTTGGTGTTGATAAAAAATAGAGTTATTGAGGTTCTTTTTGAGTGAAAATATAATTAAACAATTGCTTATGCTCTGAGTTTAGTTTTTAAAATTTATTTTTAATTTCAGCATATTAAAATAATAAAATTATTTTTAAAAAAATCAATTTTTTTTTGGATATATCAATCCCAAACACCCCCACTGAAACATAACCACAGAACATCCAGTCTAATAGCATCCTTGGCTAATTAGAAAAATGGAGAGTTTAATTCATAAGAGAAAATTGGGATAATTTCATGGAGTTATCATGAATTTTAGTGCAAAATCCAGCCTTCATATGAACAAGAAGGCTGCTGCTTGCTCCCTTTTGGAAGCCGATGCTTCTATCAACGTCTTCAGGGCCCTCCATGTGTCGTGTAAAGAATATTTGGATAAGGTGTCTGATCGATCTTTCTTCATTTTTAACGAGCAGCATCTTCTCCCCTTTACCGTTTTTCTTCCTCCAATCCATCGTTTCTTTATTAAAGTTTTGCGTCAAATCCCACCACCGCTGTCTCGATAGAAAAAACATTCTTTTCGAAAAGGGCTCCCGAATTAATCCTTTGTTTCTTGAAGCTTCTCTTCTTCGCCAGCATCTTGTTCTTATTAAATCCAGAAAGGACTTGTATTATGTGCATGATTAACGATGAACAAGGGATTAAAATATGGGGAGGAGGTCAAGGGATAGAAATGTGATGTGGAAGCTGCGTCGAGGGACAAACTGGTGTAAAAATGGCTTTAGGTTTTATGCCTTATCAAGATATGGTTGTTGAAAGTGCCTTTTTTTCAACTTTTTCTAATTTTATTCTCATTTTATCTCTGTCTAGATTAACCTACCCAGATTGTCTTCAATGCTAGTGATTTTATTTTAAACTAAATGTTGTTCGATCATGATATCCAGGGGCCAGATTAGGGAGAACAAATTTAGGAGGGCAAAATTTAGATTTCACTATTTCTAGGGTCAAAACTTAAAATTGCTCAAGGCGACATCATTTTAACAATAATAAATAATAAATTCTTACGGCAGTCGGAGCCCCTTGCAGCCGCCTATCTTCGCCGCTGATGTTATCATCACTACACTTTTGTTAGCAAGTGAAGTTATGTTAAACTGGACGTAACTAGTATGGTTGCGTGTGATGACGCTTGGATTTTATGATAATGTTGTTAAACTTTCGGATCTAACATGGGCAAGTGTCAGGATAAATTGACTAGGAGTTGATTTCGTGTGACTAGGTAGATATATTATTAAAATCCTGTATGACAATTTTAAAAAAATAAATTAAAGTGATATTATTTTATTTTAATATTAAAATAATAATGTTTTTGAATTCATTCAGATAAAGTTAGGTTAACTTTTTTGACCCGTAATTATAAGCTTGATTGATTTTAATAATTTTATTTTTTGGAATTGGTTTTCATTTAGTTATATGCTAATAAAAACATATATTCTCAATTCTTAGAAGAGAAAATGAATAACATTATGGAGGAGACATGAATTTTTTCATAAAATTTATTTTTTTTTTATTCTTATAATAAATTTTTGATAATAAGATAATTTTTTTATTAGAAACATATTTCATTGAATAAAAAACAATAACATTCCAAAAAACTATTAAAAAAATCATAATGATATTAAATTAAAAAGAAAAAACATATATTTTTAATCCAAAATCTGTTTTTTTATTCATGCATTTCTTTTTATTCCAAAATACCTTAAATATAGCTACTACATCCTAGGTACATTACCCTTCTAATCAAACTTGGTTGACTCACCACTAACCATGGAGATAAAAGATGCATACTGATTAGTATTTAAAAGTGTATTTTCATCAAGGTTTTATATTATCATATTGCATTTAAAATATCATTAAATTCTATAACTTAAACATGTTTTATAATAACAAGTCTGATAACATAAAATACATTTAATTTATAGTAAATGATCATTTTGAATGTGGGCATATTTCATAATTTAAAGAATTAAAAGATGTGTTTTTTTATTTAACTATTATTTTTTTAAGTAAAACCTTATTATGATCATGAAAACAAGTCTTACTTATACAATTAAAAAAAATATAAGAATAGATCATTTTCAAGCACCTATATAAAAAAATTCAAGAACAAATTAATGAAACTCTAAAAAGGAACCTAAAATAAAAAGGTAAATACTTTAAGGCCCAAATTGTAATTTTTTAAACCACATGAATAGCAAAAAAGGAAAACAAAGGTGTTTATTTTGCTTTGTCAAATTTGATCCTAAATATTTTAGTTTTTCCAATCAATAAAATCAAATCTCTAGCATCAATCTAATTATAGGATATTTTTTGACATCCCAAATACGATATTACACATGAACCAAAACAAATTGTCAGGTTTTAAACCTTGCGAACATATATAAGATAGAAAAATAAAGTTGAAAAAATAAAAAAATAAAAACTAATAACCAAGTTGATAATTGTTCAAGGACCAAAATAAAAGGAGAGACCAGACTTAGTTGCACTGTAGCAATTATAGTTGAAAGCTATTAATTTTAACAATCCACGTCATTAAAGGCCTAAAAAAAACCTTAATTGGCGTCTCTTTGACTGTTTGACAGCCAGTCTCTCTAATCTTGTTTGAAAGAACTCTTGGAATGCTCTCGGCAATTCAACATGACAACACATAAATACGTGTATCTAAAATGACAGCTAGCCACATGTAACACCTTCATACCATACTCTATAATTCAAAGGCAAGGATTAATTAAAGAAAAAGTCATGGTCATATGTTTGGTCCATGGTTGAAAATTAATGTAAAAAACTTTGAAAATCATGGAAAACGGTTGGAATATTGATATAATTAATAAATAATATAACATTTTAATAAATAATAAATAATTAATACATAATAATTAAAAGTGTAAGGATTAAATTTGATATAATTAATAAATAATATAACATTTTAAAAAATTGCAAAACTCTAGAAGGTGTTTTTTACCTCGAATAAAACAAAAATATTTTTTTGAAAACCAAACTAAATTTTTAATTGACTAAATAACCAGACTCTTTTATAGCAAATAAACATATAAAAATTTTGAAAAATGATTTCTAAAAACACTTTTTCTACAAAACCAAACTCTCTTTATATTTATCGTCGGCTTCTATAGATGGTTCTATGCTACTTTGATGTGAAATTGTTAATAGTTTTGTTCTCTAATACAGCCATGACCATGACATTGAAAATGGACAGTGGGGGTGGCAGAGCCATAGCAAATGTCAACTTGGGAATCAAAAGTGAGGGGCAAAGATCTAAAAAGAAGAGGGTGAATTTGAGGAGATAAAATCAAAGAGGACTAAAATGAATATTTCGAGAATATCAAGGAGGGAATTGCTCCATTCTCTTCTACTGGTCCACCATTGTATGAATGATGATGATACGAGCAGGCAACCAACGGAATATGAAGCTACAAAAGAAAAGAAAGAAAGAAAAAATGAAGCGAAAAAGCTTTTCGATTTTAAGAGGCCATGAATTAAACGTGGTTTTACTTGGAAATTAGGCAAGATCAATGAGGCTATCATGCCTTACACTCGTCAATGGTGGATAGATCATGACAGATACTCTTCCACTGAGGTCCAATTAATGGAATCAAACAAAAATGTTTAACCATATTCCTCATTATTTACGACTCAAGGACGACGAAGGGAAGACGAACTCTAGCATGCTTTATGTATATTTGAAAGTGTGGTTATAATTAATTTTTTAAAATAATTTTTATTTTAAAATATTTTAAAATAATATAATTTTTTTATTTTTAAAAATTATGTTTTGCAATCAAAATGATCTTAAATATATAAAAATAAATTTTTTAAAAAAAAATTTAATTTTTTAAAAACACGGGTTGACTCGCGTTTCAAAACGCTCTCTTAATAACTTAGTAAAATAGCTTCGTAAATCACACAAATTTAGTATGAATGTTTTTGTATTTTAAAAGTATTTTTGTAAAATTTTAATTTTTTTTATTTTATGTTTCTTAATTATTTTAATATACTGATATTAAAAATAAATTTTTTAGATAAAAAATATTATATTGATATGCATTTTCAAATATAAAAGATTTGAAAATCGACAGCTATTATTAAATATATTTTGAATGATATTTTTTTTTATGGAGTTTAGTTTAACTAGATGAACAAAACGACTAAAAACCCAATTATTTGATCAGATGTCCCTAAATAAATGTTTTATTTGTTTAAACTAAAAACCTATCGCAAACCAATTCCTCAATTCTAAATTTCTTGCGTCTACTTAGAAAAGAAAAACGTAGGCATCTAGATTCTAAATCCACCTACTAACCAACCCTACGAAGCTTTTCAGCAAGAAACAAAAAACTGAAAATCAAATAACCATCATCGGCCAGTGTTCTTTAATAAAAGCACAGCCACAAATTATATATATATACTAGTCTTGATACCCGCGCGATGCCGCGGGTGTCAAAATCTGTAATATTTTTTTTTGCACATGTTATATGGGAATAGATAGTATATTCACAAAGTTAGTTGCAAAAGTCAAGTTCAGATAGTTAACAAAGTTAGTTGCAAAAGTTAGTTCAAGCATAACAAAAGCAGTGAGAGGTAAATATTTTATGCTTTATACATATAGGTAGAGAATTGGACGTGAATGAGCAGCAAGCTGTATCAACAACGCAGATGGTGAAGACGCCCAATCAGGTTGTGATGTTGGAAAAGCAAGCATTGACTAACCCAATGTTAATTGGCTTCCTATTGGAAAAAATCAGTGTAACTGTAAGTTATAAATTTTATACAGCAACAAATATTAAATTTTTTTTAAAGATAAATCAGTAATGAGAAATGAAGATGTAATTATTGTTGAGCATGTGAGTTCATAAAGAAGGGAAACTAATTAGAAGTAGATGCTTACTTTTTCAGGTGATGAAACGGAGAGGCGCTGCTTCTTTGAAAGTTGAGGTGCAGGATTGTCATCATCTTTGTAGAGATGCTCCTTTGATGAGTCTTCGTTGAAGGGTTTTGGGTGGGGAAGCTGGGTGCTGAATCATATGTTGAAAGGAAGTACTTAAGGAATGGGAAATGTAAACAATGTGAATGAAAGACAAAACAATTTATTTATTAGTAGAACAATTAAGTAATAACTTTCATAGGATGAATGTAGAACAAATATGAGATAGTGGTGTCTTGGAAGTTAATATCTTGAAATCAAAAAATAAGAATAAAAATAATGATATAGCTGAAAAAAGATTCCACGGGATGATATTTGCATGCCAAATAAGATATTAAGAATGAAAGGGAAGACTATTTATAAAGTTGTTGATCAGGCAAGGAATAATTACTAAAGGAATGCATATCAAAGAAATGAGATAGTGGCCTCCGCTGGTGTGTCATGTTTGCACTGAAATTATTTGTTATGTGTGGGGAGGCAAAGCAAACCTGTCGTGTGGCTCAGCATCATTGAAGGTTAGTGCTCTTTTTGACTGGCGATGGCAGCTGTCATAGAACGTGTCTTTTTGTGGAGAGGTGTCATGCTGTGAAGCTGGAGTCTGAATCTGAGATTGATCTACATCCAAGGGATCTGCAACGTTTGGTGTTGGAGGGGTGAAAGTCCTTGAACTTCCAGCAGCAGAGGTTATTGAGGCTGGCGTGTCAATGTTTTTAATGGGGCTAGGTGGGCTAACAGATGCCTCAGTTGGTATTTCATCAAAGATGTTGCAAACATATATCTCACATCTGCCGAGAACAGATTTGTATGCTCCAAATCGAAGCTGAAATATTTTTATCTTGTTTAATTTCTCAATCATTTGAGGTGGAACAGTAAATGGGTCAGTGAATTGTTTGTCGAACACCAAATGATGAGCTGAAGCATTGAAAAAATACTCAGCTGTCTTGCCAGAGAGAAGAAAATTCGTGACATCTTGACCATCGCTGACGATGCAGTTAAGTCTGAACCTAAAAGATATGAAAAAGAGCTCCAGTTAAGAATGAAATAAAAGCATGTGTTAATATATGTTTCAGCTGAAAATTCAAGGATGTTTTGGTATGCATATTAGTTGAACCATGGGATCGGTGCAGAGGATGGATAGTCATGCTCCATGCATCGCAAATTATTAGGGAGTCCAGAGAGTGGCTTGTTGCAATCTGGACAGCTTTGACACCACCATCCCTTGAAGAGATCATAATCAACTATGAAAGCTTTACATGTAAATCTTTCATTCTGCAGGTGTCAATTAAAGCACAAAGTCATACATTTTTTTTCATAAAAATGAAGGCTATGCAGTGTTGGTGATTGCCAACAACAGTGTAATCATAATATTATAGGGGTATGGAACCAGCCATCAGATATAAAATTATAGGCCTTGAACTTCTATGCCATGATTCTTGATCCTAGACACTATATTTGACGATCTATCTCTATTAGACAATTGCTGGGATTGGGCATCACGACATGAATTGCAATAAGTAACATTTAAAGAATAACATAATAGATACCTTGTGTTCGTATGGGTCCATACAGAGGATCTCTCTTATTGTTCTTCTATTTTCATTTATCTGAGTTTCCAATGAGAGGACAGCTCCTGATGATGGAGGCAACTGGTGTAAGTCAACAGCCATTTGAGCATAGCTACAAAAAGATAAAGAAAAAGGTGTTGAGAATTAATTTAAACATTAATACATAAATTGGATTTTAACAAATGCAAAAGGTTCGAAGAATATAGAAATTTACTAATGCTTGTATGCTAATAATTCTGGTATGTCCGGGTTAAAATACCAAACTGAAGCTGCGGTGCCAATTAGATTTGCAGATCCTATAAAAAATGTAACAACCACATATTTATCGGTGTATATTTAATGTGAAGAGGTTATGAAATTTGAACCGAAAAGCTAATAACATTGAATGATGGTAGGCTTGATGATAGAACGAAGGAAACCTCTAAATTCAGAGACACGAAAACCAGCAAAAGCAACGATAAGAGGAGAATCTTGTTCTGCTAAAGAAGCGTCGTCAAAGCTTCGAGCAATGTCACCCCATAAAGTGATACGAAGCTCCTCGCCTCTAAACAAAATAAAAGTATATTAGACTAATGCTAGGAGGAATTCAATATAATAAATAATTTGAATTTATCATTAACCGTATATTTTCAAGGATGAACTCCCTTTTGTCTTCAAGTGTTTGCCCCCGAACCAAAATCTTTTCAATTGGTTGTATTGCTTTCAGCCTACCGAGAACATCTATATAAATAATTGAATAGTCATGTCAATGGAATGAAAAAACTATGCATGATACAGTTTGGTACATAAGGGTAAGAATGAAGAACACCTGTGAGAAGTCTTGATCCTTTTTCTTTGTTAAGGACATGTGCAAAATCTGTGAAATTAAAGTAATATCGTGGAATTGAAAGTGGGGGAGAATTGAGGCGAGTGACTTTGGTGTCAGACTTAAGATCAACAACAGCTTCATGGCCAACAACAGCATTCATGTAGCGATTTTCAAAGGTGTAGAAATTTTTGACTTCATAATATCCACCTTCAATAATGATTGAAGAAAAATGTGCAGCATCTCTAGATTTGGCTGATCCTTGTATTGCACCACCCTTGTTCATTTAAAAAAGGCAAATAATTGGTGACATTGCATAATTGCGTGGGAAATTAAAAAAATAGACCAAAAAAAGCATGCAAGCAGAGGCAAGAATTTTAAGAAAACAATAATAAAGATCATATTAGTAGATATGTTGCATACCTCACGATCAACAAATAGGCAATTGAAGTTTGTTGCTTGTCCATTTTGTTTTGGAATCCAAACACGACATACTCGAGCTCGGATCAAAGGGTAGAAAACATATTTTTTAATGTTGTGTAAATGAATAGCCATCACTCTGCATTTAAAAAAAGCAAGGAAAAATTGAACAAATAAGTGAATAATTAAACATGAGATTAAAATATAAACATAGTAGTAGATCTAAATGGAACCCAAATCTGAAAATATAAAGCTAACATGACAGAAAAGTGTCATCATAAAAGCATAAATTTTTTTTATATATGTTGAAAGAAGACTCATAGATGTTCAAGGTTATGAATAGGGAATTTTAACACACAAAAGATACAACAACGAATACAAAGATTACCTTTTGGTAATAATTGAATGATATCCTTGTAAACAATGTTTTTGGCATAACATGATGGTTTTCCTTCATGATCGAGGGAAATGATTTTAAGTCCATTCTTTGATGTAACTCTTGATAAAGCAACATATAATTGACCATGACTGAAAACTTGTTCTTTCAAGAAGACACCAACAATCTTAAGTGATTGTCCTTGGCTTTTATTAATAGTCATGGCATAGCAAGGCCTAATAGGAAATTGTCTTCGTTTGATTGTGAAGGGGCATTTTTTATCATTAACTGGAAAGACAATTCGTGGAATAAAAACTCGATCTCCAATGTTAGAACCGGTAATAATTTGGGCTTCAATAATTCGCTCGGCAAGTTGTGTAACAATAAGCCTTGTTCCATTGCATAAACCAGCAGAGGGATTAAGGTTCCGAAGTAACATAATCGGTGTGCCAATTTTCAAAGAAATACTGTGTTGGGGCACACCATTAAAGTCAAGCTGGTTGATAAATTCAATTGGATACAATAAATCAATGTTGTCAATATCACCAGAAGTTGTTTGGATAGAATCACAACTAAGAAAGTTGTATTTATGACCAGGTATAATATCAAGGATAAAATTATTAATCTCAGAAACAGTTAGGTTCTTCGGTGTAACAATTGCTCTGTCTTTAAAGTAGAATGGGTCAAGATGAGCCCTTTCAATATCAGGATATATGGCAGAGACAATAGCTGCAATTGGAGAATCAATTACTTCAACCTGAAGCTCACATGGGATTTTGATAAATGCCGCATCATGATCATCCGAAACAGCCAAATCACATATTTGTCCATCACCAATTAAAAGGATCCACTCTGCAAATTGTCTAAGTTCATCCTTTTGGTCTGGGCTTAAACCTTCAGCTGATAGTCGCATATTTTGATTCAAAGTGAGGAATGTGAATGCAGACCATAGCAATGAGCTAGTAAAAGAAGCATTAATTATTTCTTCTTTTGTTCCTCCAGGTATAACAGGAAGAATTTGTCGGAAATCCCCACCTAATAAGACAGACTTGCCACCAAATGGATTGTTAAGTCTAAGAACATCTCGTAGAGACCTGTCCAAAGCTTCAAAACAGAATCTATTATTCATTGGAGCCTCATCCCAAACAATGAGTGATGTCATCTCCAGTAGTCGTGAAAGGTGAGTGTTGTGTTTAATCTCGCATGTTGAACTCTCATTAACTTCTAATGGAATTTTAAATCTAGAATGGGCTGTTCGCCCTCCAGGTAATAGAAGAGAAGCTATTCCAGATGAGGCAACAGCAAGAACAATTGAACCTTCAGATCTAACTCGATTAATAATTGTATGCCATAAAAAAGTCTTTCCTGTTCCACCATGACCATGAACAAATATGAGCGCTTGTTTCTTTTGTAGTATAGATGTAATAACAGAATCATAGATGTTTCTTTGACATGGATTAAGAAGTGGCATAGCCAATGAATGGTTATTTCTAAGCTCAGCAAGATCATAGCTAAGCTCTTCCCTTAAAAGTTTGTTCCTGACTTCATCCATCAATCGACCATTCGGCATTGGAAGTTTATGATCTTCCAACGATGTCCCGGAAGCATTAAAAAGTTGTTCAAGCTCATACAACACATAGTTCTTAAGTTCGTCATCAGACAAACGAACGTTCAACATTGAGAAAGAAGATCTCAGATGATATTCAATGTCATCATGCATAGAGTGCCAAAATTGATCGAAAAGACTATTTGGATCAGCAACCTCGCAAAACATAATAATATTAATAAAAAGTTGCCTTAGCTGTGGAGAAGAAGCTGTTGGAATAGCTTCACCAAATGCATCTGACCATTCTTTATCATCTCCTAAGAGTCCCAAAGCCTTGCATGCAAGTTGAAAAGTTGGAAATATTGTACCAGAGATTTGCCGCAAGTCTTCGAAGCTCTTTGCTCCTTTAACATGATTAAGTAACATTCTGAGAAAATACAACTCTCCAGCTGCAGGATGGACATACACAATGCGACCAAGGCAAAATCCACGTGATCTAACAATCCATTCTTTTTGCCTAGCATCCCAAACATACTTGTTTGGAAACTGTGAGTAAAATAGATCTCGTGCATCGACATCAACCCTGTTGCGCTCAAACCACTCTGTGAGCATTGTCTTATTAATGCTAGGTCTCCCAAGAACTGACGATAAGGATTGATTACCTGAAAAAAACACATGGTGTTGTAATGGCAGATGGACTTGAAGTCTTTCAACAGCTGGGCTCCTTGAATGGATTGGGAATTGGAATAAACGCCATACTGCTTCATATGGACAAATGAATCTACAGTTCAGATAAGCTTGTATTTCATCATCAGTATCTTTTTTCATAACCATTCTGCATCGATCAGCTCCTTTGCTAACATACTTAAAAAGATACTTGATAAGCAGAGATTGACAACAAATTTCAACATTAATGTGTGCATTGTATCGAAGCAAAAGTTCTTTGTTGTATGGGACAACATGACAATTTGACAGGGAAATGCCATTTTTAACAATGTGACCCATAGGCTGCATGCGTCGTTTATAGTAAACAAAGCCATTCTCACCAAAGATGGTTGCATCTTTGTTTTTTTTTGGAAATTGTTTGGAACATTTATTCTTTTCCATACATTGAGCCTTTGGATTTGCAGCACCACATGGACCATGCATCATAAATTTTGAAACTATCTCAAAGCAAATAGGATCTTGATGCTTGTCAGGTATTTCAGCTGAAATAATAGAGTCAACATCCTCAGGCGAACGGAATTTGAATTCTGGAGCTAACCAAACTAACAAATGAGTATGCGGCAAACCTCTTTTTTGAAACTCCACAGCGCAAACATCTAAAAAGAGAATGCAAGTAAAGAAGTCAAAACAGATGTTTGTAGAAGGATAAAAATAAAAACTTGAAATTTAAGAAATAAAAAAGAAATACCAGCAATTGTCCGCCCAAAAGGTTTTCCGGACTTGATGAATGACATCATATCAATTAGTTTGGAATGAAATACCCTTGCTATGATGTCAGGTTTGTCCTCAGGTTGATAGCCCTTTGTTTTTTTTAATTTCTCGGCGAATTTCAGGCCAATTAACATTGCAGGTAAATGTGATAAAAAGATCAGGATTCCCATAACATCTACATATAGCCATAGCATCTTGGTAATTATTAACCATATACCGAGGGCTTCCTGTTAAAGACGATGGAAGTATAATTTTCCCTGTAGTTGATCCATCAGTATCACCTCTGGCAATAGCATCATGTATTCCTTTGTAATGCTCACTTCTAAGATTTTCTTGGTTTGCACGTATAAAATCTAAACGTTCCTCTTCAACATTAACAAATGCATCAACCAAAAATTGTTGGTACAATCGTCCGCCTTTTATGAGAGTGCTTTCTTGTTTTTTCTCTTTCATGAATGAGATAAGCATAATAGGCTCTCATTGAAACCTTTTGTCTTTTTTTAGGTGGTTGCTGCTCTTGATGAGCTAATGGAATATCAGTGTGGAAACCATCCTCACCATATGGAAAAAGAAGTGGGGTAATGAAGGGACATAAATTTTGGATGAAGCTTTGAGATCCTCTGAAGTGTTCCAGATAAACTTTCAATAATTATGTCTCGATCAGATCGACAATGACCAATGTCCCCAACAACCAAACCACCAATGTCATTTAAAGAAGGATCGTCGTATTGCCTTGAGTCATCATCTCTTTTACCAATTAACCGAAGTTTGAGTTCTGGAACCTCGACATCCCCAAGTCTTTGTCGAGCATGACGGAACAAACGAACCAATTGATTAGATGAATCAAGCATATTGATTAGACCAACAACAATGTCACTATCCAAGCTTGATTGAAAATTTTCATTGCAGAATGGTTGCAGCCGGTTAGAAACCTCATTATCTGTATCGAAAATATAAAGCTGCGCAAACTTGGGGCCTTTATTATCCATGGGAAGAAGAGAACCCATAACATGGTGGCAGTATCCATTGACCTTAAAAACATAAGATCCAGGTCGAGAATTAACAGAATTATCTACCACAGCCCCCATGGATGTGAAAGCGAACATTGAGTTATAAGCACGAATTTCACGCCGAAATTTTTTGGATGATGAACCATTGTTTGGGTTAAGAAGGTTATCAAGATAGCTAGGTGTTTCTTGTGGAGCAGGAAGCACCACCTTTCCATTATTACAACAAAGTGTAAAGCATGGGTTTGTTTTAGATGAACGGGCCAATCGTTCTTGTAACCAAAAAAGAGCGTTGCAATGCTTACACTTGTATGTTTTATCGCCAAAATCAATGTATTCAATTAAATAACCTGTAAAAAATAAAGGTAAGATACTTGAAGGAATGATATGAAAGAGGTAATTACAAATAAAGGAAAAATGGCTACAAAAGGTACATGATTGGATTACATACGTCTTTTTTTTTTCTGGTATGATGCTTGACTTATAGTAGATTGATGATTAACGGTTTGCTCAGAGAATCCTTCAGATTCATGACTTGAAACTACATCACTACAGTGAAATGAAGCAAGGGCGATAGATTGTGGAGGATTGGATTGCCTTGCAGCACTAATTTGATTAGTTCCAGTTTGCACCATGTTGCTTGATAAGGAGAAGGTGGTTTGTATATCTATGTGCTGGCGTGAACAGACCAAAGTGCCAACTCCTTGAGTATGTTGTGGAGCAGATGGTGTATTTGAAGAGCTTGGGTTATCGGATAGCAAGATTCTATGAACGGGGGTTTCATAGTCATTCAAAACAAATTGTGAGGATTGAGAAGATGGCATATATCCATCCGATTGAACATGTCCGTCAGGACTTGTCATGTTATTGCTATAAAGAAACCATGGAAATTAAAAACGAAGTTAAATGAAAGGAAAACACAAAAAAAAACCATGATTAGTACATGATCATGGCCAAGTGAAGGAAAACACAAGGATAGAGAAAATCTTAATGACATGTGGTTTCTAAAGAAACCATGCAAACATAGGGATAATAAGTAATTCAAAACAAAACGTAATGAAATTAAGTGCTAGCCAAAGATTAATTCGCTTGTAAGGTGAAGGAATTACATTAGACTAAAATCTTTGATTATATCATGAGACATGATGACAGGGCATGCTTAGCTAAAAACAAAACTCCTTGGTTCAGGAGAGGATGAAGATATAACAATAAAAGATCAAGCAATTAAAAAAAAAAGACATTATATGTTGCTAAACACATAAATACCATAACCATGATTACGCATGCAAGGAAATAGAAATGCATAAAGTAAATAACAGAAAGGCACAAAACAAACCTGAGAAAACACCAACGATAAATAAAAGTGGCCGTTTTAAAAGATCTGAAAGACAAAGTTAAATTTTGATGAATATGTGCAAGAATAAAAAACGAAAAGACACGCGGGATAAGACCTAGAGAATGAGGCATGAAAAAATAAACAAAAATAAAAATAAAAGATGAGGCAGCATGTTTAGGTAAAAGAAATTAAGATCACAATCACAGCAAGCGCTTAAAAAAAAAACACCAAAGAAAAAAAAAGAAAAAAAGCAAGAACAATCTTTGTAATTTGTTTAATGAGACTGTCATGTGTCCTGCAATGTTTTTTTAAAAATTTAATTTTCGAAATTGTCCTATAACCCATAGCTTGACTCATGCAAACATTGCTAAAAAACACTAAGGACTCGTGACCTGCTTTCTACATATGAACATTAGGCATGTGAAATCTATTGCAAGCTCATGCCCCAAACGAATAATAAAAATTAATCTAACCTCATCATAAAAGTATAAAATCCTATGTTATTTCATGAAATGTCACCCACACCATCAACATATGTATAGCAGCCATGAAGAAAAAGTGTCTATTTGTACAAACCAACAAACACCTTGAATTTCTCTTTTCATATCAGATGTAAAACGATATTATATCAGAGTGATCTGAGAAGCATAGCAGGACAAAAAATGAATAACATTTATGGAAAAATAAGCATATTATATAGTTGATAGGGCATGAATTTTGATCCAAAAGTAAAAATATTTTTTTAAATTAGCTTTTGATCAATCTCTCCAAACAAAAACAAAAACAAAAATAATATGTTTCTCGAGTGTCCATCTGATTTAAAAAGGTTTAAGTTTTTTTATATTTATTATTTTTATATCAAACACTAACAAAAATTACAGACTTCGTGGGTGTTTGTTTACGTGGACGAATTTACTTTTTACAATATTTTGTTTTTTACTTAAAAAAAATATTAAATTAATATTTTAATATATTCTCAAATACTCTTAAAAAACCATCATACACAACCTTACAACCTCACCAGAGACAAAGTTTAATTTCATACGGTATCAATAAATTATGTTATCCTGTTTATCGTGTACAGGCTACGCCACAAAGTTAATTCATATACAGCTTTCATGGCTTGATTTGTCACAAAGGATTGTTCAGCCCAAAGATTTATAAAAAATGAGATCGGAAAAAATACACTTGTCTTATCGTATTTTTTCCACGTTAGATGGCGTGATATCTATCCACTTTCTAGGAACACCAAATTAATATTCAAGCTACCACCTAAAAAGAATTAATTAAGCTCTTTTAATACCTGTTTGTGATATTTTAATACATAATTATCATTATTAATTTGTCAATTCATCAAAAAACGTTCCTGCACCTAAAAAAACAAAAGGTCTTAATGAATATAATATAATATAATCCAAGCTTCAATCAAAGCTCGATTCATCCATTACTTTAAGACCTCAAAAGTAATACCTGTTTGTTTAATATGCCCGATTCATCCAAGCTTGGTGAGGGGTCCATGAAACACGGAGTCATCCATTATATATCGAAGCTTTTGCTTCATTCAAGGCAAGATCCCCATGTGCATGTTCTCATTGACCATTGCCCCGTGATATTTTCAGGTACACATATCCCACCCGACACCGTTTACCATTTACAACATCAAGACCGTCAAACCGCAGTCCTCAATCTTTTATTTTTTCCACGTTAGATGGCGTGCTATCTATCCACTTTCTAGGAACACCAAATTAATATTCAAGCTACCAACTAAAAAGAATTAATTAAGCTCTTTTAAAAGGCAGACTCCAGTTTCCTTTCGAGCCTTTTGAATCATAAAAGCAAGATGGATCGCTAGTGCGTAGCCCCTACCAAGAAAAATGTTAAAAAGCCAGCAATCCATGCCGTGCTTTCTGTGGGCAAAAATGCTGATTTTCCTCTGCAAGTTGGCATTCTTCGGTCACTTTCTTGTGGCAACAGTCTACCACTGGCATCAATCTCGCAAGATGGATCGCTAGTGCCTAGTGCCTACCAAGAAAAATGTTAAAAAGCCAGCAATCCACATCGTGCTTTCTGTGGGCAAAAATGCTAATTTTCCAGGCAAGTTGGCAATTCTTCGGTCACTTTCTTGTTGCAGCAGTTTCCAGCCCTCGCATATATATACTTGCCATCCCATTTTCCTTTCAACAAATCAGCCACAATCTAAAAAAAAGAAGAAGTTGTTTTTCAATCTTGGAAGTCCAACTTCTCATCACAGCAAATCATCAGTTTTCTCAAATGAGTCTCATCAAGAATCACAAACCTTGTCCAATGATTGAAGTTGCATATTCCTCACCCTTTCTCTCCGCCTATTCCCTTCTCTCTACGGCTTCTTTGTCATTGTCCTCCACATGTCCACCATCAAATGGCATGCAGCTCACATGATCAGCACCTCTCTAATAACAATATTTCAAGCATCAGTTTACGGATTCCTACTCTTCCACTCTCGTTCCTCTTCCTACAGGTGCGGGCAGCATGCTATTATAGGGGATCCTCCCACTGCACTGGAAACTTAAAGAGATATTTAGCACTGGTGTTGTGCTTGGAGGTTACTTGGCCCTGATGACAGTATTGTTCTTCTGGATTATGAAAGACACAGACTTCTTCTCAGCTTGTGTTTCCCTTTATTTAGATTTTATATATTTATATGATTTTCGTAAGACAGGATAAGTTTTGTGCAAGATCACTGAGAGATAGCAAATATGAAATGATGGCGGCCTTGCACTTGCAAGTGAGTATTGTGAGCCAGGCCCTCATTTTCGTCAGACGATCCCGCAGCTGGTCTTTCGTTGAACGTCCTGGACTTCTTCTTGTCAGTGCGTTTGTAATCGCTCAGCTGGTAAGGATTCATCTTATCCGCCAATCGCTACTTAAAACAACCCTCCCTAGAGTGACCTTGAAGCGCGCTTCTTGTTCATTTTCTTCCCTTGGCTCCATTCCATCCTTTACAAAGTACAGGTCCCAGGTCCGCGCTTTCCTTTGAACATGAGCACTTAGATAGATATCAGCATAGCTTCGTAATTAAACTCCTCGCACATCTTCTCTGAAAGCGAGAGCCTGAGATGCATTGCTTGCATCTTCATTGGGTCTTACGTACTTAAAAACAAAAAACGAAATGACCAACATACTGTAATGGTCTAGTTCCAGCGCCCAACGACCAATATTTTCTAAGCAATATTTGTATACCATAACAGCTACCTTATTCATTACACAAACATATATAATTACAAAGACGATATGCCATCTTATACTGCGGCATGCAATGAAAAAACATCTCTACAAACTTTATAAAAAAACAACAAAGAAGTTCACAAAGCTTGGCAAAAGCATAAGATTTGGTATGTAGAAATACAATTGGCCGCGATGCTATTTTTTGTAAAACTAATTATCATGCACAGCTGTCAGACAAAGAAACACACAGAACCCAGAATGTGGTGCAGAATATCAAATCATATGCGTTAGGACTTGATGAAACGAAGATAGTATGCAGAATCACACAAAGCAGAAAGAAAAGAGAAAAGAGAGAAGCCACTCTTTTGAGCAACATGGCAACGACTGCAAAATGAGACACAAACGTAAAGACACTTGATGGCCAATGAAAAAAAAACACTCCTTTTCATAATATGACAGAGCACAGGCCATGCACAATATGCAGACAGCAAGATGAGTATAGTCACTTTCCACAACACAATCTTAAAAACAACTAAGAGGAAAATATTCTAACCTTGAAGCCCAAACTCTCCTGAAAGACGATATGATAAAGGGAACAACGAACTGCAAAGGAAAGCATAACAAATCATGGCCACCCGCATACTGAACAAACAAAAGTTGCAGGGAACAAACAAAAGTTGCAGGAAAACATACCTTCAAATATTATAAGAGAGGCAGGAGCTGAGAGAACTGGCTCGCTAGAAACACTATTTCAAAAAAGCATCATCCCATGCAATTAAACAATTAGAAAGCAGACTAACCAGAATAGAAATGCCAATGAAAACTGAACAGGAAATAATGAAAACGGAGGCAAGAATATGTGTATAATGATGCCAACGCCACACCCATTTAATGCACCATCAAAGAAGATCAGACAGCTTGACTTTATTCTAAAAGAAGCCTGCAAGCATTTAATGCACCATTAAAAAAACACCGGCTGATTTGACATTGTCCAAGTGAAACCTGAAGACGTAAGTTAATTATTCTAAAGGTGATCAGATGTCAGATAATTCAGAAGACCCAGTTACAGGGGGGAAAATGACAGTCTAATTTTTCAATGCATTTAAGACACTGGTATTATGATCTAACGTTTTTTCAAACCTCTGCAGCGACAATTTATGCCTTGGCAGGGAAAACCGTGGGGAAAGCTACAGTACTTTCCCCACGCGTTTTAGAGTTCTTTAATATATATATATATATATATATATATATATATATATATATATAAACACTCAAGAGAGAGATCATCTGATATGGTTGCATGATAGATACAAATTCCTACTGCTTAACCCTCCACCAATAAGCTTAGTGTTAACTAAAATTGCAACTGTCATCAAAGAAAGAAAACAAGAGAAATGACTTAAAAAAATATGAAGTAATCGAAGAAAAGAAGAGAAAATGCACGAAACAATCCAAGAAAACTCCTCTACTTGTATTATTTTTATCACAAAACACAAAAAATGAACACAAAATCAACATGCCAGCATCTGATCTTCTGTCCTTTTATCTTCTCCGGCTTGTCCAGGCCATCAATGTGGCTGCTGATGCATGATGATCTGCCCCTTCCGGTCACCATTTCCGGTCCCTGTTTTCACACTCGAAGAGATCCAAAATCTGCAGGCTAGTGACTTAACTTCATCGGGCTCCACAGACATAACTGTGGCACCCAGAAAGTGGGCCCCGATCGAAACATCCCCTGCTCCAGAGTATTTTCATGTGGCTCTGGGAAATGTTATCCCTGGATATGGCACCTAGCGGTGGTCATGTTCCCTGGTGATCAGAAGAGCTGCCAAATTGCTACTGCAATTGTGATGAAACCGCCAATGAAGTAGGGTGACGTGTTGTGCGAGCCGGCTGAGACGGGCGCTGCCAGCAGATTCTGCTGCCCATTTGCCGACTTTTGACTGCAAACAGCCATGAACCACCCGTCATCAATAAATACTCACTTTAATAAACCATCGAGAAACAACATGCATATCACCAATTTCAACATGAAGAAATTCTAATTAAGAAATAAGGGGAAGGATTTGAGGATGAGTGGTGTCCCATTAATTAGATGGGAAATTCTAAAAACACAAAAAAATAAATTAATTTTTTTTAAAAATAAATTCAAAGTTTCCGATGTCGACAACGCGGAGGAGCACTCGTGATTTTTTTTATTTTAAAAAAAGGTGTGAAGCAGAGCATATTCTTGAATAAAAAAACTATAAATCGGTCCCCCTTGGAATATCAAAACAAGAGCCGACCTTTCAAAGGTCAACTAGCCTAAAACATCCGAAGCATTCAGAAACAAAGTTCTTTTTTCTAACTGAAAACAAAGATTAATAAATGCTACAAGATGTCTGAAAGACCGACATGATCACCTCCAATTTCCTAATGACCAGGGGAAAAAAAAAAACAGCCGTGTATATACTGTCAAGGCGACAAGAAGGGCCTTAATGTGATAACAAAAAATGTTCAATTTATCTGAAATGGCAATGTTACCTGGTTGCAGGAGCTGGACAGAAAGTGATAACATAATCGGCCCCGGCACAAGTGAAAGTGCTTGTTCCATCATCATAAGCATAACTGTAAGCTCGGGGGCAGCCATTTTTGAAAAATTGAGAGTATGAGCTAGGCTTGCATGTATCAGGAGTTGCATGCGCACCGCTGCAGCAATATTCCGGATCTCCGAACGCATCGCATGCACTTCTGCACGCTAAATTCTCACCATTGCCACTGTCAATAACTTTAAGTTCGTTCGGACAGGCATTGTTCAAGTCTACTACACAGCCGGTTGCCGTGCAATTCCCTCCTGTGCCACTCTGTGGCGTTATTAACATTGGGAGATTATAGCCATCCACAAGGCTAACATCGTAAAAATCTAGCCCGTCCGCGCCATTCAGAGTGAATTCAGCCAGAGTGGCAGGAGGGGCAGCGCCTCCACCGGAACATTCTAGAGTAGAAGAGCCACAATCGCCTGTAAGGCAAGAGAATTTGCCCGCGGTGGAATCCTGGGTGCATAGGGTGCGGCCCCATAAGCGGCCGGACCAAGACTCTGGGAAGGAAATTGAATTTGACTCGCCAGGTTGGAGAACAAAACCTGTAGTGGGAAGTTGTGCGGTACCCGCGTTTGATAGTATGCCAGGCCAAACTTGGTAATTGCACTTGTTTATTATCGTAAACGTTGATGAATATCCACCTGCGTGACACATAGGTTCACCACATGAATACGTGACAAAAAAAAAAGTTACAGAGCTTTTGACTACACATTAAAGAAAGAGGAATCAAAGATTGTTCATATTGCTGTTACCTGAAACAGTGAGAAGGAAACTGAAACAGAATAGATAAATGTAAGGTTGAGGCCTAGCCATTGATGAATGAATTTGAGAATTTAGAGAGGTTTTCTGTTTGTTTTGATTGGTGGGACTTGGAAGTTTGTAAGGATTGATTTGTCTGGGGAGGAACCTGTCGTCCTATATATAAAGAAAGTGAGTATCAGGTGCTAGCAGCAAGGGTCCAAGGACTGTGGGGCAGTACATATACGCGTCTAGGGCCCAATATACGAGCACATGCACAAAGGCGCCGTCGCAGTAAGAGGTCGGTTATCGTGTACACATTACCAAGCTTGCTTAGGGCAAAGGGAAGCATCATATTCTGAGGGGAGGTTGAGCCAATGCCAGGGTACTGCCAGAATGTGAATAATAACAATAAAGTAAGGGTGATGAATCCTATTATATATTATTTATAGGCTCTTGGATGTTAGCAAAGGATGCGTTGTGGTTCTGCACTCTTATGGATTTCAACTCCATCTTGTATGGCTACAGAAGGGGCGGCAGGCAGAGATTCCAAATTCCAAAACCTACAAAGGGATGATGAAATCGGAAACAAATCAATATATTCTGTTCGATTGTGCACATGATTGATTGACTGGTTTCTTTAGATGAACTTCAACCCTAGTATTGAAATCCTAGAACAATTCAATATTTCTTTAGTCTTCAAAGGTCAACGACACCAGTCCAAGGTTTTCTTCTACCATTGACCTCGTACAAACTGATCAGGGCTTCCATTACCCCCGTTTGAGCCGTGCATGGCTCACACGCGAGGAAGGATGATTCTCGGTGAGATGGGACATGTGTGACTGCCACTGTTCATACTCTAATGGAGCCCTTGTGGTTATTAAATATTCTTAAATTAATTCCATTTCATCTAGAAATCTTATCCTCTGGCAAGTGGAAACCCGTATCATCGTAAAAAGGAAAGGAAGTCCTTTGTGAACTTTGTTTATGGTGTCTCTTGAGAGAATGGAAGGGCTCGTCTCAATCGAAAAATATAAGACGTCTATATTAATCTATCACGGTGCTATTGTCTCACTTGCACAAGTTAGCAACTTGACACTCTTAGGATATCTTTTTTTTTTCTTCTCTTTTCTGGGTTTGAGAAACTTCTTGTTCAGTGGTTCTTGCGTTGATCAACAAAATCCTAAAGCAGACAGCAATGCATGAATCTAAACACAACCCACCATGATGACTGCTTAAATCATCAAAAGCCCTGATGGTTGATACTTCATAAGCCCAGCAGAAAGGCCTGAAATTCGAACCCAGTCAAACATCAGACTGCTTGGGTTCCACCTGAGAGGAGGTGCAAATTTGAGAACTTCAGCTCGCGAATCCTCACCTGAAATCTCCAAGATTCCATGGACATAGAGCTGAACTCATGTTTTAGACACAACTTCTTAATGGAAAATACTTTGGACAGATAATTCTTCCATCACTGTATTCGTATCAAATTGCACTACCCACTGCCGGACACGAAAAGGTCGTACGGTCGTTACAGGTGCAAGATGATAACAACAACTTCCACTTCCACACAACTAAATTTCAAGTAAAGAAGGTTACATTTAACTAAAAACAATCCCCTGTATCCAGAATGTAAGAAGCCCACTTTATCATCAACATTCAAAAGCCAAAGAAATATGTCTTCAATTCCATAAAGGATTCATGACAAGTGAAAAAGTTATTCAATTGATGTGAAATTATCCTTTAAATTGCTAATTTAAGATTTAAAGGTTTGCAACTTAACCAAATAAAAACATTGCCTCGGAGAACCAAAAGTTATACTCAATTGATTATTCTCATCTTATATTTATAACAAGACAAAGTATAAATCTAAATGAATTGTTGTTCAATAAAAAAAAAATATATAAGTGCTAAATTTCTCAAGCTACAAATATAAACACAAGTTGTTGTTTGTATGCAATTTTTTTCAACAACTTCAAGACCTTTTCCCTATAAAAAACCGATTATCTTCTTCTTCTTAAAAAAAAAAAAAAAAAAAAAAAAAAAAAACAACAACAACTTAAACACCACAAAGATTAATCAATAAAACTTGTTTTTTTATTCTTTGATATCTTTTTAAAGTCTAACTTACTTATCCCATGTATCCTAAGGAAATTCATTAATTATTTTCTTGAATTTCTTTGGTCTAAATCTCAAACATGATTAAATTTTAGTGTTGAAGTTAAGGATCGCATCATCTATGCATTGGGAGTGGCAATCCATAAACAAAGTTGCGCTTATACAAGAGCTTACCTTTACGCACCAACAATTACAGTATCAGTGGCAACCTAAAACTTCATCAATAACACCCCATTCCCAAAAAATTGCAGAGTATAAAAAACAGAAATCATTATATCTTCACAACTTTACTAGCCTATCACACACGCAGCTGAACTACATGCAGCCACGAGTGGCAGCTCTCATGCTCTTATGATCCTTGTACAATTTCACAGCCCAAGCTCAGCTCTCAACTAAAGCCAAACTCAACTGCCCTAAAAGCTTCTCTACTTGTAGCATTTGGCAGTTTGGGGTTCAGTAAAGAAAGCCTCGATGGATGTAAGAACATCTTAAATGAGGAATCATAAAACTTTGATTCATATCAACCCTAAAACATCACATCAAGCAATCTACGATGGCACCCAGGAACAAACATTCCTTTTGAAACATGGGAGAAATACATGGCAAACCATCCGAAGCAGACTGCCATGGACTTGAACTTCGACATGCTTTAAGAAGGGACACGGTTGTGAAATCAAGTTTCTCTAAACACAACCCTTTCACTTTAAAGCTAATCTGCAAGAGACAGAGATCAGGAATTCCCTGATATCTCTCCTAATCTAATCAACCAAAGAACAGAAAGACGAATTCATATCAGAATGGGACATCAGTGCTTCTAAATCATTATTCCAAACTCTCAGTCATATACTCACATCAGAAGAGCACTACATTAAAGATTCCGACCAAAGAGTCTATTGCATAAACAACATATCAACCTGAATACGGAACACATTGCAAAAGTCCAACACTAAAAGGAGAAGCTGCAGTTGGAGAATTCATCATCGAACCAGACAATGACAGAATTAGAAACGTCGACTTCCCATATCAGAAATACCGAAAAAGCATCAAACCATCACATTAAATCCCGTAATTAACACTTGACAAAAAATAGAACCGCTCAATTAGAGAACTACTCCAATGTCATTTAACAATGATAGAAATTAGAAATTTTTTTTTTAAAAAAAAAAAACCTAACTTTTAATCCGAATTTATCACATATATTGTGTCAAAACTGGGTGGAACCGCAACACAATCCTATCTATATCATGAACCCAAAAAAGAAGCAACCAGCGTAGATAAACCCGTAAGTAACAGAAACAATTACCATCATCCATCTTTCATTCAGGACAATCCCTAGCAAAATGCCCATCCTTCCCACAGTTAAAGCACCCGCCAGTATTACCACTGACAAACCTTCCTCCACCACTTCCTCTCGCACTGGTGCAATCCCTAGCCAAATGCCCATGCCCACCGCAGTTATAACAAGCTCCACTCCCACCCGGGCAGTCCCTCGCAACATGTCCAAACCCTCCACAACTGTAACACCCATTATTATTATTCCCCTTCGTACACTCCCTCGCAAAATGCCCACTGTTCCCACACTTGTAGCAACCAAAATCGCCGCCGCCGCCGCCGCGATTGTTATTATTATTGTAATTGTAACTCTTACTAATGATATTGTTGCACTCCCTAGCTATGTGGCCAGGATTCCCACAATTGAAGCAGCCACCACCGTTGGTATTGCTGTTGCGGCGGTTGAATCCACCGGAGAAGGTAGTGCGGCGTTTTATAGGTCCGCCACCGGGGGCAGTGACGTCAACCGCTTGGTACTTGTCGTCGGTCAGTAGAATGGTGAACTCGACGACGTCGTCTTCGTAAAGAGTACGGTATCCACCGTCGGATTTGATGGCGGAGTGGTGAACGAAGAGATCTTTGTCGCCTGCATCAGGTTTGATGAATCCAAATCCTTTCTTGTCGCTGAAACGAACCACCCTGCCGGTCGATCTCTCCTCCTTGGTCGCCGCCACTTGCTCCTCCGCCATTTATGATTGATTAATTCGAGAGAGATATAGGGCTTTTTTTTTTCTTTTTTTTTTTAATTTTTCTCCCAGACCCAGAAGATTTGTAAGGGCAGGGGTGTTTATAATGATAGTTATTATTCAGCGTGAGGTTTGGTCCGAGTCGGGTAAATTCACCTTAGGTGACTCGGGTTAATAAATAAAATATCAAAACAATATTATAAAGGGTGAAGTTGAATTTTAACTATACAAAGAGTTAATTTAGGCTTTATTTATTTGCTAGAAAATAATTTTTTAAATGGTTTATAAAAATAAATTATTTCAAATAAATAAATAGCAATAAAAAAATTAAAATCAAATGAAAAATAAAAAAGTTGAAAGATGATGAAATTGAAAAAAACTTTGGTTTTATAAATTATTTTAAATAAAAATTAAAAAAATAGAAATCAAATATGATAGATAAAAAAAATTAATTAAGAAAATAAAAGGAGAAAAAAAATAATAATTAAAAGAATAAAGACTAAAATTAATACAAAATTCAAATTAAATCAAATTTTAAAGGACAAAAGTGAAATAAAAAAAGGATTAAAAACAAAATATATAGCAATCAAAGTATTGATGATTATATTCGATATAATCAGCAAAAAACATATATTTTTTTTATTTTTTATTGATCAACTTTCTTAAAAGTAAACAAATATGGAATTCTTTAGAAAATGATTTTCAATAAGTTATTTTTTATGAAACAAATGGGTCACAATGAGTTGTTTGATTCAATTTTAACTTGATTTTTTTTTTTACATTAATATTGAAACAAATTAGTCAAGTTTGTATTAATCTATTGCAACAAGACGGGTTTAATGACAATGATTTTTATACAAAGTATGGAGAGTTCCTTTAACATAAGAATTCCTAATTGTTTAATAAGGAAAAATACTTGGTTGTGTACTTAGAGTGTGTTTATTTTTGCAATTTAATTTATTTTTTTAAAAATGTTTTTCTTCTTTAAAAGTATCAAATTGATGACTTTTCAATACTTTTGATAGTTTTGATGTACTAATATTAAAATTAAAAAAATAAAATAATATTATTTTGATATATTTATTTAAAAAATAAAACAATTTTACAAAAATACTATGCACTACATTATCAACCACACTTGGATGGAAAATATTTGAAAGTCAAGGAAACTATTTTTTTTTTTTTAAAAAAAAGACTATTTAACTAAGAGCTATACCGAGCAAGCTCAATTGCGATGATTGATGATTGTTTTGTATTCTAATAGTAAAATAGATATTTCATGAAAGGATAGAACACATTGACATTATGATTAAGCATCATTTTATATAAATTATTATTACTTTGAATGATATTATTATAGAAAAGATTAATACTATGAATAATCTAACAAATAATATCTAGAAGAGGTAGTGCCCTTTCCTGCTCTTCCTTCAATCTAGGAGAGGTAGTGTGCTCGCAATTGATTGTGAAGACAAAAGTATTACTTGGAAATCAATTTATTTACTTGATTCAAAATAATTTATACAAGATTCCTATTTAAAATAGAATAAAAGGCATGAATTTAGAAACCAAGTCAACAATCTAATTTAGAATCTTCTATTTTACAACACTCTCCCACAAGTTTGCTAGAAAATATCTTTCATTGTCAGCTTACTAATTAAGTAACTTGTTCGGTGGTTAGAGCATATGGCATGTAGATCATTCCACCATTAATATTTTTTTTGATAAAGTATTTATCAACTTTTATATATTTTGTTCTATTATGAAAAACTAGATTATGAGAAATTAAGATAATTGTCTTATTATCACGATATATGAGGAGTTAATTTTTCTATAAAAAAAGGGTGAACAACTAGTAATTTATTCCTGCTAATTTTTTTATATAAAAAAATAGGTATTGTATTGTCTGCTACTACTTAGAATTCGGTCACCATTGTGGTGTCTAGAAAATCAAGAAGGGAATTGGCCTTAAAATTTCATTTTCAAACTTATTTTCACCCAAAAATACTTCAAAAAACAATAACAAATTTGTTTAAACCATCAAATAACCCTAAACAACTTAAAATTACTTAAAAAAACAAAAATCAAATGAATTCAAAAAATCCAAATGAAACTCAATTTGCCATTCCTATCATTTTTAAAGGGAAAAAAAACCTTTAATGAACTACTCTCACTAAAAGGAACCTGTTGACACAAAGATTTTTTTTCTATAGTCGATTTGTGATCAACTTATGACTTTCTCTCCTTACTGTTATCTAGAAAGTCTTTCTTTCCTCTCTCTAACTCATAGACTAAAAAATAAGTAAAATGCGTTTATGGATCAAAATGGAAATTATCATGAATTTAGGAGTGGCCAAGTATTTTCTTAGTGTTTCACACTTAAGTCCTTTTCAAAAATATATTTTTTCTTTTTAACACAATTTCAAACTTAATCTCATCTAGTGAGGCCATAAAAGGATTAAATCAAGAAAAGTAAAAAACATTGAAGGATAAAAATAAAATAAGTTCTCTTTATTTAGATTTTTTTTCTAATACAATTTCAAACTTAATCTCATCTAATTAGGACATAAAAGAATTATATAAGAAAAAAAAATAATAAATAAAGGATGAAAATTGAATAATAAAGGGTGGATTTTTTTTTTAAAAAAGGAGCTTCATTGTTCATACGATGGTGCAACTTCATAACAAAACCTAAGTGTTTTAGTAGTGTAAGTAATATCTATACTCATCTAGATCATTGGATACGCTTTCCAATCAGTAATTTGGTTGAAAAAAAAATATTTTAGTTGACATCAACTTCAATCACCAAAATAATAAATTTTGGTGCTAAATGGTTTTATTTAATGAAGAGGTTTTTAATATCACTTGAGATAATAGATCTAAGCTTAAAAATATTTCTTTAATTTAAGGTGCTTTGGGTTTCTTAATTAGTTTTTGGGTTAATAAAAATTTATATGGTGTTTATATGGTAATTTTAGTCTAAATAAATTTAAAATTAAAGTTTTGACCATAAAAAACTTTAAATTAAAACACAGTAAAAGGCTTGTGGGCCGAACCTCTAATCAAGGGCCAACAGTGCCTAACTGGCCTTATTTTCTTTTTTTTTTACATTTTACCCTTTAGTAGTTTTTGTTGTTGTTAATTAATGTATTTTTGATCTCCCAAATTAAAAATAAATATAATTTTACTATTTATTATCAATGATCTATTTTTTTATTTAACTTCAAATAAAAAAAGACCTACATTTTTATTTAGTTAAACAAAATTAGGCCTGCTTTTGTGATCTTAGTATCATGCGCTTGTCCTGATTTTTGTTCTTTAAAAAAAATTCCAAACAAAAAAATTTTTTTCATGACTTTTATTGTTGAATAATTAAATAAAAATAATTTTAGGGATAAAGA